>NC_059427.1:63249317-63980413 GCF_021028975.2 Sphaerodactylus townsendi
CGTATCTCTCCTTTCCCCTTGTTCAAGTTGTGTGTGAAATATGGGATAGTAATGAAACAAATGCCCTTCTTCCTTGGCACTTTTCCCTTGTGGATTTCAAATTTTACTAAATCAACTTGTGACAGCCTTTTTGGATGCTATTGCCACACATCTTCAATCAAATGACCACCAGGATAATTATTTTTTTTCATTTCTTTCCTTTACTTTGGGAGACTCCACTTTTACCACACTTGAGAACAACTGTTCTATAAAGAAACATTTCTCCAGCAAATTGATGAATAAAGATATCAGCATTTTCTATAGTTAAGCCTTAGTTAGGTGCCCACTAAAGAACAAATTCAGCAATTCAAATAATGCTCCTTCTTACCCACAGGCCTCCTAAACTGCTGCCTCAGTTGTCCTGCTAGCTTCTGACCAGTGAAACTTCAGGGAGAAATAGAGAAAAGGGGTGGGGGTTCTTCTCTCCCGATCAGCAATTAGAAGCTGGCAGGAAAGTTTAAAGAGGGCAGCTGAGAAACCTCCCTGTGCGCACACACCTCCATACCTACTAACCAACATTTTGGGGCAATTCCTCACTTGTAATTCATATTTATTTATATGAATTACATTAATATGACTTATAAGCGGTTTGCCTTGCCTTGCAGAAAGCAGTCAGGTGCAACATTGCAAAAAAGCAAACATCAAAGGAGAAGATTTTGTTCTGCAATTCATTTTAACTGTTCTTTATGCCCTTTTACAAAAATGCCTACAGTAATCATTCACTTATACGTGTAGTGAAAGTTAGTATACTGAAAATTTACTGGCAGAAGCTGACTATAAATATGTAGATTTTTTTTTCACCAGAAACTCCAGCTTCAGGAAGTCATTATTTCACACTGGCAGCTACCTCCACAGCAGAAAATCTAAGTACAATGTCCTATTGCAAATCCCATTCGTTTGACAAATGAACATGCCAGGAAAAATAGGCTTGTTGTCAACACAAGCTCACTGTGCTACTTGTATTTTATCATGAGCTCATTTGCGAAAGCAAACACCAATTGTTCATTGTGCCCAGATTAACTATGCTATCCTCATACGCACTATGTACAATGATTTCTGCGCACTTTCGGAAAACATCCCATAATTTCCAGGACATTCTTGCATGCACCTAATCAACAAGAGTTTTGAAATACTTAAGTCAATGTTACTTGCTCAGAGGCCACATGTGGCTTTCTGAAATGCTATCTATAACTCCTGCCCAATCTGGCACCCTTCCTATGTTCCAGAAAAGTGGGCAAAGTTGTTCCCCTTCAGGACTTATGGTTGGCAGGTGGTTCCCCCCTTAAGACAGTTCTGGCAAGAGGAACTGGAGAACAGGTAGGATATAAGCCTCCCAGAGCTGTGGCTCTTGTGCCAGAGACAGAAGTAAAGAGCTTGTCCTCTCCAACAATTCCCTGCTATCTATGTAGCCTCTATCCCAGCACTGGGGAGGTGGCTACCGACAAGAGAGTAAAACCACCACCACAGCAGCCACCCAAGAAAAGAGCAAGTTGGCCCTAGTGGCGTGGTGGTGGTTTTACTCCCATTTCTCCACAGCCAGCTCCCTCTCCTCCCAGCACACTGGCAATCTTACTCTTCCACATGACCTACTGTATCTCATACTAGGGGACAGCAGCAAGGCAAAAAGGGAAGCCTTCTTATACTAGATACTCAGGTTTGGCTAAAGTTCAACAGGTGAGAAGGAAAACAGCCCTACAAATACAAATGGTAATTTTAAAAGTTATGTTTAATATTAACAGTTGTATATTATATTATTCTATCTGGATGTTTAATGGAGTGGAATACAGTGCACACTATATTCACATGGAGATTTTGGGGATGCTGGTAACAAATGTGATCCTATGTAATGTGATCCTACGTAATGTGATCCTACGTAAGCTACGGAGTGAATACCACTGCTTTTTGTGAAAGCAAGCCAGGCAACTTAAGGAGAGATCACTGGATCACCAGGAATTAGCTGGTAGACTACTTAGCCGCTGCCAAAAAACTGCATGGGCCAGCTGACATGACATTAGTGGCAGTGCTGAATGCCTTCTTTCTCAAAGTGACATCACATCTATTGAATTTAGAACATGCCGTCAATCTAAATAACCCTTGGAAAAATCTATTGCACCAAGACATGCATTTGCCATACAGCTAGTGCTACAAGGAGCATATTCTCAAACTTTGGCACTAGAACTTTGGAAAACTTGAAACACTACAACAGACGATTCAATGTATTTACTATCAGAATCTAGTATCTGGCACAATTTTATTAATGACCTTTGTTCAAATTAAACTGATACCAAAAACTGTTTGCAAACAGTGCTCTGTGATTCTGGTGGGTTTTCTGGGCTGTGTGGCCGTGGTCTGGTGGATCTTGTTCCTAACATTTCGCCTGCATCTGTGGCTGGCATCTTCAGAGGTGTATCACAGAGAAAAGTCTGTTTCACACTGTGTCTAGTGAGAAGGGAAAGTTTAGTGGGGTATATTGTCCATGAGTTCACGCAGTTTCACTGAAGCTACATATGACACTTAGAGTTACTGTTGCATCAAACTGAACAGAACACCCATAGCCTCATTTGCAACATAATTCTCTAGTTCAGTGTTTCTCAAACTGGGGCTGCAAGAATAATCCAGGAGTCTGCAAACCCTTAGTAAGACTTTCAAAAGGCAGGTGCTTATAAAGTAGCTACTACCATCATCTAGCTGCCAGATCTCCACAGAGAACTATCCAGAGAATATGCTGAGTGGCTGTGGGAAACCAGCTTCAGGGACTCTATTTGGATGATTAGCACCAAAAATGTGGTCCTAAAGCAGTTTCCTTTACTACCTGCAACAGAAAACTGAACTGGTTTTCACTGTTTTCCAAAGCAAATGACTTTAACAAGCAGTCAGTGTTGGTTTTCAAATGACTTACTGGAAACTCTGGTTGTGTGGCACACTCGTCTTTATTCCTGTTTCTCTGAAAAAAAAATTCAGGACCCTTCCTACTCAACTGGCCTCTATGTCAAAGTTATTTACCAATATGGAAGTTGCTTATTGCCTCCAATGCAACATTATCTTCCAGAGGATGAAATTAATTTGAATTGGGGGCCTAACAGAATCTTGTAGATTACACTAAAATGTTTCAGCTAATTCAGTTGCTAAGGCTCTCACTGTATTGTTTTGAAGACACAAGAGCATGGAAGCTTCCATGGGACATCCATGGTTTTCCACATGTTTGGCATGAGGTATATGGTGGTAAGGAAAGAGCTGGTGAATCTGGGGGGAAACTAATCAAAACGGGGGCACTCAGGGCTGAAGTTTGAGAACCACACATCTAATTCAATGCTGTTCTTGGTGTAAAATTGAGTCCCACAAGTTGTGCAGATGATTCTGATAAAATAAAGTGTCTAACTTTATTTGGTGAAGGCAGAAAGGGGAAAAAGGATGAAATTATCAGGATCTTTGACAGAACTTTCAGACAGAGGGTTAAGAACACTTTCTCTTATGCTGTGTGTGATCCTATTTATGAAAATAAGAATTCTATAGCTGTCTCTAAAGGCTAATTTTGAGTGCTAAAGTAGGTTACTATGTACAAAAAACCCCATAGATTAGCTTTATACAGACACATTCTGGGAAGCCAACAAATGTCAGCATTATCAAATTCTATGCTATCAAGTTTGTGCTCACTCTCACTGACATAATACTAGTGTATGTAAAAACAGAGAGATCATACGAGGTGGTAGGAATGAACACATGCAGGAAATGACAGAATCCCAGTAAGATAAAATAACTATCCTTACTGAAAATATACTCAACACCAAGCCAACATTCAATGGTTTACATTCAATGTTTGCCAGCAAAACATTTGGTTTGCAAAACATTCATAAACACGGGCTTCCGGAAGCTGTCCTTTTGTCCAGGAACATTAATAATGTGCCTGGAGAAATGTTTGTAGATCATTTTAATGTTCAAGGATGAAACTGTAGTATTAATCTATGAAGCAAAAATAAATGCTTTCTGAAAACTTCTCGAAGAGATCAGGAAAAAAGAGAAAAAGGATAGTTTTTCCATGATTAAAATAAAGTCTTAGCGCAAAAGCTCGACCTACCTGATGTCATGGGGCAAGTGAAATAATCATGGTGTAACATAGGAGGGGGCAGAAAGCATTCAAGCACAATTAAAGGAAAAAAACAGTATGCATATTCATCAGAATTCACATGCCCAAATAAACCTGTAATCTGATTATAAACTACTTCCCTGAGGAATAATTTGTGCTCAAAACACTGAATCACCTGCCTTGAAAACCCTATGAGGTCACCATGAATTGGTTGCAACCTGGGGGTGGGTGGTGGAAAATCACTCTTTTTACAACAGGCTCAAGTGTGACCAAGGATGCAAAAGGGTGTATTTAGGATTTCCATAAAGCGACAACAGTCACTATGAGTTCAGGGAGAAGTACCCGTGCCTGCAGAGGCTATGTATCTAATAACCCATCAGGTCACCATGCACACGTGCCAAATGGGCTCTCCAGACCTCGAAAGCCGTTCACTTTTTGTGAAGCTTCACCAGTCTCCGGTTTGTTTTCTACACATCCGGTGAATACTTTTTTCGAAACCTGAAGTCCAAAAGTTTGACATTCGCGGGAAGGCGAGAAGGGGGAGAGACTTGGCCCCCACGTTGCCCCATCGCCCGACAGACGAGAGCAAAGATGCTCCGCCAGTTTCCTCCGCCAGTTTCCATCCCGCTGCTACACGCCAGCCTCCTCACGGAGAAGGGAAGGAGGCAGCAGGGAATTTCAACTTCCCAGTCCGGATTTCTGAAGAAAAAGAGGGGGAAGCGAGAGAGGATTTCCTCTGATCCCTCCCCGCACCTTCGGCCAAACCGCCCGATCGGAACGATCAGGATATCCTCCCCCCCCCCGCACCCCCCCCCCATGGCGTGGTAGAGAGCGCAGGTGGGGGGGGGGGGATGGAGGCAGCCGTTGGTGCCCAACACGGGACCGGTGCAAGAGCATCAGCGGACTAGCGCGCAACACCCGCTCGCTCGCTCGTGCCGCCCGCCTTTACCTTCCTGTGTGAGACGACGAGGCTCTTGTTGCCTTCGCCGTGGTAGCGCCATTCATTCTCGTCCATCTTCTCCGCTTCCATCCCTGCCGACCGGCCGGTTGGCCCACAGCAAGTCCCTCTGGCGTCTCTCGCTTTCCGGCTGGGCTGTTCCTGCTCCTCTCTTTGGCTTCTCCGCCTCCGCTCTACGGCAGCCACTGGCCGACGTGCGTCCCCCCGCCCACAAGAGCCGTCAGCTCACGACGAGTCAACCATCTGATAGTTTCCCGGCACACACCGTCCCTATGCGCCCGGGTCGGAGCAGGAAGTGCCACCTTCCGCCATGAGGCAACCCGGAGAAAGGACTGCTATATGGCAGAGGAAATGGGGAGGGACTTCCTCAACTACCCATCTTTAGTGTGGGCACTATCTTGGGAGGAGATAATCAGACCGCCATCTTTACTCCTGGCATAAAGGGACGCTCGCTATAATAGGGACGACGACTGTCTTTTTCGGACATGCGTGCGAAAATCGAAAGCCCAGAGTGTTTAGATGGAATATAAAGAAGGGCGACTGTTTACCGAGTTTGTTAACGTGGATCGCTTAGGTTGGAATAGGTTATGCTTGGTTTCCTCAATTGCAAATAAGAGTTACATGATATTATTCTTATGTTAGGTCTGTGCTAATTTATTTCTGAATAAGATCAGAGGCAGAATCAACCCCTCTTGTAGCTAACGCGTTACCATTAGTGTGTTTTTGTATTGGCTATTAATTATTGGAAGACGTCTTTGGGATCACGGTTTTCGGGTTGAAAATACAGTTCATAAATATTGCAATCTACGATTTAGTCCATTCATAAAAGTTTAGGGCAAGTAGTTAGGGATGCCAGGCGGGAATTTGGTATCCCCAACAGCTTTTGGGGTGGAATAAGGAACATAACGTTCCTTGGGCTGCCTCAGGGTTGTCATGAGGTTGCTAGGGTGGAGATCTCCCATACTCAACGAGTCTTGTATTTTATGAATGAACATCACTCTTTTCTATGCCTTGCCAGGCACTATGGTAAAGCTGTAGAGTTTTCAACAATTCCTGGGGAGCATTGACATCACTTCTGGGGGAAGTTTTACAGTAGATTTTTCAGAGATTCCTATAGTGGTGTGATGCCATTGCTTGTGATGCCATTCAGTTTCCTGGTTGCTTGACAGGCTTTAGCAACAGTTGGCTCCCTACCAGTCTCGCGTTCAGACAAAAACCTGAACATGACCAGCACATTAAATGATGCTCTAAAGACTCTGTGGGGATTCCATATGGCAATATGGAATTCTCTGATATCACATCCAGGTTTTTGTCTGAGTATGATGTTCCACCCCACACTGTTTCTCCCTCCTCACCCAGGATGCTGCCTGCTGAAAATTGGTACATGTCATGCTTAGTAATAACGAATTCAAAATGAAACTAATTGGAAGTCAGGTGAGCCAATTGAAGTCCTCCAAATGCTGAAATTCTAACCCTTTTTAGGAAAACCTTTTTGGGACCCCATTCATATATGATCTTACAGGGCACAACTGTCCTTTACATCAGATTTATCTAGCCCAGGGTTCCCATCAGGACCAATGGAGCCTACCAAGACTTCCCTTAATCCTGCCAAACTATTCAGAAACCATTGTAAGGAAGGGTTTGTTAGTTATTCAAGGAAGGATTTTCTATAGTAGCAAAAACAGTTGCAAAAGCAGCAACTGGGGCATTAGGAGGACTGGTAAATACTCAAGTTTGTGGTTCCTTTCCCCTTTTCTCCCTCCCACCCAGGCTTTTCTTTGTTTCTTTTGACCTTCCCCACCCTTATGCAATTGCTTTGCAAAATGAGGAGAGAGTTATTGTGCGTTAGAGAATCAGGCTTCTGGTGACAGCATGTTTGGGGGAAAATATACTTTTTAGCTATATTTTGAAAAGGTACAATCTGAATTATTGGTTCTTCCTGATAATGCACAATGTTAATTATTATCTGTTGCAGTGAGTTCAGAAAACAAAAGTCCCTGGATCTAGGCTTTCTATGCAAAGAGTATGCAGTCCTGATACAGGTTTTCTGTAATCAACAGTTAGACTCATATCTTCTTCTTTCAAAGCCTCAGTTAAAATTTAGACAAAATGTTTCATTGGCCTTCAGATCAGGTTGTTAATGTGATTTTTCAACCATTTGCTTCAGCAGCGAATTTTATCTGAGTAGCTGCGCACCAAACTGGATGAAGCAAGAATCTTGGGCTAAAATATAAGTTACTATTTTATAGAGCACAGATCAATTGCTCCACTGAAGTATGACATTACACAACTATTGCCCTCATTCTCCTTTCTCACTCACTGCTATGACTCATTTCCTGAAGTGGACAAAAACTATAATAAAGCAGTTCAGAAACAGAATAAGGCTTTATTATACTGTCAGATTTTAAATTACTCTTGGTTACATAATGGTTTAGTAAATTATTTACGAGTACAAGTACACATATGATGAGAACATATACACTGAGGATTTGTCATATGAGACTTTTATTTAAATAATACTTCGTTTAAAAGAATAGGAAGGAGAAATGTGGTACTTCTACATCTTCAAAAATGTGCCCTTTGTAGTCAGCTGAAACACAGCTCTCACATGCAACCTTTGTCCCATTTACTCTCAATGAGCCATGAGCGGTAGTAACCCTGAATGGATTGTCTCTTAGAAGATCATTTACAGAAGTTAAAAAACCCAAACTTCAATAAATAGACTGTTACTTTTTGTAATACTCTGGTCTGTATTTGTTAGGTATTCTGGTGCAGATGTCTCCATCTCATTGCTACATATAATAGCTGCCACAGTCACCTACGTACTTGCTAATAACACAATTCTTATTTGACTTAAGAATTAGCAATATTGTTTGATGCTTTACACAGTTTTACAAAGGCAGGCACACTGAGAGAGAGAGAGATCCAAAACAGAATCCTAGCTAGGTCTATTCATTGGGGTTTGCTTACTCCCCAAAATGTTTTCTTAGGATTACATTGCAATCCTTGCGATTCTATTCTAGTACAATCCTAAACAAAATTTCACTCCTTTAAACTAGGGTTGCCAAAAACAGGTTGGTGAATTCTTGGGAGTGGAGCCTGAGAAGGGTGGGTTTGGGGGAGAGGAAGGGTTTCAGTGGGGTATAATGGCAGGAGATCCATCCTCCAAAGCAGCCATTTTCTCTAGAAGATCTGATATTCATTAGTCTGGAGATCAGTTGTAATTCCTGGCACCCTATCCTAAGCCCATTTTATTTCAGTTGACTTAGAAGAGTACAAATCTGCTTAGAGCTGCACTGCTTCTGGGTGCCTTGACTAGCTTTCAAAATGCCTTGATAAAGCAACTGTTTAGAAAAAGTTACCACCAGAATCTCATAATTTAAATATCCTGGTAAGTTCTAATGTCGTAAGGTAAAAAATCAAAGGAGGCTGTT
Source organism: Sphaerodactylus townsendi (assembly GCF_021028975.2). Taxonomy (NCBI): domain Eukaryota; kingdom Metazoa; phylum Chordata; class Lepidosauria; order Squamata; family Sphaerodactylidae; genus Sphaerodactylus; species Sphaerodactylus townsendi. Next base: position 63,257,833 of record NC_059427.1, read on the forward strand.
ACATTACTTGTCGCACACATGGGAGAAACCAAAAATAAGGGGGGAAAAGCATATGGAATTAATTTTTGGAATGGAGATGCAATCGAAAAAAAACCTTAAGTATTTAACTGAAGTTAGTGAGCAGAATTTTCATAGCGGACCAGAGGAAAAGTAAGTGTTATCGATTACATAATAGTATCAGGGAACCGTTCCCAATTTATTCAATTATTTGAGATCGCAATATAAACTGATAGTATCCATCTTCCACTTATATTTAAGATTTGAGTTTTCAGCCCTATCCCCCCACCCTGAAAGGATACATCATTATATCCTCAAAGGAGAGGGGAATATATGCTGAGTTAAATGGACCGAGCACTTAGATGTTTGTGGAATACCAGAAGTCTGGCCACCTTGATAAATCCTTCCAGGCATTATTGACAGCAGAGTCAATTGATCTATGTTTAGTGGAGTATGATAAGATGTTAGTGGATCTACAAAGGTTTATTATTAACTATCATCATAGACATAACATAATTTGCATTCTAAGCCTTGGTTTGATAGGCAGAGTTGGAAGGCTAAAAGTATACTAAAGTTTAATTAATCTAAAGTATAGATCCTAATTGGGTGGTGGTGGGTTTTCTGGGCTGTGTGGCCGTGGTCTGGTGGATCTTGTTCCTAACATTTCGCCTGCATCTGTGGCTGGCATCTTCAGAGGTGTATCGCAGGGAAGTCTGTTACACGCTATGTCCAGTGAGAAGGGAATGTTTTAGTGGGGTATAAATTGTCATGTCCCCAGGTGGGGAACCAATCAGTAAGTGTTTGGGTGGAACTTGCTATTCAAGGTGTGGTTGATAGTATAGTATTGCAGGTGGGGTTTTTCAGTCCAGGGAGTGATTCACATTTGCATTCCCTGCAGAACATGATTCACATTTGCATTCAGTCCAGGGAGTGATTCACATTTGCATTCAGAGGAGAAAGGTTGCCACAATCTTGTTCTTTTTTAACATTGAAAGGGACAGCAGAGGTGTAGCTCCAAGGGGGCAGGGCATGCGACGCATCGGACACACACGCCTGTGGGGGTGGGCCAGGGCATTCTGGGGGCATGTCAGGGGCATTCCAGGGTGGGACAGGGGCAGAGGATGCACCGGTGCACCAGGCGCTTTTCCCCCTTGCTAGCCTCTGAGGAACAGCGACTTTGAAATATGAACACAGCAAAACCAGTCTTTTATCATTAGCTCATGTATTTGAGGAAGAGCGGCTGTCTTTTATATGTTTTTTGGAAAAAATCATATTGTAATTCTTTTGTACAAAAAAGTAGTACTTGTATTCTATAAGAAATATTGAATGCTTAATTTATAAGCGGGCTGAGGCTTTTTTTTCTCCTCCCTCCCCCTTTTTTTAACGAAAGGGGATCATCTCTTCCATTGTGGGATTTGGGAACCTTTTGACAGATTACTTTGTGAACCAATATTTTGGGATAAGCAATGGCAAATAGGGGTAATGCGGGACTTCCTCACTACACCAGCAGAAGCTGCTTCTGAAAGTCAAGTAGCATTTTGCTAATTTACGTCATTCTATTAAACGTCCATTGGTTTGGCCCCAGTAATCTCAAGCACTTAAAAGTCTTTTATCAGAACAATTTCTATACAAAAGTGGTTCCCAAACTTTTTGAGCCTGTGGACACCTTTGAAATTCTGGCACAGCATGGTGGGTGCAAGCATAGAATAGTTGTCACAAAATGGCTGATGCAGAAAGTTTAAGCAGCCAAAAAATGGCTGTTCCAATTTACCGCCAATCACTCAGTGAAGATCCTTGTGCTGTGTTGGCAACGTTTTTTAAAAATCTGCACAGCCAATCAAAAGCTTACCTGGCCACACCCACTTTCTAAATACACTAGGCAAGATGTTGGCAGGCATCATGGTGACCATAGGCACTGTATTGCAGACCCCTGCTATAGGGTCTCAAAGCTGCTTTTGTGTCATGGAAACTCCCAAAGCATACATTGATGCTACTCTGATTCTTCCAGACAACTGTATCTTAAGTTACATCAAAGAAAGCAAACAAAACATAATAACCTTCCTAGGGTCAGTATGGCAACCCAAGGTCCTTTTTTAGCCACAGAGACCATTAAGACATAATTGAGGTAATTGTAGTTAAATAAGCCTATGATAAACTGGGATTTTCAGTTCAGATAATCAGCAACTGAATAAGAAGGGCAACAATAAACATTGAGGTGACAACCGCAGTGAAGGGCAACAATAAACTAACTCAGTTTCGAAGTTTAAAATGGCTGGTCCAACTTATCTTCAGAGCAAAAGATCACAAAACACAGATACCTTTGGAATCTGAGTAAAGGCTCATAACTAATCAAGTTTATAACTAAAATGTCCTTGTAGTAAGACACAATAAAATTCTTATCAGCTGTGATAGTACAATTTTACAGATAGTACAGTCTCTTATATTCAGTGGTGGGATCCAAAAATTTTAATAACAGGTTCTGATGGTGGTGGGGTTCAAACAGTGGCATAGTGCCAGTGGGGCTGGGCAGGGCACAACGGGGGCGTGGCCAGGCATTCCGGGGGTGGGGCATTCCTGGGCGGGGCTGTGGCAAGGATGCAGGGCACGTGCGCCCAGGTGCAGTTCCCTTTTACTTGGCTATTACTGTAGCAATTTTTGTTAAGGGCAAAAGCTATCTGCTGCAGAAAAGAGACAACTTAGGGATTGTCTGCCAATTCCCACCTCTCTCTGAAATGAAGGTAAGTGTGTGGGGGTGAGGGTTGGCGCCGTGGGGTGGGGGGTGCCATGGCGGAAGGGGGGCCGCAGGGAACTATGGGGGGGGTGATTTTGCATTTCCCACTTAACGAGATTTGTTGTACCCAGGGACAGAGATTACCCCCTTGTCCCTAGTGGAGTTAATCATTAACAACCGGTTCTCCGAACTGAGATAATTTTAATAAGTGGTTCTACCGAATAGGTGCAAATAGGCTGCATCCCACCTCTGCTTATATTCCTGATGTGGAAAGCAGTAAAAAAATTATCTTTAAATAAGGGCCTTGCTTCTTTACTCCATTCTTTCATAGCAAGAATGAAACATGGTGTTTTCAGTGCATCTCTCAGACTGACATTTTCAACATGCATACTCAAGTTGATAGGTCTACCCTGGCTACCCATCTATTTCCAGGCACAATTAAAATACTGGTTCTTACCTGTAAGGCCCTAGGCTTGGGGCCAAGATACTTATCCATATCAGAGTCTAGGTACAATTTACTTCTAAAGCCCTGCTTTTTGTTGCCGGTTGCAGAGGTAAGGTGATGAGGCTTTTAAAAAGGATTCTGTGCTTCCCAAGTGAGATGTGATTCAGCTCACACTTGCTGGTTCAGTTAAGAGCCTAGGGATCATACTGTATCCAGCATTACTGCTGGAGAAGCAAGTTAAAGCAGCTCAAAATTGCCCAAAGGGTGATCTGGCCTGCTGGATCCACGCTCCTATTAAATCTATTTCTGCTTCATTGACTCCCTAGTTTAGATCTATCTATCACATTTTTTTCATACCTTTACTCACTTTGGGGCACAATCCATAATTATTTCTCCCTTCTCAACTTCTTTGTCACAACAACTTTATGAATTACATTAGGCTGAGAAAGACAGATTGCTTGGTCGCAGGGGCGTAACGAGGCAGCCCTGGGCAAACTGTAGCCCTGGGCAAAACCTGAGTTGGATGCCCCGCCCCCCATGGGCGGCCCTCCACCACAACCAAATTTTTTTTTGCACCAGGACATTGGTGCCTGCAGGGGGTGAAGTTTTTAGACATATCAGCACCAAAATTTCAACATATCATCAAGAGACTGTCCTTATGCTACTCCCCAGGTTTGGTGAGGTTTGGTTCAAGGAGTCCAAATTTATGGACTCCCAAAGGGGGTGCCCCATCCCCCATAGTTTCCAATGGGAGCTAATAGGAGATGGGGGCTACACCAAACTGCACCAAACCTGCGGGGTATCATCAGGGCAGTCTCCTGATGAGACCCTGAAAGTTTTGAGACTGTGCCTTCAGAAATGTCCCTCCCCCCAGCCTGCAACCCCCATGGACAGCAATACAGAAAACTCAATGCAAAACAAACATTCTTGGGCAAATTTCTGGGATGTTCCTGCAGGGGGCGCATTTTTGGATGTTTCGGCACCAAAATTTCAGGGTATCATTTGGAAACTGTCCTTACGGTACCCCCAAAGTTTGGTGCAGTTTGGTTCAGGGGGGCCAAAGTTATGGACCCTCAAAACTGTAGCCCCCATCTCCTATTAGCTCCCATTGGAAACAATGGGGGATAGGGGCACCCCCTTTGGGAGTCCATAACTTTGGACTCCCTGGACCAAACCTCACCAAACTTGGGAAGTAGCATAAGGAAAGTCTCCTGATGATATGCTGAAATTTTGGGGCTGCTAGCCTAAAAACTGCGCCCCCTGCAGGCCAAAAATGGAAAACCACAAAAAATACCCAAAAACGCACCCAGCATTTTGATGCCCCCCACAAGGTGATGCCCTGGGCAGCTGCCCACCTTGCCCAATGGACATTACGCCAGTGCTTGGTCAAAAGCCACCAGCATGCTTGGCATAGTGGGGATTTTGGAATGCTGGGGGTTTCCAGATGAGACCTGGGGATCCTCTGGAATTACAGCTCATTTTCAGATTACAGAGATTAATAGTTCCCCTGAAGAAAATGGCTGCTTTGGAGGGGGGCTCTGTGGCATTGTACCCCACTTCAGATTCCCTGTCCTCCCCAGTCTTCACCACCAGATCTTCAGAAATTTTCCAACCTGGATCTGGACACCCTACCCCATTCCCAGCTGGAAGCCAGGGGAAACCTGGCAACCCTCTGGGAATGTTAAGCTTGTTCTCCTGGATTGTGATCCTCTAACTACTACACTACTTTGCCTCCTAACAATAAGTCTTTGAAGTACATGCTGAGAAATAAACAACTAGCCTAGTAGGCCCCAGGGAGCATCATGACAGATTCAGTATTTGTGTCAAACTCAGACTATAACCACTCCCATATACTAACTACTTTTAATGTTGCAGACCCACTACCAAACATCCCTGTTCATATATAATGTGGGGAGTTAAGATTCAGTTTAAAGTAGCAGTTTTGAACCTATATCCTAGTTGTCTTCCATTGCAATCCCATGTGTCCTTCTCTTCCAACTAGACACACCTGGTATGAAAACCAAGTTGGGGCAGAGAAGGACATATGGATCAAGATTGCAGAGGGAAGACAGCTGGTGTGGAGGTTAGAAGCAATCATTTGGAAGTGGATTTTGCCATTCCACACAGGAAAATGCAGTTGCAAAGTGAATTGAAAATGGACATTATTCTGTGTGCATGAATGTGCCCAGGTATAGAATCTATGCAATCAGTCCAATCTACCCACATTGAAATTACAGAGTAGACTGGAGTAACTTTATATAGGATTGCACTGTGGAATATTCACTGTGAATTTAAACACCATTATTGTGGTAAGTGTTTGGTAATGGGCAGATGTTGACATATACAATGAAAAATGGTAAATTTCAATGTTCAACAGAAATCAAATGGCACCTTTAAGACTAACCAGAGTCAGAATTTGCTGCTTCCAGTACATGATATTTTCAGTTCATACTATTCCTCTGAAGGAGTGAACTCTGACTCCCAAATGTTTAAACTGGAGTAAACTTAGTTTCTGTTTTACATAGAAAACAGCAAAGATGGAAGTGTTCAAACCAGTCTGTGTGCCACATAGAGTTGCCAGGAATTGGGGCAGGCAGGGGGGACTAGGGGGCATTCATTGAAAATGCTGGGGGGAAGAATTAGGACTAATAAAAGGAAACACTTCTTCACGCAACGTGTGATTGGTGTTTGGAATATGCTGCCACAGGAGGTGGTGATGGCCACTAACATGGATAGCTTTAAAAGGGGCTTGGACAGATTTATGGAGGAGAAGTCGATTTATGGCTACCAATCTTGATCCTCTTTGATCTGAGATTGCAAATGCCTTAACAGACCAGGTGCTTGGGAGCAACAGCCGCAGAAGGCCATTGCTTTCACATCCTGCATGTGAGCTCCCAAAGGCACCTGGTGGGCCACTGCGAGTAGCAGAGAGCTGGACTAGGTGGACTTTGGTCTGATCCAGCTGGCTTGTTCTTATGTTCTTATGTTCTTATGTTCTTAGTTAGTCATTAAGTTGCCATTTGATTTCTGTTTTACATAGAAAACAGCAAAGATGGAAGTGTTCAAACCAGTCCGTGTGCCACATAGAGTTGCCAGGAATTGGGGCAGGCAGGGAGGACTAGAGGCTTTACACTTCTGTCACTGGCGACATATCAAAGTCACTTCCAGTACGTACCAAAAATGATGCCATCATGTTGCTGGTAACAGGCCTAGAACTCAGTTTTTTACTGGTAAGTGTTGGGTATATTAGTTAAAATGGCAAAGTTTGCCCAGTCATGGAAGTGTGATATTGAGTGCAGTAAAAATCAGTCCTCTCAAGAAGTAAATTCCAAAAAGGTAAAACTTACATTCATTTACATTCTTGTTACTGTTGAAGGAAAGATAGAAATCCTAATCTAAAGAATATACTTCCCTAAACAAGTGGCCAGCTATTCCAGCATCATATGAGTGCTGAGCACGAGTATGGAATATTTGCTTCTGCAGGAGAGGACCTGTAGACGCGTCTGACTCCATGCAGGTCCATGAGACAAAGAACAGTGGATACTGACAGAGGAGGAGGGGTGAGAGGGCAGCTCCCAGGTATAGGCGAAGAGAGGAACATCCCACCAAGAGATAACATATATTTAGAGAGAGATAGCAACAGCCCCGCCCCCTGCCCATGTCCAGACTTGCTGAGTTTCTCTCATTCCAACAGTAAGTTCCCCTGCCAGGTGGCTCAACAGTGCCAGAGGGAGGGGCCCTGAAGCAGGTAATCCCCTGAGAGTCTGTCATCCCTAGTACCACACTTCCCTTTTTCATGCAGACATTTTTAAACTGAATCTTCCCTATCCTCCCACACTGATGTAGTTGATCGTCCATGATAGTTTATCCTTATCCCTAAAACATCTTTTGTGAGGGTAGAGAGCACATTCTTCAATTTCAGGTAGATGGCTGGTCAGCAAAGACTGTTGCTACACCCATGAAAGAGCTGCTATGAGGCAAAATGCACAGAGAGTCTAATGGTTTGACTCAATAGTGAATACATGTACACTTGCATGTATGAGCATAGATCTGTTTTCAAGAAAGACCTAGCACACATTCACTTTACAAATGAAACTGTGAGCCGGCATGTGGATAAAGGCTGACATTTAAGTCACATGTTTGAAGTTAAAATGACAAACTGAGGATGTTGTGCTTTGATCACATAAAGAAAGGTAGTAATGCTAGGAAAGGTTGAAGGCAGCAGGAAAAAAGGAAACCACAGCCCTCAGTTTGCAAGACCTGAGCTGTTAGTGATAGGACATTTGGAGGATATTAATTCATAGGGTTGTCAGGAATCAGAAGAGACTTAACAGGACTTAACACACACACAAATCACATGTTCAGCTGCACATGCAATGAATGTAATATGAGAATTACTAAAGATGTATCAAAAGAAAAATCAAGTTTGGTAATGTGAATTGGGACTTTATGTTTAAATCATTAGAGCTATAAAAATCAAATGTACGCTGCGCAGAGATTGTATGTGTACTTATCATAACCTGTGCACAGGGCTATAATAAGACTGTTTCCTCTCTGTGCTCTATCACTCATCTTCTCATGGGTGTCTTGATTGGGTTTTATATACCATTTTATACTTAGCGGCATCCTAAGCTGTGCCATTGTTTGGTAGCAGGGTGGAAGAGCACTTGATTTATGGCTTAACCAGGGGGAAATGGAACAGAAAATGCAGTAGGGAAAATTCAGCACAGAATAAATGAAGTGATAGTAGAGGAATACCTGGCTACTTTAAATGAATTCAAATATCCAGGGCCTGATGAACTACATCCTAAGGCATTAAAAGAACTGCCAGGGATAATCTCAAAACCACTTGCAATAATCTTTGAGAATTCCTGGAAGTCCCAGCAGACTGGAGGAGGGTTAATGTCCCCATCTTCAAAAAGGGAAAAAAGAGAACCCAAACAATTACTGCCCCATCAGCCTGACATCAATACCAGGAAAGATTCTAGAGCCGGTCATTAAACGTATGGTCTGTAAGCACTTAGAAGGTTAAGTCAACATAGGTTTTTCAAAAACAAGTCATGGCAGACTAATCTTATCTCTCTTCTTTTGATAGAGTGACAAACTTGGTAGACGAAGGGAATGCTGTGGACATAGCATACTTTGACTTCACGAAAGCCTTTGACAAGGTCTCCCATGATATTCTTGCATGTAAGCTAGTAAAATGTAGGGTAGACAATGCTGCTGTTAGATGGATTTGTAATTGGTTGACTGACCAAACCCAAAGAGTGCTCACCAATGGCTCATCTTTATCCTGGAGAGAAGTGACTAGTGGGGTCTCACAGGATTCTGTCCTGAGCCCAGTGCTATTCACATTTTTTAATCAATGACTTCGATGATAGAATAGACGGCATGCTAATCAAATTTGCAGATGACACCAAATTAAGAGGGGTAGCTAATACCCCAGAAAACAGGGTCAGAATTCAAAATGACCTGGACAGATTAGAGAGCTGGGCCAAAACTAACAAAATGAATTTCAACAGAGATAAATGTAAGATACCATACTTAGGCAGAAAAAATGAAATGCACAGGTATAGGGTGGATGACACCTGGCCTGACCACAGTACATGTGAAAGGGATCTGAGGGTCTTAGTAGACCACAAACTGAACATGAGTCAGCAGTGGAATGCATCAGTGAAAAAAGCCAATGCAATTCTGGGTTGCATCAATAGAAGTATAGTGTCCAGTTTGACAGCCATAACAGTACCATTCTCTTCTGCATTGGTCAGATCTCACCTCGAATACTGCATCCACTTCTGGGCATCACAATTCAAGAAGAATATTGACAGGTCCAGAGGAGGGCAAACAAAATGGTAAAAGGTCTGGATTCTGTACCCTATGAGGATTGGCTTAAGGATCTAGACATGGTTAGTCTGGAGAATAGAAGGTTAAAAGGTGACATGATAGCCATGTTTAGATGTTTGAAGGGATGTCATATTGAAGAGGGAGCAAGCTTGTTTTCTGCTGTTCCAGATACTAGGACAAGGAATAATCAGTTCAAAGTACAGTAAAATAGATTTCACCTAAACATGAGGAAGAACTTCATGACAGTTGGACAGTGGAATAAATTGCCTTGGAGTGTGCTGGAGTCTCCTCCTTCAGAGGTTTTTCAACAGATGCTGGATGTCCATCTGTCAGGAATGCTTTGATTGTGTCTTCCTGCATGGCATGGGGTTGGCCTTGATGGCCCTTGTGGTCTCTTCCAACTCTGATTCCACGATTCTATGAAAGACCAACTATCATTAAAATTTCTAAGTTATATTGACACAGGCTCTTTGGATACAGGACTTGAAATTATACTATAATTCAGTGGTTCCCAAAATTTTCAGTAGAGTAGCCCACAAGTCCAAATTTACTTGGTGTGGTGGACCCTCTAAACAGTATCTTCCATGTATTGTCGAAGGCTTTCACGGCCGGAATCACTTGGGTGCTGTGTGGTTTCCAGGCTGTATGGCCGTGTTCTAGCAGCATTCTCTCCTGATGTTTCACCTGCGTCTGTGGCTGGCATCTTCAGAAGAAGATCCTCTGAAGATGCCAGCCACAGACGCAGGCGAAACGTCAGGAGAGAATGCTGCTAGAACACGGCCATACAGCCCGGAAACCACACAGCACCCAAGTATCTTCCATGTCACACATTAGTTGGCTCAAGTTTTGTTTAGCACCTTATGCAAACTATGATCCATCTAGTTCAGTATTCCATTTCCTACAGTGGCTAACAAGATGCTCTTGAGAAACCAACAAATATCACACAAAGGGCTCAGCTGCCCCCACTATGAACCCCAAACAAGTGGCATCTGACATACACAGCTTTTGCATATGGAGGTTGCATTCCAGTCTTTGATCACACTCTGCTTTTCCATTAATCCCTCTAATCCTCCCTAAGATTCTAAGAAATTCACTCTAGTAACCATTAGGACATGTTTAGCTTGATGAACATGTATATGCAGTGAAGAAAAAATACCAGCTAATGTATAATATGGAAGATACTATGCAGAAGATCAAACAGCAATGGAAAGGGTGGAGTGACCATTAGGAAGGGTTGGCCTGTGAGTCACTTTCAGAGACTTTGCAACTCACTTTTGGGTTCTGACCCATAGGTTGGGAAACAGTTCTGTAAGTAATTCACATGGTGTAATATGACGTTATTGACATTCAAGTTTTACTACCTCAATTCTGTTTTACTGGCTCCAGCATTCAGACAGAGAAACTAACAATGTGATGATATCATGCCATAAATCTTGCGTGTTACCAAGACAGAAGGAGAGACACAGGCTCCTGCCTTTAGTCTGTATCTTCTTCCAGCCTAATTCTAAGATAAACAATGAATTAGGGCAAGTATGTTCTATATTAACAGAGGCCTTGAGACTTTGTGTAATTAGCTAAAACAGTTACACAAGGAAAGATAGAAGTTCTAGGGCAGGGGTAGGGAACCTGCGGCTCTCCAGATGTTCAGGAACTACAATTCCCATCAGCCCCTACCAGCATGGCCAATTGGCCATGCTGACAGAGGCTGATGGGAATTGTAGTTCCTGAACATCTGGAGAGCCGCAGGTTCCCTACCCCTGTTCTAGGGTAATTCATGTAGGATACTTAAAAGTTAATAGCTTAAATAGTGGCAAATGCTAATTTCCAAAAATACGGCATTTGCACTTAGGTTTCATTAAATCATCTGCAAATACCTAAGTTTAACTTGTCCCTAACGTAATATTACCTCATCTTCTTATTAATAGATTCCAATGGACTTTGCCAATGGATGCTGACAGGATTCATGGTGGGGATCGTAAGAACTACCACCTCCACTCTTGATCTGTGCCCATCCTGGCTAACGATGGATTAGTCAATTAGGCTTTGGTAGAAAAGTTGATTGAGTGTGTGGTGGCAGAGAAGCTCTAGGTTTCCTTACATGATACGTCTGCCCTTCCTTCATTTCAGAGTGGCTTCAGGCCTGGTTTTAGAACTGAGATGTTCTTAGTTGTGTTGGTAAATGATCATTTACTATTGGATGTAGATATATCAACAACCTTTGATGCAGCTGACCACCAGGTTCTTACTTATGAGCTGGTGTTAGAGGAGTTATTTGGTGATTTAATCTATTCTGATCGAATAATCTAACTCTGATAGGAGTTTCTATCACTAAGTTGGGATCAACTCTGTGAGGTGCTTCGGGATTGTATTCTGTCATGCATACTCTTCAATATTCATATGAGGTCACTGAATGAGATTTTCTCCCTCCCCCCCTCTCTCCCTCTCCCTCCCCCCCCCTCTCTGGAAGCACTGACTAGAAGAACAGATGACCAAACTTTCAGAAAGGAAAGAAGTAGTAATAATGGGTAATGTCAATTATCCAGATATTTGTTGGGAGTCAATCAGGTCCAACAAATTTCTCACTTGCCTTGCAGACAATTTCATCGTCCAGAAGGAGGAAGACGCAACAAGGGGACCACAAACTAAACATGAGTCAGCAGTGTGATGCAGCAGCCAAGAAAGGCAATGCGATTCTGGGCTGTCTCAGTTGGAGTATAGTGTCTAGAAGAAGAAGAAGAGTTTGGAGTTATATCCCCCTTTCTCTCCTGTAGGAGAATCAAAGGGGCTTACAATCTCCTTTCCCTTCCCCCCTTTCCACAACTAACACCCTGTGAGGTGGGTGGGGCTGAGAGAGCTCCCTAGAGCTGTGACCAGTCCAAGGTCACCCTGCTGGCATGTGTTGGAGTGCACAGGCTAATTTAGTTCCCCAGATAAGCCTCCACAGCTCAAGTGGCAGAGTAGGGAATCAAACCTGGTTCTCCAGATTAGAATGCACCTGCTCTTAACCACTACACCACTGCTGCTCTTAGATCAAGGGATGTAATTGTACCTCTCTATTCTGCATTGGTTAGAGCTCACCTGGAATATTGTGTACAGTTCTGGGCACGGCAATTCAAGAAGGATATTGACAAGCTGGGTCCAGAGGAGGGCAACCAAAATGGTAAAAGGTCTGGAATCCATGCCCTACAAGGAGAGTCTTAGGGAGCTGGGTATGTTTAGTTTGGTGAAGAGAAGGTTAAGATGTGACATGATAGCCATGTTTAGATATTTAAAGTAATGTCATATTGATGAAGGAGCAAGCTTGTTTTCTGTGGCTCCGGAGACTAGGACCAGGAGTAATAGGTTCAAGGTGAAGGAAAACAGATTCCCCCTAAACATTAGGGAAAACTTCCTGACAGTAAGGGCTGCCACACCAGGAATCTATGGTCAGTAGAGGCAGGGGAGGCAGAACCTCATTGTCATGCTCTAATGTAAATATCAATTTTACAAAAAGTAAAAAATAATATTTGGGGATGGTCTTGCCCACTGTCCTAGACTCTGCCGTGTCTGCTCTTCCATTCTTTCCCCCCACCCCCTGCACTAGCTGCACTCAACCAAAGACCTGGGACAGGGTCGCAAGAAAAAGACAAAACACAAGGTTGGACATCATCACAGTAGAGCAGAGGAGCAGGGAGGACTGGTGGAAAACAGATAGGCGTAGAGGCAGAACAGCTGGGAGGAGGGAGGAAGAGCCAGGTGGACCAAGCAGCAGTGGAGACACAACCACAGGAGACCCACACCTGCCCCTTCCTTCCTTGGCCTAAGAGGAGAGGCAGGCCCGTGGGCAAAGAGGCCAATTAGGGAGCCAGTAGAGCGTGACTGACAGCCCATGGGTCAATGACAGCCCGTGGGTCAATGGCAACCCATGAAGGGATTTTCTGGGGCGTTTGCAGAACTCAACTGCAAATACAAGGAGAGGTGAGAGGTGTGGCAGCCACAATCTCAGCTTTACCTTCAGTGAAGTATTGGTGCTGTGGCTGAAAAGCAGGGACATGTGACTTTTATATGTATATGTGTAGGTTTGTATATGTGTAAGTTTGGCTCTGATATTATCCAGTGCCTCCCCAGTCATTGACCTCCCCACACATCACTGTGCCACACCCCCAAGCCTCCAGGAGTGGCTGGGAAACCTCCAAACCTCCCAAAACCATTCTGTCACAAACCTGAGTCCCCAGGAATGGCTGGAAAATCCCACACTGTCTAAAGCCAACCCACCACACTTCGTGGCACCCCGGAGTGGCCAGACAGCCCCCACACCAACAGGAGCCACTTCCCTACAACCCAGGGGTCCTGGGGCAGATCTGTGCCAGCTTTCTCTGGTCCTTTGTCCCAGGGGACACTCACCAAAGAGGAGAAGTTGCCAGGCACTAGTTGCCAGGCAGGCAGGGTGGGCCCCATAAAAAGTCATATTTTGGGCATGGGGTCACTGAGGGTGTGAAGGAGAGGCAGTTGTGAATTTCCTGCATTGTTCAAGAGATTGGACTAGATGACCCTGAAGTTCCCTTCCATAGAAACCATATTTCTATGATTCTAGTATACCTAGTTTATTGACAAATAATATTCTTATCTTGAAATCAATTGAATCTTTCTGAAACTGTTCAGTACATTGCAAGAAAAAAATACTTCATGCAACCCAGAGTTATACATGTTAATTTACATGTTAATCAAATTAATTTCAGTGGGACATTTGAAAGTTAAGTCAAATTTATGGGCTAGAAATGACTTGGAAGTAGAGCAAATTTCAAATAAGGCACACATGAAATTAATCTTTTTATCTTTAAAGTATGTTCAGATCTCTGTATGGGGGAGAGTTTGGACTCTGGCATAAATTTGCTATAAAACAGTGTCATCTAGTGGTTGAAATAATACTGAGTAGCTTCATAATTTTTTTCCAGTTTCCTTTTTACAAACATTGCTATCTGAATAAATATGAAGTAGAATCAGAGGTCTTAAAATATAAAGATTATGATGACATTCTAGATTATTCTCTGAAATGAAATATCAATAGTAAGGAAACTACAATTTGGGAGTCGAAGGAAGCAGTCCTAAGCATATCTACTCAGAAGTGAGTCCAATGTAATTAAATGGGGCTTACTCCCAGGAAAGTTTCTTTAGGATTGCGCCCTAAATGTATAGATTCTGATATTTTCATTGAGGTTTTGTTTTTCCTTCAGTCAAATATAACAGTACTATGAGTATTTGTACTTACAACAAATCCATTTTATACAATGCTGTGAAAGCAATGTAATAGCTATACTGATTCTGTGCCTCCTGTTCAAATGATACATAATTTATCTAATAATTCCACAGTTTGGGATGAATTTGCTTTTTTTACACTTTGAAATGTAGTGCTTTCCCAGCTGGCTCATTTAATGTGCCCACTATAATCATATTAGAAAACTGAGCACAGCTTTCCAAGTGTCTCAGAAGTCAAAGTAGAATGAGAGTCAGCCCCATCCTTCACTAGACTTAGGGAATAGGTGAGAACTTTCCCTGATCTACATTCTTGCCTACTTGAACATATGTATTCACCAGTGGTAAGATGGCAAGTGCTCTTACCCAGATACAGAGGTGTAGTAGCTATAAGGGGACTGGGGGGTTCACCGTGCACTGGGCGTGTGCTGGTGTGTCACGTGGGGGGAGGAAAATCATCTCAGACCCCTCCCCCCTCACAGGCTGCCTGCTTGGAGGGCAGGGAAGTGCAATCAGGCAGCCAGTGTGCTCGCAGGGAAGAGAAAGGAACCCCCACTGCAGCTCTAAATATGGGCACCCTGCTTCCCTTCCCTGCGAGCAAACTGACTGACTGCTCACAGGGAAGGGAAAGGGGTCGTCACTGGAGCTCCAAGCATGGGTGCCCCACTTCCCTTCACTGAGAGAAGACTAGGTAGGCACTAGGACTGGGGGCATCGTGGGGGGTGGGGGTGCCACAGGGAGAGGGTGGAAAACACACAGTGTGCACCGGACACACTTTGGCCCAGCTATGCCTCTGTCCAGATAGCACAGACTAGCCTGATCTGGTTAGAAGCTAAGCAGGCTCAACCCTGGCAAATATTTGGATGAAAGACCTCCAAGGAATACCAGTGTTGTGACATGGAGATAGGCAATGGCCAACCCCCACTGAACATCCCTTGACTTAAAAAACCTGCGGGATCACCATAAATCTGCTGTGACTTGATGGGGGAAAAGTGGGTAAGCGCATCTGTGGACCCTTCATGATTGTGTGGCTGCCAGATAGTTATATTACCTCTTTATTCTAATGCTGTTGTATGGTTTTTGACTTTGCTATTGGGTAATCCCCAAATCCCAGCTGGATTATAGCAGTAGGACTGCAATATTAGTCATAGTGTGACTAAATGAGGGCAACTACATGTTTTGTGCTCAAAAGAAGCAATTTATTGGAACCACATTTTGTTGTAGTTGTTGCCATTGCTTGCCTCCACATTTTATGAAGTCTAATTTTTAATCAAATCAAAACATATAACAATAAAGCATTATTTTTCAAGACAAAAATATATGTGACAATGTTTACACATATATTATGTTGCTGGAAACTAATTTTCCAAGCACATACTGTCCCAATTTGGATTGGGATCACAGTGAAGAGGTAGAAGGCCCTCCCCTGGGTTAAAACTGCAGGAGGTGTAGACAGTTTTTCCAGCAGTTGTGTTACACACGAGTAGATCACCCAGGAGTATGCAAAGCAGGGACAGCACAAAGATACACAGTCAACTGTTCAGAAGTTCCTTTATTGCTGCAATACTGACTAACAAAGCGCTTCACCAGCCAACAGGTGTCTCAAGGCACACTCCTCTGCTTTCTCTTTGCTACATATATACAAAACATTTACCTATCAGGTGCAGGTGTCTAAGTTTGCCCACGGCACAAATAGCTGCATATGGCCCCAATATTGCACACGGCACATGTTCAAGGTTAGACATAACTGTCATATAGATTTTGCTCATCTATTCTGACAGCACCTGACACTATTTATTACTGATTGATTAATTGTTTGATTGATTTGATAGGCCACCTTTCCCCATACAGGCTCAGAGTGGTATACACAACAATAAATACAATGGGCCAATAAAACATTTTCTCTAGGTCCTGGCATTAACAGTTTACTATCCGCTCCACATTCATAAAATTATTTAAAAAACACAGAGGGGAAAAGGTTGGATGACAAGGAAAGGAAAGGAAGAGGCCAGTTAGAATGCTTACCATTGCTGTCCTCAAGTATAAACCTTGCAGGACAGCTCCATCTTATGGGTCCTGCAAAACTGTCCCAAGTCCTACAGGCTCCAGGTTTCCCTCAACAAACCAGTCCACCAGGCTGGAACCAGAGCCAAGGCTCTGCTTCTGGTTGGGAACAGCCAGACAGCTTTCAGGCCTGGGACAATCAGTAAGTTGTTTGGGGAATGAATTAGAAGAGGCAGTTCCTCAGACATCCAGCTATCCCAATCCAATGTAGCCCAGGGATGCTATTTGCCCTGTTTAGAGCACTGCATGTTTTCTAATGGGCTACACATACAGTTCGCGCAGCAGGGTTAATAGTGCTCCCAGGCAGAGGTGGGATCCAACCAGTTCTCACCACTTCTATAGAAGTGGTTACTAATTTTTTCTGAGTGCCGAGAAGGGGTTACTAAAGCAACCTCCCTGCCCAATAGGGACTGGAGGTGCGTGTGTGCGGCAGCGCCACTATTTGAATCCCACCACCATCGGAACCTGTTATTAAAATTTTTGGATCCCACCACTGCCCCCAGGGCCATGCTAAATCAGGAAAATATGCTAGGAAGAAAAGGGCTGAAGTCCATCTCCTCCTGAACCATGCCCCTGATCCAAATTGGGGCCTTTCAGGACTGGGAAATTAGCTGAACAATTCAGAATGGCCAACTCAATATTATTCTAGGAAAAACATTTTAAAAAATTAAGGATCAGCGTAATGTCAGGACCTATAGCGTTAATTTTCCTACAGATGTGATTAAAAAACATAAACACAAAATGAAAATACCTGTTTACATTAAGGGACTTTTCTAAGAGTAAAACAGGCTTATTAGCAGAATGCAGTTTATTTTATCACAGTGACACATCACAGATGAACAAGAGAATTGCTCTTCCTGGGAAGCTATTTCAACAGCCGTTATTGTCAACTTCTTAGAAATCGAAGCTTCAGCCCTTTCATTTGTTATACATGAGTGACAAGGACCAGCTTCTTAGCACCCAGCCTGGATGTGGGTTTCATTACTTTTTGATTTACCACTTTCCTTTAAAATGCTATTGACAAAAAAAGAGTCAGCAATCAAAAATAATGACACAAAACATGCCAGTAATTGCTTTACACCAAGACCCCTTACTGAGACATAATTCTCATTTGCTGTTTATTATTGCATTTTCTTTTCTCACTCATTAAAAATGCCTTCATTTTGTTGTGCTGTGTATACTGCAATCGTCCTTTGGAAACTTGCTGTTCACTGGGTAGAAATACAAATCCATAATGAGCCTGCTGTTCTTTTTCTTCAAGAAACCCATGTTAAATTTTGTATTTTTAGTATTCCATCTCTCATTATTTCTAAGTCTGGTTCTTATGTGGCATGCTACATGAGTCTAATGTTAACATACTGTATTTTGGTGGAAGATAAAGGAGTCAGGAAGAGCTGTTGTTCCCTGAAGAATAAATGAAAAATAAATATAAGAGAATGAAC
Source organism: Sphaerodactylus townsendi (assembly GCF_021028975.2). Classification (NCBI taxonomy): domain Eukaryota; kingdom Metazoa; phylum Chordata; class Lepidosauria; order Squamata; family Sphaerodactylidae; genus Sphaerodactylus; species Sphaerodactylus townsendi. The sequence goes on from NC_059427.1 coordinate 63,275,588, forward strand.
ATTTTTCCCCAAGTTCCCCACCTAAGCCTGCAGTTCTATGCATACTTATTAGGAAGTAACAGTGCCAGCCATCCCATTTATGTCTGTTCAGATTCCGACTCAGTTAGACTCAATGGAGCCTGCCCCCAGGAAAACCTTATGTTTGCACTGTAGTCAGAGAGACTTACTCCTGAGTAAACATGCTGAGTATTGTACTGCATGTTATTGACATTCTTTGGCGTTCAAAGTTCTTGCCACACAATCCATTTTTGTCCATTGAATGTAAATTTGATATAAACTATATATGTGTATTCCCTTAAGGTAACACTTCTGTAGTCTGAATTTTCCAAGCACTCTTCCCCCAATAGCACCTGTGAAACATAGCCATACAAGTATCAGGGGAAACTACTGCATGTCACATGATAGTATTAAGAGCCATAACCTAACCCCCCTTCCGAATTTACCGTACTTGATTTCTCTTATCCTAAGCAAAATGCATGGCAGATCTGAAAAGCCTAATTTCAGTTTTACCAACATTTGGAAGTAATAGCTCAAGGATTAAACCAACCCATGCCATGAATATTAAAGAGGATATTGAATCAAAGGAAGCAAGACTTTCAGACTTAGAGAAAGTTGTAATGATTACTTCCTAATAAGCATGCATAGAACTGCAGACTTAGGTGGGAACTTGGGGGAAAATGTTCATTCTCTTATATTTGTTTTTCATTTATTCTTCAGGGAACAACAGCTCTTGCTGACTCCTTTATTTTCCACTAAAATACTGTTCTTGTTATTCAAGAAGTTCATTAACAACTGGATTTTGTTCACAAAACATAAGATTTATTTAAGGGAAGATAAAAAACAAAATAATGAAAATAAGTCAAAGGAATAATGAAAATAAGTCAAAATGAAAATAAGTCAAAGGAAATAAGAGACACTTGGCCAGTGAGATGCCTGTTTAGACTAACTGCATTGGGCCAATTGTGGTGCACTAAATGGAAGCAGTCCTGCTCAATAGCACAATCATTTGGCACAGCAGAATGGAAAAGGGACTTGGGTTCACTTCTGTTTTCGGTAATATTTCATCAGGCCTAGGAACAGATGCAGCTGAATTAAAGACAAACACATTATAGGATAAAAGCAGAAGGCCACAAACCACAAGAGACTCTGGGTTGCAATGATATGGTTGTTTTAGAAAAGATCCATGTGGTGTGGCTGCTGAAATTTACAAATAGCAGAGTTCAGGTCAAACATAGATGCTGCAACAACAGATTATCCAGCAAATTCAAAACAAATAGTGCTTTTGTCATACCTACTGCACATATTCATCCTTAAGGTTTCCATCTGCTGTTCCGTGTAGTTTAAAAGCTCATTCTGTATTCTTGTGAGGTCTATGTTCTCACAATATTTTATTTAATGTCATATTTTAAATATTGGAAAATTTAGTGCAAATAAAACACGGATATACAATGATATGCATAAGCAACAAAAGTTTCTGCATCTTAAATACCATGCATCAGATCTGCTGGTCCATGTCTTTTTGGCATCAAACCTGATGCCAATGAAGTTTGGAAACCTGAGGAGAGGTCATCACTGCATAAACTAAAAGGATGGTGATCATGGGCAGATCTTTCACTATTTGGCTGTGAAGCCTCCAGTTGGAAAATGTTTGGAACACTACATCCTTCCCTGAATTCTAGCAAGGGTGCCAAATATTTCTCTTTCAGAATAAATTTGAATGATTCTGGTTTTTATTGAGCTGTCTTGTCTGGATGTTGTTTTATTTGTATTGGGTAGAGGTGCTCTGGGCCTCATGGAAAAGCAAAATTAAAACACAGCTCCAGTGACTCCGAACAGAGGGAGTCTTGGTCTGGATGATCATAACATCATAGTCTCCTAGCAAGGACGTAGGTAAGGGGGGGGGTTTTCCCGGGTTTAACCCCCCCCATTACATGTCCATACTTCCTCCCCTTTTGTGTTTTTTTTTGGTATTTTTAACTGTTTTTTCAGTTTTTGGCCTGCAGGGGGTGCGGTTTTTAGGCTAGCAACACCAACATTTCAGGGATTTTTTGGGAGGCTCTCCTAATGATACCACCCAGGTTTGGTGAGGTTTGGTTCAGGGGTTCAAAGTTATGGACTCCCAAAGGGAGTGCCCCAACCCCTATTGCTTCCAATGGGAACTAATAGAAGATGGGGGCTACACATTTGAGGGTCCATAACTTTGGACCCCCTAAACCAAACTTCATCAAACTTGGGTGGTATCATCAGGAGACTCCTAAAGATACCCTGAAAGTTTGGTGCTGCTAGCTTAACAATTGCACCCCTGACGGCAGGCACCCTCCAAATTTCCCCAGATTCTCCTTTTAAATCCACCCCCTTCAGCATGGATTTAAAAGGAGAATCTGAGGTCCCCAGTTTAAACATTAAAAGTGATGCTGTTTCAGGGTTTAGAAGAATCCACCCCAAAACAGCATCACTTTCAATGTTGTTTTAACTGTGGACCCCAGATTCTCTGTTTAAGGTGGATTTAAAAGGAGAATCTGGGCTCCCTAGTCTAAACACCACTGAAAGTGATGCTGTTTGGGGGTGGATTCCAACATCACAGCAGTCACCATGGGGGCGCCCGCAAAACTCAGATTTTTCACCAGGCTCCATTTTCCGTAGCCATGCCTCTGCCCAGAGGGGAGGACAAAAGGGGGCTGGGATTGGGGAGGTGTGGCCATGCCCCCAGGGGTGGGTAGGGGTGTGGCCACGCCCCCGAACCCACCCCATAAAAAATCTATACCTATGTCACTGTCTCCTAGGCTTCTCCACAATGGGAGATTTCTTTACCCTCTCGGAGTCCTTTGAATGCTCCTTATGTTTGTCCTTATGCTTCTTAGATTGTTCACAGAGTACAATTTGCTGGAAGAGGCAGGTGCCTTTGGCTCCAATAGTGTGGCCCCTGGAACAGAGGAGGTCCTCGGTTGGTCAGAAGTTGGAACAGATTGCACTGAGGATAGTCCCATGGGGATTGGTGATCCCAGTGGAAGTAAGGAAGCCAACATAGCCTTCTAACAAAAAGCCGTCTTAAGCCTGAAAGTCCTTACAGAGTGAGCCTTTGGGGTAAACTTCTTTAAAATAGCACATTTTGCTACATTGTGCATCTCAGCAAAGCAAATAAAGCAGGACTTGTGATCCTCCGACACTGTCATCTTAGTGTGGCACCCAGAGCACTTCTTGAAAGGCATTTTGGTGGCCGTCACACCCTTGCACCTCATGGAGGTAAAGCGTATGAGACAGAAGGAAATCTGTAAAGTCCTCTAGATTAATCAAGCTGTCTCAGAGGCACGAACAAGCAAGAAAGGATTGTAGAGAGGAGAAAACTCATAGATCACAATGGAGAAATAACAAACCTACTGTTAAACATGTCTGCTCACTTTGGTGGCAAAAGAAAAATTGGAGAGGGGGGGGCACCACCCTCCAGAACATGTGATGCCTTATGTAGGAGGAAACCATTGCCAGTGTTTCTAGAGGAGGGGTACCTCTCCTGTTGCTGATTGGCTGGTCTGTGCAAGGGCCGCACTGGGACCAACAATGAACACTGTGCATGTGCATTATATTTATTTCAATAAAGATATATAGTGCTACTTGTTTTTTTCTCATTAATATGCATTCTCAAATGCAATATTGTTGTTGTTGTTGTTGCTGTTGTTGTTGTTAAATGCAATTCTGCATCACCTCATAAGAAAATTTACAAAAAGCAGATAGCGTTGTAATTTCTATGAAGCAGTGGTGCTCACTCCGTGGCCCAGGAACTACATGTGGCTCTTTGACATAGGGCTGCCAATTTCAGGTTTGGAAATACCTTGAGCTTTAGGGGTGGAGTTAGGGGAAGGCAGGGTGTAATGCCAAATGCCTCCAAAGCAGCCATTTTCTCGGGCACTTTGTCAATGTCAATCTGTTAGCTGCCTTGTTATGCCTTGTGCTGACAGAGCAAGAAGGCAAAGAAAGAATTCCTTCCCTTTACTCCAGATACACAAGGACTGGGTAGAATTTGGCTGTCTCAGGGAGAGAAAACTGTGCAATCTTGGAAATAATCTGGTAATTTTAAAAATTGTTGTTAGATACTTAGTAATTATATCTTATATTATTGCAAATGTGAGTTTGTTGGAGTGGCACATAGTGCATACAGTAGCCACATGGCTCTTCTAATTGATGGTAAATGCAGATTTGGCTCTCTGTGATCCACAAAGTGAATACACTGATGTTAAGAACACTAAACCCATAAAACAATGCATCTTCCTTAAATAGGAATAGGACCAACATTAGTACTGGTTAATACCTGAAATTTTATAATACTGTTAGCATTACACAGCCTCTCTGAGACTGAAAACAAACACATATCCAACTGAGAGAACCATCCCCCCCCTACATCAAAGCAAGATTTACTTTCAAGTAGACATGCAGGAATTGTGCTCGTGGCCAAATAGACTTAGATCTGGTTCCAAAGCATATTCCTGCTTCTGTCTATTTCAATCCCCAGAAATGTGTTTGTGCTAAAAAAAAATTGGGTCTGTCACAAAGTTCATTGGAAGCTTTGTGTGTTACAAACCTTTTAATCAAGCATCCCTATAGGCTACAGGGATTTCAACCCCTTTGGGGATTTTGCAGTACATGTGCGAGCATCTGTTTATAATCACATGACGGAAATCCTTGTAATGGCTGTTGCTTCCCTGCACCAGAAGTTGCTTCACACAGCTTCTTAGACTGAGCTGCCTTAATTTTTTTCAAGTATCAACCATGATACAGAAGTGGCCTATAAAGAAAGATATGATAGTTGGTGGCCAAAAAGTATAAAAGCAGAGACTGAATTTTCTGTTGTTTCAGTCAGTATTCAAACTAACCTGTATTTTCTCCTGGCAGAAAACTCTTTTCATTCAATATAAGGGACAAAAGTCCATCTATTAGATGAAATTTAAGAAGGTTCCCCTTTACACTAGAAAAATATAATAATAATAATAATAATAATAATAATAATAATAATAATAATAATAATAATAATAATAATAATAATAGCAGCAGTGTGTTAAATTCTATGATATAAAATTATTTGAGAATGTGGATGGTTTATGATCACATTTCCCATATCTTAAACTTTCTTAAACCCACAAAATGAGTTTGATCCCAGCGGAAGTTGGTTTCAAGTAGCTGGCTCAAGGCTGACTTAGCCTTAACTTTCCAAGGTCAGTAAAATGAGTGCTGAAGTTGTTGGGGTAAAGTATAGATGGCTGAGGAAGGCAATGGCAAACCACCCTGTAAACACTGTCTGCCTACATTGTGATGTGACATCACCCCATGGGTCAGTAACAGCTCAGTGCTTGAACAGTAGACTACCTTTACCTTTTTAAACTCCTCCAAACAGCAGCTGGGTGGATAGAGAACTTCAGTAAGTTAAATGGTGCTCGTTGAAGACAGATTTAACAACCTCTGTCATCTGATGAATTTTTCTCAGCGTACAATCCCCTTGTACTGTTCTTTAGTTAGAATGGAAAACAAGTGAACCACTTAAGTTGGAGAAAGACTCCTCAGGCTGGAGAAAGGCACCAGATTTTGCTTTGTGGAATGACAAATGTTTTTTCTTATGGGAGCAAATAGCACCAGCAGAGGGCCATTTTATAGAAGGGGAGGAGTTAATGTAACCTCTGCTTGAGGGTTCTGTGGGGCAGAACTTGGAAGGAGTTTGCAACTAAATTTTAAAAAGAATGATTTACTTTTCCTTAACATATGACACTTATCAAACATTAACATTTAAAATCACACTTCAAGGTCCTGTTCAAGTTTCATTCCAAGTTCTTCTAATTACAGTCTGATAATGCCAGTTCCATTTCTTCCTGCTGATGGTTGGCTCATGGAGACTCCAGAGGCTTGGTGAACTGGATTCGAGATGATGAAGGTCCCCAAAAGAACTCTCACCAATTACATACACAAAAAGCCCTTAAACAAGGTGTTAAGAGCTTATTAAAAAATCAATCAAGGTTCCAGCCTGGTGGCCTTGCTTCCTCCAACTTCATGAATTTTTTGCAGCCTCCTGCTGCTTTCAGTCTCCACCCCTTTCTGGGTCATCCCATTCTGAACATAGGGGTTACACTAACTCTAAAGTAGATCTCCATACTATTTAGATATGTTTAAAAGGACAGGAGATCCTACAACGGATCTCCAGTATTTTGTTATGCCATGACAACACATTTGAGAGGAAGCTAAATCTGCCCCTATGTTACAGATACTAACGTCAGTAGGGGCTTATTAGGCATGCCCAAAGCGCAGAGCTACGTGTTATAAGTAGTTATGTGCACCTTTATACTAACTTAATTTTTGTCTCTATATATCCACTTTTCTTCTGATCATCTCAGATTCCATCCCCCTCATGCTATTTTCCAGACAAAAATGCCCTCTACCACCATTTTGCTAAACTGGGGAAAATGTGAAAATGGAAGATATTAGTAGCTCCTCCCTCCCACTTCACTAGTCTTTAAACAGTCTTTTCATCTGAGAGTGGTCTTATTTGTAACCTCCTCACCATTCACACAAAGAGCTCTGCTTTGGAGGCACCATTGCAGTAAGAGTAAAACCCACCTTAAATAAGGGTTCTTCCTTGTGCACATATCGTGCCTGTCAAAATGACATTTCATTGTTGATGTATAATCAGCTGTAAATGCTCTGGTCATTCCCTGGAGATATTAAAGGTGTGAGAAAATGAATGAGTTCCTTTTAAATATGTTTTGAATTATTCATTCCATGAGGTACAAAACCAACAAAGAAATCAATAGTGCTTTGATGTCTAAACTTTTTAATAAAGTTCCATAAGATGACATATATTGCACAGCAGTGCTACTGCGAATCAGTTCAAAAAGACTGATGCGTGTATGTCAGGTACAATCCAGGCATCGACTTGATCTATATCTGCTTAAATTATATCATATTTTTGTTTTCAAAGTAATGAACATAAGATTTTTTTTCTTTCATTTTATTTTCATCACCATGGGGGGCAGGTTATGTGGAGAATGGTAATTGACTCATGCTCATCCAATGAGTCTTGAAGCTGCTGTGGCGGAAACTGCCGTGATGTCACAGTTGACATGGCAACTCTGTAGGGCTTTCAAGACAATAGACATGGGGTGGTGGTTCTCCATTGCCTTTCTCTTATGGGCTGAGTTCTGAGAGAACTGTGACTGGCCCAAGGTTACCTAGCAGGCTTCCTGTGGAGGAAGAGTCAAATCAAAGAAACAAATCCCGATGAAATTAATGTATTGTCAAAGGCTTTTACAGCTGGATTCAACTGGTTGTTGTGGACTTTCTGGGCTGTGTGGCCATGGTCTGGTAGATCTTGTTCCTAACGTTTCGCCCTCATCTGTGGCTCACATCTTCAGAGGGGTATCAAAGAGAGAAGTGTGTTACACACTGTGTCCTCGATTTGACTCTGAATGTACAACCCTGCTGTGAAGTATACATTCAGTTGGTTAACAGATATGAGTGGGTGTGGAAGGTGGAAGTTTTAAATGACAGGTCAAAAGACAAAGAAATGCAAGAGGCAGCATTTTGTGTACAAGGACAATACATCTGATAAGTTGAGGTGCCAAGACTCTGTTTTGGTTTTGCTGCAAACGATCTGATTGCCACCCTAGACTTAAATTAGTCAACATTCTATTGACTCACATTCACCTAATATGTTTCTAACACTATTCTAATATTATTATTCATCCTGTTCTCTGGAACATCCACACGATACCATAAAGAGAGAAGAAGATGCCAAAAATGGAGTCCTTACCAAATCAACAGTTGGCTTCCCTCTGTGTACATGAGCTGATGCTAGCTTCAGAATCATTTTTAAAAAGTAAATTTGGGATAAAGTGGCCAAAACATGGTCACTTTATCATAAATCAATATATTCACAAAGTGCTTCACTACCACACACACATTTAATTTCTGTTTGTTGGGTCTCTTGCCATATGTGTTGCAGCACTGCAGCTGTAGCTCTGTATAGAAGGACAAAAAATCAAAAACATGGCACTGATTCTCTGTTTTTTAAAAATATTTACAGACTGAAATTGACTAGGATAGTTGAAAATCCTGCAGGCTGTTTTTGCAGAAAAATTCTTTCATGGGCCATTAGGGATCAGGTAACACTTTCCAAAGTACACTGAAACTGTAGAACAATTATGGTGTCATGATATTTGAGTGTTCTGAGAGTGTATGATCCAAAGCATTGTAATAGGGACTTATGAGGCAGATGTCTTAAAGAAACATGAGACTGCAATTGTGGTCATATCCAAAGGTGGGATTCAGCCAGTTCACACTAGCTAGTGTTTCATTTAGTTCGCTAAACCACCACTGACTGGAAAACTTCTCCCCACACTTCTTGTCTGGCTGGGCCTGCCTGGGCCTGGCCAACAGATCCTGTGGGCAGGGAGAACCCTGCCTATTTAGGTGGTTTCACTGACAGCATTGCCAGAACTTTGTTACTATAAATAGAACTCAACTTGGTGTTTATGTCTCCACAATCAGCAAACCTTTAAAGTTATGGTGTGTCTCAATTTTATTCTACACAGTTTCCCAGCATCCCCAGGGCATCTATGTAAATCACTATTCATCCCTCTTTACCCCTCCCAAAATATATTCCCTCCAAACTGTCCCCCAGTTCCCATCACTGGAAGTTTGGAACCGGTTGTTAAATTATTTGAATCCCACCTCTGGTCATATCATGCCATTTTCTACACAGCCTCCAGAAAAACATGGATAATTCACTTTCTCTCTTCCCAAGAAGTTGCTCTTGAATATTTTGCTCTTCCTTGAAAGATCAATCTTGTGTGCCTTTATTTTATATTTTGTCCACTGCTTATACCTTAAACAAGGCTTGGATGTTAGAAACACTAGTGTTTTAGAAGGAAGGAAAGTGATTGGCATTTGCCAGGTAGACATATTTGCAGGGCAGAAAAAGCAAAGACGTTTCAGAAGGTAGGCATGTTGGTTTGCAGTAATGCAGTTAGATTCTCTAATCCTGTAGTAACATAGAGATCAACTACAATATCTGATTAAACAAGCTTTGACACTCAAAGTTTATATCCCGAACTTGGGTTAGTCCCTAAGGAGTTACTAAACTGACCCATTAGAAAACATCAGGTTGAATCCAGAGTAAAATTTTCACCCATGCAAGGCAATTTTGTCAGTGAAGCAGAATGTTCCTCCCTCTCCCTTACCTCTGCAGCTCAGTGGTCCCCCTAAATACTGCTCCTGGGGGACAAGGGACCCTCAGGAACAGCATACAGGGCAAATAGGGTGGGCAGCAGGGAAGGGGACTTGCTGGAAATTACCTTTCCCACTGTGTTAGTATTAAATTTAGTCTGGATCCAGCTCACCTACACAGTAAAGTAGAATACTTTTATTAGGATAATTTGATACAGTTTCACAAATGTTTTCCTGAAGCTGAACATTAAACAAAGAGTCAGTGGCCACTCTGCTTCAGAAAAGAATTCAGATCCGTTTCTAAACAAGGACTTGTATATTTTCATGGGGGCAACTGGCTGCTAGAACACTGTTGTAATGCTTGGGATCATGTGCATTTGACACAAATTTCAGCTCAAAACAGATGAGACGCTGTAAGACTCATGATCAGATCATCCCAATGTCTTTTGAAGCAGAATTAACCTTGAACTTAATGATTTGGCTTAGAGCAGTGCTGAGATGGAAGAAGAGGTTTAACCCTTTCACCCTGTTTAAGCCATTTGGTGCAAGCCCATTGGACATCTTCCTTGTTGCTCCCTCTGCCAACCCCTGACTTTGTCTTGCTGCCACTCCAACCCTTACCCAAGAATGCCTTTGGCCTCTTTGCTTCTCCAAGTCACTCTAAAACCAGTCACACCTGGCCTTCAGGCCTTCCTGCACTCTCAGGAGAGGAACCCCCTGAGAGTTTGTATATCTAAAGAGCACTTGGAGCACATCATTTCCTCAGAGTAGTGAAGTAACACTTGCGTTTGAGGGATCTTTAAGCATAAATGTTTAAAGCAGAAGAAATCCTTCACTCACTGGCAAAGAATCCATGACCAAATCAGAAAACCTGTAGCTAGACTGACCAATGTTATCTTGTTATTTGTTGATCATAAATTGTATAAGTGCAGGCAAATAGCAGCAATAACAAAGGCAATAATGTCTGAACACCCCAAGTCTCTCTCCCAGATTATACCAGGAGTATTTTCCTATCCAGGCATCTGGACAAGAGATCACAGCATTGTCATGTCAGGATAAGTTACAGTATATAATTGTAGGAAGAAGTCTTGTGGTCTGAAGTCCTGTCTACCAGTTATACTTACTGTTAACAGATCTAATGCACAATGGGAATGAGAAAAGCTGATACATTACTCATGATACTGCTACATGGGGAATAATGCACAAAATCACCCCATGACCTTTGAGTCACTGCAAGATATTCTTTTGCTTTTGATGCAGCTGTACATTCTTTGGCTTTTGTGGCACGCACTCTTGACGTTCAGCAATTAGTGGTACCTATAGATGACTTTTACAAATGACCTGCTCTTGTTGTGAAATTCATTATACTTTCCATTGAACGTTTGGCCCTCCAACTTTCCTGCTGTTTCCTTTTGAAAGCGTCAATTTTGAACATTATTTTTCCCTGAGTAATGCTTAGTTCTCTGAACTTGTTATGAAGTCCTAAGAGCTTCTCACCTCAAGAAACAAACATAGCATAACCATCCCATTATACTGTGAAATGGCCAAATCCTTTAATATATAAATGGAAGATATTGATCATTTAATGGATAATGCTGAGAATATTGGGATTTATTGTAGCATGTCATTTTTAACTGTTGTTACTCATCATTGTATGTAAAAGTCCTTAAGCTTTTCTGCCAGCTGCTTATCAGTAATGCTGTTTTTTGTTTGCTTCCAGAAAGAAACAATGTCTTTCCTTACACACTGTCATCTGCTTTTTACATTTGGATTTCATTTTCATCTTCCAGACTCTCTGCATAAAACATTTACCTATCATTATTTGTATTAATATTTTGGTTATTAAAGTTGATTATAAATAGACTGCTAGATTTCAATACTGTGGATAAAAATTGTACCTTATTGTACCTACTTTTTCCTGCTGAATTACCTGATTGACAATCTTACTTTTAAATAAAATGTTTTAATTTATGTTTTTTTGCCTCAATTTTTTTTAGCAGATCCAATACTTTTACAACATTGTACTTAAAATAGCATTACCAGAATGTTTTGCACAAGAAATGTCCAATAGAAGGAAATGCTTTACATAATATTTTAAAATCTTAATTATTTAATTCCAGAAAACTTTTAAATCTTTTGGTCAAAAACCATTATGTTGTAAAATATTATAATTTAAGCTCCATTTCTCCTTCCTCACTAAAGTATCTTATTTGTAAGCCTGTAGACAGCTCCCAATTATTTGATTTTTGTACAGTAATCATTTTATTTAAACTTGTCAAATAAGTCTTTAAAACGTCTGACATCCCATGGCACCTTGGACAGTGAGTATTTTATTTGATTTCACAGATTATATTTTAGATATTAAAGATTTTGGATGTTCTTATGAAATCAACAGGGTATGGACTAAAGTGAAACTTCTCTGGAGTTGCATTATTAGTGTAGATAATATACCTAAAAACATATTGGCATACTACAAAATTTCAAGAAATGTTCCTATCATGTTTTTTAATATAAGCAAATCCTTTTCTAAACAAAATTCTAAATGACAGCTTGCAATGCATATTTTTAAAAATTCAAATAGATTAGAACCACTTTGGATTTTTAGCAAAAATAATAGAGAATAATATTCTTTATAATAATAGCATAAAGGGCACAAAATAACTCAGGTTTGTTTGCACACACCTTATTCTATACAAGCAAAAGTACTTCTGTATTTTGTTTTTTAAAATCCTTGCTGCATGAGTCTCCAAGTAGCTAAGATCATTTTTACATTTGACATTCAAAACAGTTTATGCTTAGTCTTCAATGAAAACTCAATACCTTCACTGCAGGGATACATAAACCCTAAAACTGAGATTCAAATTAATCTCCATATTCTCTTATGCATTATCTCATGACATGCATTTTATTGCCATATGTAAAAAAAATGTATGTACAATTTTGGTGTGTAATAATTTTGTGTGTATAATTTCATGTGACCTTGATGTCACATATATGTGTTGATGTAGCTGAAAGGCCACCAGAAATTATTTTGCAAAAGAAATTTTAATGTGCGAGTGCTATCAGTATCAAAATTCCTTTTTGCTTACTCAAGTATTCTTAATTTTCCAGAGTACAATTTTTACTATGCCATACTTACCATCAAACCAATTATACAAAATATGATGGCCCAGGCTAGCCTAATCCTGTAAGGTCTCAAAGGCTAAGCAGCCAGCCCTGGCTAGGGAGATAACCAATGAAGTCTGGGGTCACTATGCAGTGGCTAGCAATGGTAAACCACGTCTGAATGCATCTTTCCTTGAAACTACCACCTGGTCACCATAAGTCAGTTGTGTTTTGATGGCAGAGATGTCTTCATTTTTTATTTTTCTCTCCAATGTTTAGCCTATTTATAGAAAACTTTGTGTGGTTATCTTTTTTACGGATTTAATGAGCCTTATTTATAAGCAGCTACACTTTTATGTCAAAATTAGTTCCACTAAAATACAATGGCTATAACACTGTTCAAAAACAGAGCACATCTATAAAGCTTTTAAAAATCATACATGTAAAAAAAATTATACTAGATTCAGTAGAAAGAAATCTGCTTGAAACATACCCATAAGATTCTAACTACATGAATTTTAAACTAAAAATATCTGATCGGATTTCCAGGAAGTTATTTGTTCAGAGTTTGAAGTATGGTTTGACAGTTGCCCAGACATGCCTCTTCAGAGTCTACTCCATGTTTAAGCGAAATTTTGCAAGATTTGTTGGTGACATGCTAACTTATTACCATGCTCTCTTTCACAAGCCACAAGATTAAAAAGATATTAACATAGGGCATGCCATAACAATTGTTATACTTTCTAGTTTTAACGTGATAGCAAAGTATCATTCTCATGAACTTCCAATAATTACGGGCTGAATTTTTTTAAAAAAAGCTAATTATTTACACCTGCTAAAAGGTGAAATGGATGCATCTTGGCAATCTCATCTCCAGCATCTTTTGAAATTAAGAAATTCATAAACAACTTGTAACAAGGCACAAGGTCTATTTGAAAGGGAAAAGTTAAAAACAATTCTACCAGGTATGCTTAAAATAGTTCTTTGGATTCTGGCCAAAACAATTCTTGCATTTGAGGCTCTGTTTAGAATGAATTGAGATGACTTTAAAGTTCAATCCCATTTTAAAATTAGTAAAAAAAACAACCCCTAACAACTCTGGTTTCTAATGCTGGATCAAGTGTGAATTAGCATATAGTTCTATCACACCCTAATCCTAAACAGATTTAATGGCTTGTGTTCTGTGTTTTTTTAATGTTACCTCATGCAAGACTTTGAAGAGGTAGCACAGAAATATTTGAAATAAATAGCATTACATGAAAATAATTCTTATGTTATTAATGGAACCTATGTCCAAAGTGAGATGTTTTAGATCAATCTATTTAAACCATCTGATTCCAGGAAAGTTTAAATAATTATGTTCTGAAGACACCCATTATCTCATGTAGATCTGATTTCAAGGGTATTTTTATCCAATATTCATCACGGCAAAGCCATATTAAAAGATATTTTACTGACCAAGAGGGCATGTATTTCTACAACATTACTACAGCTTGACAGATGTTTGGGAATAAAAAAATCCCATCCTGGATATTTACGTTAGACAAGTCATATTTGCATCCATGACTCTGAAAACGTTTGTGTAGCCAAGTCACTGCAAAGATTTAAATATTCCAGTTGAGCAGAATATCTAGTTTCCACCTGCCTTGCCTCCCTACCCTCACTCTTCAAATTGTTGTTCTGAAAGTACAGAGATGGTGGCCAGAAGGACATTACATTAACTAAAATTCAGTTTAAAAAAAAGTTAAATTAGTTTCATTTTTATTACAAAGAGCCATGGATTTTTTTCCAAAATATAAATCTGTAAAACAATCATCTTGACTGTACAATTTCATTTACAGTATACAATCCAGAAAAAGTACACAGTTAAAGAACTGGGTTTTTTATACATTAGCCCTTGGCCACAAAACAAAAGAAATTGGCAGTACTACTACAACTTTAATGACTATCGGGTGAAAATCAACATATCAGTTACAATCTAACTTCATTATCAAAGTGGGATACATACATACATCATTGTACAGGGAATGTTAATTTTTAACTGGAAACTGTCATCATGTTGTAGTTCTTGGAAGGGCTGGCTCTGCCAATTCTCCACTCCTCTTTACAGCTGCTGCTCCTACTCTCAAGCGCTTTGGCATTCTTCACTGATGGCGCAGGGCCTTCGTAGAGGACACAGATAGACCCATCTTCCCCTATACGATAGGACACCTCAAAGGGGTCTACCCACAGAGTTAGTTCGCTGGGCAGGAGCTGGAAGAGTCTCTCGTGGCTCAGTCCGATCATGCCCGCCGCCTTTCCGATCAAGGGGTCCATCTTGTGATTGATCCTAATGCAGCGGTACCCAGAACCTTTGGAGGGCATCAAGGGGAACCAGTGGTGTTTGTAATGATCTGTGAATGGGAACAAAGGGGGGGGGGGGAAGGAGAGGGAAAGAAGAGTTACAGCTTAGATAATGGGGATTCCTCAGGCAGCTGTCTGCTCCACCCCCCTGCTCCAGCTGCCCATCTGTACAGGGACTCCGAATGCAAACCGTGGGGGAGGACGGAGCTTAGTGGAAACCCACAGGAGGCAGAAAAATAAACCCGTACAGAAGCACCATGGGTGTCAGCTTCATCTGGGTTAGGGGGAAGAAAAAACAGGAGTGCTAAAGAGACGGCAACCTGGGGCTCCTCAACGTGATGTTTGCGTAGTTAATTTCCCTGCAGTTTGGGGGGGGGGGGGGGAAGGGTTAGGGTAGATGGGGAACTTAACAGGGTCCTGGAGGAGAAAGGAGCAGTGTGAGCGCGTGAAGACTGCTGTAACGAAGGGAGGGGAAGTTCCACTCCACACTTCCTCTTTGTGGCCCGGCCCGCAAGTAGCCTGTGGGGCTGCCCCACTCATCCCGGGGGAAGAGGGCCCACAATCTTCGCCCGCCCCCTCCCGCCGCCTTACCTCTCAGCGCCTCCTGCAAGGAGTCGCTGAAGCAGAGCAGCTCCTCGTCGTCGATGCCACCGGGGGTCCGGAGGAGGCGGGTGATGAAGCCCGCAGCTGTGGAGATCTCCGTCTTCATGGCCCTCCCCAACTTGCTCTCCCCCCGTCCTCTCCTTGCTCCCACTCTCGCTCTCTGCGGTCGGGAAGGGCGAAGGCTGGCGGCTGCAGCAGCTTCGGCTAAGGGGGGGGGCGAGGGGCGATTGTGACGTTGTGAGGGGTGGTGTTTGCGGGGGGGGTGAGTGGCGGGGTCCCGATCCGCGCCGCCGGCCCAGCTGCTGTCACCCACTCAGCGCCACCGCACCCGACGCTGGGACGGAGCGCGAGAAGTAAACAGATCGACAGGCAGAAGCTACCTCCCTCCACCAGCTACTCGCAGGGGCGGAGCCAGTCGTAACCAATGGCATTGCCCTTGAGCTACAGCATCACAGATGCCGGGCGTTCCCGCGGAGGACGCCGAACCGCCCTTCCCGATTGGACAACAGACGACGACCCTCGACTCGTGATTGGCCAGAAGTAGCAAAGGAGAAAGTGGTGGCAGGGAGACCGTGGAGATTCTTGTTCCTTAGGTCTGTGGATGGATGGATGGATCCGCTTCTCCCCTCCTTCTGTTGAGGATGGGGGCGGAGCTAGGCTTGGCTGCCCAGCAATAAGAGTGCTCCAATGGGACAAGGAAGAACAAGGTGGGGGGGAGGGAGATGGAGAGACAGACAAGGCGATAAAAACCCGCAGGGTTTGTTTACCCTTGCGGAGTCTGTGGGGGCAGCTGGGCTGGGTCTGATCGGGCAGTGGATAGTTTGCAGCCGCGATAGTGAAGTCATCCTTGAGAAAGGCGGGGATGGCGTAATAGAGAGACCGCCAGACCGCTCTGGATGTGCACAGTGTGGTGTTTATCAAAAGCATGGAGAAGGTGGGGCAAGGAGCGGGAGCAAAGGCTGCGTAGAGTTATTTTAGACCCGGGCAAGATTAAGGGAGAGGTGCCGCAGACAGCTGTAAATTTATCTTCGGTGGTTATCATTCATCGATTGCTAACGCATATACTTATTTTTATTAGTCGGAAAGAGGCTAGTAACAAATGTACTTGATTGTTTTGAATGTGTTCTTGTACCAAGGGGTATGCCGTTGTTCCCCTCCCTTTTAGCCTCCAAACAGCCCTGATAATAGGTTAGGCCGAGAGATTTTTGTGGGCCAGTCGACCTATATTAAGCCTGAGGCAGAAACATCACCGCTTTAGGCGGGCCAGTTTCAGCATTTTTTAGTAATTAAGTCTTGTAACACAGACGTCTCACATGTAACGATGGGTTTTTCCCCCTCTATAAATCTCCCTTTTACAGCTGCAGGGCGAAGGTTAATGCTTTGTGAAAGGACACCTTCTATAGCCTCTTTTCAGCAGAAATATATCCCCTTTCAAAATAGCAAGTTCAATGAACTTACATCTTTGGGGCAGTGAGAACTTTCTTCAGGGTCTGCATACAAAATAGCTCTGTAACTGCCGCTTGGGATTTCTCTTCACTCTTTGTGAATTATCGAGAGCCTCGCCCAGAATCTTTATGTGACCTGGCTTTACTTCGTTCCTGGGTTGCTTTCTCTGATGCTCCTTCTCTCTTGGCACCCACAGTGTAAACTGAAGCCCCTCCGCAAACTCCTATTGTACAACCGTTTGAAAAAGTGAAGCTCCTAAATAGCCAAAAGGAGCTTCCAACTGCAGATCAGACGTTCATACCATCCCCAGCAGAAGTTCCACAGTTTCAACCATTAGTATATCTAACAGTAAACTGCCTAGATTACCCATAAACAAAGGTAATCTACCTACTCAGGAACTTCCCAGTATACAGAAAAATGGGACTCCCATATGGTAACTGAAGCCGAAAGAGAGAGAAACACTGCCTGATGAGGATTAAATATGTTTAAGAAAGGATGGAATATTAAGAGCAGCTAAAAGTCAGCGGAAAAGGGTGCATCAGCCTGCAGAAATCTCACATAACTTGAGAGTTGTTGGAGAAGGATTCCAAATAGTCCTCGAGTGTCTCCATCTTTTTAGATTATTACTGTTGTTGTTTGAACAAGGGCAATAACTCTGTGAGTTACGGAAGCAAGCTACATATACAGATTTATCTTGTGTATAAACTTCATTTGTGTTGATTTAGGACTTGAGCTGTTCCTCCGGGTTTTCCAAAGGAAGCATGATTCATCAGAGCTGTTCCTCAGGGTTTTCGAAAGGAAGCCTGATTCATCAAAGCCTGATTCATAAACACAATGTACAGAATGTGATTCAAAAACACATCTTGTCCCACTGTAAGTTAACAGTTGTAAAGTGTCAGATTCAGTTGTATAGAACCCAGCAGAAGCATATAATCTTAAATCCATTAGAAGAGAAACCTGACATAAACCTGTGGTATTTCATGATAGACACACTGGAGACCCACAAAGAATTGCTGGAAACCTCCAACCTAAATTTCTTCAGGATCCTATAAACTCTTGTGCAGGTCAGTTCTTCCATTCTCCTTTATTTCACCCCTGAAAAATAATTAACCCCACCCCCCAATGCTTAACTGCATTTAACATTCCAGTACACTTGCAGGGCAAGAAGTATGTTCAATCTGGGTTTGTTTTTTTTGGAAGGATAGGGTTGGAGGGGTCTTTTCCTGTTTGAATTAATAAAGTATTATTTTTCTATTTACCTGGGGAATCTCCATTTATGGTTTGTGGGTGGTTCAGTTCTACTGCCTTCCTGCTAAGCAGTCAACCATCAAGGTTGCTATTAGAAGGCATGATGAACACTGACTTCACGAGCAACAAGGCTCCTTATACAAGCAACTAGCTTATACATTATTCGTAAATTAAGAACAGGAAAAATATGGCTAGGCTCAGCTTCCAATCAGTATAGCCAGTATAGATTGTGTAGTTTTCTTTAGAATTTTAAAGTGCTTATATAATTATAAAAGAGCAATACTCTCAGGTGGCAAACAGTCCTTTCCATCATGCACCATCTCCTTTTTTCACTTGAATCACTGGCACCCACTTTTTATCTTCTTTTACTCCATGGTTCATGTGGAGTGGACCACTTGTACTAACTAGGCCTTTATGTCCAGCCTAACTTCATATTTGGTGCCCTGGCTGAAGACTTCTGGTGGGCTTTTTCTGGCTTTAGGAAGAGTAAGTGCTATACAGTAGTTCTGAGCAGACATTTCCTACCAGCAATGAACAATGGTACCAGTAGTGTGTACTTTCTCACTGTCACAAACTTTAAATTGGGGAGCTTGATATTATATACATTTCTGAAAATTGTTAAATTTTATTTATATCAAATGTATTTCCTCTTTACATTCAAAGCAGCTGAGAGTGACTTTAAATGTACATGTTTTTTTATTTTATTCACTTTTTATAGGCTGCCTCTCACTGAAAATAAAGGCAAAGTGCATGAGATAAAACAGTGCAATTGGATGATGTGGGACAACTAATGAACACTGCAATATGAGTAGGATTAGAGAAGGTGCCCCCCTTGATTGTTCCATTCTACTGTCAGCATGGTGTAGTAGAGGTTAAGAGCAGGTGAACTCGGGCGTACTGCCCATGGGGACTGGGGGGGGGGGTGTTAAATGACCCTGGGCACACCAGTGGGGTGGTGGTGTAAAATCGCCCCCTCCCTCGCACTGACCTGAGGGTCATTTGACCCCCCCTGTCCCCATGGGTGGTACATGGTGCCTGTCCAAGCTGCCTCCTTCCCTCCCCAAGCCCTCGGGGGTGCGGAAGCTGCTCACATGGGCACTGTAGCAGCAAGCCACTTCCTGGGCATGGCACCCTGCCCCCATCCACCTCCCTGCAAGCCGGCTTCTGCAGGAAAGGGCCTGCAGGGAGGCGGGGGGAGTGGCGGATTGGACAGATGTCATGGCAGCAGAGGTGCTCGTCTGAGCTTCCACCGCTCCTGAGCCCTGAGCACGAAAGGGGGCAAAGGCCGAGGGGTGCCCGGAGCAGGGGTTGTCCCTGGGCACCATTTCCCCCTGGATACACCTCTGGGTGCACTCTAATCTGGTTCCCCAATCCGCCACGAGCTGTGGAGGCTTATCTGGTGAACTAGATTAGCTTGTGCACTCCAACACATGCCAGCTGGGTGACCTTGGGCTAGTCACAGTTCTTTGGTGCTCTCTCAGCCCCACCTACCTCACAGAGTGTTTGTTATGAGGGGGGAAGGGAAAGGAGTTTGTAAGCCCCTTTGAGTCTCCTTACAGGAGAGAAAGGGGGGGATATAAATCCAACTCTTCTTCCTGTCTACTGTGGCACTATATTAAAAACATGTGGCTATTTACAACCACTTTCTTTACTAAGCCATTCTCCATATTCGCAAGCAGATTTCCAGTCTTGAAATTGTGGATCTTTCTTTATCTGGTTGGTACCATGGCGTCTAAAAAAAGCAACTTCCCAACAGCTGCCATACTTCAGTGGCCCAATAAGTATAGGAAGCTAACAATTGCTGTGCCCAGCGCACACCCAACCTCTACCCCCACAGATAATAGCAGCATGTAATAGGCAATATAAACTCTGGATTATGTGCATGCAGGCCAGATTCAAATTTGTGCAACATAGAGCTATATAAATTGGCCCTGTGACATGGGACTTAGCATCATGGTAGCAGTTCACACATATTCAGGCAATGGTACACCAAGCATGAGCACAACTCATCATCAGGGCAGATAGTTGAGGGAAGCAGCTTCAACTCAGCAGACGCTAGGGGATTTTGTCTACAGAGTGACCCGCAAGAGTGCAGCCCAGTTCTATCTCACAGGTATGCCGACTTAGAGGTGCCAGGGAGCCGCAGCCCAGGGGACAAGGCATGGAGCAAGTTAAGTTCAATGATCCCTCTTCCTTTGATACATCCCCTTCCTTACCACTGCTTGCTCATCCAGGGGCCACAGCTGTACCTGGGCAGACACAGCAGTCAGTCCCGGGATGGATGGTAACACAGTGCTCAACTAGTAAAGTGCTGCTGCCAACCATAGCCCCTGAAGGACAGCGCCCTGAGATCTACCCACTGCCATGGCTGGTCCCAACAGAGCCTACCCAAATAACCCCTAATCATGTAAACAACCTTTACCCACTCAAAACAATCTTTGGGCTCTCCCTCCTCACAATGGAATGGCTCACTACCTGGCTGCCAACCTTTAGATGAGCTGCACCACCCTGGAACTAGATCCACTTTGTCTAGAAGGTAAAGACCATGTGCCACTTTGGTATGGCAGGTGACTTACCCACAGCCCCACCCCACCCCATAATGAGAGAGGTTATGTTGGGAAGGGGGGGAGGGGCTCAGGGGGGATATGCATGGGACACATTGCAGTGTCACTATACTGGATGGGGAAATGGCCCTAGCCATCTGGTCCTTGAGGCCCAGCACCATGGGCTGAGACCATGGGCCACAGATGCTGGGGCACCATGAAGGACTCCTGATGCCATCTGTCTAGACCCACTCCTGCTTAGTGATGCCACAAATGTTCTCAGCTGATGTTGCTGGCTCCAGCAGGTCATCTGCAGTCAGGGAGCCTCCCCCAGGTCACACCAGCACCTTCTCCAGGATTATGATGGCCTGTGGGGTGGGAGCCTGGCCTTGCAGTACTGAGCAGAGCTCCTTGCAGAAGGCTTGTTTGTCCACTGTGTCCAAGAATAACCTCTCCAGGCAGATGCTGTCAGAAAACTGCCAAGTGCCAAGGAGCTTATGATAAGTCATGGCAGCATTGCTGTGCCATTGAAACATACAATGCATGGAGAAGGATCAGCCAGATCTCTGGAGGGAGGGAAGGCTGTCCAATGACTGTTGCCAACTCTAAGGAAATTTGGCAGTGGAGCCTGAGAAGGGCAGAATTTGGGGTGGGGTTTGACTTCAGCAGGGATGTGATGAGATTGAACCTAAATTGCTATTTTCTTCAGGGGAGCTGATATTTGTAGTTTTGGGAGAATTGAAAGTCTTTCCTTATGATTGGTAACCCTGTACTCAAACCTTCCTGAACCTTCAGGTTGGATTCAGACTAAATTTTTCACTCACACAAAGTACATTAGTCAGTGCAGCAGAAATTTCCTGTCTCCTTTACCTCAGGGTTGCCAACCTCCAGGTGGTAGCTGGAGATCTCCAGGCAACACAGATCTCCTGGAGAAAATGGCCACTTTGGATGGTGGACTCTATTCCTCTACTCAAACCCTGCCCTCCTGTCTCCATCTCCAAAATCTATATGTATTTCACAATGTGAAACTAACAACTCTTCCCATCCCTCTCAGGTAGGGTTGCCAACTCTGGGTTGGGAAATATGTGGAGATTTTGGGGGTGGAGCCTGGGAAAGGTGAGATTTGGGGAAGGGAAGGAATTCTGCAGGGTATAATGCCATAGAGTCTACCCTCCAAAGCAGCCATGTTCTCCATGTGATCAACAGCAGATCTCCAGGTGCCACTTGGAAATTGGCAGCCCTACCCTATTAACGTCTCTGAAATGCTGTTCCTGAAACAATTTCAGGGAGGGCATGATGGGGTTTGAAGTAGGAAGAGGGAATTGGTATAAATTAACCCTTCCCCTTCCGTTATTAGAACACCTAAGTCTGGATCCAAACCTTATCCCAGGGATGCAGCTGAATATTATTGTTTAGTGGTGAAAAAAGGAAGGTACTCAGTACTTCGCTGTTTATTTCCAAGAACTTAACAGTATTATCGCTCTACAGGTTCAAGGGCTGTTTTCTGTCTTATTCAACCAGAGCAGGGGTAGGGAACCTGCGGCTCTCCAGATGTTCAGGAACTACAATTCCCATCAGCCCCTACCAGCATGGCCAATTGGCCATGCTGACAGAGGCTGATGGGAACTGTAGTTCCTGAACATCTGGAGAGCCACAGGTTCCCTACCCCTGAACCAGAGCCTCAGTACCCTCTGTCATCAGTCCACAATACTGGCATAATAGTTTTCTGCTTCACCAATTGCTATTTAGGGATCATAATACAGGGCACTATTTCTCCTCAACAGCGAACGAAACGTTTGCACAGCAACTCGAGGGAAGGATTTTAAGCAGTCGTGTGCACGTGAAGACCTGCGCGTGGGAGGCGGGCGAGACAAAATACGGCCAAGTCGGTGCAACAACAAAGAGGCAGGTTTCGTCGAGAGCTCTTAGTCCAGACGCCATGTTTGCCACTCTAACCAAACACAACCAGGATGCCCGGTCTGTAAACAAAAGAGCTGTTCTCTCGATCCACTCTCACCTCAGAGAGTGCCCCGCTAATAGGCCGGAAAAAGCTCTATTAACCAATTGCTGAGAGCCTTACATCGTGTGTCAACTTTCCCCGGTGTCTTCTACGTTCTTCCTCCATAGAGATACCCGGAGGTTGCGACCCATGCAGAGAGGAGACCATCGATTGGTTGATGCAGAGTGACAAACTGCTCACTATTCCGCGCGTGAGTTTGGGGGAGAAGCAGAGTGGTCGCGTTAGCGAGACGTTGTCTGTAACTTCCTTCGCCTATTTTTCTGGCAAGTCGCCATTGGCACTGTCACAGTGTGGCTTTGCATAATTGCAAATGAAGAGTCTGCGACGTGACTCTACTTGCTTCTTTTCGTCCGCTTCCCACCCTTTCACAAGTGCAGGTATAGTTATAATTTGTTCTTGGTAGAGTTAGATCTCCTGGTCCCTGAGGTCCCATTCATTCAGTGGACACATTTGTGCAGGGACAACTTGCAAAAGATTAGTGTACCAAGCAAAAGGGCATCTAACTTATTGTGGCTGGACAGTGGAAGAAGAGTGGAATGTAGAGGAGGAAGGGCATGTAAATAAATGGAAGGGTGCAGTGGGTAGGGAAAAGACAAATTTAAAGGTCTTATGCATAGTTAGTCCATCCCCTAAAGTTATGAGGTTGGCTAAACATTCGATTTCTGTCGGTTTAGACTGGACTAACTGCTAAGGAAAAAACTGAAAAAGTGATGGTTGGGAGGAGATACACTCTAAATATCTTGTGTTGTCATACATGGCAGCTGTTTAAATAGGTTGTTTCATGTTAAAGTTAATATCACAGTTCTTCGTAGTCTGACTGCAAACCTGTATACCCACAGCTGCCTTCGGTCTTTGAGATGAATTGCACTTCTATTTAATATGCACTTTTAGAAACAGGGCTGGTCTTTGAGGATGATCCTCAATAAGAAGAATAACAACAGTATTGGTTGTGGTGGGTTTTCCAGGCTGTGTGGCCGTGGTCTGGTGGATCTTGTTCCTAACGTTTTGCCTGCATCTGTGGCTGGCATCTTCAGGTGTGTATCACAGAGGGAAGTCTGTTACACACTGTGTCAGTCACAGCCCGGAAAACCCACCACAACCAGTTGAATCCAGCCGTGAAAACCTTCAACAATACAACAACAGTATTATTTTAAATCTTATATTTTTAAAAATGCATTTTGCAAATCTGAAATATCCTATAGTGAATCTGTTAAGCAATCATTACCTGTTGTTTTTGTTGTTGTTAATATATTGCCTTGCGATTCTCTTTAGATTTTTTTCTCTAATGCCCCAGAACAGTTACTTATAATTTCTGTCTGCTCTAGGAAAGAAGAGTCCATTAAACTGAGACAATGCCATGATGCCAGGGCTAGCCTGAGATTTTGAAGAGGAATGCAATGCCTCAAGACACCTCCAGCTTTAAACTATTTTGTATTGTCTGTATTTGCCAGGGTAATTGCTAATACAGAATGTCTGTGAACCACTTATTTGGGAATAAGAAAAGAAACAGCTCCATATTATATGGCATGGATCAGGCAAAAATTACTTCTTCATCCTCATCTTCCCAGGTAGCTACAAACCAAAGTAATATTGGAAACCATGCAGATGGCTTTCCGCCAAACAAGCGTTACAAAAGACTTGTTCCCAATGAGCAGAAAGAAATGGAAGATCCTTTTGGGGACAACAATGACTTTACAGCTGATGACTTGGAAGAAATAGATATTATTGCTTCCCAGGCGTTTACACAAAATTTTTCTTTGCCAACAAATGTGAAATCAGAATGGAATTCTGACGTATCTTCCCCACTGAATAACGACAGCAAACCTTCCAATCACATGAAACAATCAAATATCGCCCTCTCTACTGGCAGAAAATTCCAATTTGGTATGTGCAGTCTCCCTGCAGTTTTGCAATATGGACTGAGTATTTGTATTTGCGTCTGTATATAAATTCATAGTTGTTAGTCTGGAAGGATTGTAAGGGAAAAAAGTTTGCAATGCAACACCAAACATGGCTAAACAAGCAGGATTTTATCCATAAATGTTGGTATGTAAACTTACTGATTTTTATAGGCTATTAAAATGAGCACAGGCAACATAGGAAAATAAGCCTAGAAGTTAGAAGTTCCAGTACATGCCTGAATATATTAATTTAACATACATATACAATCACAAGTTTTCGGTATCTGAATATCAGTGTTGAACAGTTGTAGTTCTAAGAGGTTTAGGAGGAGTTGGATATACATGACCAGATTCCTTGTTCTGCACTTTGAGATTGCCAGCTAATTATGGGAAGTAGGTGCATGGAAAAGCATTGTGCATGAATGATGCAAATGGAATGTTCTGTCCTTTGCGGGGCTCATCTACCTATATAAATCATCCAGTAATGAGCTTGCATGTATGAGTCAACTCTTACCTTAAACTTATACTCTCACTGTCTGTGTGTCCTTATACACAAATGGCATATGAAATAGAAACAGGTTTTCCAAAATTTGGTCCAGCTTCCTTCACAAGTTAAACTTATTTCCTGGTAAGCAAATGTTTGCGTTTGGCCACTGAAAACAAACACACCACATTCACAGTTCCTAGTGGCAACAGTTAGAACACCTCACTATCAATGAGTAACAGAATAATTTTCAAACTGAAATGTAGAACAATTAAGAGATATATAGAAAGTTTGCTTTCTCATATTCTCGAGCAATGTTGAAAGCTGAAGTCTGAAAGACAAAATGCCATTCTGACAAGGTGATGTGTGAAATTTTCATAGTAATACCTCTTTGCAAACTGGAGGTTAAATCATCCTATTTTTTGTAGATAGCAGTTATGCACCCATTTGCACACATTTTGCATTTTTATGGAAAGGAGAGAGACTGAAGTGCATTCCACAGTGTGGAATATTGCAAATAGGCAGGAGTGGCTTGGATCCAGCAGAGCACTTACATGGGCAAAATGATTACTGCCCAGGGAGTAAAACTGTCTCACCTCTCTGCACGCACACACTGCTGCAGCTCAAAACAAAGACTGAAGTGCTGGGGGAGGACATTTTAGACTGTAGTGGGGTTGGGGTGAGAAGGTTGCATTAGTAGTAGAAAGTGCCAGCAAGTCACAGTTGACTTACAGCAATCCTATGAGGTTTTCAAGGCAAGAGAGGAACAGAAGTGGTTTGCCATTGTAGGCCTCTGCTTAGTAACGTGGGACTTCCTTGATCTCCAATCCAAAAACTAACCAGAGCCAAATATGCTTTCTAGATATGACGAGATCAAGCTAACCTGAGCTATCAGATGAGGAAACAGTTGCAGTCCACAGGTGGAAATCTCTTTTGTCCATAGAAACAGTGTTCTGAATCCAGTTCAGTATCTTTGAGCCAGACATCTAAGCCTGCATAAAGACAGCATTAAGAGATTGCTGTTTGAAGTTCATTTAAAAAAAATTATATTCTATGTAATCATGACTGTTATATTTTTCTAATTATTGAAGTATAAAATTCTGTTCTGTTTTTAAAAGTATCTTGTCCTTTTTAGATTCTGTAAAAGAATTGACATCCACTGAGGTGGATGGATTGGCATGAAGTTCAGTAGACCCTCCATGGTGTTCATAAATAGCGTCATATTAGGCTTTAACTCAGGAGGCCCAATGTGAAAGGGAGGGTTGGATGAAAATATGGGTGATGCTCATTAGTCTCACCTTCCTGATAATGACCTGGTTTGTTGGTAATATGCATGAATGCCAATGAAAGAAGAGAACTTTCTTGAGCCTTACGTTGATTCCTGTATGTGCTAATGTCTAAGCCTATGTATGCAAAGATTGTGAGTTTGTAGCCTCTGTTCACAAAAACACACATTTTTAATGTCTGGTACTGAGATCACAATAATTTCTTTCAGCAGGTTGTAGTACAGAGGAAACATCAACAAAAGATAAATTTAGACATGAAACTCTTCAAGCGCAATATGAGGAAGCTAAGAAAAAGGTTAGATTTTCTGTTTTACAAAGAAGACTTTGACGAAAGTAACTCATGTCCTGGGCTAACCTGGATAAATGCCTTCCTAAAGGCCAGTCTATCAGTACCTCAAAATAGTGTAAATTATGTGTACTGTTTGAAATCAGTATATGTGTGTATAGGCAGATTACAATTTTGTGGGGTAAAAAAATGTTCTGTTCACCCATATTAGATTACCAAAAAAATCTCTTAATTTGCTTGTAGCTTTGCTGAGTCAAGGAACTAGGTAGAACAAAACTGAAGTTAGTGGCAGTGGCCATAGCGAAGGACTTGAAATTCTTCTCAAGCTCTTGTTCTTAAAACAAGAAACAATTGACTATTAAATCCCATGTCCTAAAAACAATATAAAATACAAATGAATAAACTAAATGTTTTCAAAGGACCCTTTCCTAAGGCTGCAATTGCTAGCACTCTTTGAAAGTAAATTTCATTGCAATCTCTGGAGCTTTCTTGGAAATACATATGGTTAAAATGGAAGTTTATATCTTGGCATACATGGAGATGCATAAGTATAGTAAAGGTACATGCCCTGAAACTCATTAACTAAGATCAACACAAACGCCCTTGCTCCCTACGATTCTCCCCTACAATTCTCTTCCCATATTTTACCATTATTTTCTGTTGTCCTTCTTTGCCCTGAGAGAACTAAACTGCATGTTCAGCAACTAATGTTGGTCTAGGAAACCCAGCTGCTGTATCTTTCCTTCAAGATAGGGTAGTGTGATTTGTAAAGGAGAAGGTGGGGGGATGCCTATGTTTAATTTGTCTGTCTGCAGATTTTCTTGACACGTACTCAGACATCAGTCTGGTATGCCCAATTGGCTTGGTCAGTATAATTCATGGTGGTAGGGGAGAGTCTGGAAAAGATTGAGTGCAGTCTCTGCCCACAACTTCTTTCTTGCCAAAGAAGAAAAGAAGCAGCCAGAATTCTTATAATTGTGTTTTCCATTTTGTTTACTTATATTTCCATCTTCTTGTGTGTATGTTTTGCCCCCCCCCCCCCTTTGGCTATTGGGTTACTTCTGTTGTGTCTGCATTCTTTCTCCCTCCTGCTTTCTACTTCTGCAGTGTGGCTGACCACTCTGCCGTAGCATGCTTCTGTACTGGAGAGTGTGCACTATTTAACTGCAGTGATACTTCTTTAGAGAAAAGTGGGAAGGGGATAGAAAGACAAAGGTTGTGGCTGCATCCTTTAGCCCTGGAAGATACCAAGCAATACGGGGTGTGTGACTTGGATCTGTACTTTGAAGTCTCAAGCCCTTCAGTCTGTCACTTGCCTAGAAGCAGCAGCTATTTGCCTGAGTCAGCATGCGCAATCTGTGTGCAAATATGATTGGTTTATGAAGAAATGGTAGCTGGGATTGAGGGGATCAGGGCTTGTTCTGTGTTATATTATCTGATTCTTTTCTTGTGGCTGGAATAAATTTCTCTTCCTAATCTATTGCCTAATTTTATCCATGCTTACTTGGAAGTAAGTACCATTATTGTTAACAGGTGTTAGCCCCTTGCAAATGTGGATAGTACTGTAACTTTTTTTTTGCAGCTTCTTTTATTCGTATTTATTGGAAGTAAGTCCCACAAAGGTCATCTGGGCTTACTCCCAAGTAATGTTTCAGTCACAGGGCTGTAGCATCAGTCTGTGAAGGCAAGCTCCCCAGATCTAATAGGCTCTTCTGTGAATGAAGCATTAGCATAGGATTGCAGATCTGTTATGATTACAGAAGGAATGGAAAAAAATGGGGAAAAAGCTGAGTTTAAATTTGAGAGATCTGACCTGGCTGGATAGCCTCCGACGGGTTCCCGTCCAGTCCTAAATACCTTTCTGAGTCTGCCTGTAAAATGACAATGACCACTTTGTATGTTACCTTCAAGCAGGATAATAATCAGAGGTTACAATCTTCCCCTTTTTGTTTTTTAAAATCTGCTTCCACTGTAACGACGACAGTAAGAACATAAGAACATAAGAACAAGCCAGCTGGATCAGACCAGAGTCCATCTAGTCCAGCTCTCTGCTACTCGCAGTGGCCCACCAGGTGCCTTTGGGAGTTCACATGTAGGATGTGAAAGCAATGGCCTTCTGTGGCTGTTGCTCCCGAGCACCTGGACTGTTAAGGCATTTGCAATCTCAGATCAAAGAGGATCAAGATTGGTAGCCATAAATCGACTTCTCCTCCATAAATCTGTCCAAGCCCCTTTTAAAGCTATCCAGGTTAGTGGCCATCACCACCTCCTGTGGCAGCATATTCCAAACACCAATCACACGTTGCGTGAAGAAGTGTTTCCTTTTATTAGTTCTAATTCTTCCCCCCAGCATTTTCAATGAATGCCCCCTGGTTCTAGTATTGTGAGAAAGAGAGAAAAATTTCTCTCTGTCAACATTTTCTACCCCATGCATAATTTTATAGACTTCAATCATATCCCCTCAGGCGTCTCCTCTCCAAACTAAAGAGTCCCAAAGCTGCAGCCTTTCCTCATAAGGAAGGTGCTGCAGTCCTCAATCATCCCTCGTCGCCCTTCTCTGCACTTTTTTCTATCTCTTCAATATCCTTTTGAGATGTGGCGACCAGAGACTGAACACAATTATACTCAAGTCTTGGTCGCACCACAGCTATATAAGGGCATGACAATCTTTGCAGTTTTATTCTCAATTCCTTTCCTAATTATCCCCAGCATAGAGTTTGCCTTTTTCACAGCTGCCATACATTGAGTTGACATTCCCATGGAACTATCAACTAAGGCGCTTAAATCCTTTCCTGGTCTGTGACTGATAGCACTGACCCTGTATGTATGTGAAGTTTTGGATTTTTTGCCCTATGTGCATCACTTTGCATTTTGCTACATTGAACTGCATTTGCCATTTCTTAGCCCACTCACCTAATTTATCAAGGTCGGCTTGGGCTCCTCGCTTAATCCTTTGTGGTTCTCACCACCCTACATAATTTGGTATCATCTGCAAACTTGGCCACCACGCTACCCACCCCTACTTCCAGGTCATTTATGAATAGGTTAAAGAGCACTGGTCCCAATACGGATCCTTGGGGGACACCACTCCCTACATCTCTCCATTGTGAGAATTTCCCATTTACACCCACTCTTTGCTTCCTGTTTCTCAACCAGTTTTTAATCCATAGGAGGACTTCCCCTCTTATTCCTTCATTGCTGAGTTTTCTCAATAGTCTCTGGTGAGGAACTTTGTCAAAAGCCTTTTGGAAATCCAAGTAGACAATGTCCACTGGTTCCCCCTTATCCACATGCCTGTTTACATCCTCAAAGAACTCTAGTAAGTTTGTAAGACAGGATTTGCCTCTGCAAAAGCCATGCTGACTCTTTCTCAGCAGGTCTTGCTTTTCTACATGTTTTATAATTTTATCTTTAATGACAGATTCTACTACTAATGACAGTGGTGCATGATGTCCTTTTAAGCAGGAGGTGTGAACCCTTAAGTGTGGGGGGGAAGTGTGTGCGGGGGAGTTGTCTGGCTGACATTTGATGCTGCTTTCTCTCAATATTTCTCATATTTCTCAGTATATATATTGTTAATTACTGGTGAATGATAATACTTATAAGTAATTGTTAATTATGCGTGATATTTGGGTGGGTGAATTTTGCAGCTGCAAGAAATGCAGGATGAAATCCTTATTAAAAATGGGGAAATTAGAATTTTACGGGACTCCATGCAACAGATGGAATCTACGGTGGAGGAGCAGAGGAAAGCGCACATATTACTGGAAGAGGAGAAAGAGCAATATCTAAGAGAAAAAGAAAAGGAATTCTCTAAAAAGGTACCGCCTGCTTCTCATCAAAAATTAATGTGAAATATTCATATTAGAAACCTGTGCAGTTATTCCTGGTTGTGGTTTTTGGTACAATGGCTACTTAATAGTTTTGCTGATATTTCACTGGCAAAGCTGTTCGTATGCCCCAAGTACATATATTCTGGTAAAAGAGTAAATAAAGGCTTAAAACTGGAAGCACTAAATATTTTCAAGCTGGAATTATTTAAATTTCAGATGTTTTTAAAAATAAATCCCACCATAATATCCTTGCTATTCTTCCTATGTTTCTGAATGCCTGTTTTTTCCACAATTACTACACAAGATCTGTGCTGTGGGTACACAGTTTGTTAGCTTATTGATTTGGCTGTAAACTGGGATGACAGCCTGAACAAAAGTGTATGTGGTGTAATGGCAAAACAATGCTTTGGTGGTTGATTTCTAGTAACACTGGATATTCTTTAGTATTCTGCTTGTGTTGGTTTCACAGAGTTTCTAATATCAAGCAATTTATTCTTTTCAGTTACAGTCACTGCAGTCTGAGCTGCAGTTCAAAGATGCTGAAATGAATGAGCTGAGAACGAAGCTTTTGAACTGTGAAAGAATTAAGTCTGTTATACCTTCCATTTCATATACCAGGTATAAAATCTGCACATAGCGCTGCTGTTCTCGTTTACCAAAAGTAGTACACACATTCTTGCTAAACCCAAAACTAGCTAACTTCTGTAAAGAATGCAGGTTTGATTTTTAAAAACTGTATGTTATGGTCGAAATGTGTTATCATTCCCTTTTTGCTTTACTTTCATGTCTTACTGTAGCAGGATCAGCTACAGCAACAGTTGCTTTGCTCTTACCTGTTTGTACACAGAACTGTTTTGAAATGTAACTGAATGCATTCTTTTACTTCAGTTCTGATGCTTACCTGGAAATGGGAAGCTTTTGACATTTGTTAGGATGGCCAAAATGTCTTTTAAAACTCTGTATCAGAACTATGTAGGGATATGATCTTTCTTCCCTTGATCTGCATGAAGCTGTTCACTTTTATCTGTCCTACTGCTGAAAAGTAACTTCACAGTGGAGATCCTGCATTTATTCAAACACAGAATGTCCCTGACCATGTGAAATAAAACTTGAATCATATGTCATGTAAACACGCAATCCTGTAAATGTATTAATTCACTGCTACCTGTGACATGGGGAATAGATGAGAGAGCATAAGAATTGGTGTGTGTGTGTGTCTGATTTCATTGTAAGCTGAAACTTGGGGAGCAGAGCGGTGAGAGACGAACAAATGAGCTGATCTAAAGGAAGTCCGTGTGCTCTACTTCAGTGATATGCTATTGAAAATAACTTCTCCAGAAATGCTTTATTTAATTTATTTATTTATTGTTGTATTTATAAACCGCCCTCCCCCGGAGGGCTCAGGGCGGTGTACAGATAAATAGGTAGAGCACATTAAAATCAATAAAACCAAATTTAGATAAACATTAAATAATGGAAAAAGAAAGAAAGGGGAGACTGCACAATTTAATGTGCCTACTGGTAATTGGAAAGCCGGCAAGATGGAATTGGACAGACGAATGGTCTGAACCCAAACACCAGTGGAACATTTCTGTCTTGCAGGCGCTGTGGAACTGGTTAAGGTCCCACAGGGCCCTGGTGTCAGCTGACAGAGAGTTCCCAGGCTGGAGCCCCGGCCGAGAAAGCCCTGGCTCTGGTTGAGACCAACCTAACGTCCTTGTGGCCAGGGACCACCAGGAGATTACTTATAGAGGACCAAAGTGTCCTCCATGGGCAATATGGAGTGATGTGGTTCTGAAGATACAAGGGCCCCAGACTGCGTTGTGATATGTGTGCTGGTTACATCTAGGCTAGATGATGGCAGTGCTTCCTTCATGTAATTACCCTTGAAGGGTGTTTGGAAAATACCACTGGAACAGGATATTTTAGTGAGAACGCTGACTGGAGTGGGTGGTAGGATCTATTTCACTCCAGTCTGGCTCTATTTGCACTGTCTTCCAATTTGTTTCCAGGCTTAATTCAAGGTGCTGATATTGACATTGAAAGCTCTGTACAGCTTGGAGCGGGCATACATTAAGGACCTATATACCACATAAACTTTCTGACCATTACAATCGTTTTCAGGTGCTGTTTCAGGTGGCCCTGTCCTCTGAGGCTAGATGAGTGGCAACTTGAGAAAGAGCACTAAGATTTCCCTCCCCAAGAAGTTTCCTCTGTTCCCCCTCTGTCATTGTCTTCTGTCAGCAGATGAAGAGGGTTTTTTTCCGTCATGTGGCATTCCTAGATTGACTTTTCTTGTTTGTTTTAATTGTTGCTTTAACTTTTGTACAGTTTTAAAAGTTGATTTTGATGTCTTTTAAACTATTTACTGCCTCGATAGCTCTAGTTGGGTGGAAAGGAGAGGTCCAAATATTTTAAATAAATAAAACAAATCATGTATCATATGGTGTTTTCTTCTTATTGTGTTATTGTGTCAAGATTCTTCTTATTGTGTTATTGTGTTAAAATTCTCTAGGGATATGATTCAAGCACATTCATTTTGGAGTTATACTTCACTCAGAGCATTAACACTACATTTTGGGGTGGGGGAGTGGAAAGAAAACTACAATGTTTTTGTGTGGTTAATTCAAATATTTTGTTTAATTTTTAGTCCTAAGAAGAGCCCTTCTAGCATTGTAAAAATTGAAGGATGTGCTCAAAATGAAAAGCAAAGTTATCCTACAAAAGAGTCTTTTGGATCTGAGCTATCCCCCAAACCATCCTGCTCAAAAACCCTGGTATTTTCCCAACCTCTGTGCCTTAATAAAGGTAAGTAATATATTACGTTTGTGTTTTTGTGTATTTTTTTATGTTGGGCAAACATAAATATTGCTAGTATTCAAATTATTTCATGGGGTGCAGCAGAAATGGTTTATACTTGGAGTCCACTTAAAAATAAACTCTGATAAAGGTAATAGGATTTACATAAAAGAAGTTGTTTGCACTGAATGAAAACTTTGTTGCATTCCTTGTCTATTCAGTGTTTTCAGTGTGTTTTTTTCTCCTCTGTAAAGATTTTTATCACTGTTGCCTTACTTCCTTTCATACTCCACAACTTCCAGATAGCATAAATGATTTGTGGTTGACTACAGAAAGCCTTTGACCATTGATAGAGATCTAGAAAGGCTGTAGTAAATAGTTACAAGCTGTCTCAGAATGGTGTAGAAGGTCTTGCAGAAGACGTGTTTATATCCTGATATGGAGCTGAAATTGTGTCAGATGGCTGTCCCAGTAATTATAGTTCTTGGGATTGGTGATGGGAGAAGAAACAGCTCACCTTCCTGACACATATATTCCAGCCAAAGAATGAAATACATTAGGCATTAAATGTTTTGACAGTGCTTGCTCTTTGTTTATGGATTGCATGTGTGTGCTGCAGATCCATTAAGCGGTCTGCTCCAAACTGGAATTATAGCTCTCTGTTCTACAGTTTCACTAGGTCTTGACGAAACATGACCCTATCTGTTATCAGAGCTCAAGTTATATATTGTAATATATTGTTCACAGAATCATTTGAACCACTAGTGAGCATGCACTATGGTTTTATGCAGAATGTTAGCAAATATTGTTTCCTGGCCTTTTCATTTGGAACTGTGCGTTCAAATGTTTGCTGGTGGAGAAACTTTAAAATGAGTAGATGTATTCATGATTAATTGCACAAAATATAAACGTTCCTATTGGCTTACTAGTGCAGCAAGATGCGTTTAAATCCACTAAAATGTTAATGTATTTGTGGGGTGTTGTTAAGTCCTAAGCATGTTGAAGAGAGATATCAGCAGCAGTGTTTGTTGTTGTGGGATACAAGGCAATTTAGATAGAATTAAAAACCTGAAAGAGTTTTGCTATAAACTTAAATTACAATAATGGTTTCTTTCCAGACAGCAAAAAGCCCAGCCTTGACACTAAGCTTGTGAAGCAAGAAATGAGTTACATCTGTGCTCAGAGACAAGGTAATGCCTGTTCTCCAATTAAACAATCCTTTAGTTATTATTATTTATTAAATTTATATTCCAAAGTTCCCAACCACAGTCGGGCACAGGGTGACATATGTTGGAACATGTGCTTAGATGGGACATGATCTATTTGACAGTTGGACACTCCCTCCTGCTAGTGCCGTGTGTAAATCAGTGCAGTGTGCATAACCAAGTAACGTGTGCAAAGACTGATATGGCATGGGCATCGGATTGGCACCTGGTTTGTATATTAGTAGACACAGTCCACTCAGTGGAAGGAGCTTGGAAACAGCTGTGTCTGGCGGAGCACTTTGGTGGTGGTTAGCAAATAAACGGATCTGAACGGTGACTGTGTGTCTTGCAGTTCTTGTTTGCCTTGCACCCCTCAAGGTGTCCTACTCTCGTGTAAGCCGCTGCTTCGACAGGTTATGGGCCCAGATTCTGCCCTTACTCGAGAGTAACTGTTTTTGTTGCTGTGTGCGAAACAGTTCCGGCTGCACCATGGCTGCTTCTTTTGCCGGTTTGCCTTTCGAGCGGCTGACAGAGCACAACTATGTGACCTGGTGTTTGAAGATGAAAGCCTATCTTCTGCGTGAGGATTTGTGGACTTTTGTGTCAGCTCCCTTACCCGCGCAGCCCTCCGCGTTGGAGATAAGAGCTGAGGAGCGGGCAAGAGCATCCACCCTCTTCGCAGTAGAAAGCTCCCACCTGCTCTATATCAAAGAGCGCGCTTCTGCATCCGAGGAATGCTGGAACTTACTCAGAGGCGTCTACCAGCGTGAGTCTGTTGGAGTGAAAGTCTTACTAACAAGACAGTTGCATCACCTCAGGCTACGGAAGGGTGACTCCGTCTCTGAGCACCTACAGAAAATCGCGAAGCGTTATTTTCTGAGCTGGCTGATCGTGGTCTGCTTTATGAGGACTCACATAAAGCCTACCTGCTGATTTAAATTAAACGCTGGACGATTCGTGGGGAGTCGTTGGTCAGCAGCCTCCAGACAGTTCGCGGATGCCACCTTGACTCTGGACTACGTCACCTCGAAGTTGCTGGACTGCGCATGCGACAGAGGGAATTCCAGAAGAGCGTTGCCGAGCCTCAGAGGGAAACAACTCCTGAGAGTTCGTCCGTCGTGCCTGCTGTTTGTCGCGACCAGGCGTTGCTACCGGTGTGGAGCTCCTGGCCACTTGGCAAGAGCATGCGTGAAAGTGCTGGACCGACGGAAGCCCAAACAGAGACAGAAGAAGGGTCCTGGGAGAGGGACTCTGCCTCTTCTTCGTCTGCTTTTTTGGTTACGTTGTGCACTGACAAGGACAGAGATGGAACTTGGCTCATTGACTCTGCCTGTTCTATGCACATCGTGAACCGTGAGCATTTGCTTACAGAGGATCAACGTACCCCAGACATCAAACACGTGTGTTTGGCAAACGGGACTCCAGTCTCTGTGGAGAAGCAAGGAACAGCTTACGTGCCTGCTTTGCATGGACACATTAAAAATGTCCTTTATGCGCCCCTGTTTGATTTCTGTTTGCTCAGCGTCGCTAAAATGGCGACAGATGGGTATGTTGTTACTTTTGCTGATCAAACATGTACAATATCTAAAAATGAAGTTGTGTGTGCGCAAGGGAAATTGTTAAATGGCTTGTATTATTTAGAACACAGTGATAATGGTACTGTCTGTATGTCTGAGAAGGTAGCAAATGTGTCAACGTCTAATGTTCCTCCTCATGACCAATGCATTCATTATTACCATCGTGTGTTTGGACACATGAACTTCAGAGCACTAGCCAACCTAGTAAAGGTGTGCGGTCTGAAGGTAAAACCCTGCAAAAAGTTTTTGGAGTGCTCTGTGTGTGGCAGAACGAAAGTGAAGGCGTATCCTTCAACTGCCAGAAGCACCAGAGAGTCTGTCCGTCCACTCCAACTGGTCCATATGGATCTTGCAGGACCGTTCCAACTCAGTCAGGGAAAAGCGAAGTACCTAATGGTTCTGTGTGACGATTTTAGTAGGTACACGTACTCCTTTTTCCTAAATTCAGTCCACTCAGTGGAAGGAGCTTGGAAACAGCTGTGTCTGGCGGAGCACTTTGGTGGTGGTTAGCAAATAAACGGATCTGAACGGTGACTGTGTGTCTTGCAGTTCTTGTTTGCCTTGCACCCCTCAAGGTGTCCTACTCTCGTGTAAGCCGCTGCTTCGACAACATACACACATTTCAAACAATATACAACAATAAAATCATAACATTCATTAAAACGAACCTTGCCATCTTAATCTAAAAAGATCTGGGGGATGGCATAACAATCAAATAATATTACAAATGGCAAACCACATATCTAACACCCTATAAAACATCAACCCCAGCTCTGCACAGTCCCTTTACTGGGGACTGTCTGAGTATGGGGAGAAGATTAAGAGGAGGGAATAAAGTGAGATGTAATATGGGCTTTGATGGTAAGTGGCTGTGTTGTTTGATTGGGACTGGGATTGCATGACAGTACAATACTCCAGTTGATTTCAGTGAGCTTAGACTGAAGTTACCTCTACACGGGATTGCACTGGGAATCTACTCCAGGTAGCAGCATAACATGTTATTCTCTACGTTTGGTAGAAACCCAGAGTATTTGTAACTTCTCTGACTTGCAAGAGAAAGATGTCCAATTGCATGGTTGATTCATCCTACACTGGATCAAGAGACAGTTCGTATCTTTAGCTTCCTAACTTCTGCCTCTCCGATTTTTGTTTTTCTTCTAGTTTAGCTTCAGTTGTTTCATCATTCTGAGGACAAAGCTCAGACATATCCTTTGTGGGTGTGGAGATGTAGACATGTGTGTATTTAAGTGTTACTCTTCTCCTCCCTTACTGAATTTGTCTTTGCCCATGAAAACTGGGCCAACATTTTAATGTTTTCCACTCCACTCCTAAATGCAACTACTTCAAGAAAGTTCCTCACTTCTGTGGTAATAAATGATGTCTCTTGAATGTTGGTTCTGTCTGCAGGTTCTATCTTGGTAACAGCACTGATGAAGCAGCCGATTGTTGAGGGGTCATCTTTTGGACTCTGTCATCTTCTTAGCAGTAATATTGAAGCTCCACCTGGGCCTATCCTGCAGCCTAATTCACTTAGCACGTACGTCTAAACTAATCATGATCTTAATAACAACTGTACCAACATAACACAAACTGCAAACAATTCACAAGATCAGAGGAAAATATAGTTATACATTTACATAGCCTGGCTTCAGCCCAAAGATGTGAAATTAGGTAGCTAAACAGTTATTTTGTAGCCGATTTAACAATGCTAGCTTTCCTCTCTATTAGAAAATGGCATTTAGAGATGTGAAAATGTATGGATGGGGAAAAAAACAGTATACTTAACAGTGTATTCATAAATGGAGCTGGTACCCTTCTAAGCCCATTGACTTTGCATAGGAAGTCACTGTAGGTTTGAAGTAAGGCATTTTAACCTTCATTTGTTTCTGTGGGAAAGTTGAGAAGCTACTTAAAATAAGGACCTAGGCAAAGAAAGAAAGGAAGGAAGGAAGGAAGGAAGGAAGGAAGGAAGGAAGGAAGGAAGGAAGGAAGGAAGGAAGGAAGGAAGGAAGGAAGGAAGGAAGGAAGGAAGGAAGGAAGGAAGGAAGGAAGGAAGGAAGGAAGGAAGGAAGGAAGGAAGGAAGGAAGGAAGGAAGGAAGGAAGGAAAAAAAGAAACTCGGAGTAATTCTTAATTCAGGTCTATTTATGAAGAGGTTTCCAGGAGTAACTTGGAGGAAGGTTTTTTTGGTATTTTTAGTGTAGTTCTTTATTGACATGTCCCTTGACTGCTGTACAGTATTTTATGTATGTGTGTATTACAATGAGTTAAAGGATACACAAATAAGAATAACTCATAACTTGCACCTATGTTTAATACCGTTGCTCATTCTATATAAAACAGAAAAGTTGCAAAAGCAAATAATGTTCAATTAATCAAATCCTAGTAGAGTACAAATAAAAAGTGGTTTAGGTGAGAGGGTGACATATGTCATGTAGTGTTTAAATTTCTGGGGATTTTTTTCCACCTAGAGGATGTACAGGAATCTACAGTGATAGGAGTTCCTGCTCTGAAGAACAGGAAAGGCAAGAGGAGGAATCATTGAAACTTGCTAAAAAACTTGCTGTAACTGGGCTGAGTTTGATTGCTATGGATGACGGCTCATTGGACAAAAGCGCCGAGGAGAACAAGAGACGAATATCCCATCTTAAATGCTATAAAGTCCCCGGGGCAGTTCACCTGCTTCCTCTTCTGGAACATCACATTGGTGCATACTGTCAAGCCCTTCAGTTAACGTTGAAGACTGGAAGCACTTCTTCTGGAAACCAGTCGGCTTCTTCCAGAATTTCTTCAAATACAAGATCAAGTGTAGATGATTTTCAAGCTAACCTGGAAGAGTTTGCACTTGCATCTCTGGGCATTCTTTATTACTTGGTATTTTACAGTTGGGATGTTGTTTGTACACTGCTTTCCTGTAATAGGACACCAGACCGTGATTTGGGAGGTATGGAAATTGTGGAAAAGGACAGAACTGTTTCTTGTCTTCAAGAGCCCAACCCAGAACTAGATGATACTAACAATGACAGATACCAACATCCTTTGTTTAAAAGCCTGTTGTACCTCTTGACTTCATGTACTTCAGCAGTAGGATGTCAAAGGCATTGCATCCTAAATCAGTGCCTCAAAATTCTGTTGAAATTAGCTGAAAAGTCAACGGTGGACTTACTAATGAGGTAAAATCAGCTTCAAAGCAATGCCACTGTTTTTATTTCTAAACTGTTTCTTGTTGCCTGCCTAAGAAAGGATGAGATTCTTGTCACTATATTAGTGCCTCAGGATGATGCCAGTTTCTCTCTGTATCTTGAATGTTAAGAGTTCTCTGGTGGGGAAAAGTAAAACTACAGACCTGTGACTGTTATTTGATAGAATAGTAGGTTCCATTTTAGCTTAGTTGGAAGTAGCTCTAACAGCCCAATACAAAGGAGTGGGGCAAATGGAGTTTTGGCAGCAGTGCAGCCTTGTGCTGACATGTGTGCCCACCCTACTGATATAAGGGGCAAACAGGCCAGCAGAGAAGACAAACATGCAGGTGGGTGGGCGCTGCACAGCTCTGCGGTGCCCGAATCTGAAAGAGCCTGCTGCCCTGCAGCTCCGCTGATGTGCAAGGCCACACCAACACAGGAGGGTGTGGGCTTGGGCCATTCCCAGGGGTGGAGCTGACTTTAGTGGGCTTCCCCCAAGCTCTTAACCCATTGTTGCCCCCCACCCTGGCCGCAAACATATGTCATCAGAAAGTGTGGCGTAAGTCAATTTGTGAACACGAGAACAAGCTGTGTTTGCTGTCCTTCCAGTTGCGTATGTGAAGGCAGCCACTTCACCCACTTGTTGCTAGAGAATCTTATTCTGTACAGTAAATATATTTCAAGGCTGATGCATTAAACATGCAACATATCCTCCACCTGGATGTGTATTAAGTATATAGGGAGGATTTAGGCACATAAACAGTTCAGGTGCTGCTGCAGATACCATCTGTTCAGATTCCTAACAATACTGTGTCTTGCTATGGAAATGGTTTTGGATACCTTAGAAGAGATAATTTCTTGAAGCCATAAGCTTTATTATGGTTTCTAATTTATTTGGGCTTTTTTCCTTTCAAAGCTTCTCGCCTTTGCTGAATATTCAAGCACAGGCCCTTCTCCGGTGCATATCTTCTGAAGCTCCCGTGTTTGCTGTCCATTTGATAGTTAGGCTGTCAAGTTTGCTTGTTGAACACCAGGAGTTAGCTGCTCAACTCTGTACTGCTTCAGGTGAGAGAGAATCTTCACAGTGTTACTGCTTTTTTAGAAAACCGATCTTGGAAGTGTGCAGTGAATATGTAGGCTGTAGGTTATTGTACAAATTTTGTTTTTATATTTTCCACCCTAAGCAACATTAGCTGCTACAAGACTTCAGTAATATTGAACATTGTTTTAAATTTCTGCATCTAAAATTCCTCCAAAGAGATCAGAGTAGATATGATTCTCCATTTTATAATTCCAGCTTTCTACCTCTGGAGTAAGTTAGGCTCTGACAGATTCCCTCTGGGCTGCATGTCAGAATGGAACTGTGAATCCAGCTCTCCTTCATAGTCCACCACCATACACACAAACATGGGCTCCCTTAAATGTTATGCCATTTATCAGTATTCAGAGCCTCAATTTAAATAGCCATGCATATACATCCAAAAATAATCTCAGTCCAGAAGAAATGTTACTGGTCTGTACTGTGGTATCCATGTACCACAAAGTATTTTGACAAGTATTTCTGACAAGCCGTAATGTTGGAAGGAATTGTTACTTATCCAAGACAAGTAAATGAGTGGGCAAACGCCTGTTTGCACCAACACATTGTATGTGAACAATGTATTCTTTGTACTACCTTTATCATTTGTGGAGAGCAAGGATTTTGCAGGATGAGGTAGACATATGACTTTGGCAGCTGGCATAGCAGTACCTGGTCCTATCTATCAATGGTTGGAACACTCTGCTTTGTTATGCAGATGGAAACCCCAGTGGCATACTGTGTGACAGCTGCTTCTTTCTTCTTGCACCTGGGCAGAGAGATGGACTAAGGAAGAAAGAAGTGCCAAATCTCTTATTTGTCCGTCTGTCACCACTGTAAAAACTCCTCAGAGCCAGTGTAGTTTATGTTCTGAAGTGATGGATTAGGACCTGGGAGACCTGTGTTCAAATCCATGTATTGTCATGAAGCTTGTCAAATGATGTCTGTGACGGTAAATTGGGAGAAGAAGAGCCACATATACTGTTCTGAGCTGTTTGGAGGATAGGATAGAAGGTACCTGTCTGTCTGCACTAGGCACTGCCTTGGCACAGTGCTTGCTGCTCTCAGAGGCAGTGGCCCCGCCTGATTTCTTTTCCAATGGAAGTTTCATAAAGTGAGCAGGGAGTTTGGTTGGTGGGTGGACAAAGGCAGGGGCAGGAACTCCACTTGAAGTCCATTACCAAGATTGTTTTAGGGAATGGTCTTATCGATTCTTCCTGTTTGCGCCTTTCCCCCTTTCCCTCTTTTTTAATAAGGCACTTTTAAGGTAGATTCCGAGTGTGATTTATAGTATCTAATTTTTTATACTGAGTGCTCAAGTAGCCAGTGAAGGGCACTGTGCTAAAAGCAACTCAGTAGTAGTTTTAATGTTTAAGGTATTGCAATAACATTACTAATTAATAGTACTGAAATGCTTTACATCATTTTTACTATATATATATGTATACAGAAAACTGCCTCCTCTTGGCCCTGTACATGTACATCACTTCACG
The DNA here is from genome assembly GCF_021028975.2 of Sphaerodactylus townsendi. Classification (NCBI taxonomy): domain Eukaryota; kingdom Metazoa; phylum Chordata; class Lepidosauria; order Squamata; family Sphaerodactylidae; genus Sphaerodactylus; species Sphaerodactylus townsendi. The sequence continues at coordinate 63,317,220 of NC_059427.1, forward strand.
ACCTGATAAATCGACATCTGAGATGCTTTGGCTTCAGTTGGAACAAGAGGTAAAGGATTTTTTAAAAGTAAGAGTCTGGATTGCTGCTTGTAATTCAACAGGAAATGCCAAAGGAGCTACTTCTTGGCAACAGTAAATTATCCAGCACTGATTCAAACTCAGGGAATAAAACTTTGGCACAAATCCAGATGCCACTCAAGTAACATTAGTATAGAACCTAATAGTATCAGTCATAAACCTCAGAGGTTCATTCACTTATTCCATTGTGGAATAAAGACCATTACTTGCCAAAAGCATTGTTCTGTCTATACAGGACAAATCGGTCAATCCACATGTAAAAGAATCTGGACACAAATGTAGCATAAAAATAAGTGTTCAGAAACCTGTTAGAAAGCATTTAATTTTCGTGGAAACCCTGTGGCTTACCAGAAAGTCACCAGGATCCAACAAAAGAACTCCAAAGAGATAACTTCAGGTTCAGATTAGAGAACAAGGTTGCATAATGAACAGGAATTTGAACCTGGGTCTTGCCAGGCTCAGTCCAGTTCTTTAATGACCATGTCACATGGACTGTATGTGTTCTTGTAAGAACAGATTAAAGCTTATGTTAATTTTGGTGTTTTGCTTTTGTGTTGTTTTGATTCAAGAGCTTGTTTTTTTTACTCTTAGACTGTTCGCTTCCTAACCAAATGTATGCAGTGCTGTAGTATTTCTCTAGTTGGAAGAGACTGTCAATGCAATCGTGAGGTAAGCTACTAACACGTTGACCCCAACATTCAGTAAAGGTTCTATGGACATGAAAGTTCATAAGAGTACATGTTATGACTTACAGGCAAATGCTGCTTATTTTAAAGCTGACAAGTTTAATCAATCCATAATGTACTAATGTTAGTCATGGAAGTTTTACCTCAGTAGCCCTTGTTTTTTTTCCTAATAAGCATGTTGCTTTTGTGTTGAAACACCATCACTTACAACTGTGAGTGGCCAAATTGGCAGCCGTGAAAATCTTACATCTAAAACATGTGAATGCGAGAACTGTGTTGTGTTTTCCCTTGCAGGTAGTGAAGGTCCTTATTGTAATGTTACATAGACAGTGGCTGACTGTCAGAAGGGTGGAAGGAAACTTGTGTGATGCACGTGGAAGGCAAGTTGTTCAGTTTTTACGGGACGCTGTTTTGCTCTTGCACAGTCTGTCTCAAAAGGATAAACTGTTCCATGATCATTGCCTGGAAGTCCTTCATCAGTATGATCATGTCATGCCTGGAGTCAGAACCATCCTTAAAAAAGTTCCCAATTTGAAAGCCTGTGAAGGTAAGCCTGCTCATGTTATAAGAATGTACAAAGGACAGTCAATTAAAGCAATTTAATGTGTTGTCGAAAGCTTTCACGGCCGGAATCACTGGGGTGTTGTGTGGTTTCTGGGCTGTTTGGCCGTGTTCTAGTAGCATTTTCTTCTGACGTTTCACCTGCATCTGTGGCTAGTATCTTCAGAGGATCTGATGGTTGTAAAGCAAGTGGAGTATCTATACCTGTGGAATGTCCAGGGTGGGAGAAAGAACCATTTGCCTTTACACTTGTTAACCATGCTTAATGAGAGGCTGGGTAAGCTCAGACTCTTTGTTGCTAACCTTTACAGTCCCTGCAGGAAATCTGCAGGAGTACAAAATAAAAGTTTAACTATTTTATTATAAAAGGTAAAAATAATAAACTTACAAAAGCACACAATCAAAGCAGCAGAGAATTCACACAGATAGATAGATAGTGTTGAGTGGACAGGTCTGGAATAGATTGGAATTTTGTGGGGGAAGACTATAAGTACCTTATCCTGAAGAGGGGGTCCAGAAAAGCAGAGTCCAGTGTCCAAGGGAAATCAGATGGGATGCAGCACAACTGAACCAAATGCTGGCTCAGAAGTACTGGGCACTGAGTGTCGGGTAGATGCCTGTTTTATAGGAAATATTGGGCCCTCTAGCCAAAACAGAGCTTAATCTTTCTGGACAAAGGAGGGCTTTTGTCTTCCTGGGGAAGACAAAGAGGAACATTACACTTAAGTATTTGGATAGTTAAATTAATGGATGTGGTCCTTGGCTTAATGGGCTAAGCTTGGAGTGCCTGAAGGTGGGGAAGGAACTGACATAATCACAGCTATAAGACATAAGAACATAAGACGGTGGCAATGCAAGTAAGGTGGTCTTTGGAGAGTAGTTAGTTGAAATTAGAAAAATGAGATTAGTTTCCTGGGAGGATGGCTGGCAGGAAGTTGTGTTAGTCCATGCCCAAAATAATTTTGAATATGTGAGGTCAACTTTTAAGGTCTTGCACTTATAAAATATATATGAACTCTCTTCCAGAGCTTGCACTGGATGAACTGTATCCGTTGGAAACAGAAACTGATGATCAAGAAATGGATTGCAGCTAATCTTATATCAGTAACTTCCCAGAAAAGTATAATTTTTGAAATTTAACTAGAATGCAACTTTTTTTCTTTTAGTAAGAACTGAAAAATAAATGAAAAGCCAGCCAATTTACTATAAACTGCCAATGTAAGCATTATGTTGAGGCTTTATTGGATGGATTTCCAGTCAAATTCAGAATAATGCAACACTGATAACTGAAAAATGTGTTATTAACATAATGAATCTGAAAAGCTTTGTATTTTTTTAAAGAGTAACTGTGTGTGGCATTTGGAATGCTGTTTTCTCTAGATCTCAAATGGCCCAATTCAGTTGGGGGGTGAGAGAGCTAAATCCACTTGACCAGGCAGTGTAGGCCTTTGCTGACACATTTGCCCCATCCACCAGCGCTAGGGACACCCATGCCAGCAGAGATGGCAAAGGCGCTCATGACCTCAGCTTCACAGCAGTGAAATCTGGAAGTCTGTGCTGCACTGTCGTCCTGATCAGATGTCAGCATGGGAGGGGCAGGCTGGGGTGTTTCCAGGCCTGGAGTTGATGCTGGTTGGCTTCCACCCCAGGTATGTGGCTAGCTGCACCATGGTCTGAGTCCTGGACTTATGCCAAACCTTTTGGTGGTATAAGTCCTTTAAATCCTATGGAGGGCTTTCCAGCGGTGTGTGTGTGCCTTTTTCTTTCTCCCTGTGCTGCCAGAAAGCCCTCTGGAGACGACAGGACGGTGCCACAGTGGCACTATCCCTGGCCACTGGGGGCTCTGGCTTGGACTGAAAGGCTGTAGTCCTGTGCACTTTTACCTAGGAGTAAGCCCAATTGAATAAAATTAGGCTTAAGTCAATGCACGTAGGATTGCTTTGCAAATATTTAGGAACTTTCTCTTCAATATAATGTATATTGTTTACAATGCATGTATGATTAAACAGAAAGCAGTTTTTAAAAACAAATCTTTTAAACACATATTTCACATACTTATTTTCAGAGTGCTCAGATTTTTAAAAAACGGGTTTTCCATCAAACAGTTTGATATATATAATTGTAATATGCACATTAAAGTGGTTTTCAAACTTTGGAACAACATGTACATAACATGGAAGATGCACCAGTCCTAACAATGTCATGCTAAAGCGCGATAGGCAGTCCCTGGCAGATGTGCCAACAGCAACACGCCAGACCCAGGGCCAGAGCTCTGCCCAAGTGACTGAGGCACTGACAGAACTGCTGAGGGCCCTCAGTGCCGAAGGAGACAAAACGCTTATGCTCATCATTATCTCCCAGACTTGCCCAGGCATTTTCAAATCCCAGGTGAATTCCTGAAATACTGTTGCCGCTATTAGAGCTCAGCTGCAGCTAGTGTCTCTGACAAGGTGCACCTCTAATTTTGCCCTCCTAATTTGGCTTGCTGGCACACCAGCATTATTACAGATTGACATTGCATTTTTCAGCACTTCAAGCCAAAAAAATTTCTTACCCCTATGCAAAAGGAAAATGGGAGGGAACACTATTTGTTGTTCCCTCTGTTGTTCAGGTGATGAGTTTCAAGCACATTCACTTGCCCTGTGTCATCGCTCCTTTCTCATCTTATTCATTTTTCTGGGTGTCAAATTTTCGGGGTTATCGTTTGCAAAATGACGTAATAGTTCCAGAAAGTTGAATGCTGAAAACTTTTTGATATAATCTTCTCTGTGATCTTTGAATGTGTAAAGAAATGAAACATAAAGAAAATATGAAGGGGCAGCATATCAGGACAGCATACAGTGACATAAAAGCAAACCATTGGCATTGGTAGAGGAATAATCCCAATGATGGGGAGATAGGAGGGTCTTCTCAGTAGTAACTGTTCAGCTAATTAACACAAACCTGGTAACCTGCTATCCCAAAACTCAGGTTCATTTTCTACCTCCTTCTGTATTTACTCCAGAATGTTGGAATCTCCCTTGTGTGTACTCCTTCATGGAGGTCCTTATGGGCCTGCAGAAGCATCTGTTTTCCTTCAGCCTCTGAAGAAGAACAAATTTGGAAAAACTTTTGTAAAAAAAATTCTATTTACTAAAATTAATGTATGTCATTTATCAGTGGTACTGCTGTATCTCTTTATGCAAGAATGCCGTAGCTGTATTTTTGAAGAAAAAATATATACAATGTCTTAGATGCTTGCTGTGCAGTTACTATGTTTTTTTTTGTCATTTCTGGTTTGAGCAGTAATCACTCTCAAACCTCAGGATAACACAGAAGTGTTTTCAACATGAGGACAAGTTTGGGTAGTTTGCTTACTGCTTATTACTGTTACTGAATTCAAAATCCAGCTGTTCTACTACAGACCAACAGAGCTCTTTACTGCCTGGAAATGTCCAGCCACAGACCTCTAGGCTTTCTGTTCTTCCCGACATTTCAAAGCAAACCAAGTTTCGGAAGGACTGGAGAAAACAAGCTGGGAAAAACTGGGGCAGTGCACGAATGCACTGTGACACTATAGGGAAGCAAGGGGGAAATGCCAGTCACAGATGCAGGTGAGGCGTCAGGAGAAAATGCTACTAGAACACGGCCATACAGCCCAGAAACCACAAAAAACCCTACTTCAGCACGATCTGGGGAAATTACATGTGGCAACAGCGAGAGCTACTGTCCAGATGCACTTAAGAACTTACCCTGTTGGTTTAACTTACAGATCTTTTTGCACATGTTTACCTCTACTAGTGATACCAGTGCAACAACAGTATTTAACTATGAGCCAACAAGGAAAAAGCTGCCTTTGAAAGGGGGAGGGTAGCCTATGGTCACTATTTAGAGGGGGCAGAGTTACAGAGTTCTCACAATGGAGAGATGTCGGGAGTGGTGTCCCCCAAGGATCCGTTTTGGGACCAGTGCTCTTTAACCTATTCATAAATGACCTGGAAGTAGGGGTGGGTAGCGTGGTGGCCAAGTTTGCAGATGATACCAAATTATGTAGGGTGGTGAGAACCACAAAGGATTGTGAAGAGCTCCAAGCGGACCTTGATAAATTAGGTGAGTGGGCTCAGAAATGGCAAATCCAGTTCAATGTAGCAAAATGTAAAGTGATGCACACAGGGGCAAAAAAAGTCAGAAACTTCACATACACGCTACAGGGGTCAGTGCTATCAGTCACAGACCAGGAAGAGGGATTTAAGCGTCTTAGATTGATAGTTCATGGGAATGTCAACTCAATGCATGGCAGCTGTAAAAAAGGCAAATTCCTATGCTGGGGATCATTAGGAAAGGAATTGAGAATAAAACTGCAAAGATTGTCATGCCCTTATATAAAGCCGTGGTGCGACCGCACTTGGAGTACTGTGTCCAGTTCTGGTCGCCGCATCTCAAAAAGGATATTGAAGAGATAGAAAAAGTGCAGAGAAGGGCAACAAAAAAGGATGATTGAAGGGACTGGAGCATCTTCCCTATGAGGGGAGGCTGCAGCGTTTGGGACTCTTTAGTTTGGAGAGGAAGTGACTGAGGGGGGATATGATTGAAATGCACAAAATTATGCATGGGGTAGAAAACGTTGACAGAAATTTTTCTCTCTTTCTCACAATACTAGAACCAGGGGGCATACATTGAAAATGCTGGGGGGAAGAATTAGGACTAATAAAAGGAAACACTTCTTCACGCAACGTGTGATTGGTGTTTGGAGATAATGCTGCCATGCAGGAGGTGGTGATGGCCACTAACCTGGATAGCGAAAGCTTTAAAAGGGGCAACTTGACAGATTTATGGAGGGAAAAAAGTCGATTTATGGCTACCAATCTTGATCCTCCTTGATCTGAGATTGCAAATGCCTCAACAGACCAGGTGATCGGGAGCAACAGCCGCAGAAGGCCATTGCATTCACATCCTACATGTGAGCTCCCCAAGGCACCTGGTGGGCCACTGCGAGTAGCAGAGAGCTGGACTAGATGGACTTTGGTCTGATCCAGCTGGCTTGTTCTTATGTTCTTACATTTTGTACCTTCCTTCTTTAGCCCTTCTATGGGTTTTATTTCACGCCTGAAATGTGTTGTAGGTTTAGGTTGTGGCTGAGCCTGGAAGAGCGTGCGTGTGCTGTGAAACAGGGGGCCTGATACACTTGTGCACTGATGTAACAAGGAAAGAAAGTGTAGACATACATCATTAGCAGTCTGTGTGTGTTTGTGTGTGGATGCTGTTTCTGCTTGCTTCCACAAGACTTACTGCTGTCTCCAAATCAGAGGAACCTTTTCTTGCGTCCATGTGGGAGCAGACTGTAACAGAAAGATGTGTCAGAAAAGGTGATAAACATTTAGTTCTGGTGGGTTTTCCAGTCTGTGTGGCCATGGTCTGGTGGATTTAGCAGACCACGGCCACACAGCCCGGAAAACCCACCAGAACCAGTTGAATCCGTCCGTGAAAGCCTTCAACAATACATTGATAAACATTTGTTTCACGGAGGTAAACAGGTAAAATTAATTTTAGCTAACCTTCAGTAAACTGGGCAGCTATTTCCCCCAGTTTTGTGTTAATCATGTGTCGTTGCCATATTCAAATAATAAAATAACTAGATTCAAGGTCAGCAGTACTTTACAGGATTTCTGGGGTGTAAGCTTTTGAGAACCAAAGCTTTCATCAGCTATCAGGGAACTTTGACTCTCAAAAACTTATACCTCCAAGGGCCTGTAAAATGGAGCTGTTCCGCCAGGCCTTTCCATCGAGCCAGCCAGGTGTTTCCTGATGATGATATCTCCCCTGAGCCTCCTGTGGGAAAAACCATATTTCTCACCCTTGGGGTTTTTTAGTTGGATTGTTTTGAATGGTTTTACGATTTGTTTTTATTGATTGTTATTTTTAGGTTTTTAATGAATTTTATGTATGATGTTAGGCCTTATGCCATTGTAAGCTGCCCTGAGCCCTTTGGGGGGTTGGGTGGGGTATAAAAATAATAAATAAATAAAATTTTAATCTCAGGTGATGCTGCTGCATTTGATTCTAGCTATTCTTCTGCACACTAACATGACTACCCTTGGAAACTATTAAAATAATAGTTAAAGTATGGTACAATTAAAATTGGTGTGAGTAGGTGGAGCCATCAATACCACAGCAGTTGAATTTAGTGCTCTTTTGGTCTTTCAAGTCCAATGTATGGATTTTATCAATGCATAGGCAAAGACTTTCACTGCTAGAATCAACAGGCTGCAGTGGGCTTTCTGAGCTTCGTGGCCGTGGTCTGGTAGTTTTTGCTTCTAATGTTTCACCTGAATTTATGGCTGGCACCTTCAGAGGCATGTCAAAGTAAAGAACACTGTGTGCAATGATTTTCCCGGGGGGGGGGGGGGGAATGCATATTACAATCCAACTATAAATGAACTTCACCCAGAGACATGCAAATGTGCCTCACCCCTCTGTAAAGTGGACAAAAGATATACCCCGCCACACATTTCCAGGGTGTGTAATGGAAGTGTAAAACAACACAGTTTAAACACACACACGGATCTTAAGAGTTGCATTTAACATTAGAAAATAATTGTCTCTACAGGATGACTCACCCTGAAATCCTAAAAGAATACCCATTTTAAAGTAAATACATTTTAAAGGTGCAAACAAGATTTATTTTCTACTGCAGTGAACTAAGGACAGTCTACCCCTATGCAAAGGCGAAAGTGCCACGCAATCCTGCTATTTCAGTCCCTGTGTCAAAAGTAGAATTGGGTTTAAGTTTCGTTTTTAACCGGAAGTGGGGCAAGTTCCAAGAGTCAAATCAAACAAGACCGAAAACGGTAGCAAAGCTTTCCCAATTCTCCCTTTTGCCTACGGCCACTGCCTCCAAGCTGCACTTTGCTCCAGGTTGGTATTTGCAAATGTCTGTCACAATTCAGTTACAAAAGGGTTAACTGTATGTAAATAAGTTGCTGAGGTCACTGTTTATGATCTGGTTTCTGGTCTATTGATTAGCTATTGGTCAGTAAATCGCCATTGCTTACATGTTAGTAAGCTCCTACATCAGAGGTTATAAAGTTAACTAGTTTTCTTTGTTTCAACAGTTCAGTTCACGAGGAGATCACCACGTGGTCAGAGAGAAGTAGGGAAGAGGTAGTCTTGAGTGTATAGTTAGTACTGTAACCATGTAACAGAGCAAGCAGTACAGCATTTATTTATTTTATTTCATGTAAACTTCATTTTATAAAAAGCAACTCAAAGTATCCCTGGCTCTCTTCTAACCGCTGGAAGCTGCTTTGCATCTCTGCTAATAAATCTCTTTTTTATCAAATACCTACACTCCGGTAAGTGGTTAAAAAAAACACCCAGAAGTGGAGGATTGGTTTTTTGTTTTTTTTTTTAAGGGGGGTGAGAAGAGATGCACCAATTTCCTGTTATTGAGGCAAGAACTGAGTTTGGGCAAAATGCAAGGGATCAATGCCAGCGCGTTAGACTCTGGGCTCGAGGAAGGGCGAATGGAAGAGCACAGTTTGAATGCCAGATTGGGAGCACTGTTCTCAGTAAAGGAGCTCGCCTTTTTCTCTCTTGGCGTTAGGAAAGTATGCATTACCCTTACTTTGCACGCGTTTCCTCCTCTTCCCTGGCTCACAGCCGACGCCTCACTCCCCCGTAACAATTTGAGCAAAAGAGGTGGACATGCCGGGGCATGTGCCTGAGCTCTGGAGTTGAGGAGGAGACTGTGGCGCCACGCAGCTTGGCGGGGCAGAGCTGTGAGCCAGTCTTGGATTGGCGCTCTAGCTGGCGGACGTTGATTTAAAAAACAAAACAAAAACTTCCCATGATTCCTTCGTGAGTTCAGATAGAAAGCGTAAGCAAAGTTTAGACAGAAGTGAGTCGCTTGTTTTGACGAGAGAGTGAGGAGCGGCTGTGGCTCAAAGAAGACTCATCTGATTTGTGTGCAGGGTTAACCCGGAGCATCTCCAGTAAGGATTTGCAGCAGGGCAGGGATGGGGGAAAGACCTCTTCCTTCCTAACATTCTGCAGAGACATTGCCAACCTGACTGGCCAGCACTTACTTTGATGAAACAGTGATCTCAGGCAGTATGAGGCAGCTTGGTATAAATGGTCGCTTAATAAGTGAGGCCCTTTCTTTTCCATTACCCTACATAGATAACAATTTATGGATTTTCAGTTACATTTTATCTTGCTCTTTCTCCAAGAACTTGAGAGTGGCATACATTGGAGTCATCTCTGTCCCATTGTGTCATCCAACAACCCTGAGAAGTAGGCCATTTTGAGGCCGTCCAGTCAACTTCCTGGCAGTGTGAATTTTAATTCAGTCTTCCTAACCCTTTGTGTGGCCACTGTTTCGTTAGACCGTGTATGTGTCTTAATAACAATGCAATGCAGTGAGAAATACAACAGAAGAATGTCAATAATAAAAGCAAGCCATAACAACTTTTCCTGGAGCATAAAAACAAAAAACTTCTGCATCCCCATGTTAAAACCCTCCTTTCCACAAGGGAGAAAGATAGAAGCACCCTTAAGACATTCAGGCAGGCATTTATGATAGTTTTTCCTCAAATTGCAGGTAGCTGGAGGCTGCCTTATGGGACCATCAAGCAGCTCTTTCCCACAAAGTTGGCATTAGCCTGTAGGGCATAGGTGTCAAACTCACGGCCCTCCAGATGATATGGACTACAGTTCCCATCACCCCCTGCCAGCATGATGGCAGGGGGTGATGGGAACTATAGTCCATAACATCTGGAGGGCCGCGAGTTTGACACCTGTGCTGTAGGGTTTTCCGCACATCCTTAAAGTGCAAGTTCTGTAGGAAGGACCCAGGCAATTTCATACCCACAAGACTGTTATTTAGAGTGTGTGATGTGTAATTATCTCACAGAAAAGTAGTTCCCACACGTCTGCAGATACCCTACTGTTTATCAGAGATAAATCCCTCTACATTGTTTGGGCCTCTGTAGTCACAAAAGTGCAGTTCCACTTCCCAATAGCTGCATACTATGTAGAAAGTTTGTCCTTGTGTCCTAGATATACAATCTGTGAGAGTTTAATGCGCTTTAATTCTGCTGCATCTTGCACTATGGGACATAGGTGATATTTTCTTCAAATGTGGAAGGGAATACAAGGGGTAGAATTTGCTTGTAATTTCTTATACAGAAAATATAAGGCAGTGGTGGCGAACCTATGGCACTGGTGCCAGAGGTGGCACTCAGAGCCCGCTCTGTGGGCATGTGCAAACATAGTCCCCCCCCCCCCCACATCTAGGCTAGCCTGGGCTGCTGGGCTCGATTATTAGCATTAAACCTGAGACCTAGTTTTGGGGAAGCAGTGTAGTTAAACCTATTAAGTGCTGTTAAACCGCACTGATTTTCATGGGAAGAACTAAAGCACGATCCTTTACCTGGGAGTAAGCTCGGTTGCTGGCATTGGGGCTTGCTTCTGAGTAAATCCTCCTAGGGTCGTGATTCACCCATTGGAAGAGCTGCACGGTTGCTTCAAAGCAAAGCCAGCGACTACCACCAAGCTTACTCCTGACCAACGCATGCCTCGGAGCCAACCGTTTTTTCTAAACTAAAACCTCAGTATTCCAGTTAAATTGCCATGTTGGCACTTTGCGATAAATAAGTGGGTTTTGGGTTGCAATTTGGGCACTCGGTCTTGAAAAGGTTCACCATCACTGATATAAAGGGTGGAATTTCTATGTAATTTCTTATACAGAAAATATAAACTTGTAGTACAAAATAGCTGGTACAAATATTTAACATGAAAAATGATTTGTAAATATACATGCTTGATTAGCAAAGACCAATTCTGACGTTACTTGTTCATTTAGTACTCCAGATTTTTCCTCTGAGAGAAGCTTTATATTTTTAACAGTGATAATATTTCCTATTATTGTGTCCTTGTGGTGGGAAAGAATACAGTTTTTGAATTTTTTTTGCCCTGCAACTGTAAAGAGCCTCTGTGAGGAAAAAATTGACAGTCCTAGTTTCAACATTTTACAAATTATCTGAAAAGTGCCAAAATATATGTTTTTAAAATCTGCATGTTGTGATTGACTCTGGCAAGCACTCTCAAAGCTAGTCCACAGCTGTGTTATCAGAGCTGGCTCATAGCTTGTCCAGAAGCTGGGAACAAAGCTCAAATGACTCGTCCTTCTTGATTCCCACCTTCTGTTAAACGGAAGAGTTTGAATTTATGCTTGTGTGTGAAATGGAATTCCCATGCTGTGAGCTCTCAGATGAGAGATGCAGAAGTTTGACCACAACCTCAACATTGTTCAGTTTTTGTATAAATGACATGTCTTCTAATTTTTCTGAGTATACCTGCCCCCCTAAATTAGGCACATTCAGTGTCTCTATTCTTCTCTATTCAAATGATGTGGTTCTTCTTTCTCAAAATAAAGTGGAACTCCTAGGATTGTTAAGATTTTGTTCAAAGGAGGGTTTGTATAGTAATTATAAGAAGACTAAAATTATGGTCTTTCCTAAGAAAAGGGAAATTCCATCTTTTAACTGGTCCATGAATGGTCTTGTGCTTGAACAAGTCAAGAAGTTTAGATATCTCTGTGTCTTGTTTACATCTAATTTATCCTGGAAGATTCACCATGAATTGGCATCCAATAAAGTCAGGTTAAGTGCAGCAGCATTTTAAAATTTATTTTATTCTAAAAGTGAAAAAATACTGGTGCCATTTTGGCCTTTAACCAAAAAGTTATTTCTCTTATTTTATTTGGTGCCTATTTGTTTTCCTGTTTCTGTAATTTGGAACTAACACACAAGTTACATTGAACTTTGTGTGATATGTTACAAGTGGTGTATTTAGTCAGTCTCTGAACATGTGGCTTCAAGAACATTAACAGCACAATCCTGAGAGAGGAGTTGAACGTGCTCAGGGTTCAGTCAACTGACCTTTACGACAGCATATCTCTTGAGATATGTTGCTGTAAGGGCTAGTTACGCTCAGGGACATCACATAGGTATAGTTTTTTTAGGGGTGGGTTTGAGGGCGGAGCCATGCCCCCACCCGCCCCTGGGGGTGTGGTTGTGCCTCCCCAAGCCCTGCCCCCAGCCTCAGTGTTTTTAAAAGCAGCTCTCCGAGGCCAGGGACGGCAGACTCCCCTGCCCTGGCAGTCCCTTCTGCCCTCCTCTCTGGGCAGAGACATAGCTAGGGAAAATGGAGCCCAGTGCAAAATCTGAGTTTTCCGCCCCCCTCCCCAATGGGTGGCCGATGTTTGCTGGAATCCACCCCCAAACAGCATCACTTTAAATGGTGTTTAAACTAAGGAGCCCAGATTCTCCTTTTAAATCTACCTTAAAGGGAGAATCTGGGGTCCCCAGGTAAAACAACATTGAAAGTGATGCTGTTTTTGGGGTGGATTATCACTTTCAATGAAATGATAGAGCCCCTAGAGGATGGGGCGGTATAAAAGTTTAATAAATAAATAAATAAATAAATAAATAAATAAATAAATAAATAAATAAATAAATAAATAAATATCCCCCCTGGGTTGGGGTCTAAAATGGCAGCAGCTAAACACCCCTAAAAATGTAAAATCAGTCACAAGCGAGTGTCAATTGAATGGCCCTCAGTAGCTGGGTTTTTGATGCAGCCCAAGCTTGCGCTGACAGGGATGCCCACCCCACTGGCATAAGGGGCACTCCTGTTACTGGTAAGGGCATCCACGCCTCCAGGGAGTGCTGCAGAGCTCTGGGGCACTTGCATCAGGAAGTGTAGGTGCCCTTGGTGCTCACATGGCACAGAATTGTGTGCTAACAGGAGGGGGCATTCCAGGGTGGGCCCAGGGGTGGAGCCAACTCCAGGCATTTTTCACTGGGCTTTCAGCTCCTAGATGCCACCATGGCTGGCCCCAAACTTTTCATGGCATAAGTTTCTGTCCCCTATGGGATTTCCTGGGGGCAGGAGGATTTCACTATTTTTCTCCTGCCCATTCCACCAGAGAACCCGATAGGAGGAAGAACCCGATATGGCCCTCACCCGCATCTGAATTAGGCTGTTAATTTTCCTTTTGCTGTTGTTTTCTTTAGTATGTGTTTCTATGGTTTTATTCTGTTGTGTTAGTTGAAAATAATTTCATATCTGCCTGTGTGGGCAGGCAGAAGCATTTAAAAAAAATATATTCTTGTATTTTAATACCTTTTGTAAGCATATTTAAAATGAACATGATAAAATTATATGCAGTTTATTTTAAAGTATTTTTGCCATTTTGAGAGTTGATTTGTCTATAAATGGAAAAAGAGAAGATACAAAGTATAATGAATAAAAATTACAGATTGACAATGAACAATCTTATATTTCCCTAATTTTTACTTGTTTCTTGTCCTAGGTATCCACCATGTGCACAACTTGGGACCCTCCTCCCAAACCTATTGAGACATTTGTTTTTATGGATCTAGAAGCAACAGGTTTGCCACCCTCACAACCTAAAATTGCAGAAATGTGCCTATTTGCTGTGAATAGGCATGCCTTTGAGAATCCTCAATACAGCAATTTTTCTCTTAGATCAGTTCCACTATTCCCTCGTTTAGTAGATAAACTCTGTATCTGTATTAATCCAGACAAGGCCTTTACTCCAGAAGCAAGATTAATTACAGGACTGAATAATGAAGCTTTTTCTGAGAACAAAAAGCAAAGCTTTAACATACACATTATTCACATGATTACTGCTTTTTTCAATCGGCAGCACTCGCCAGTCTGTTTGGTAGCGCACAGTGGCTGTTCTTACGATTTTCCTCTATTGAAAGCTGAATTATCGGCAATAGGTATCTCAGCTCTTGATGAAATCTATTGTGCAGATACCTTTAAAGCCTTGAAAGCTTTGGACAAAGAAAATAACCGACTTCACCAGTTTACATACCAAAAATTCGGCAGCAAGAAAAGTTACAAGCTTGATGATTTATACTTTAAGTTCTACAAAGAATACCCTTTGAATAGTCACAGTGCAGAAGGAGATGTCATTACACTAATAAGAGTCTTTCAACAACATGCCAGAGACCTTATGCACTGGATGGATTCAAACGCAAGGCAGTTCAATACTATTAGAACAATGTACAAGGGAAGTGAGCGGCGTGCTTCCATTTCCAGAGCACCTTGGAGTCTCCAGCATCCAAGTTTTTTACAGGTGGGGCCATGTCAGCCGAGGCTAGCCACAATGTATTCTTTTCCAGCGGGTGATGACAGAGCATCCTTAAAACAGAACACTGCTGAGCAAGGGTATGACCAATTCAGACCACTCAATAATACTGACATTCCTGATGAAATTAAGAATATGTTGCTGTTTCTTCTTGGATTAGCAATAATTACATGGATTGTACTCAATCCTGTGTAAACTCAAAATGAACTTTGGTTTTTCGATACAGTTAAGTCACAAAAGTTGCAAAATAATACTTTCTAGTTGCCATTATTATCACACTTCCTTTAAAATTCTAGGCTTTAATTTTTCTTTATAGTTATAATCAATGTAATTAGGCTTATAATGTGATTTTTGTTATTTGTATTAGTCACATTGGGTACAATGAAGAACATTAGATTATAAATTTTGTGGGGAAGGCCAATACTTTATAAGACAAAGGAAACGTGAGTGGTGAAAAACAGCCCCTGCTTTCAATAATTCAGATTCTAGGAGAAAATGTTATCTAGAATGAAATAGTTTTGTAAACCAAAGACATAATTTCTTGTGGAATGCAAAAGGTTCAGAAAGCAATATGTAACTTGTAAATGGATGGATGGGTAGCCCAATCCAGAGGCTACTGCAGCTGGGAACATATCGTCTCCAGAGAGCTTTCAGTGCGGGGGTGCAGCCAAAAAGAAAAAAAAACCTGGCAGCCTGAAAGCCCTCCACAGGGTTGAATGGAGGGTGGTGTAACTCCAAGGCTCAGACTGGCATCCCCAGCTTCATCCCCAAGAACACCTCTGGCCCTCCCCTCCTGCGCTGATGGGGCTGGCTGCAGTGCTGACACGGCACCCAGTGCCACAAGCAGGTGTCCCAGAAGGCTATGGCATCTGCCTACTGGTGTTTTTGCCCCTTGTGCCACATCCAGGAGCTGATTCACACACCCCACCCTGGGTTGACCTTTAAGAAATGTAAATGTTAAAGAGAAAACAAAAGTATATTGGCTCAAGTGTTACTTTAGACCAGTAATGGCGAATCTATGGCACTCCAGATGTTCATGAACTACAATTCCCATCAGCCCCTGCAGCATGGCCAATAGGTTCGCCACCACGGCTTTAGACTTATAGCTTTTTAAATTCATTACTTTGGTTTGTTTTGAAGTATGGCAGTTCAAGCTTCTAGTTATCACCTACAAGGTCCTTAATGGCCTTGGATTCTAATATTTACAGAACTCCTATTATACTCTGCTGCAACAGCTTTGGTTATTCGAGCAAAGCCTTATAAAAATGCCATCCTGCAAATGGGCAATATTGGCAATATAATTCACAAATCCCCAACCTTGTTGAACTTATGGATGTCACCTAGTTGATTGAGATGCATTCCTAGCTCAATGTAGTTGTTAGAAAAAATATTGCCGGTGATTGTATCTAGTTAATTGAAATGCATTCCTACCTCAATGTAATCGCTACAAGATATATGTAACCAGCCTGCTATATGTTACCACTGCTGTAGATGTTCTTTTCTTGATCTCTTCTGTATGGCTTCACTTTATGGCTTCTACTCCCATGGGAAACAGGATGTTTCCATTGTCCGGGGGTGGGGGGCATTGTCCCAACCTTGGGCAGGGTGCCTTGGCTCCAGAATAACTCTTTCTCACATTCTTTGGGAAAACAGGAGGGGGGATTATTTTTGAATAAAGGGAGTAGCAAAAGTCAGGTTCACCAGAACTGGCTTAGACAAGCTGGGTGTTTCGTTGCCTTCCAATAATCGCTGCTGATCAACAATGCAGCGTCTGTTTATTGATCCAAGATTCGAGTCCTAACATTAGGCACTTTTAGAATTTTGGCAAAGGGTTGTGGGCACCACTACAAAATAGCTGTCAGCAGCTATCAAAGATGATGTCTCTTGGACTCTTCTACAGCACCCCCTGCAACCCAAGCAGAGAGAAAGCTAGGACTGACCCTTTACTTCTGAGAAGTGATGCTTTCGGTTTCAGTTTCCCTCCAAAAAGAGTGGAGTATCTTGTAGAGTTTCAATGGAAAGTTCCCAAGCCCAGAAACACAGGCAGTTCTCTCTGCTGTGAAAACAAGGTCTTGCTGCTCTGGTGGATTGACAAGGACAAGGACAACATTTTGCTGGTCAACCAGGTGGCAGTTAATCGTGCAAAAGTATTACTTTATGTTCAGTTTTGACCCGTTCAGGCTGCAAGTATGTGCCACGAAACACAATGGTGAACACTATGCTTCCCTGGACATCACTGGTGTACTGAATAGGTAAACAGGAAAAAGTGGCCAGAAATGGAAGTAGGAATGCAGAATCTGGTTTGTGAAGAATCTTCATCATGGAACAGCAAGAAAAGCCTGTTTAGACAACAGTTACCAGAAGATTCTCCCACTATGCAGTTCTACTTTGTCACCCCATTTATAACAGTTACTTGTGCAATATGCATATTGCTTTTTCATCTGTGATGGTAGTATTTAGTATATAAGGAATTTTACAACAAATAACCTTAGAGGAAGTCAGAGCTAAATAAAGTCTGTTGTGAGGAGAGGAGCTTTTCAAGACCATATATTTTCTTTTTTTCAACATGTTCCTTTTTACAGCGTGCTTTTAGCTTGAAGACATTTTCTGAGGATTCCCTGAGGACAGATCTATGGGACTGTGGCATTGAGTGCCAGCTACACAGCTCCTGGAATTTCTAGATTTGCTGTTTGATAATTAAAGTCCAAGGACTCACTGTCACTGAAAAACTTATCAGTTGTATGAAGTTTTACCATTATTTTCCAGAAAACTTCAAGAGCTAAAGAGCTATTGTCCATTAAATAGAAAATATCATTTAGTAGCATGAAATAGTTTTAGTGTAGCTTATTTTTTTTCCCACAGAGAATATTATTTTAAGGTCATTCTCACACACACACACACACACACACACTATATTCATACATCCATCTTGATGCCTGGTATGTCATCTGTTTCAATTCTGGCATTTTTGGTCCCCTTCCGGGAGGGGGCGGGGAATAGGACCAGACGCTATCTTTTAAATTGTTGGGTGCCTTTATTGTTGCTAATGATTTTATTGCATTTTATTGAATTTTAACTGAATTATTCGATTTGTCTTTTTTGTACTTTGTTATTTATTGTGTGTTTTGTGTGATGTAAACTGCTCTGAGTCCTCTGGGGGTAGAGCGGTCTATCAAGTTGAATAAATAATAATAAAAATAATACTTAACTCATGACTGTTTGCTTTGCAGTTTGCTTTTAACACCCCCCCCCCCGTTTGCTGTTCACACAGGGATTCTTCTGCAAAGTATCCATAGCCAAGCCACCATTTTGTCCACCCACTACTTCCTTTTCTTTCTGTGAAACCTCCATTTGGAGAAGCTGCCGTCTTTTCTTGTGTGTGTGTGCAGGCCATCTTTGGTCTAGCGTGAGGAGAAGTAGTTTGTATTTATACTCTGCTTTTCTCAATGGTAAGGTGTCTCAAAGTGGCATACAAACTCCTCTCCTCACAACAGACTCCTTGGCTGAGAGAGTTCGGAGACAGAGAGTTCTGGACTAGCCCAAGGTCACTCAGCAGGCTTCATGTGTAGGAGCATGGAAACAAATCCATTCACCAGATCAGAGTCCACAGCTCATGTGAAGGAGTAGGGAATCAAACCCAGTTTCCCAGATTAAAGTCTACTGCTCTTAATCATTACATTACACTTACACTACCCTAGACCATGTCAATTTCACAAGTTCTGTTGCTCCAGCAATAGACCTTCATCATTAAAATAAGAAAGCCCTTCTGCTCATTTTGAAATTGTGGCCCAAAGTGTGCAGGAACTGCTATAGTTTGGGAGGGGAAAAGTGGGGAGGAAGGAGAAAGCCCAGAGAAAGTCTAAGTGGGGAGGAAGGAGAAAGCCCAGAGAAAGTCTAACGTACAGTGGAACCTCAGTTTTCATTGATTCTTTTGGCAAAAATCTTACCTCGTTTTTCGTCATCTGCTTCACTTTTTGTTGATTTTCGCCAGCGCGCGTGCGCTGAAATTGCTGCGAAAACCAGTGATCCCCTGCTGCTCCACTGCTTGCCAATGGGAGTCTTGGTTTCTGTTCTCGCTGAGGGTCCCCAGACGAATTGATGACGAAAACTGAGGTTCCATTGTATATGGATGTCCTTCGCTTTCCCTGTGAAGGGAGAAAAAATGTTGTATTTGGAGAGCTTTCAGAACCCATGGGGATTTTCTGATTTAAGAACATGGTGAGTTCTGAAGAGGGGGAAAAGTGTGCGTAACCAAGAACCAAACTTGTAGGGAATGTGTACCCAATGTGAAGGAGATCACAAGTGCATAAATTGAAACAATTATATGAGACCTTAAGTGAGTTTCTACAATACAAAAAGGAGTGTGGGGAAAGGGGTAGTTCAGGCAGAGTGCATAGCCGCTACCATGATTGTAACTAAAAAACATCCCTTTTCCTCAATCAGTTTATAGCATAAGGGACATTTGAACCAAGATCCTCATTTGCAATATGGAGACTAACTTTTAATGCTTTTAAAAGAATTGTTGCAAGACTGTGTGATAAATGTCTGAGCACTAAAAAGTGCTATATAAATGCTAGTATCAAGTATCACCTTTGTATTTTGTATGAACAAAGCTCCAGGTTCAGTCCTTGACATCTCTGGTAAAGCCTTTTAGGGAGCAAGGCAAGGCGTTCTTGATACTTTTAAGAGGGAAGAATATCTGCTAATCGGATTTCATACCACCAACTGTAGAATAGAAAAGTTTTCAAATACTGTACATATTCGTGTAGAAGTCAACTTTTTCAGCACATTCTTTATGCTGAAAAAGCTCCCCTCGTCTTATATTCGGGTCTTATATTTATATACGACTGTATGTATTATAGCTGAAGCTCTGTTTGTGTAACCCAGGGTCCATTAGGGGGAGCTAAAGAGCTCAGATTTTCCATATAAGGCAGAAATGGCTCCATTTCCTCAGAATTGTTAAGAGGCCAGAGTTCAGTTGTTCTGAACTGTTTTTGCATAGTTCAGACTATCCTTGAAGGCTTGACAATAAGGACAGAGGGCTCAGCAAAGAACAGGAGAGCTGCAAGTCCATCAACAGTG
The DNA here is from genome assembly GCF_021028975.2 of Sphaerodactylus townsendi. Lineage (NCBI taxonomy): Eukaryota > Metazoa > Chordata > Lepidosauria > Squamata > Sphaerodactylidae > Sphaerodactylus > Sphaerodactylus townsendi. The sequence continues at coordinate 63,336,789 of NC_059427.1, forward strand.
CCACAGGACACAGCTAGAGAGAAATGTAAAGGACTGAGACCCTGCTAGTTTGTTTTGCTTAGCAGGCCAGAACTATTATATGTTGATTATTGTTTCTGTATTGGTTTGCCATATTTCATTGTTATACTTCACACAATTGTTTATGAAACAGAAAAGATTTAAAGTTTCTTTTGTTGTAAGTCTGGTGAATGTTAAGGGTCACAAGGTGGGATCACGCTGTCAAAGACTGGAACTCCTTTTCCATTTCTGATAATATCCCTCTTAAAATCTAAGTTGGGTAACATTTGGACGTACAGATGAGGAGGAGGAATCCAGTTTTGAAGGATTTTAACTGTTGTGTTTTAGCTTGGTTGCTGATTGAGCGAAGGTTTTTGTACTTTTAAAGTTATTGTTGATTCCATATTGTTTTTGTTGACCCTCTTTTCCACTTACAGAGCTAGTTTACTGTTTTTCTTTGAAATAAATATTCAAAAACATTTAACCTACTGATGCCTCAATTAATGTAATTTTATTGGTATCTATTTTTATTTTTGAAATTTACCAATAGCTGCTGCAATTCCCACCCTAGAGTTATACTCGAGTCAATTAGGTTCAGGTGGGACGCCATCTTGGATATAATAACTTCTATTCGGGTCAACTTATACACGAGTATATACGGTAGTTCCAAACCAATGTTTACAATATAGTGGACACATTTTGGAGTCTTCTAAGCAGCCTTTGTAGAAGAAAGAATATAAACAAAAAGTGTCCTAGGCCATATCTATCTGTATATAAAAAGCAAACGGTGGGTTTGTTCCTGATGGTCTAGCACAGGAACTGCTGGGCCAATTCCTCTGAAAATTCCCAGCCACTGTAGTCAGCCAGGCGAGAGTGTTTTTAGATGTTCACATACCTTAAATTTCACATCTGGCCCAGGTAAAACACCCTTTTCCTGGCACACCCTTTTCCTGGCACTCCATGGTGAAGGACATACAGCTGCCTGTGTTTAACTGTCAGTTTTAGAATGTTCGTGCAGCTTAGAATGTTCTCTCAGATGGCCAGATATGAGCAGTGAAAACAGTACATAGGTAATGACTCGCGTGGAAGTGAAACACATACACACATTGCCGTGCGAGACATCAGGTGGGGTTCTCCACCCCCTCACAAGCAGGTACCTTTCACTCTCTGTGCCTCACCCACTACTACCACACAACACCCATACTCTCATACACGTTCAGCTCATCCTCACACTCCTCACTCTGCCCTCCCTCACATCCAACCACCACTTAACTACTTCTTTACCCATATTCCACACCCATATTGAACAAGCTTGAATGTAAAAGTCAGCTGGAGGGAGGGAGAGGGAAGGGATGGAGGGGGAGGCATGTAAGGCAAGAGAAGTGAGGGAGGGGAGAGAGTGAGGGATGGCATGCAAGGGAGGGGAGGGGGCCCAGCATCTGGATATAACCCACCCACCCTAGCAGAGGGAGAGGGAAGGGAGGAAGGGGGAGGCATGCAAGGGAAGGGGAGAGAGTGAGGGGTGGCATGCAAGAGATGGGAGGGAGGGGCCGGCCAGCCTAGATTCCCTGAATACTGCAGTTACAGTTAAGAAAACCAGGCACGTGTTACTCAGGAGTAAGCTTGGTAAAGCAACCGTGACATACTTTGAATGGCTGCATTGCGCCCCTCAGAGGGTTTACTCAGAAGCGACACCCATTGCCACCAACCAAACTTACTCCCAGGTAAAGGGTTGCGACCAGCCAGCCTAGATGTGTGGGAGGGGTGCCTTTGCATTCCCCCCCAAGGAATCCAGTCACACACATCAATGACATCACACAGTATCAGGCTGCATGTTCCCATGAGCATGTACTGCTGGCCTCTGCAATTGATTTGCGGCTACTGTTCCTTTCCCATTTTACCACAATAAGGCACAGCAACGCGTGGCCGGGTACTGCTAGTTTATACTAAAAAAACCCCACATAATTTTCCAAGGTCTTCAAACTCTGTTCGAGACAATGACCACGAATGCAGGAAAACTCATATTTAAGTCTCATTGAAGTTTGTGGGACTAAGTAACCATAATGATTTCAAAGAGATTTTACTTGCAACTAGTTTTATTTGTATTTGGGTGACTGCCTTACATGGATAGGATTGCATGCCATATTTCTAAATTGTATAATAACAGATAATCTAAAACAAGTGTATTTTAACTATCTACATGTATTACAAAGAGTTGTGAATGTTATTTAAAACCACTGAATAGATGTTCTTTGCTATGGGAAACAAACCAAGTACACAGCAGAAGTATAAAAATCAAGAATGTCTACAAAAATGTAAGGTTCATTGATATAGTACGTTGACTAACTTGCTAGAAAATTCTGAAAAGGCACTTTTCAAACAACAATAGAAGTAAAAACATAACATGTACAATTTAAAGCTCAATTTCCATTTCCCTTCTGGTTTAGTTTTTTAAAATGTAATGAAATTGACACATTTATTATACTAAATAAAAAGTCCCTCATTGGCCACAGTCATTTCTGCTTACATGCAATTGCTGCTGGTATGTAACTGTAAGATTACCAACGCAGAAATATGAGCAGTACATAAGCAAATACTGTCCTTAGTTATGCATATTTCTAAACAAACCACATGACAGTGCACTGGATTGCATGGTGCACAATAGTGGCAAAATTCTCAAGGTGTATGAAAGTCAATGCAATAGTTAAAAGAATCTCTCCACCTAGCACAGAGAGTGAAAGAGAAAGCAGGTGGGCATCCTTATTACAGGTTCCCCTATGGTTTCACATCATTCAAATGTTTCCTGGGAACAGGAACGGCTGTTTGCGAAGCAATGGTTGATCAGCAACAAAGTTACAATCAGACAGTATGCTAGCTGCCTTGTACTAAGATAGCTCCCATCACTTAGATGTCTTCGGGGGTGCTGAGGAAACATTTTTTCAGCTGTAATGTATACACTGTTACTTATATGTTAAGACAGAAATAAAAATAAAGCTTAAAAAGACTTCTCTTTATAACCTGTGGAAATCTATAAACATATCTCTGTTACCAAAGGTATTGCAATTATCAAGTCCCTCCTTTCATTTCACACTATATTTACTGTTGATGGAAATGTATCTAATGTTATTTATAATGAGATATCTTTCTTATTCTCTATTACCATCATGTGGACAAAATACATAGACAAAGGGCTGCATTCTATGAGTACACATAGGGCTGTCCTTACATAAAAAATAGTCATTTCACATGTGGATTGTATCACAGCAAAATAACAGGAAGAATGATGACCATTAAAGTAGTACAAAGGTTACAGTGACTTTCTTCAAGTAGTTTTCTGCTCAGAGAAGTGTATTACAGCTTCGTAACTCCAGAATCAATCTGTAATAAACAATAACAGCTCCTAAAAATAGGAATGTAAAAACTTGTTTCTGTCTCCTTACTTACTCCCCCCTCCAAGGCAATCAAACAGATCTACTAGCTGTTTTTTGTTTCCTTGGCGTTTGCTAGAATTCTGTACTTGGATACCTTCATATGGAACTATGGAATGAAAACTATGTGTGCCATCGATTGTGCAGGGCAATTATTTCAATATTTCTTTCATTCTCACTGATTTCAGAAGTACGTAAAAAATAAACCCTAAATTTTAAGGGACTGTATATATCAGTACAACAAATAAAAAGCAAAGGGGAAGAAAGACTGTTGCTTTGTGCCTTAAATTGTATCTTGAAGATAAAACATGACAGCACCAGTTTTTGTCATAGACCAGTGGTGGCCAGCCTTTGGCACCACGGTCATAGACTGATATATAAAAGAGGACAACAGCACAGTCAGTGCAATACTGATTGAGAGTGAGAGCAGAAAACAATGTTATTCCCAGTTTTTTTAAAAAAAAGCTGTTTAGAATAATGAAAATATTAGTCAATTAAAATAATTTGGATACTTAACCAACCATGTAAAATCAGAAGACATACTTCAAGAGCATTCTATCTGTTAAATACCCCGATATTTTTTATAACACACACAGTCATTTCCAAATTTTAGAGATCTTTCCAAGTTCCCATTTAACTTCAGAAATCACAGCCTCTCCGACATACTTTCAGTTTGCAGTGCTGAAAGTATTTCAGTAACTTACTACATAATTTGGTCTCAAGTTTCAACATATAAACAAGAAATGCCTTTTTACTAATGCATATTGTCATCAAGTCTCTAATTCCACGAAGCCAGTTTCTCTCCATTCAGCCAAGTTTGAAACGAGTCAGCTGTGGCTATCAAGACAAGAAAATAACTACTCTGTTGTGTAAAACAGATTTTAAGTTTAAAAAATATGATTTCTCAGATTTGTTCCTCTTCACAACATAGCATTTAATTCAAAGGTTATCTTCCATCTGAAGCATCTCTGTTAGCATACATGTTACAGAACACAAAGCACGTGCAAAGTAACTGTTGTTTTAATAGTTCAGGCCAGACTTTCTAATTTTTCATGGTTACTTGCTCCAGAATCCAAAGCAACAAGCAAGATTAAGCAAAGACTAAGAAATTAATTTTCAGATGACAAACAGATTCTTCTAAAATGTGGGGGGAAATTATTTTATGTATAACACAGTTATATTCTGAAGTAACAATAGAATGTTCTCATTTGACAGTTCTTATTCAGCATCAGATGAAACATTATGCTTTTGGTATACTTTTAGCAGAAAGATAAAAATTTCTCACAAGGATAAAAACTGAAATGCTAATCTTTTAAAGTGAAACAACAAAAACAATGCAAAAACAAAGAAAATTCACATGGTTGACATTAAAATTCAGAAAAGCTTACAGTGAAGTGAATAACATAACATACAGAAAAATTGCACAACACAGTTGCAGTATTCCTTGCTAAAGACTAAACTTTCTAACAAACAATATTTCCATCTGAAGTTACTTTATGATAGTAGTCCAAAACAAACAAAGAAAACTCACACACCCCACAATTATCAAGCTTTACACAGATTTTGCAAAGGCATAGCTCTCGTTTTCTCTGATTGACAGAATCATGAACATTCCCTTTTACTGGACCTCAAAGTATTGCAGGATATATCTGTGATTTTTATTTTAAATTGTTCTTGCTTTCATCTCTTTCTAACTCTTGAATATCATTTTACTGGTATGAGGTATAGGAAAGTAAACCCAAGTGGAGGATCTTTTCCCCCCCTTTGTTTTTTTAAAGACTACTATTTCTTTTTTAAAGACATTTTTAAAGACTACTATTTCTTGGTGACTGTTTTTCTTCTTCCTGTAACAGAATAGTATTTCAAGCCAGCGTGCCTCACAATGGATTCAGTTTGAAGAAATCTGTGCAGACACACAGCAGGTGGTCCATTTAATAAGAAGGCTTTGGAGGGTCCATATATGCAGGGTTATAGGGGGGCTGTGCTGTTGGATAGGGAGCTCCAGCACCTGTTGCAAAACAAGATAACATATCAAAAATTAAATTTGAGATATACACATTTTCCTTTGGCCTTACTTTATCGTACAATTTCCTGAAATTTTCCTTCATAACTCATACTTTCATGCTCAAAATGAGTAAGACATTGGGGAATCCATGACAGGCCATCCAATATTCTTTCTAAGCACAGTTGTAGCTGTCCAAGGACCTGACTTATACTGGGGCTGGAAATTAAAGCAGAGGGCACTTAATTTTCGCAGCTCTGTACAATTTTACTCATTGGATCTGACATCTCCAATACTATTACAGAATACCTTTAAAGAAAAGGGATGGGAAAAAGACTGGTACCCATCTTTTTTCTTTAAAAGTCTAACATCAAGAGGTTACAATTCATGAAACTGAACAGGGTTGGGCAGGTTAAAACTACTTCATTTCACATGACCCATATCCTAATTTGGACCTTATATAACTAAATGCTAAAAGAAAAAAGCTGGGTAATGCATGATCTTCCTTGAATCTAGTCTGTGACCCCTCCACAGAGAATAAACTTATTTAATAACTCAAGAGGCATTTCCATTTTGATCTGCAAGGTTTTCTAAGCAAACTGTATCCCTTATAAAGGAGAAGGCATTTTATTAAAATGTAACAAATAGTCATACTGAATGGACTCTAACTTGCAAATAACTGCCAAAATACTTTCAGAAATTATGTTACTTCCAATTCTATAGTATTCAACAGTGAAAATAGCACAAGTTACAGCAAATCACCTGAAAATAATAAAATAAAGATCTAATGGGGGAAGGGAAATTTGAGCTCATAACTTTGTCTTTTTGCCTGATGAATATTTTTAAAGTTCTAGTTTCTAGAGCTAAGCCCTTTAAAAATTCCCTCAAGTCAAGGCAATCCTGTTTCCCAGCAATCATATCCCTGTAGAGTCCTGTATTCAGTACAAATGGAAAGAGAATGTATGAGAATAGAAGATGAAGTCCTTTCTGGGGCCTGGGGTAGGGGGCAGTAGGTGTGAAAAACCTGTAAGGCAGATATTTCAAAATGGGAGAATGAAGGAAGCTGTCTGAGGAAAACGGAGGTCAGTGGACCAAAGGGGCAAGCTCCTTTCCTATTTGAAGAAGTAAAGGGTGAAGCTTAGACCATGACATTGCCATTGTAAAGTGATCAGGGGCAAGGAAAAAAGGTGGCCCACTGGTAGCACCTATCAGAACAGAACCAGGACATGCTGCAGAAACACCTGGACATGTTAAGAGAAGATGCCTGCGATCAAGTGCTCATGCCAGCTGTTTGCTGTACCTTTTAAAAGAGTTCAGAAGATGATGTGTTGGAGAGAGGCAGTCAGTGGGAGGAAGGTGAACAGAGACTTATCTCTTAAAGTACACAGTGGAATGGGGAATAAGTATTTTTCAGTTCCTCTGATGCACAATAGTGAAATTTTGAGATGATTTAATGCATCAATTTAGAGAAAACAGGATAAAAAAGAAGAAAAAATATTAAGAAGTGCATCAGAGAGTTGGAAGAGACTACAAGGGCTATCCAACTCCCTGCCATGCAGGAAGACATAATCAAAGCAGTCCTGACAGATGGTCATCCAGCCTGTTTAAAAACCTCCGAAGAAGAAGACTCTACCATTCTCTGAGGCAGCATATTCTAGTGTCAAACTGTCCTTATTGTCAGGAAGTTCTTTCTAACTCCTGGAGATCCTGATCACTCCCACCTAAGGATCCTATCACTTTCACCCCACTCTTGTTGGGTAGGAGCAGATCTAAAACAGCTGATTCCCTGGTTGCCTTTTCCACCTTCTGGACCATGAAACTATTTGCAAGGCAAATGAAGCATTTATTGAACCTTATAGTCTTGGCAGAGTTTGACTCCCATTACTACTACTTCTTTTCTTTCTGAAAGTTTGGTTGTCCATTCCAGGAAGGCATAATCCAATTCTTCAGTTTCACTTGGGGGTCTGTAATAGACTCCCATAGTGAGATTACCATTGTTTCACTTAATTTTCACTCAGATGCTTTCAACCTGGCTTCCAGGAGACTCACAGGTGTACCGTAATCATCCCTGATGTATAATTCTACTCCTCCTCCTTTCCAAGTTGGTCTATTTTTCTGTAATAGGTTATACCCTCAAATATTACATTCTAATAATGAGACTCCTCCCACCAGGTTTCAGTTATGCCTACTACATCATATTTGCTTTGCTGTGTTAAGAGTTCAAGTTCATCTTGTTTATTTCCCATGCTCTGTGAATTAGTGAAGAGATATCTAAGGCCATGGTTCATTCCCCCTGGCTGCTTTTTAAAGTTTTTTTCCCTCCCACTGTTGGGTTTTATTCACTCAGTTCTCTCTGTAACTTTCAGGTGATTATCTCCAGCAATAGAAAACTCCTGCCCACTTGAATACTGTCTCCCTCCCCTACATAACTCAGTTTAAATCCCTCCTGATCAGGTTTGTCAGCCTCCTAGCAAAAGTGTCCTACCTACAGCCATGAGTTGCAACCCATATTCATGAAAGAGCAGTAAGACTCTTCTCAGTTAACACTTGCTGATTTGGGGATGGAGCACTGTGGGATTTTAATATGAATAAGTACATTAAAGCTCACCTTGGAACCACAGTTCTAATTCCTCAAAAGTGCAAAAGAACCCAATAATTGAAGCAAATTTAGATAATCTTGTAGAAGCGGAATCGTATGAATGGTTAAATTGCTTTTTAATTAAAAGAGTAAATGTGACTAATCTTTATAAAGTTTTTGCACTGAATATATGTTTTAAACAGAGGAAGTCCACTAGGTGTGGCAGGAGACTTTGCATAAGTAAACCACAAAAGTAAAAAACAATGCAGTCCTTTTCATCACTAGGCCATTTCAGGAAGGAAAACCAATGGTTTCAGAGGCTTTACTTGACCAGTTTTGGTCCTCTTACCTGCCATTGTTTCGTGGTAGGCTGGTGGTCCTGCAGGCTGCATGGGGTAAGGTGGAGGGTACTGTGTCGGGTAGGGTGCTACTGGTGCTCCAGGCTGTGGCTGCACTGGCACAGGATGATATCCTGCATGGTAACCTCCAGGGTAACCTGGTGATGTCCCAGGCTGTTGGGGATATGGCACTTGCACCACAGTTGTGGCTGTAGTAGTTGTTACAATAGCTGCAAAAACAGAGAGAGCCAGGAAGGTCAGCAATTTGTGATGGAACAACACCTGCTCTCTTTTTCACAAAATCCCCCCCCCCCTTTACCTTTTAGCAGCTCAGCAGCAGAATTTTTTAAATTATCCCTAATACATGCCCATGGTGGAGAAGTAGAATAGAAGGTGAAGAAAAGAGGCTTATTGTGCAATCCCAGGCAGAGTTACTTCAGACTACACTCAATGAAATCAGTGAGAGCAGAAGGGAGTAACTACCCTCTGCGGAGTTAACCTCCCAGCATACGAAGCCCTTGCTATGTGTCCTTCCAAGATGGTCCTTATTTTTAAACCTAGCTGCTGACTCTCCCAGATACTTGGAACTTTCTATCTGAAACATTTTACTCTAACATCAGGTACATCTTTTTCCTAATCTTCTTCCAAATCTAAACGCATTCCTGCCATTTCCTTTCAAATATGTTAATTACGGGTTGGAAACCACCTTCAAATTACAGATTCAAATGTCTCTTTTCTAAATCTAGGATCATTTATGTATAAACTGTCAAACAAATATTTACCTACCGTTTTAAAAACAGATTACCAAAAATGTAAGTTTTCCCATCTTCATTTGCTCCATTAACTAGCTATTCTTGACTGTTCCTGAAACATTGCCAACTTCAATAATTCTATTCAGCGTTCCTCCAGCAAAGGTTTACAGTACAATCCTATGCAGGGTTACTCCAATCTAAGCAGACTGAAATGAATCAATTAACTCTCTTTAGGATTGCACTGTTAGTCTACTCATGCAGCAGAATGAACAGATATGGCCTTAGACACGATTATATTATTAAGCACTGGAAATTTTAAGGGATATTTAAGATTTGCCAGACAATGCAGCAGGAGATGGCAATCAGGTGACAGAGTGCTGAGGTGGTAGACAAGGCCTAATTATCATCGGTGAGGAACAGAAATAGGTACCTAGGCTGGCCTGCAAACCCATTACTACATGGTTTATGTATGTCATTTGAGAAAGGGAACATGACTCGGGGGAATGGATGTATAGGATGGGTGAAGATGGCCATGTTACAAAATTATGCTGAACCCTGAAATGATGTTTGGTCCCAGGTGGCAAAAAGAACTTTACCACTTTGGAATGTAGGTAAGAGAATATATGTTCCTCAGTTCTCTTACATTAATAATTCCCTGTAATTGAAAATTAGAACAGAATGCAAAGGATTAGGACAAAAACTCTTTCTCTGAGGGGCTAAATGTTAATTTTTGGAAAGTTGTTACATGACACAGCATTCAAATGATGACTCTTCACACCTGCAGTCTGAAAAATTATAGCATTTTCTATCATCTTGTTGTACAGTGTGAGCAGACCAGACTTGCATAAGACTGAACCAATTGCCTTCTGCATCTTGATCCCAGAACTACTAAGAAGTTTCCTTGCCATGCAGATTTTCTTTCTCTTCTGGTTTGACAATGGCTCTCTTCTTTTTATTAGGCAAAACAAAAGGGGAAGTGACAGACAATACTTACGCTGTGGTGTCCTTCGGCATGCTTTATACAAGCAGCAACAGGAGCAGGTGAAACAGAGAATAACAGTCACAATAAACAGCACAAAGAGTGTAACTCCAATTGCTACAAAGGTCCCAAAGCTGAAGTACAAAAAAGACATTTGAGAATTAAGTCTTTCATTCTATGGATTTTTATAAAATATATATCATGCATAACTGGAAAAACTTTTTTTTCTGTTCAACACAATGAAGAATTAGGAGTATTCTTCAGTTAAACCAATAAACAGTGAAATAATATGTTACATAATGAAAAGGCATGAATGATAACTTTCAGCGACAGTACAGAGTTTCCCTTATTAGGCTGGTTTTTTAGTACATTTTAAGAAAATGATCAAGACCTCATATGGAAAAATTTTAAGTCTGGAGCAAAAAAAATGACTGCGTGCAAAAAATGATTTACACTGTGCAAAAAAAGAACATACCCAACTCGAAGGAAACAGATATGAACATACACTTGTATCAAAAAGAAGGAAGTGGAAGTGAAACCTGATATGCCCTGCTAAGGTATGGAATCACACTATTATGGTTTTAAGGTTATCCCCCCCCCCCCCCCCCACCCCAAAACAGAGCTCACCTTTGGCTCTCTGTTTGGCTTCCTTCTGCTCCCTTTCACTGCCTCTCAGAGACTGCTCAAAAGAGCTGAATGGCAGTTAAATAGAGCTGGTGATTCACCAAAAGCCTTACCTCTCAGAAGCCTGAAGCAAACAAACAGTGAAAACAAAACCCCTCTTAAGCCCTCACAAAAAAACGAAACCCCCAGACCCTCAAAAACACACACAGTCAAAGATTTGGTTTTAAAGTTACCCCTCTTGTTTATTTAGCACCAGCAGTGACTGGGGCATTGTTCAGAAGTACCATGGCTCTTGTCCCCAGATATTCTAATCCATAATAAAGAGGCAGAGAGAATGGATGTTTGATGTCAGCCCTGTTTGTTGGGATTTCTAGTTTGAACTATTTCTACAAGCGCTCAAAATAACTTAAAGAATTTAAGGGGTTCATCGTCTTTTGTCAAGCAGCTGTATTTGGCTCCTGCAATCTGAGCAAAAAAAGAAGTCTATGCTGTATTAAAGATCAAGTCAGTCACTGCCCTTTCGCTAGTACACATTGGAACCAAACAAAATATTGTGTTGTAAGGCAATTCAGAGCCCTTTGGTTCTTTGAACTCTAAACAAAAGTTACTCATAAAAAGCAAGGGGATCAGCTGCACAAAACTGCACTGAGCCATTTGGCAGCATCAATATTGCTTCACTAATTCCTGAAGCTCATAGAAAAGTTGGAAAAAGCACATCCACAAACATCTTGAACTCATCTACTGTTCTTTCCTATTCGTGTAAACAAATGCTTTATTCTGTTAGTAAGGGAAATTAGGCTCAAGACCCATAGGAGCAGCCAACTGACAGATTTATGGAGGAGAAGTTGATCTATGGCTACCAATCTTGATCCTCTTGATCTCAGATTGCAAATGCCTTAGCAGACCAGGTGCTCAGGAGCAGCAGCAGCAGAAGGCCATTGCTTTCACATCCTGCACGTGAGCTCCCAAAGGCACCTGGTGGGCCACTGCGAGTAGCAGAGTGCTGGACTAGATGGACTCTGGTCTGATCCAGCAGGCTAGTTCTTATGTTCTATGGCTATTCAACCTTTCCTATGATTTTAACAAGAAATTCTTAGTACAGTTGGGGGGATAAACATTACAGCTTATGAAGGACAAGGACTGTTGCTGTTACTCAACATCACTGTGATATAAGACACACCTGCTCATACTGTTCCCAACACTTTCTTGATTGCTGAGGCCAATACATCGATCTTATTATTCAGAAGCCACACCTTCAAGGATGGTCTGTAGCTCAGTAGCAGTGTTGCCAAACATTGGTACACAAGACATCACCAATTAGGAAGGCTAGGGAAAGCCTCCATCTGAGAGCCTGGAAGTTTCTACATGGAAATTTTAATCTGTCTTAATTCCTTACAGCAGATGTGTTCTTGGGAGTATCTCCATAACATCGTTCGCCATTAATCCTGCCTTCCCTGCTTTGCCGAGATATTTCCCAAGCCTAGTATGGACAACATGAAGTTAAGAAGGTATATATTGTTTCAGGTTCTGATGCAATATGGGGGGGGGGGGTGGTGGTGGTGGTGGACATTCTGATGCTAAGTTAATGCAAGTATATTTCCTGGAAGAGGTAATCAGATCCCCACCGACATAGTGAGAGCAGTTTTAGTGTCATGGATTACATAGGAAAGCTCAGTGCAGTGGAGCATCATCATGTTGGAGGGCATGGCCACCAAGCCACCAGTCCATAATTGGTAATATTGTTGGTAATAGAAAACAAGTCCTTCAGTTGCCATTGATCCAGAAAAGGGAGGTTACTCTCTGCAGCAATCCCCAAAATAGGGGTGCTCAGACACTTTGTCCATGTCATCTTTTGGTTTGTCCAGTCATGGAAACTTGGAAGAGCAAAGACAAACCTGCCCTCAGATTACAAAGAGGGGGGATATCCTCCCTGTGAAAATTAACTTTAGCTAGTTTTGTCTTTCCATTTGTTTTCCTTTAGCCAATCCTACTATATACTTGCCTTTCCTGTAAATTGTTTTCCTAACAATCTGTGTTTCCTGTTTATATAAATTACTTAAAGAACTTTAGCAAATGGTACATTAGTCCTTAAGCCACTGACTAGGCTATTCAAAGGCACTGACAGCAGAGGAGGAACCAGGAGGGGAGGAACCAGAAGGGGTAAGCTTCACATCTTTCTCTCTCAGAATCACTTCACAGAGGTAAATGAGACCTTCTGTTCCAGTACAATGCAGGGGTCCTATTTCAGTGATCCTATTTGCACTGAAGTAATACAAACTATTTTTCCATGTGAACCCCAATCTTCTTAGTGCCGAACTAACACCAATCACAACCAGCACAGTGCCTAAGGGGATAGGAACATAACCCTCCACCATCAGTGGGATTTTCCTCATTTAGTCACCATAGCCACTATTTTCCCCATGTCACTGGAGGACTTTTTTTTTAAGGAACCAGTGATTATCATTATGGTGCTACAGAAATATTGCTGCAACATTCACAGCTTTCATTATCATTATGACGCTATAGGGGGAAAAAAGGATCTAGGCATGTTGCAAATTTATAAAGAAAAAGGAACAGGATATTTTCCCTTGTGACTCTTTAAATTTACTTTTTCCAAATTCAAGTTGGGAACCAACACACTGTTATAATACCACAGCAATCTAGACAATACTGACTTTTTTTAACCCTCAAACAAAAGCCTTCCGGTTGTACAAAACAAATGGCATTTGTAGAGGGATGAGACAAGGAAAGCATGGGGGGAAACTTGTGTGGATACTTTGCTGCACTACTGCCTCTTGTGCACAGCAGCTATACTGTGTTCCACAGAAAGATGATAGTTCAGTCCGTTGAGGTGCAGCGGTTGAGAAAGTTGCATGAATCCAGATTAGAATATAGTCCCAACCAAATATGAGAATTATCATTACTTTTTATGCACTGCCTTTATCAAAACCATTATTTTGTGCATCACTGAACATGGTACTTTGACACAAAAGAATTTATGCCAAATGTATGCCAAATTTTACTTTCAAATGGATGAGGGGAACAGGGCTAGGTAGGCACTAGGACCCAGGTGGAGCATACTACAACAAAGAAGGTCTGGAATGCTTTGTTCTGTGGTGGAGGATCTTATATCATCTTTATGTGAAACAGAGTATACAAGAGCTACACAGAGGAAGGAACCTTGGCAGTGTCAGAGTGGGGGAACAACTAAATGATGCACCATCCCCAGGGACAACTTAGGGAAGTCTCACTTTACTGCCAGAATTGTCTTGCTTTAAAAATGGAATAGGAGGTTGGGTCCTGCTCAGGTGCAGGAAGAGTTTTTCTCCCCTTCACACTGTGGTCTTGAGCTCAACATTTCTGAAGCAAGACAATTTCAGTGGTCGAACAATGGCAACTTCTCCCAGGAACCCTGTCATCTAGCTGTGCCCCCAAAAGCACTGCTTGTCAGTCCTGCAGGTAGACAGTGACTAAGAAAAAGGCAACACCTTACCTCATTATGCAATCAAATTTGCAGCACAACCAGTTTAAACTATACAGCCATAAATTAATGGCACATAAATTAATGCTTTGACTTGCTACACTAATTTTCTGCTTTTTATTGGTTGTGCACCACATTTTCCCTTACAGTTGTCCATAAGTCACACTTTCCCAGAAGACTAAACAGCAATATTTTATTGCAAGTGAATGACTCTTTCATGTTTATTTTTCCCCTATGTATCACATTTAATTGCATGGATATTGGTGTGAAGTTAGTATGGCATAACCCCTACTTGTGTAATGTAGGATTTGCGCAAGTTCCTCCAACTGCCTTACATTGTGACTTTTCCTTTTTAAACTACTTGGAGGCTATGAACTTTTGTGTTTTATGGCATCAGCATGAGAAAACTAAGACTTAGTATGAGATTGTTTATATGCATTGTCAAAAACCTGAATCAACTACCGTATAAACTCGTCTGTAAGCCGAGGACCTAATTTTACTACCAAAACCTGAGGAAACATATTGGCTGGCGTATAAGCCGAAGGTGGGAAGCTGGGAGGCAGAGGGAGCTCCTTATTTGGGCAGTGACTCCCCCTGATGTCATTGCCCAAATAAGGAGCTCCCTCCACCTCCCAGCTGGGTTTGAGGAAGCCCAAGCAACCAGGAGGTGGAGGGAGCTCCTTATTTGGGTAATGATATCAGGGGGAGTCACTGCCCAAATAAGGAGCTCCCTCCACCTCCTGGCAGGCTGGGCTTCCTCAAACCCAGCAGGGAGGTGGAGGGAGCTCCTTATTTGGGCAATGACGTCAGGGGGAGTCACTGCCCAAATAAGGAGCTCCCTCTGCCTCCTGGGGTTTGAGGAAGCCCAGCCAGCCAGGGTTCCCCTTCACCCTCCGAGGAGGGCAGCAACAAGTGGCGTGTGCACCTGTAGGGAGGTCGTCCCGGCCACGCCCCCAGCCTCAGCAGAGGCCTGAAGAGCCAGGACTGGTGCATAAGCTGAGGGGGGCATTTTTCAGCCTTAAAACAGGGCTGAAAAACTCGGTTTATACGCGAGTATATACGGTATCTATTGTAGGTTTCCCGGGCAGTATGATTGTGATCTGGAAATTTTAGCTCCTAACGTTTTGCCTGCATCTATGGCTGGCATCTTCAGAGGCATGTCACAGTAAAATGTGTTTCTCTCTGGGGCACAGGGGGGAACACTGCGTGCTGGTCCACACTGTGCCATGGAGAGAAATATATCTTACCATGATATACATCTGAAGATGCCAGCCATAGATGCAGGTAAAACGTTAGAAGCAAAAACTATCAGACCACAAGCATCAAGCCCAGAAAACCTACAACCACCTGCATCTACATACTTTAATCCCCTCCCCCTTTTGGTGCTTAGTTCAAAATAAATACTGAAAAATTGTTCATGGAGTCACTCTCCTCTCCTCTACTTACAGTTACTCCTTGATGTTCTATTTCCCAGGTGGGGGTTTGATTCCAACTGGACAAGAAATAATTGGGGAGAGATTGAAGCTGCAGAGCAGAAGACGATGTGTAAAGGAAGAGCTACATAACACCCCTGCTTTAGACATGTTTGGGTAAGTTTGAAGATACAATGTGGAGTCTGGACCTCAAATGAGCCAAATGGAAGCAAAAGGTAACCCTGAAGGTAACCCTGAGTTCAGAAACAGACTAGGGTTTAAATGTATCCCACACCCAACGACTTATACCTTTGGTGATGAGTAGAAAATCAATCTATAGATAAGTGAAATAAATACCCTCCCCAGTGAGCTTGTCTCTCATCTGCTGTGGCTATTTCCAGTTTACTCCATTTCTTCTCTGCACAATTACTACAGCATGCAAACTTTATTCAAGCCTATAGAAAATGAGAGAAGAGCCACGAACCTTAAATTCTTGACTACCCCCCTCAAGGTGCTAGAATCTCCCTGCAAACAGGTGTTCAATTTAAGTAAACACAAGAACTATACCTTGAAGTACATGTGACAGCAGCAGATCTACCTGTTTAAATGTGCATCTGTCACAACCACACAGAAAACAAAGTGTGTGTACATCTAAATTTTTGAACAAAAGTGATGCATGAGTGAGGAGCACCAAACCTCTGTGACCCAGCCCCAGATATCATTTTCCCACTAGTCAGGTTCAGAAATATTTGTGAGTGGAAATGCTTGGAGACTGGACTGGAGGAAATAAGGAACAGACTATTTTTAAAGTGGTCAATAATTGTTACATTCTCTTACGTAAAAAAGGCTCAACAGGATTTTCAGTAGTTAAAGGTCTTACAATGCTCTATCCTACAATGTTCTACCCTGCTCTCCCATCCTACAAGAAGACTTGGAAATATAACACATAAGACATAACACACCTTTTATTTATCCATCTTTTATTTACACAGATTTATTTTGGAATCCCATGTCCTAGTCTCATTTACAGAAGCATATGTTTATCTCTAAAGGGCCTGTTATTGCTCTGAAAACAAAGTCAGTCATAGTTATTCTACTCAGTTTTTATGTCAAAAATGTGTGAAACCGCCTTACATTGAATTAGACCACAGGTCTTCTAGCTCAATAAGTGTGGTTAGGGCTATGCAGCAGGATGAGGTTAGGATTGTTCAGGTTTTTCTAATTCAGTCATTAACTCCCAGTTTAGACTAGCGACGAGATAGATGCTTATCTCCGAGTCTCAGCCACACCCACATTACCTGTTTTATAGGATTGTGTAAGAGTTATTGAGATATTGTATTAAAAGCACGATACAAGCATCAAATTATTACAGCAAGTTCCATAATTAGGGGCATTCACCAGGGCACTGCTGGAACATAAGAACAAGCCAGCTGGATCAGACCAAAGTCCATCGAGTCCAGCTCTCTGCTACTCGCAGTGGCCCACCAGGGGCACAGGGCTTGTACAGTATTCTGTGGTACACTTATGTGATGACATTTCTGGATCCCTCAATCCATGTGCCTCTTAATTTACCAGAGATTGCCACATACTCTGGGCTTGCAGGCAAAACCCAGAAGCTACCACATGGCTGACCAACTTGACCAATTCCCAGTTCTTTCCAGCACTTAATATCTGGAAGATATCTGGGGAAAGTTGTAGGCTCCCATTCCTCTCAGTTTCTCAATGCACTTCACGGGCTCTGAGGGCACCGGATTTGCTTCTGCGACGCACATCACTCTATCACTGTTATATCCAATATGCTATATTATAGCAAACAGGGGTATGCTATATGCATGAATTAGCCCCTGGAGGCTGAATGTGGTAGCTGATGACACCATGTGCTAACACCATCTCCCCATTCAAGGGCTGACTGATCCACACAGGAACTTCCATTTGCCACCTTTTATGTACATGGTTACAGGGCTTGAATTGTGCACACAGTTCTTTGCAGATGATCAATACTCTAAATCAAGAATATTTGTTAACTATACACTGCATCACACTGTGCCAACCATATGTTGCATAGACTACTGTTACCCTGAGTGCTGGGGATCTGCTCCTTTTAGAATGGGGATTAGTGGGGTCAGACCTTGCTTAGTGAGAGGCAGGGTAAGCTCAAGTTCGTTTCCATCGATGTTTATGGGAATAGGTTTCCTTGAGAAATCCTCAGGACAACAGAATAAAAATCTGACAGTTTTATTGAAAGGAAAATAATAAAATACACAAGTGTAAGTTTCAAAGCAGCAGAAAATTCACACAGTCCTAGGATGTATATAGAGTTGACAGGATAGGTTTGGAGATGGGCTTAGTGATTGCGGGGAATTAGAGGTGATATTTACCATTTCTGAAGAGGCTTGGATCTGAGCAGCAGGGTTTAGCAACCTGCGCTAAACTTCAGGAGGAGAAAAGGCAGTACTGGGGACAGTATCACCAGACAGAAAGGTGCCCATTCTAGCTGTTGCTATGTGAGAAAACTCTGCCTGTTATCTTAATTTTATATGTTGTTAATCTCTGCCAGTTGATTTAACTGTGTTTAGTCTCTGCTTATATTTTGTCTGTAAAGTTACACTACCAGAGTGTTTTAAAGTTATATTGTTTTAAATTTTTTGCCTTATGCATCTTTTTGTTTATTGAGCAGGTGCAGACCTCAATAAACCCCCCCCCCTTTTTTGCTTCTTCCCGCCTGTAACTGCTGATACTATACAATGCTACCTCATTCCAGCTAGAGTCTATTTTGACAATGAGACTTGCTTGCTTTTTATTATAACTACTAAGCCATTATGGATAAGTTTTATATTTTGATTTTAGTTGGTTCAATAGTTTTGTCTTTATTGGCTCTTATTCAACTGATTGTATGCATGGTATGCCAGTTAACTATAGTTTGTTGAATGGCACTGAATTCAATAAACTTCAGAAATATGTTTTAAAAGCAGTGTGTGTTCGTTCAAAATCCTAACCCACGTTTAAGGAGAGTAGTCAACTTTTCCTCTACAGCCCTCTTCTATGTATCAGTACTCATATAAGTAATATCCCTTCTTATAGAAAGGCATGCTGAAGTCTGCTCTGGTTGATGAACAAGTACATTTGGAAACAACTTTTTCACTAAGGTCCCTTCCGCACATGCAGAATAATGCACTTTCAATCCACTTTCACAGTTGTTTGCAAGTGGATTTTGCTATTCTGCACAGTAAAATCCAGCTGCAAAGTGCACTGAAAGTGGATTGAAAGTGCATTATTCTGCATGTGTGGAAGGGGCCCTGGCCACGTTTTTTTTAAAAGGTAAAAACAGCAAAGTTATGGGATTTAACAGACATACATTCATTGGAGATCACTGCATGTGTGGAAGGAGACAGAGTAAGCCACATGGCTTCTGTGGCTGGCCCTGTCATCACATGACCATATCTCTTGTCTTCTGTCAACTCAGTGTTTATAGTCATACTGAGCCTCTCTTTAGGCATGCCATGGATTTAAACCCTCCCCCCATAACTTACCTGGCAACAATGGTTTTGGCTAGGCCCTCCTTGCTATACAGCAGGAGGCCTGTGTGAGCAACCAAGGTTTCCCATGGGCTGGTGAGTCCAGTGTTAGACAAAAGTATAGCAAGTACAATAGAAGATATATTAGTCCAATGACTGCTAACTGCAAAGAGTAGCTTTTGAGGGGGGAGAGAAGTGGATGCTTATCCCTTTCCTCACCACATGCTTCCCCTCCTTCTACCACCCTCAAGTTGCTTTTCTTCCCACAGTGCTTTACATTCATACTTGTAAAATAAACGCACCAGGTCCTACAGAGAAAGGCAAAGCTGGGGAAAAGTTAAGTCTTTCCCCAGACTTGACTGAGTACTCATTATCCTCTCCCTGCCTATGAGAAACAGCTGCTATAATTTCAGTATACAGACAGGTGAGTAACATATAGTTTTACCCTTCAGGTACTACAATCAGGTACTACAATTCAGGTTACTACAATCTATTCCTGGGCTCTTTCCGCACATGCAAAATAATGCAGTTTCAATCCACTTTCACAATTGTTTGCAAGTGGATTTTGCTATTCTGCACAGTAAAAGCCAGCTTCAAAGTACATTGAAAGTGAATTGAAAGTGCATTATTCTGCATGTGTGGAAGGGGCCCTGGCCACGTTTTTTTTAAAAGGTAAAAACAGCAAAGTTATGGGATTTAACAGACATACATTCATTGGAGATCACTGCATTTCCTGATTTTTTGGTTGTATTAAGAATGAGTTGCCATATTTTATTCCCTTTCAATTCAGTTGGATAAAAATATACTTATGACAAAAGAAAAACATAATCCCACATTTGATGTACTATTTGGCTATGTAGAAACCACTGCTGTGAAAGAAGAAATGATTTATCACTCAAAACTTTTTAGTTTAATGTAAACCAAGTTCAAAACCCAGTTCAAATATTGTAATTGCTGAATAAAGATGAAAGTCATTTAAATAACATTTCCAACTTGAAGAATTGTCTTTCAGCTTTAGAAACTGTTGCATTTCAGAAACTATGTCATGTCAGTTTCATATGGAATCTGTAAAAATACAGGGTTGCCAAGAAGTGAGTAATTAATTGTGTTAATATTACATGTTCAATGGATAAAAGACATAAATATTTTAATTGAAAATTTTGACTAGCTACTGTGAGGGTCTAACTGATCAGAAAAATTACTGCATTTTATAAAGGTGGTTTTGTATTTGACAAAGGCAGGTTCAGTAAACTCAGTTGTTTCCTACAGTAATTGCAAAATTAAAACTGATTAGGAAATTCCCAAGGTTCACAATTTTAAGCATGAAAAATGCCAGCATACAGAACAGTTAAAGCTTACCCCATTCTGGTTTCCAGCAAAAGTCTTTAAAAATACTCTTTTCAGTGCCTTAGGCCTCTTTCATTCTTCCCTCTAGAAAATGAAACTGACTGCATTTCTGAGAAGCACTGAAGACTAGTTCTGTGTTCCGTCTGCAGTGACATCAGCAGGAAAAAAAACACATAGCAGGCTTCTCTGGACACGCCTTGCTCTATGCTCAAAAATCATACTTAAAGGTACAGAACACTGATTTTCATCCTTGAGGGCCACAGGTAAATTCAGAGTCAAAACAAACAAATGAAGTTTGCACTCCATTTTTAATAGCTTTAACTCATTCTGCCCAAACTTTCTTTATGGATAAGTAAAGAATAATTCTCTGTATAGGCTATATAATTTGACTTTGATATGCACAAACAGGTTGAGGGAACAATAAGCAAAATGCAGAACTCAGAACAATAATCTACCACATTTTAATGGTAGATTATTGTTTGGTAGATTATTTGGTAGATTATTTAATGAGAAAGAGAGAGATTCTTTTTCAATCTTTCAAGATCTAGTTAATGAATCTGAGCAATCCTCCTTTATTGCCACCTACAATAGCTGACATCACATCAATATGGAAGCTAGTTCCATGTGGTAGTACAATACTATGCAAAATTACTCCCAGGATTGCATTGTTAAATTATCCTTTGTCCTTTGGCAGAATTTTTTGGAGAGGATTTTCTAGTTCTCTTAACTACATGTGTTAAGACTGCTCTGTCTCATTTATGTGGCATTTTATTATTAAAAATGTTCTGCAGTTGGAATTTTGTTTGCTTCACAACAGCTACATTGTAATAATTTTACATTAGAAATTGATACGAGTTGCAAATAAGTATAAACAAATCTTCAAGGATATGTTTAAAAGGACAATGATGAACACTATAAAATAAAAATATATTAGCAAGATATTTGCATATTTGTATTTTGAACAGAACTAACAGATGACTAAAATACATGATAGCAAGAAGGGATTACAAGTTTATGTGGGACAGAAATCAATAACCATATTCTAGCTGCTGCCACATATAGTTTTTAAAATGTTTGAAAGTCTTCACAGTTGGCTTTCCCTAATGTGTAAACTCTTAACAGAAACAAGGTGACTTAAAGAGCATTCTAAAGACTGTAGAGCAGCATGAGAAGACTACAGCACAAGCTCTTCCCAGACATTTTAAATTAGCATACATCTGTAAAGCGCCCCTTTTTATTAATGGTATACTGCTTGCAGTCCAGTTTAGATGGAATTAAGGCATGGATCATTGTAACTAAATCATTGAACTAGGAATGGGTGCAGCTGATGCCCCAGCCAAAGAACAGGAGAAAAGATGATATCAATCCCACTGGTCAATGGCCAGGGGTTTTAGAAGCCCTGGAGATGAGAAGAAATAATCTGCTCCAGTGCCTTGCCCAAGAATGCAAGACTAGAGACTAGTGAGATATTAATCAAGACAGAAGGGCTCAGAAAGGGCTTTTATTTATTTTTTATGGGGTTTGCTATCTCGCCCTTTCCCAGCTGGAGCCAGGCTCAGGCCAGTTCACATACATTGTAAAATACAATACAAATTCCATAAAACATAGCAAGCAACTAAAATAATAAAAATTCAGTCCCCTACACTTACACTTTTTAAAGATGCTCACACCAGGAACCAATTTTTTTCCTGTACTAGCCTAAAGTTTTTTCATCCCACCTTCCATAAACAATAAACAGATCGAGGGAGGAGAAGGAGGAGTAGATCAGGAGGCAAGCAAGATGGAACAAGAGTCATAGCTGCCTCAACCAAAGGCTCGGTGGAACATCTGTGTTTTTCAGGCCCTGCGGAACTAACTAAAGTCCCACAGGGCGCTGGTGTCAGCTGATAGAGAGTTCCATCAGGCCAAAGCCAGGGCCGAAAATACCCTGGCTCTGATTAAGACTAGCTAGATATCTTTGGGGCCAAGGATTAGGAGATTGGCACCAGAAGTGCCCGGCAACAGTATAGGGTGATGTGGTCCTGCAGATATTAAGGTGTCACACCGCTCATGGCCTTAAAGATTAACAGTAAACCTTGAACGTGATCTGGAGTTTGACTGGTAACCAGTGCAACTGGTGGAACACAGAATGAATATGTGTCCTCACCTGAGTCCCAGTGAGAATCCTTGCTGTTGCATTCTGGACCAGTTGCAGTTTCCAGAGCAGTCTCAAGGGTAGACCCACGTACAGTAAGTTACAGAAATCCACTCTGGAGGTGACTGCTACATGGATCATGGTGGCAAGCAGAGGCGTAGCAAGGGGGGAAAGCGCCCAGTGCACTGGTGCGTCCTCCGCCCCAGCCCCGGAACGTCCCTGCCACGCAACCACAGGGGTGTGCACCTGGTGCACTGCACACACCCCGGCCTCCTTGGAGCTACACCTCTGGTGGCAAGGTTCCAGCAGGACTGGTAAGGAGCCAACTGCCTTGCCTGGCATAGATGGAAAAAGTCTATTCTAGCTGTACGTGTGACCTAGGTCTCTATCGAAATGGAGGGCTTCAGGATCGCACCCAGGCTTTTAACAGAGGAAGAAAATGTTAAAGTAACTCTATCTAACTTAGGCAGTTGCAGCTCCCCCTCCAATCCCCTTTTTCCCAGCCACAGGACCTCATCTTTGATGGATTAAGTCTCAATCTCCTCTTTTTTAACCATCCCGCCATGGCAGCTCTAAATCACTGCTTCCATGAGTTACCCTGGGATAACTCCTGCTCTCAAGGAAACATTTACTACTCACTCAGCCAGCTCCTTTCTGGCAACTTGTATCTGCAAGGAAGGGTTAAGGCTTGAGACCAGAGAGGATCTTACAGCCTTGAGCTACACAAGCTAAAATGCACCCATGTAAATTAGACAAGCAAATGTCAAATGTATACCATCAGAATACGACTGTCCCACCAAAGAGGCTCATCTAGAGGGCACATGAAATACAGTCTTTTCAATGGCAGTTGGACAATTATAGAACCTCCCCAGGGAGGTGAATAGTCAGCAAAAATTTAAAACTTTGGTGAAAAAAAACAAAAACACTTAAGATTCCTAATTTGAACCCATGTTTCACAAATTCATGACCACCAACTTCAAAGAAGTTATTAATACACTCTTATTTAATTTCCAGAGACTATTCCATAATAGCTGCAACTATAGATAATAAACTTGACAATTATAACAAAGCACCCCAGAACACTGTTTTCCATATATATCACAGAATGCAGTTTTCCAATGCAGAATGTAAGCTCAACTCCTTGAGCTCCCAACGCGCACTTCTGATCAAACCCTCTAGTTCTATGTTGTTTATAGTAGTACCTTTTATTTGCCTCTGCTTCCCAATCATCAAAATCTGATCTGAACTTCATTGCTTCTCCCATCACAGGCTCTTCCGACATGCTGTAGCACAAAAAAGATTAAGTGAAATTTAATTTTTTAAAAAACTTGTTAAGCCATCATTTCATGTCCGACAGCTGTCCTTTATTTCTAACAATTAAAACGAAATGTTTAACTCCATTGCAAATTAACTGCTTAGATTTAATATTGTCTTCACTGTTAGCCTGCAAGGGGAAAAATGCAATCACTTACTAAGATAAAGCTATACAAACTAGTTAATGACAGAAATGTCTCAAATCTGGTATTATCTGAGGAAAGAGCTCACAAGATTATGGAGGAGTGAGCTAGTTATCAGTACAACTGGGCAGCTCATCCCCTGCACAGAGATTTAACCACAGCAGTTGTGTAGATAAAGAGGCAAAGGTCTCTACTTCAGAGTTCCCTAACCTCTCCACCAATCAGCTGCACAGTGCAAAAGGATTAATACATTCATCGATGGTGCAAGATGCTAAATACTGTTAGAAAAGGCCTTCCGAAGAGTAAAGAAAGTTAACATTTGCTGTAAGATGTGATAGATTGGACTGAATCTAAAGTACTGCAAATGAAACAAAATTCATGGAATGGGATTTTCCCACCTTCTTTATCCCGTTGCACCCCACTGAGCCCCCCAGACTCTCATGACCAGCAGGAGAGCTAAACGTGGGTCTACAAGTTGAAGGGGAATTAGCAAATCACTCCCACCTTCATCAACAGAAGTTCCTTTCCGTTAGTATAAATGCCATTATACTGCTGGAGCAGCATCTTTGGTTCTAAGTCAGTGTGTTTAAGATGAAATACTATATACAAGGACATCAAGTATATGTCCATAAGTGTCAAAATATGTTGCAGTGTTAAATCTGCTTCTTCTCCTTTCCATTAAATCATGGCTCTATTTATAGATGTTTGCCACAAGGATGAGTTGAAATCTGCAGGTGCATGCTTTGTCCTTTTCCAGCTCCCCCTGAATACGGATTCAAGAGTGAAGACTTTCTGGTTTAGGAGATCTTCAATCGAAATTTATGATTTGTTGATGCTTCAAAGTTTGGATATTTTAATACACTGGAATTTCAACAATTGGAAGTTTATTGATAGGTGGAAATTTGAAAGGATTATGGCAGCAATCCTAAGCAAGTCTACTCAGAGGTAAGTCCCATTTTATTCAGTGAGGCTTACCCCCAGGAACGTGTTCTTGTGATTATTGCACAAGTCTATTTATAGATGTATGTGTGTGTGTGTGTGTGTGTGTGTGTGTGTGTGTGTGTGTGTGTGTGTGTGTGTATGTGTATTTATTGGAATTAGCTTAAGACCAAAACCAATACAAAATACAGTACCACAGATTGTGCAAGAGGTTCTATTCACCAGCCTGAAAGCCCCCTTTCAGTTAATGAACTGTTACTCTCTATGCTTAATTTTAAAAATCCTAAGAAAAAGATTCATGTAAATAATGTAATACCCACCAAGGAAAAATCTGTTTAGTCTGAATCTGTTGGAACTATGTCAAAACAAATTGAAGATTATGTGGCAACCACAGCCCAAATACTCAATAGTGGAATATGGTAATAATTGTATTTACAAATTAACTTTACAAATTTACGAATCACATCTGTGGACTAACACAAATCTTACTGTGTACATTTCCTGCATTATCTAAAACAGGGGTAGGGAACCTGCGGCTCTCCAGATGTTCAGGAACTACAATTCCCATCAGCCCCTACCAGCATGGCCAATTGGCCATGCTGACAGAGGCTGATGGGAATTGTAGTTCCTGAACATCTGGAGAGCCGCAGGTTCCCTACCCCTGATCTAAAACAAACAACACCATTCTCATTTATTGATAGTTGAAAGAATAGTATATGCAAGTTCCTAGAAGCTGCCCAGTATACAAGAGAAGAAGTATACTGGAAATATTACATCTATAACTCAAATATATTTGATTTGTACTAAGAAATCACAAATCAATAAAACAGG
Source organism: Sphaerodactylus townsendi (assembly GCF_021028975.2). Taxonomy (NCBI): domain Eukaryota; kingdom Metazoa; phylum Chordata; class Lepidosauria; order Squamata; family Sphaerodactylidae; genus Sphaerodactylus; species Sphaerodactylus townsendi. The sequence goes on from NC_059427.1 coordinate 63,362,603, forward strand.
AAAAGATTGGATTGTGTTTTCTCAAGCATGGGTAAAGGGACTGAATTCCACATTTGTACAGACTTGATGTAAGTCATGCATATCTTAATATCTGTTTCTAAACATGGCCTTCATGTGTGGATCCCAAAAGCCAAACAATGTAACCATATACAGAGAGTGGTGATTTGCTACTAGTCTGGCAGGAACTACCAAATTTACAGAAAAGTCTGAAAAGTTAATTCAAAAACAAACAAGCAAAAAGAAAAGCAGTCTGTATATTTGTAGACAATGAAATTCATGCAAACAAAAATACTGGCCAAGATCTTACAAGATCACGGTCAGTATTATAACCAGGCATTTTAAAGAACAAACGTAGATGAGGAGCCAGTGAAGAAGGCAGCAGAAGGTAAAGGACATATTTGGGGAGCGTGGAAGGGAGCTGGTGACAGCAAGGAAGGGCAAAGAGGCAGCAGCAGTAAAGGCAGCATTGCGCATGCGTGCAGCGACCATTTTCCTTTCCTTGGATTCCATGTATACTATTATGGCTGCCCTGCTGGTTTGGAGAGCAGTGGCTGCTGGGGCCATTCCAGCCAGTTTAATGGTTGAGGACAACTGTACAAATTGAAATTGTCCACAATATTTTGTTTTGGGTCACTATCTTGGACATGAGCCATCAATTTGAACTGTGCTTTAATCCTAATTTAGACCTTGGTTTGTGTCCAAGAAATAATCACCAATTCAGATATCAAACAAATTGTAATTAAGTCAAACTTTCTAAATCAGGATCTGTACATAAGGAAAGGAGGAAGTGAGCATGTGAGCTCATGAATTCCAGGTTCATTCATGTTACAAACTATGATTTGTTTGTGGCATCTGAATGCAACTCATGTCTGGGTAAGGTCAGTACTTGTAAGCATTCCAAGATCTCATATGTTCCCCCATAATACATTCATTTACTCCCAATTCAGAGTCATATGTTATTACAGTTTGTTATATTAAGAGATGAAGCAATGCACACCTAATATATTTCAAAGAAATAAATATAACGTAGCATATTCACCTTTCTGACATCTCATTACACAGAAGTTGAACATCTTCATCTAATTTCTGTAAGAAATCTGAGCAACAATATCGGCTTGTACAAGTTCCACAGCAAAACTCCAGGCAAGATTTTTCTGTATTTAAGTGGCCATCAGAATCTTTGTATGCTGTACAGTTTTCACAGAAACCTGTAAAAACAAAAGATACAAGCCATTTAGCCAGACAAGTATTAGACATTATGAAGTCTTCAGCTTGGATGCTGCTTGTAAATAAAGGCCTGAGATAAGACACAATAAGCCCACAGACAAAAAAGGAGTATGGATGGTCAAGCCGCTTATAAAACCTTTAATAACAATTAAAGAAATTCATTCTTATTCACTCAGGTGAGGAATAAGAATGTTTGCATGCAGATTTTCAAAATCAGTGGTGTCCAACACACAAAGGAAATTATCCTATCTACTCATCCGTCGAAGGCATACAGCTCTTCTCACAATATGAATCTGACATTTATAATCTATCGCATACCCTCAGAGGTAGGATCATAGTAGAAGTGGGTTGCGTATCACAAACTGATTTGAACAAAGCAGGTATCAGAGGACGGGAACTGAAATAAATGCTGGGTTGCATCTTCTCCGCAGACTTCTCATTGCCTAACTGCATATTATGCTTTCTCTGGGAACATGCCTGGATTTGGTGGGGATGCTTGTTCTGGAGTTCCTTGCTTCCCAGGCCAGAGAGGGCTTCATTCAGATAGGAACTGTGGCACACAGAAAAAGGGAGCTTAGACTGTGCACCCCCTTAATTTTTTCCTCCATGAAAACTGCTCATGGGCATGCTATTTGTTCCATTGGGGGCTGCAGTATACATTGTTTCTAAAAAGAGATAAATAACCTCTCCAGGTTGGGAAAATGGTACATCAGGAGAGAAGTTCCCACTATGTACCACTCTACCAATCTGAACCTGGACTGCTGTACACACAAGCATACACATTTGAACAATGGATGAACCACCTTTTTCTATAAATGAGGTCAATTTTGTGCAAGGGATATCAACTGACCAATAATTCCATTATTTTGAGATTATGGTCATATAGATGGGTGGGGGTCAGTGGAGAAGTCCCACTCTTTGACATCCTTGATGTCCTAGAGCTTTGCACACAAACCGGAATTGCTGGGGAAGAAACCCCACATGATCCACAGGAAACAAGTTATCAGCCTGGACCATTTTTAAAAGAACAACTGCAAAGCCCCCTCCTCACCTACCCAATTTCTCATTGGTTAAAGATTAACCCCTCTTTCCCATGTAACCTCTGAAATACAGGCAAGCAAGGTGTCCCTTGGCCAGTACCTGGCCACCACTGTCAATTCTGCCAGATTTCATCTATGTTTCTTCAAATGCCTGACATGTAGTAATAGAAACTGTAGATTATTTTGTTTCTATGTCCAGTGTTTTCCCTTTGCTCAATCTCCCCATTTGCTTATCTGGGTACATCTAGAATAAACCTTATAAAATTGGAACTTCCGTGGTATTTCTTTAGGAACAGTGCCCCCACAAGTTTACCCCCTTGTTCACCTACTAAGGCCATTTTTACATGGTCAAAATATCCCGGGGTGAGCACAGAAAATATCCCTGTGCAGCCAGAAATTCCACACTGCTCCCAAAGCTGCACAGGGTCTGCCCCAGTGTCCCTCCATGATATTTACCTTAGCCCGGGATTTTCAAAAATCACCAGTCTGGAGGTTCTTTTAAAAAATCCTGGAGTGATGCTGCTTGTGCCTGTGCCATGCAAAAACCAATCAGGAGCAGGACCTGTTTATTTTTCCCACCCAGCCAGCTGATCTCCCCACCTGATGTTCATTCAAGCTGCCGCTCAAAAATAGCAGCCAATCAGAATGCGGGATACTGGACAAGCTCATAGGTGCTTACAGCTGCCACTCAAAAGCAGAAGCCAATCAGAACAATCACTTGGTCTATTTTTCTCAGTACACGCTTTATTATAAATCAATTAGAAGACCTATTCATTAGCTATCTCCCCCTTGACAGCAAAATCTTATTTTCAACCAATAAAAACACAGATCAATTTCTTCCATTTCCACAGCACATTCACAAAAACACCAATCAGAGAAGACCAAGTGTATTGTTCCCAGCTGAGTTCCCTGCTTGATGTCCATTCAAACTGCCACTCAAAAGCAACAGCCAATCAGAATGTGGGACACTGGACATGCTCAGAAATGCTTCCAAAGCAAATACATAAATCCAGGTCATGCGGCTCAAACTGGAGCATTACTAACTCTGCTCCTGGGCAGAGGTGGGGAATCATATGTACCCAGGAACCGGGATAAAATAGCCCAGGTATATATGATCCTAGCTCAACCCTGGTGTAATTGTGCTGTGCAAAAATGGCCTAACAGTACCCCATTGCCTTATGGAGGTATACAGCATACAGCTGAAGTCAGCCATATTTACCAGGGCTGCCAGTTAGCTTTCTATCTCAATTTGCCACAACTTTAACCATTTACTGCCATTCATAGATTGCATATTTGATAGACAAGGCCAAACAAGAGTTATTTTATTTCAGTCTAAGTCTGTTGATCTGAATGTAGGATTACAGGAGTGTAAGAACATTTCTGTAAAATGACCTTTAGACTTGATATGAGTCATACGCCTATTACAATAATCTTGAAGAGACATGATCAGTTTCTTTCTCCAGAATTAGAGCTATGGATGGATGGGAACAGAGGACCTTACTCTAAGTCTCCTGAAGATTTTTTACAATTATCTTACAAAATTTATACCCTACCTTTTTGCCTTTATAAGGGCCATCATGGTGGCTAGCAAATTAAAAAATAAATAAGATAACACCTTAGAAATCAGAGCTAAAATACATACAAAAACCACCATTAAAAACATTGAGCAGAAAGAATCACTGAGGGAACACCAAATGAAGAAGTCTTCACCCACTGGTGGAATATGGGCAGATGAGTCAACTGCCCAATCCTATGGGGATCCAATGGACCAACAGTTGCCTGCCTGGGTCAAAACGTCCATGCTGGCAAAGATGGCAAAGGGTCTACAGTCAGGCACCCCTCAGCTCTGTTGCAATGAAACCCAGAAGTGGGTGCCGCTGCAGGGGAATGATGGTATCCAATTGGACACTGGTGGGGGAGCTGGCTGGGGTGTTCCTGGGGCTGGAGCTAACTTTAGTCAGCTTCCACCCGGCCTTTAGGGGTGGAAATGCTGTGGCTGGAACTTCCAGGAAGCCATTTTTAAAATCTAATTACTTCCCTGAGTCACCTGGAAGCCCTCTGAAAGTGGCGGGTGGTGCGGCAGTGGCGCTGTCCCTGGCTGCCTTGGGCTTCAGATTGGGTTGAACATCTGCAAAGTGCTGAGAAAACTGGTCACAGCAGGCTACTGGGAAGTATACCAGTATACCAGATCCCAACAGGCCTAAGACCACCCAGAGTGGACCATTGGATAGTCATCATGAGTGGTCCTTCTCCTATTGGGACAAGAGGACATAGTTGGGTGATTTTCACCCCTTCCTATAGGGAGGCAGGAAATGAAATTTCTTTCACTTTTCCTTCCTGTCTTCTCATGTGAGAATCACCAATCCTCAGTTGGATCTTTCCAGAAGCAGTGATAAACATTTCAACCCATAACTATAATTACTGAATCCTGAAAACTGATAATTTCTAATCAGCGCTCATACACTTGAGAGAGAACGGAAATCAAAAGGCAAAGTAGAAACATAACTTTAACTGAACTTTTACCTTCAGAATACAGGATGGAGAAATTATTAGAATGATTAGGGAGGACCAAGATGTCCTGTCCCCATAAGAGGAGGACATTCATAGTGAATATTCAATGGTCCATTCTTCTGATGGGGCAGGAGGACATCTTCTTTGAGATCTCCCCAAGCAGTGTCCCCTCAACGGGCTGGTCATCAATCATGTATCCAACACATATTGCAGCACCTTTCTGCCAAAGGCTGCATATGCAGAACTGAACATATGCAGCTTATAGCATCTGATGAAGGTGGACACACTCAACAAGTAGCTGCCTTGCAGATCTCTTCCACGGTAGCATGGCTGGATAAAGTGGCATTAGTAGCCAAGGGTCTAACGCAGTGTGCTGTAATGCCTAAAGGTATCATCAGTTGCTGATGCAAGCTTTCAAGGAAGAACTGAATGCACCTGCTGACATCTGTTTGCCTGAGTTAGGAGGGCTGATAGAGACAAATAAGGAATCTGACTTCCTAATAGGTTTGGTTGTTATGATGACTGCCCTCCTGACATCTAAACCATGCCACAGTCTTTCCTTGGAATGTGATGGATTTGAGCAGAATGACAGAAAGTTGATCTCCTGGCTGGTATGGTGGTCACTCAGGGTATCAGTAGCAGAACTGAATATAATAAAGGAAACCCCCTAGAACATCAGAAAACCTTTTGGATCCATTCAGTTTCATCCGGCTTCAGGGACAGAGCATTTTAATAGACCCTCAATGCTGAAGAGTCTTGGTATCCCTGTAAGTAGTCCTTTTTTGTCATCAAGTCACAGATAACTTATGATAACTCCATAGGTTTTCAAGGTAAGAGACATTGGGAGTTGGTTTGGCACTGCCTGCCTGAGCCTAAACCCAAGCAAACAATCTGTCCATGACAAAGGGATCATTACCAACTTCTCCACCTTCAGATTATATTCTTACTGCCCAGGTCAGCATGAAGTACTGAATCAAGAGTGTGAGCTGCACAAATGTGTAGGACCAGTTATTGCCCAATACAAGCCCTTAGTTATCACAGAGACTAGGAAATCATGAGTTGCTCCTGACAAGACAGCCTCTGCATGAATTAAGTCTCCTAAGACAATCAATCAAGAGGTTTTCAATACCACCCTCAAGATATCCTCTGATGGGATTTCCCCAACAATATCATGCTGTCCTTAACATTTACAGGTTTTTAAATTAACAGGGAACTCAGACAGTGCTATCATAGTTTGTGGGTAGATATTAAAGCAACCAGTGGTTATCTGATACCTTTTAGGTTTGAAAACTGGATTTATCAGGCATTGAGATTTCTAGTGTTTTTGTATGTTCAGTGCAAGATGCCTTGAATGATCACAGGGTTGCTGTTCTCTTCTCTATTCCACCCTCATGATGTAAGCCACTTTGGTTCCCAGATAGGGAGAAAAATGGGGTACACAAATGAAATGTGATGCAGAATAAAAATGATAAAATGAATGCCAAAATATGGATATACATCAGCAAAGCTGGATTGACATTTAAGCACTTCTAACTTCCTAGTGATTTCACCAAAGGTTTGCATACTTTGAGGACTGAAGTTCCACCTCTATTCAAAGATCTAGGCTTGGATCCCAGCTGACTGAAGGGTTTTCTTCACAGTAGGATTTCTTGATTCCTCTCAGCTGCAGCCCAAAATGCCTCCACATGTTGCCCTTGTGGGACAAAAACCCCCAAGGAACAGTATGAAGTAGAACTTGTTTGTTTATTAGTTCAACTGAATTATTTTATAATTTTTAAATATTTTATAATTTTAAACGCTCAAATGTTTAAATTTTTTTATGTTTTCCGGCTTGTGGATCCAGCTTGTGTGGAAGGGTGACATTAAAATGTTTTAAAATAAATACACATTAGTAAAAACTGCCTTCCTTTCTATCAGAGAAAATTTTTCACTGGATCCAAGCGATTTCTTGAAAAGAAAGAGAAGCCAATATTCTTTCTTATGTAAGTTCTTTAAATCAAACCATTTCTGGGTTCCAAGTCATCAGCTTGTTCTAGCCTTAGATAAACATTTAATCACACACAGCAAGGAGCTGTGGGTACAGACAAATATTAGACTAACTACAACCCATAAGGCAATGCTTCTGAAAATGAACAGTATTTTAAAGACTAAATTAACCAATGGCTTGGTGGAATCTGTAAACCTGAAACACCCCACACAAACACAAAAGAAAACAGAATACTTCAAATCAAGCTGAAAATCTCTCAGCCTCAGTGTTGCCTAATTTCTCCCCAAACATGACATTCAAGGAAGGCCTTTTCATAACTTCTCCAAATCAGACCTTGCCTGTGCTGAAACAAGAAAGTGTTGTTTTCTTACTTCCCCATCTTCATCTTAACCCTCAACATTTCCTGCAGATGGAGAAGAAAGGCATTAAAAGGGAGATGTAAAAACAATTCATCAGCTTTATATCCTCTGCATCTGAAAATTAAATGCATCTTGAAGCTGTGTGAAGCACTTGCAATTAAATATAAAAATAAATATAATTATACTTAATTAACATGGAAATTGAATACATGGAAAATCAAAGTAAATCAGAAAGCAAACATTTAAACACTGTCCACTGAAGAGGATGAGGAGCCAACTGAAATTTTTAAACCAACCCCCATTTGTGGAGAAGAGTTTCCTGTTACATTTCTTCCCACTCTACCATTAATTTTGTTTAATTTATGCAGCAATTTTTAATCAGAGTATTACCTTGAAGATTAGTTTAAAAGCTGGTGGTGTATATGTGTGTGTGAAAAGGTTATCAGGGTGCCTTACCAGTAACGTATCGAAACCAGGGAAATCCAGATACTCTCAAACAGCTGAGATTTTAAAATTTATTAAAAAGAAAAATAAATGATAAAATCAGCTCTCAGCTCTAGACAGTTCCAAGAATAAAAACAATACAATACAAGGCCTAAGTCAATACAATACAAACCTGTCAAAAGAATAATGAGAAAATATTAAGAAGAATCCTCTAAGAATGAATCTATTTATAATGAATCCCCCTAACATGGTGTCAGGGGTCTTATGGAACTGGCTCATCTAAATCATTCTTGGCAATAAGGACCTATCTGTTCGGTTTAGTATGTGGCCTTGTAAAAGCCAATTCTGTTAACACTACTTAAACTAAACACATCATCATCATCATTAACTGAAACAGATCAAAATAACAGGACCAGATAGTTCATTAGATGCCCCCTCTGGACCATTCTCAATTGTGACATCCAATTCCCTGTGGATCTGAGCAAATTTGCCCTCAAAGGGTCTAGCAAAGCTGTCAAAGCCAGGGGAGTAGGGGAAGAAAATGGCATCTGGGCACTGCCCCCCATGGCCCATCCCCCTTACCAGCAGTTCCGCTGATGGCCCGGTCCGGCCACTGTCACTAAGCCCGAATGGGGGGGGCAGGGTGTGGTGGGTCACAAGTGTGAGGGGCGATTTTCCACTCCATGTGAGTCATTGGGTGCACCCGGGGCATTTGTCCCCAGATGTTCCCATTGTAGCTACGCCACTGGTTGCAGCAAACCCTATTGGCCACTGCTCTCGGATCCTAGGCCTTGATCTTACAAGGCCATTCACTATACAGAAAAGTTCTGCTGGACAATTTCTCGAGGACACAATGGTGGCAGAGAAAAAAACACACCTTTTCGTTGTCACCACCACCACCTGATAGGCATGATAATGCACTCTAACTCAGGTTCAGTCAGTATTGCAGCAGGATCTATGCCATCTGTGGTCTAGTCATTGACCTTCCTGCTTCACAGAATACCAAGGAGCTTTATGGGATCTACAGGTAAGGCGAAGGCACTTGAGAGTGATTGTGTTGGTGGCCCAGTTCATCTCACTATTCCAGAGACAGACCAAAACCTTGACAAGAGCACCATCCATGCCAGTCAGAAAATCCCCCAGAGTATTCAGGAACCACGTGGGTTCCACAAGTCTCCACAGGCAGACTGTTTTCTGAGGTGTGGATTGTCACTGCAAGTCCAAACCTTGCCAGGAAATTACTGGTCCATGATAACATTCTTATCCTCAGCTGTTCAACGTTACAGATCAACAAAGTTACCAAGAATACAATTATTTGCAGGTTTTAAATCACAATCTGAACACCCTTCTCTCAGGGATATTGTAGCTTTGGGTTTCTTATACTGAGAAGTGAGTTGCCTTAGATGGCCTATATGGCAACTTCCACCAGGGAACAAGTAGGCTGTTCTACCTAGGAACTGATCACTGAATGCTCCTCTCAACAAGAGAAGACTTCCTCTCAAGGTGAAATGACACATCATTAACAGAGCATTTATGTCCAGAATTAGTTAGAGGCAAGCTATCATTCATTGTGGCCTACATTTACATAGTCTATGAAATATCACATGCCAATAATCTTGTTTACACAATCAGACAGAATTGCCACAAAAGTCAGATTGTTGGTGTGAAAACACAGTCTGTGTTCAAAGAAAATGAACAGAAAAATTGAAAACATTTTCAACATGCAATAAGATCAATTGCTAGTGGGGTTTGGAAGGGTAAAACCTCCAGGTTTTATAGTCTAAATGATAAACGTTTCACAGTAATATGTTGATGGAGCAGTAATATTTGCTCATGAACAGAATATGCTAAAACTTTTCATTTCTGCTGTAAGAGAAACCGCTCCCATGACAAAAACAGAGCACAAAATAGTCCCCCACATCTTCCCGAAAAGACAGCTCAAAGAGCTGTGTGCCCCCCCCCCCCAAATCACCTAGAGTAGGAGATGGGAACTACTCTTTTTTCTTATTTGTTTAATCTCTTGCACAAAAATTAAGATGAGGCCAAGCTCCAGGGGTCTTCCATTACTCTGAGAAATTTTCCTGGGTGAAAATGGTCAAATTTTGAGAGTCAGGACCACACCAAATTGGAATAAAAAATCCCTCTAATTTGGCCTAACATCAATAATACCTAGGTGCATAGGCAGTGAAGCATCTGATTTTTTTAAAGATGAGAACAGAGGCTCAGACAAGGAAAAGGCCTTCAAGTGAGCCAGTAAAAGGATGCCAAAGTGGTTACAATGAGTCACAAACGGATGATAGGAGTGGTTTCAGTACACATTATATGTCTCTGTCTCCAACAGAAAGAAGGGGGTTGTGGTATGGCAAAAAAGAAAGCAACAGCAGGCCCAGAAGGCGAGGGGTGAGGGAAGCTGGTCTTGCACTAAGACAAAGGGAACTTAATTAAAACATTAGGAAGGAGTGGGTGCCAGCACATCGCGTTCCTCCCAGTTCAAATGGAAAGTTCCTGAGCCATGTTTAGAGGAACCCTCTAGTGACTCCATACTCCTCCTCCCTTCCTTAAGCACTCCAAGAATAGGGTAATTACCTGTGACAACTACTAATACCACCCAGAGGTTGCTATATACTGTACATCCTTCATTTTCCAAAGTTCCCATTCTTCCACTGGTGCTTCTCAGAACACCACAGGAAACCCCCCCCCCTTATTTTAAAAACGAAGGTTTGACCGGCCAGGGCTTCCCTTCTCGCGGCTCAGCCGCTCCTGGGAGGGACCTCTCCAAGGCCAGCCAGCGCCTCCCACTCGTTTCGAGGGTTTCAAGCAAGCACCCTGCTCTCTCCCGCCTGGGCTTCCTCCAGGGAGTGCCGCTCAGAGGCTCTTCTCTCCAGCCCCCGTTCAACTTTGTGGCCCTTGTACTCACCGCCGGGCAGCAGCACCACCAAGAGCAGCGACCGAAGGACGCCCAGGGCCAGACGGCTGCCTCGGCCACACGCCATCGTCTTCCCCACGCAGCAAAACAGCAGCCGGAGACTCACGCTAGCACACCAAGGCGACCCTGCGGCCGAGAAATGGGCGGCACCCGGGGCTCTTCAGCCCAAGTCCCGCCCCGCCATACCCCCCTTCCCAGGTCCTCCTCCGGTCGCCTGGTTGCACGCGGGGGAGCTCCTGTCTTCCCTGAGGGCTGGCTCCAAAGCACATCCTCCCGAGCGAGGCGACGAGGAAGAATCAGCCTGCTTAGGTCCCAGAAAACCATCGTTAACAACTTTTTTTTTTAAAAAAAAAATGCCCCTGAGCATATGCTGAGTGTTCATCGCCATTGAGAAAGAGCACCTCCTACATATCCGTAGAGAGAGAAAAATATTGCTTGTAGGCAACTCCATTTGTCAACCTTTGCTCTAAGTGCATTAAAATTATATTACTCAGCATGTAAGAATAATGTTCATTATCTTAGTTCTGCATTGGGAGAACATACAGAATGCTAAAGTTATGCTAGTCCAGTGGTTTAGACTTGGGTCACCACAGCATCACTAGTTTATACAGTGTTTTGGGGCATGTAGAAATTATGATATGACAAACTGCTGAAAAAAAATCACACAAAAACCAAGACCTGTTGCTTCAATGTCTTGTCAAAAGCTTTCACAGCAGGAATCAACTGGTTTTCAGGGTTGTGTGGCCATGGTCTGATAGTTTTTGGTATTAATGTTTCACCCACATCTTTGGCGCCTTACCCCCCCCCCCCCCCCCCCGCCACACACACACCTGTGAGGTGGACAAAACATATACTCCACCACACAATCACTTCATATTGTGCCACAGAGAAAAACACATCTTACTGTAAAATGCCCCTTAAGATGCCAGCCTTAAATGTGGGTAAAACATTAGAAGCAAAAACTACCAAACCATGGCTGCACAGCCTGGGCAACCAACAACGGCCTCTTGCTTCATCTCAAACAATTAGAAATGCAATGTTGACTGAAGCTGTTTGTCTTTTGAGATAATGACCTTTGTGCCCCACAACTAGAGTCTTACTGGAAACATGACTGCCACCTGTAGTGGTGCCAGTTTCCAGTGGTCATCTAAAAGATTGATTTTGGGTCAAGTAGGTCTAATGTCTTCCTGGCAAATTAGTTAACCTTCCTCACCAATTTGGTGCTGGATAACAGTTGTAGTTTTGTATAAACACCTTATGTTTCTTCTTGAAGTGCAGCACCGTATTTATTTAATTATTTTATTGCATTTATACCTGGTCCATCCCCAGCCATAGTCAGGTTCAGGGCAGCAACATCACATACAAAATATCATAGCTTTACAATAAAACTAAAACTTAAGGGACATGGGCATGAACATCAACCAATTGAAAGAAGTTGTGGCAAACAGGGAAGCATGGAGGGGACTGGTTTACAGAGTAGCCAAGAGTCAGACACGAGTAAATGGATAAAGAAGAGAGAATACTAAAACCTAGATTTTATCAGTAGATGGCAGGCAGTACAATAACAGCCTATAAACTACTTCTCCCGGTCTTAAGATAATCCTTTTTCAAGGTGTCATTGTGGAGATGGGAAGGACCTGAAGGGCTTAACAAAAGGAAAAAACAAGCAAATTGGGGAGGGGGCAAGGAAACCCTCAGTTAAATGAGCATGGCGAAAGACAGGGAAGTGCATCTAGACAAACTAGTAGCTCAGGGACAAAACCTGAGAGTTTGAAACCTCCCCACACCCCGGCGTATGGGCGGCCAACCTCCCCCACCATGACCAAACAATGATTTTTTGTACCAGCTCACAAAACACCTCCCACTCCCAGCAAAACATACATGGCTCTCTCCCCACCAACTCTTTTCCTAATTTCCTAATCACAACAACCCTATGAGGTAGGTTGTTAGCCTGAGAAACAACTCCAAGCCAGTGCAAGTGGGTATTAAGCATGTAAATCTCTCACAAATCACCCCCAGCAAAACATTTACCAAACAAATGTCAGCATCACCTCTCACAAAACACCTCCAGTGGAATCCACCCCTAAACAGCATCACTTTCAATGGTGTTTAAACTAGGGAGATCAGAATCTTCTTTTAAATCCACCTTAAAGGGAGAATCTGGGATCCCCGGTTAAAACAAAATTGAAAGTGATGCTGTTTGGGGGTGGATTCTCCCCCACCCTGAAACAGCATCACTTTTTAGGGTTGGAGATTCAGATGAAACAAATACCAGATTCAGCTGGAATCTGGGCAAATTTGGGCACATTTGGACAAAAATTGTCCGATTATGTCCTGCCCAAATATGAACAAATGCGAATGCAAGGTATTTGGGCTTGGGGGGGGGGTATTTTTGGTGTTTTTTTGGCCTGTAGGGAGCGCATTTTTAAAGCTAGCGGCACCATGATTTCAGGGCATCATCCAGAGACTGCCCTGATGATACCACCCAAATTTGGTGATGTTTGGTTCAGGGGCAGAAAAGTTATGGATGCCCAAATGGAATGCCCCCATCCCCATTGTTTTCAATGGAAGCTAACATGAGATGGGGGCTACCCATTCGAGGGACCATAACTTTGGTCCCCCTGGACATAACTTCACCAAACTTGAGTGGTATCATAAGAATAGTTACCAGATGATACCCTGACATTTTGGTGTCACTAGCTTTAAAAATACATCCCTTCCAAGCACCCCAAGGAATTTGCCCGAGATTCTTTGTTTTGCAGTGACTTTGCTCCATTGTAGCCAATGAGGAATTTCTGAGGCAGGCTGCACATTTTTGTAGGTAGAGGCCTCCTGGTAATAGCATCCAGGTTTGGAGACCTTTGCTTCTGGGGGTTCAATTTTATGGGCCCCCAAAAGGCTTATTTTGTTTCCCCGCTTTTGCACATGAAGCCTGCTGGCTGAATTCTTTCAGAACTTCTCACCCCCCCCCTCCACCCCCAAAAAGCAAAGCTCACCAATCTTGGATACTATTAGTCAAGGCCTCTTGGAGCCACCTTGAAAGTCTGGTGCCTCTATCTTCAAAAATGTGTGGTCGCAGCTTACACACTCAGAAATTCCCCAGAGTCTGCCAGGCTTTTCAGTAAGTTCTGTGGTGGGAAAAATAAAAATAGACTTCAGTGGGGCTTTCTGTTATGCCCAGCTGGCTCTGTGGTAGAGGTTTCAACAGGAGGCACTGTGGTAGTGGTCTTGCTCTGGGTGGGGGCACTTAATTCCTGCAGGGCTGCTGGTGTGAGTATCCTGAAAGGAACCAGACAACTTTGCTAAAGTTTGCCTGGAATGGCCGAATGCTGTGGGCATCAGGTTCATCTTCAACTCGGTGCCCACAGCATTTTCCTCTTCCACACACATTTTAGCAAATTTGGCTGGTTCCTTTCAGGAGACTCACACCAGCAGCCCTACAGGAAATGCCCCCACCCAGAGCAAGACCCCTACCACAGTGCCTCCTGTTGAAACCTCTACCACAGAGCCATCTGGGCATAACAGAAAGCCCCATTGAAGTCTATGGTGGGAAAAGTAATTTTTCCCACCACAGAACTTGCTGAAAAGCCTGGCAGATTCTGGGGAATGTCTGAGTGTGTAAGCGCTGGCTCCACATTTTTGAAGATAGAGGCGCCAGACTTTCAAGGTGGCTCTAAGAGGCCTTGAGTAATACTAGCACCCAAGCTTGGTGAGCTTTGCTTCTGGAGATGGGGGGGGGGTGAGTTGAGAGAGTTCTGAGAGAACTCAGCCTGCAAGCTTTCATGTGCAGGAGCGTGGAAACAACATAAGCCTTTTGGGGGCCTATAAAATTGAACCCCCAGAAGCAAAGGTCTCCAAACCTGGATGCTCCCTCCTGGAGTCACCCTGAAAGTCTGGTGCCTCTATCTTCAAAAATGTGCAGCCTGCCTACACACTCAGAAATGTTCCATTGGCTACAATGGAGCAAAGTCACTGCAAAACAAAGAATCTCGGGCAAATTCCTTGGGAATGCTGAGAGAAGAATGTATTTTTAAAGCTGGTGACGCGCAAAATGTCAGGGTGTCATCTGTAAACTATTCTTATGATCCCACCCAAGTTTGGTGAAGTTATGTCCCAGGGGACCAAAGTTATGGTCCCTCGAATGGGTAACCCCATCTCATGACCAACTTCCATTGAAAGCAATGGAGATGAGAAGCATTCCGGCGGGCGTCCATAACTTTTCTGCCCCTGAACCAAACATCACCAAATTTGGGTGGTATCATCAGGACGATCTCTGAATCGAAACACCTGAAATTTTGAATGCCATAGCTTTAGAAATGCGCCCCCTGCAGGCCGAAATGTGAAATAACACTAAAAAATTAAAAACACACGAACAACCCTGATATGTTGGTGCCCCCCACGTGACCAAATGGGGGGCGCCTGGGGACATAGGGTACCCCCTGTCTCTAGGCAGGTACACCACTGCATGGCAGTAGTTGGTGATTGATAGTTGGGAGGCTGGCAAGATGGTATGAGGACCAGTGGCGGAGCTACAAGGATGTGGGGTGTGTGTGTTGCACCGGACGCCAACCTGGAGGCATGAAAATCACCCCCCCCAGCCCCATTCCCCCCTCACCTCGCCTCGCCTCGCCTCGCCTCGCCAGGCCCCGCCCCACCAGCCTGGCCTGTTTTTGGGCAGAAAGCTGTTTTCTGCCAGCTGGAAAGGTAAGTGAGCGGGGCTGCGGGGGGGGGGGGGGCAGAAAACATGGAGTGCGCCCTGGGCACACTCCTGCCCAGCTACGGCACTGATGAGGACAACAGGTGGCCTCAACCAAAGTCCCAGTAGAACATCTCTGTCTTACAGGCACGGTGGAACTGACCACAAAAATATTTTAACACTGGACTTGTTGAGTAAATTTTCCTTCTGGGTGTGAACACTTAGTTCTCAGTTACTGAAAATACTGAATCAATTAGTTCAAATACAATTCAGCTACAGAGGTTCTATCACAACGGTTTTAGAATATCTTGATTCAACCTTCATCTCAAGGTGCACTACAGACAGTGGAGCTAGCTTATAGTGTATAAGTTTGGCCATTGTTTGTCTGCACTGTGTCTGCATTGTGTTAAACAAAGTCTCCTCCTGCCTGAGACCAGTGAGATGTTTGTGTTTCGCAGTCTTGTCTATTATTTACACTCTGTTCATAAACTTTTCTCAGCATTATCTTATTCAGTGCTGCCTTATTATATTCAATGGACCCATAGCCACATATTACCTGTATAATCACCTGACCTGCCTTCCCAGGCTTGTTTGCAGGTTTGATTGCCAACTTTGAAACAAACCTGGAGAATTGGCAAACCGATATTCTTTAAGCATTTGATAGAACTTGACAAACATGATGTAGGCTTTTGCAAGAAGTTCCTCATTATTGTTAGAGACAAAAGGGCAGGAAATGACAGTTGAAACACATTAGCTATTTAGCTTACTGTTTGCAACCACCTGCTTCCAGTTATATTTAAGTTTCTGTATAAGAAAGGTCATGAACATTACCACTTGCTTCACAAAAATACTTACCACTTCTACATTTGAAATAATTATGATAGAAATCATTTGTAGAATGCTTGTTTAGCATTGACCAAACAGTAAAAAAAAAATTCACAGGAGGCCCTGCTTTCAGGTTTACTGCCTAATGCAACATATAAATTGGCTGGGTTGAGCATGTGAGCGTTTCTTCATTGGTCTGACACTTCAGTCTCTGCTGAAATTATTTTCCCAGATTCACTTCTATTATACTGTACTGATATACCTATATTGTCATACATTAATACAACTAGCTGCAGCTAGTTATTTAAAGCATATTTTAAAGCACACTGCTGCTCTTCCTCAGAAATTAGTCATCCAAGTATACGAATGAGAAATTAAAATAAAAAAAATCATTGGTGGCTTGTTACTTTGTATTCTGAAAGCTTCTGTTTATCAGCCTGGCAGTAAAACAAAAACATAATCTTTCTTTTAGGCAAAATGTTCTCTTATATAGAATTGTGTGTGAAATTAATTTTAATGCATCAACTATATTAATTTTACTGGATTTTTGTAACTTTCTTAGCCAGTTTAGTGAACAAAACCTAGTGGATTAGTCAAATGGAATTTAAAAATGCACTGAAAATAATTAGCAGGTTCCTCCTGTTTTGGAAATGAAGAACTTTAATAAGCAGGGAATAAATTGCTCCATTTTACAAGGCCAGAAGTCAAATCCAACTCTTTAATTATAGCATAGTCCTGTATTCTCCTGTGATTATATTAGTAAGCTGTACTCTTAGGTAAGAAACAGCAGATATTAGGTATGGCAAAAGCAGAGCCTTAACAATACAATAATGAAGAGGCAACATACGGTCTTTTCAGCCCCATATTGAAAGATCTGCACTGGCTGCCTTATCTTTTTCTAGCCTCTATCTGGAGTGCTGGCTTTTACCTTTAAGGCCATGAGTGGCTTCGAGGCAAGTTTCTTGAAGGACCAACTTCTCTCATACCATACAGCCTGTTGGCTAAAATCTTCCCCACGAGTTGTCCTTTCTGTGCCCCCACCTTCAAAGATACAGCAGGAGAGCAACCAGAGATAGTGCCTTTCCAGTGGTGGCCCCTCGCTGGTAAAGGATTTCTCCAGAATCTTGCCTGGAGCCTAACCTACTCCCATTCAGGCATTAAACCATAATGTGTTGTATTATCAAATCTTTTAATTAAATGGGTTGATTTTTTATAGTCTTCTAGTTTTGTAGTCTTCTAGTAGCTTAAAATGTTGAACGAGACTTTTTAAGATGTTTTGTGATTTTATGTACTGATTTTATGTAATGACCAGGGTTAATAATTGTTTAACCGTTTTCATAGTGCAAGCTTGTATGATGTTTTGTAAGCTGTCTCAAGCAGGTCCTCAGCAGAAGTACTAGATAGGTTCTAAACGAACAGCTACAGCCCTTTAATTTTAGATAGTTTAGTTAAAGAAACACTTAACTATTTCCTTCTACACTGTTTGGCTTCTCCAAGGATCTCCAAGGCCTGATCTCACTCTTCACCTACTTGGGAAATCATACAGATTTATGGTATATTATCTCAATAAGGCAAATAGCTTCAGGAATAAATTTGAAAGTTGCAAAATGACACACAAGAAATACAGTATTTATTCCAATGCAAGACAGGATTTCCCCCAGGTGTGCTAAGAGAAGGGATAATTTTAAGTTCATATACATGATACAGCTATATTCAATAATGTGTGTGTGTATAATTTCAGGAGAGGGGGGAATTGTTTCACATTCAGATTGTATTACATTCAAATTGAGAACCCTTTCAGCCCTAACCATTCTACTAGAATTGCTAAACACCTCTTTGTACTGACTGTAATATGAAAAATGTTAAAAGTCTATAACAGAAAGATACTTTCCACCATACGCTAAAAAGTTTGGCTGGGAACAGTTCATAGGCAGGAAACATATTTTTAAAGTGTCTTATCAACAGGATATGAAACTAAAACTTTATAACCAACAGTGTTCCCAGACAGTATCTCTAGTTTAAAGAATCAGGTAGGAAGTGTCAAAGAACCTTAAAACCCAAATCCTGTTTAGGGGCAGGTCAAACAAGACAGCCATAAAGGCTAACAGTGAATCCCCATTCTTCAGAGTAAGGGCCCTTCCATGCATGCAGAATAATGAACTCTGAATCCACTTTCAATGCACTTTGCAGCTGAATTTTACTGTGAAGAAAAGCAAAGTCCACTTGCAAACAATTGTGAAGGTGGATTGACAGTACATTATTCTGCATGTGCAGAAGGGGCCTAACGCTACCACCAGCTCCTTTTCTACCCATCCAACTAGCAACCAAGGAACAAAGCTTTCATTCCTCCTGGGACTAAAATCAAGGATGCCACTCTTACAAGGTAGTATATTTGCAAGGTGAGTTCCAGAAAACAAATATTCTGATAGTGTTACCGCCAGGAAAATAGCCAAAATATTTTCCTGAGTCGGGTTACCTGACTACACTGGCTCCAGGTCAGGATACAGAGACCTGTGTGGTTCAGAAGCCTCCATAAGGCTTGCAAAGGACGTATATATGTGATTGTGCCAATGTTCTACATGGTTTCCCTCTTGCCTTTGTCCCTTTTAGGATATAATGAAAGCCCTTTAGTGCTGAATTTACTATTTGCCCATTGTCTAGGTTTATGTTTTAGCTAGGTTTTCCAATTGATTTAAGGTTTTGTTATTGTTAATTTAGGATATTCTTGCCTATAAGTGAAGTGTTTTGTACTCTTTAAGGTTTTCTTTAATGTTTAAGTTTAGAAATGTTATTTTTGATATTTGTGTCTGTTAGTAAAAGCAATAGCCTGTAGAAGCTGATATTAAGGGACAAGGAAGTTAACCTTGGAATTCAGCTTAGACCAACACCCAGCCGACTCCTTAGCAAAGACAAAGACCCCTTTGGTTTTGCAAATCAAATCTGATGACAGCACCCAGATGTCCCAGCCATTGGAAAACATGTCGGGACCACCATTGGACAGTTTGAACTTTCTTTTGTTGTGGAACTGTGGTAATTCAAGGAAATAACCTGTCTGATAACAGAGATAACTGGGTGCGGTAGCAGGCCCACCCAGTTCTATGAATGGACCTTCTCCACTCTCCTTTCAGCACCATCGTGAAGTCTTGTGGGAAGACACTTGACAGCGAGATTTCGTAATCCCATTCACAAAAGTTGTAATTGTATCTCTATTTTGTATTGATGTTTCTTTATTGGTGTAAGGTAAGGGACCTGCCTCTTTACCTGCCCCCTTTTGATGTATGTGTATAAAAGTTCTTGCGCTTGGTTACAGGAGCGCGATTCTCCTGCCCGAGCTGTCACCACCGCTTCCGAATAAAATACTTTGCTTTGAAGAAACACCGGCTTCCTGTGCGCCTCACTACATTGCTTGAGCTGAAATCACTTATTGTTACATGAGCAGCAGCGGTAACAATAGTTGTATCTAACAAGGGTTCAGATTGAAGCCTCTTGAATTCAGGAGCACCAGAAAACATAAATAGAAGTGTTTTATTGCAAAATTGTTCTGGAATACTACATAAAAAAGCTATGAACATGGAGGATAAAAATAATAAAAGTATAAGTCTATGTTAAATACATTTACAAAATTAGTTCAAAAATGTAGCTGTTATCCATAAGACTGAGTCCATTAGGGTTCCACAGTCCAGAATAAGGCTTCCAGTCAGCATGATTTGAAAAAGTATCCTAGAGCCAGATGTAATCCAGACACAGGACAAAACTAAAATGAAGTATCGTTGCCTTCTGGTGGGCAGCTTATATTGACCCGATTCTAATTTACCAGTCAAATATATAACAAATGATGTAACTTGACCAATCAATTATGTTGCTAACTATGTGATGTAAACAATCAGGTGAGTTTGCCAATTATAGTTTGCCAATTTGCCAAATGCCTTCAGCTGCATCATGTCCAATGAAACAAACTTATTTTCCCACTCATGTGCTCCTGCAATAAGGAGACTGAATATACCCTCCTACATTCATGTGTCCTTGAAACTGCCAGGCCTAATGGTGTGACTGACACCTGTATTACTGTCTCCCTTATTTGTGTCTTTGAAGTTACAAGCAGCTTGACTTAAGAGAAAAATTTCCATTTTCTCTATGTCTCAGCCTGAACTATTACTTGAATTGAACAAGAAATTGGTTAAGGGGATCCATTTCTTGACAGGAAGTAATGTGAAAGACCTCTTCCTGAGGCCATGGACAGCCACTGCTCATCTGAGCCATTGTCTCATGCAACATAAGGCAGCTTCATGTCTTTGTGGGTGTATTAAATCTAACATAAAATCAACCAAAAATAATTCAAGTCATCCAAATACAAAAATAGCAAATATTAATTAACTAAAAATGTTTTGTTATTGTTTTCCTAGCTTTTGTTTTGGACACCCATACATACTTTTCAAAAGCAACTGATCTTTTCTCTGCTAGAAAATGGGTCCTGGACTTTTATAGGATAATTGTCCCAGATGTAAATAGTTCCTCCTTCCTAGTTTCTTTGGTAACTTCACTTAGTTACAACATCCTACATTCCACCATAAGTGCTCTCCTCAGAGACTTCCAAAGCTCTGCATATTGAACTGCTCTTGTTACCCAATTAAAGAAGCCCTATCTATAGCTCTAGCAATCACTGCCGATTTTCTTTTGGATTCCTTCGTCAAAGAGTCCTGCACAAACTTCCTCTCTAATTGCAGTTTCAATTCACTATTTTGATGAGAATTTCTTTATTTTCAGAGAGGTGGGAGAACATTATTGGATTGGCAGCTGACCAGTAAATTAGTCAGTCCTGCTCTTCTCACATTGATGCTATTTGTCTGCAGAAGTCAGAAGGTCACAAGGTGAAGCTGAAACATTGTAATGCGCATTGTAATGCGCACCTTGTGACCTTCTGAGCCCTCCGGGGAAGGGCGGTATAAAAATGCAATAAAATAAATAAATAAATAAATAAATAAATAAATAAATAAATAAATAAATAAATAAATAAATAACAACAGCAGTCACAGAGACTAGCTGAATAATTGACAAGATTTAACATATGCTCACTTTTAAGGATGATCAGACGTCATGGACAAGACTGTTGTAAAGAGAGGATGGCAGGTGTACATTGTTTCTGCAAAAATTCTCTTTTTACACAGTTATAAAAACTGTAGTATTCAACTGTGCTCTGATAATCCATCCACTTTCTTTTAATAGTATCTGAAAGCAATTAGATGAAGGCATAATACAATTAAATTCCTTTTCAGATTTCATTAGAAATCAGCAATGCTCATGACTTACGTTTATCTTCTTGAATCATACAAAGCACTTTGTATGAACTCTGTGGTGGATCTGAACATGAATGGATTTGAAAAGAAGTACAAATGAATAATTCAAGTGTGCAATGGTGTGAGATTGCAGTTGTCACAAAAAAAGGGAGGAGAGTCACAGGAAAATTGCTCACAAGAGAATGGTAAAGAGCAGGATTTTTTCAACAGTGGTTTCCCTGTTTTTGAATAATTCTGCCCTAAAAGCTCCTCAAGTCCCAGAACTGATGCCTTCCTGAAACTGGGTTAACCCCTTTTTGTTCCAGGCTTTTTATTTTATTTTATTTGTTTTTTTAAATGGTCTTTACTTAAATTTTTGGTTTTATACATTACTCTTCTTTTTTTCTATTTTGTTCTTTGATTAAATCTGTTTTAGGTTTGATGATTTGAAGTTGGAATTCAACTTTATAATGCTTCAAAAAGTTTCATTATATTGTTAACCTCCCTGGGAATCAGTTATATGGTTGTGGGGTTGGATATAAATACTTAAATGAATAGTAGTGCCCTTTATAGAGTTACTAGCAGCAAAGCCCATTGCTGGGGAGATGCAATGGGCCCTAGCAAAGGGTCAAAGAGGAAGCATCTCCCCCTGCAATAGGTTTTAGTCCAACAGGCGGAGCAGACCCTCCCTGCTTCCCCAGACTTGCAAGCCTGGGGAAGGGGGGGAGAGAGAAGGGGCACCTTCCTTCAAGCCTGGGGAAGGGAGGGGGAGAACAGGCGGCAGGCCTGCCTGTTGGACTTGGCTTCCTTAGTTCAACAGGTATAGCAGCCCCCCTTCCTTCTCCAGGCTTGCAAACCTAGGGAAGGGAGGGGGGCGGCAGAAGGAGTGGCTGGCCTGCCTGTTGGACTCGGTTCACCTGGGGAAGGGATTGGGGGAAGAAGGGGTGGCAGGGCATTGCCCCCCTTTCTTCCCCTGGCTTGTGAGCCTGGGGTAGGGAGGGAGTGGTGGGGGGTTGATGGCTTTGCCAGGCTGTGGAGCAGCTCCTCTGTGGCCTGGCAATGGCCAATGGGTGTGCAGGACACATGGGGCTTTGGTCCCTGTGTGTCCTGCATAGCAATTGACAAAGGGTTCCTCATTGAACATACGAACCCTTAGCCAATTATGTGTAGTAAGAAAGATAAGTTATCTGACAGAACTTCCCAGAGTAACAGGCATTTTAAAGTATGGACATAAAACTAATCAATGAATATTATCAAGTCAGTAGTGATAATTATTCTTTCCTCCAAATCCAACAGGTCTTAAAGACCCTTTTTTGTAGCTTATCTTTACTTACAAGCAAGAAACCCAGTCCATACATAAATACAGTAGTCCCTAACCAGGGAGATGTGTTTTTCCCCCTTTATCACTGTTTTCCACCAGCAGGCGAAACCCTTTATGTTTTGCTTGGCATTCCCTCAGTGGCCTCATTGACCCTCCTTCCTGTTTATGTATACGTGTCTGTGTTTTCTTCAACTGTTTTTAGTGTTTTATATAGAAACTTTTAAAAGTCTATTTTACTATTTTGATTGTTGGGTGTCCTGAGAACCTTGAATTGAGTGGCAATGTGGCTTTAACATGTTTTAATAAACACCTGTCTTTACCTTAACCTTTAGAAACTAACAATATTAAATAATTTCTTTGTTTGTTTACCCCCCCCCCCCTTCTTCAGTGGGATGGAGGATAGTTTGTAGGATGTTCTTAGAAGGTTTTCAATCAGGCACAGACCAGCTTAGTTTCAGAAAAGCTGCTGCATCATCCTTTAGACAATAACAAGAGAACAATTACAAAAGTTTAAGGAATACTGGGAATTAATTAATTGAAGCTAAACCCTAGTGTGATTATTAGTTTAACAGAGAGAAGATTCATTTAATCACACTTGTAGGTGTGCTTTTCCTGGGACCATAACATGGACTTTTCCTTAACTAAAAAGAGTACTTTAGAAGTAAAATGCCTGAAGATGTTAAGAGAGCCTGTGTGTCTTAGACAGTAGAGTACTGGATGAAGTTTGGGGAAACCCAATTTAAAATCCCTGCTTGCCATGATGCTCACTGGGTGAACCTGGACCATTCATTCTCTTAGGCTTGGGATTGCCAACCACAAGGTCAGACCTGGAGATCTCTCAGAATTAAAATGGATCTCCAGACTATAGAAATCAGTTCCTTTGGGAAAGTGGAGGTAGACTTTATGACATCATACCCCACTTAGGTCCCTCCCCCCTCAAATCCAACCCTCCTTGGACTCCTGGAATTTCCTAGTCCTAGTAGCTTACCTCACAAAGTGGCTGTGAGAATCAAATAAATGCATACTGCCCTGATATCCTTGAAGAAAGGGGAGTAGATATGTAATACTAAGAATAATGCATCTGATTGGGTTGTTGTGAGGCTAAAATGGAGGAGTGAAATATGTGCACCGAAAGGGTGGCCTACAAATGACAAGAGTAAAGATTTTTCTTCTATTTCTTTTAAAGCAAGGAAACAGCTGGTCACTGATATATTTTCTTTCATGTCAATTCACCTGGCCCATATTAAGATGATAGTTGTATAACTAAAATGGAAGTTAATCTAGTTCTGCTTTGCAACATGTTTTGGAGATCAAGAATGTGCAACAATCTGCATTAAAGGGTGAACTCATATGAGAACAGTTCCCTCTAGTGTTTTCCAATAAAGGCTGAAATCCTGAAACAATGTTCACTTCACATTAAAAATGATACGTTGATTCTAAAAAAATGTTTAGGTCGTGTTGCAAGATACATTTGAAAATGTATTTTTCTGAGTAGACAATGGGGTTTTTTTTGGTGTTTTGTAGACTAAGAACATTTTATCAATAATGAGGAAAATAAATTGATTTACGCAGGACCCGTTTTGCTCAGTATGGTCATATCTAATAGGAGTCTCCAAAAGCTCTTGCTTCCTTCTAGAATGTACATGTGAAGTGTTGCCAGGCCCTCCTATACAGCGCTCCTGGATCTGGACATTTCTTTCAAACTAAATTAGGTTACAGTTGGCACTAAGAGCTAACACAGAGAAACATGCAAGGCATTCCTTGTTATTTCATTTACATATGAACCAACATGTTTCTTTTGTGTGTTCCTTTTTATAGTGCACTCACATACAGTCCTGGCTTGTTCAAGTCTGCTTTCAGTCATCACTGCCACCTCCAAGCCCATATGTCCCTGGTGTCTCAGAGACCACAGGATGCTGAGAAGCACTGTGTCCAGCACCCATTGTTCCCGGCTGATCTCCTGTCTCCTGGTGTGGTCAGTGGTGGAACCTGGGCAAGCAGGATACCAAGTTGAGCAACACAGGGCTCTGAGGTCTTAGCAACCGCAGGACATAGCGTCTTGCTGCACAGCAGGGGCTTACATGAACTCAGGCACTGGGCACACCATGAGAGAGCAAAACTCACAGGTGGAGCAGATACAGAGGTGGAGCAAGGGAAAACTGGGGCACATGCTTGCCCTGCACCCCTGTTGCAGTATTTCCCGCCACACCCTGGAACGCCCCCGGAACACCCCCCACTATGCCCCCTCCACAGCCCAGCCATGCCTCCACCACGGCTCCACCCAGGGCGTCGCAGCCCCTGCCCCGATGGCACTACGCCACTGAGCAGATACGTGGGGAAGCTGTTGTAGAGAGGCCTGCAGACCTGTTTCCGCTTACAGAGGGTGTCCCTTTATTTCTGCAAGGACACACCCTGTTTTTCTCCCACCAGCTTGCCAAACTGAAACAGCCACAGAAACAACCACAGATCCCTGGCCTAGTGGTCACAACAATGATGTCCCTGCATGGAGGGAGGTAAGTTCAATTCCCCCTCCCCTCTCTTGGAAAGTCCCTCTCTCAAACCCTTGCCCCTCCCCACCAGCCAGAAGCTGTGGCTACTCCTGAGGCACCATAGCCTATGTCCTCAGGGCAGGTAGTCACACCCCTCTCAGACCCATCCACTGATGAGGATGCATCACAAAGCATAGGAGGGCAGCCCATCCAGCCATGTATCAACATGTACACCCACATATCCACTCAATAAATTTCTGAGCCTCCCACCCAAGGATGCACCTGCAGTCCAGGCAGCCAACCACAGAGATCACCCACCACTTGGAAGACATATGGTGTGGCAGGTAACCTTCATGGGTTCATATCTCCCCTGACCCCAAGTCTCCCCGGACCATCTTGAGCCACAAAGGTGGAGCCCATGCATCACAGGACCCTGTAACTAAGCAGAGGTCAATTGCGTGCCTTACATATCTATAGCCACACCATCACCATGCCTCTTCCTTTCACAGGTAGAGCACCCCAACCATGGGTGGTAGGGTTTGCTCCCAGTGAATGGGAGTCCTCCATCCTCTTTTGTGATCCCGTAGGCAGGCCTACCTCTGGTCTATGCAGTAGGGGCCTATATCTTCAAGGGGATGAGGGGTGTACCATGAACATGGCTCAGCTATGCAGGGCACTGGCCCACCCCACCATTCTGCTCTTATTTTCCCAGGGCCATGCTCCTCTGGGTATCTGTGATTGTTTTTTTCCCCTGCCTTGTCCATCACTGCCATTCCATTATCCACCCTGTGATGTCGTGTGGCTGTGTCAGTGTAATTGGTGGGGTGGTCCCACTGCACGGGCATCTACCCAGTCTCTAGCCTATGCAGATTCCCTTTAGAGAATGGACAAGTGGTGCCACTTGCTTTGACAGTCAACTGCCTCACCCTCAGCAGCCCTAAGGATTGTGCTGAAAGTAGAGTGGGGATTTGAACCAAACTTTCTGCCCTGTATGGTAACTACACCACCACCTGGCTCTGACAGATTTTTTTTCATGACCTCCCAGCTGTTCCCTTTGAGGTGGCTTGAACTGGTCTCTTTCTTACCCACAATGCAATCCTAAGAATGTTTTCCTGGGGGTAAGTCTCACTGGTTAGACCTGAGTAGGATTATAAGTAGGCCTGTTTAGGATTTCTCTCCAAATGAGCTACAAGTTATCAGTAAAGCACAGGGCTAAGTGTGTAGGTGGCTGCAATGTAAAATAAATCACCCAAGCAATAATAACTAGATAATATTCTAGGAACATCTGTAACCAGCCTGACCTGTGGTGGCATGGAGGGGGAAGAAGAAGAGTGGATTTATATCCCCTCTTTCTCTCCTGTAAGGAGACTCAAGGGGGCTTACAATCTCCTTTCCCTCCCCCACCCCGACAACAAACACCCTGTGAGGTAGGTGGATCTGAGAGAGCTCAGAAGAACTGTGATTAGCCCAAGGTCACCCAGTTGGCATGTGTTAGAGTGCACAGGCTAATCTGAATTCCCCAGATAAACCTCCACAGCTCAAATGGCAGAGCAGAGAATCAAACCCAGTTCCTCCAGTTTAGAGTACACCTATCCTTAACCACTACGTCACTGCTGCTCCTACTCCACTGCTGCTCCTACTCCACTGTCATTCCATCATCCACCCTGTGATGTCGTGTGGCTGTGAGAATAGCCTTTCTACCTGGAGTGCTGCCCTGTCAGAACAGTGCCCTGAACAGAGCAGCCTGTTTGCAGAACTCCATATTGGGACTGTGTCTGACCTTTCAGGCTTGACTGCCTAAATGACCTCCTCCCTCAACCTCATGTCTTGCAAGTACTCAGGAAACAGCATTTGAATATGAACAAACAGCACACCTGGACAAACCAGTTCTCTTTTGTCTATATCTCTTAACCTACTCAAAGGTCTTCCTCTGACTTACCCTTCTCATGACCATCTATGTGGTAACCCCCATTAAGTATCATTGTTTGTTTATTGTCCAACACAGGCAAAACCCAAACAGATAATGGGTCAGCCATCAGGTAAGTAGTCTGACACTCAAGACTACTGACTCACCTGGAACAGAGGGAAAAATCCTTTGTTCAAAGGATCTCCTTTACCCTATGGCATGTTTTCCCTTCTAAAGGCAAGCCTCAGACCCCAGTTTGATGTACAATATTACCACACACCATGGTGCTTGATAATATTCCATCAGCGCAGATCATTTCAGAGCCTAGTGCTGGCGCATTAGGTCTCTGTCTCCTGGATATCCACTATAAGACTGGTTCCCCAACCAAAGAGGGTTGTTGCATCTCACCATTTTGGGTAACTCATCATACATTTATATTGTATCTAACATGGTATTGTAACACACTTATTAAAGCACAAACCTTAACAAAACGGTTTCACGTCGTCTGCAGTACAACTTCCAATAAAGATCTTTTTTAAAAAAACTATAGTTAGACAGTTAACCTCCACAGAACACAGAATAACCATTATTAACAATACAGAACCAGCTCATACACTTAAACCTGCCACAACACCCCCTATTGGTAGGAATGGAAAGTATGTGGTTTTATCATAGAGCTTCTGGCAATTCCTAGAGCAATGAGGTGTCACTTCTAATTTTCCCTGAATGTGTGTAATGACAGTGCCTCTGCATTCTTGCCCCCCCCCCCCCATCTCACAAAACCTGGCAGCCCTATTGCTGTTTCCACTATTCATGGTAAACTTGTGGTAAAATGTGTGATATAGTATACTAGTAGTCTGACTAAGATAAGGTACTTGCTTGACTGGTGAACACACTTGAAGCTGTAGACTTTTATTCTTTCTTGGCTCCTTTCAAGAAAGTCCATTGTCTATGTTTCCTCCAGGTTCCTTCAGTCTTTTGTCTGGATTCTATTTTCTGTCGACACCTTAACTTTGCGTTTTCTAGACCATATACACTTTAGTCTATGCACCATAGATGTAACAGATATTGCAGCCTTCCAACGCCCTAGGCACCTTAGACTGACTGAGCTAAGCAGGGGCATTGCTGGGTAATGAAGGAAGATTGCCCCAGGGAAATTTCTTAAAGGACAGGGTCTAACTACAATTCCCTTCCTTAGAACACTATACAAAGAACAAAACCCATGGTAGCTATAGGAAAACTTAGACTTAATAGGAAAATAATAACAGCTTCTCTGGGGACATAACAACTGGGCTGCTGTGGTGTAGTGATTAGAGTGTCAGACTAGGAATTGGGACAACCTGTTTTGGATCTCATGCTCTGCCATGGAAGCCCATTAGCCCCAGATGACTTTGAGCCTATGACAACCTCTCAGCCTAACCTATTATCACAAGGTTGTTATAGTGAGGATTGAGTGGGGGGTGGGGGTGGGAACAATGTGAAAAGCATATTTGGGTCCCTGATCAGGAAGAAAAGTGGGATATACATAATTAATAATTCCTCTCACACAGCAAGGGTATCCCATTGTGCTGGTAATTTAATCTTAGATTTATTTCCTTAGTGTTTTGTTGGAGATTATCCAGCTTTAGGGCAGTATAAATGTAGTTCAAATGCTCTTCTATGGACCCCATGTCAGGCTCCTGTTCATGAGCTATTTGGTTTTCTGGACCTATTGTCTTGGCAGGTGGCCTATCTGAATCCCAGGTGTGTAAGGACCTAGGGTAGGATTGCCAGTTATTCCTTGGCAACCAGTGGGGATGGGGGAACTTACTGGAAGCAAATTGAGGCCTCTGTTGTTGGTGACATGTTGATGTCACACCTAGCACATACACTGGAAGTAAGGTCATTACGTCACTGGCAATATGGGGACACTCTGGTATTTGGGTAAAAACTTCATGGTAGAAGCTGTTTTTACTATAGAGTTTTTGCCCAAATACCAGTGCATCTGCACATAACTGGTAGTGTGATGATGTCATGTCTGGTGAGTGCCAGAAGAAATGTTGTGAAGGCAGGGAGTCCTAGAGAGAAAAAATCTCTCAGCCCCAAATACCTGAAGGCAACGATCCTCCTAATATATTATTTTCCTCGGGGGGGGGGGGGGGGGTGGTTCTCTTCAATTGTCTCACCCTGTTCCTCTTTAGAATAAATGTTTACCTGAGGAATCAGCTGAATGAACTGAAGTGTCTTTTACTGAGCTGGATTTTACTGTGCGGAATAGCAAAATTCACTTGCAAACAATTGTGAAAGTGGATTGAAAGTGCATTATTCTGTAAGTGCGGAAGGGGCCTCTTTATCTCAGATAACCACACAAAATACTTTTTTCAAATTTAACAAATAAATAGCATAGTTTTATTAAAAACTTCAGGGTATTAAGTTAGGTTGTTACCGCTGCCCTGGTAACTTAAAGTGATTTCAAGTGATTTCAGCTCGTGACAGCAAAGCAAAGAGGAAAGGCGCAGGAGACTGGAGATTCTTCAAAACAAGAGATTCTTTATTGGCAAGTGATTCCTCGAAAACAGCTCAGGAAAGAGCCCCCACATGGCTGTGCATCAGCCCCTTTTATACCTTTCCCCAGTAACCCAGAAAAATGGATGTAGGGTAGTCCCACCCCCACAGTGTAAAACCAAGAAGGGGGCGGTCCCCTTCCATCTAATACAGAGAAAATATCCTAAAACACCAAAGGGAGAAAACAGTCCTTTTGCAAATGCTGATGAGATCAAATCCCAGAAGAAAAGGTTGCACTCTCTTGCCTGAGGTGCTTCCTTGAGAGTGTTAGACAAAAAAAAGTTTAAATGATCCAATGAATTCCTGGATCCTGAAAGTAAGAGTGTGAACAGTCCAATAAGCTTGTGGATCCTGAGAATAAAATTTCAAATACTGCCCAGAAATGCCCGCTTCACTGCGGTGTACCCCGCTGTTATTTAATATCTATATGCGACCCCTTGCTCAGCTGGTATGGAGTTTTGGGCTGATTTGTCATCAGTATGCGGATGACACGCAGCTCATTCTGTTGATGGAGGGGGGAGTGGTCACCGCCCCTGCAACTCTACAGCATTGTTTGGAGGTGGTTGCTGGTTGGTTACGGCAGAGCAGGCTAAAACTGAATCCATAGAAGATGGAGATCCTCTGGCTTGGCCACGAGGGAGTGGGCGGGATGTGGGAGGGGTCACATTGGCGTCGACCCCCTCCGTTCGCAGCCTGGGGGTCCACCTGGATTCATCTCTTTCAATGGAGACCCAGGTGGCCCATATAACCCGGGTTGCTTTCTTCCATCTTCGTCAGGCCTGGCGGCTGGCTCCCTTCCTCTCCCAAGCGGACCTAGCCACTGTGATCCATGCAACGGTCACCTCCAGATTAGACTACTGTAACTCGCTCTACGTGGACCTTCCCTTGCATCGGATTCGGAGACTAAAACTGGTCCAACATGCGGCGGCATGGTTGCTTACAGGCAGCGCCATTTGGGATCACATCCAGCCTGTGCTGTGCCAGCTGCATTGGCTCCCAGTAGAGTTCCAAATCATCTTCAAGGTTTTGGTGTTGACCTTTAAGGCCTTACGCAGCCTGGGACCATCGTATCTTCGAGACCGCATCACCCCATATGTCCCTACATGGCCTCTCCGTTCGGCTGAGGCCAATCTACTGGTGGTCCCTGGCCCCTCAATGATGCGGCTGGCCTCCAAGTGGGCCATGGCCTTTACGGCTCTGGCCCCGGCCGGGTGGAACACTCTTCCTCCAGCCATCCAGGCCCTGCGGGACCTTGGTGAGTTCCGCAGGGCCTGTAAGACGGAGTTGTTCTGCCGGGCCTTTGGAGGGACCAGCCACTGAAGGTGCCCCCCCTCTTTTTGGCTCTTAACATCCGAGCCTTCTTCCATCTAATGGGACCCGCCGTTCCCTCCCGCTTAGGGGAGGATTTAAAATTGGGGTTTGTTGGACTCCTCTTATTATTTTTACTGCTGTTTTCAAAGGTTTTAGTAATTATATTTATACCTGTATTGGGATTTTATGTTGTACACAGCCCGGAGCCCCTCGGGGATGGGGCAGTATAAAAGTCTAAATAATAAATAAAATAATAAATAAATAAAATAAAATAAATAAATAGTCCAATCACAAAACAGGGTGACATCTTCCAACAGTCAGTCCACACCCTGAGTCCATCCTTTGTAAGTCAAAAAGTCCTTTTGTTGGTGATGATGGGATTACCTGAGGGGCTGGCTGCTGGCTGATGATGAATCCAGGCCCAACCCCTGCTGATGAGGAACTACTAGTGCAGAAAATAATCCTATACTATTTCTCAAGTGAATACATAAGACACATACAAAAATATTACTTAAAAATATAAAGGATCTGTGCTAATATATTAAACATTATCAAAATCAGACCAATATTAATGTGACACCAAAGAATTTACAACGTAATAAAGAAAGCCTACATATATGTTAAAACAAAAATAAAGGAGAGGAAAGGATTGTTTGAGCAATGTTTGTTTCCAATGAGTGGCTTTGTCACTGACACACATACCCTTTCATTTTCTGGCTCCATGGAGGGTGTAGTATGGTGCAAAGAGTTTCATTTATCTAACTTTATTAGAAAGCATAATTTTTTCAATTTTCCCAGCGGTAACAAGGAGGGAGTATTATCAAAAAGGAAAGAAGCAATTTTATTTACAGATATCAAGATGTTTTCAAAGTTCAGCAAAGTTAGTAACTGGCTTTATGAAAAGATGTCAGTTTGTCACGGAATTCACAATGTTTTCAGAATATGATAAACTTTCAAAATGTTTCACAGATTATATCCATCTATCACCCAGCTATAACCCAGAAGTTCATGTGTATACTCTCTGCATACTATCTTGTGCCTATAAACTATACAGAAAGGAGTATTTCTACAACTTGCTTTTCCTTACAGACTTCTCAAACCACAGCATTTGAAGTAAATCCTCCTAATGAACTAAGGATGGAAATTCTTCTCCCATACGTGGGCAATTCTCATTCTGATAAGAGAATGGTCCCTCTCTGACATAAACTCTTTCTAAGTTGGTTCCCTCAGTTCTACCCACTTTGTCCAGAAGACAAACTAGCTCTGCTCTAACAACTTAGGCTAGGAATTCTTCTCTGCCTAGAAGTAAATTCCTGTCCTTGTTAACGGCACAGTCTCTCCCATTATTGTCTTTCTGCCAAAACCAAAGGTCTACAGAACACTAAACATGTCTGCTTTCTCTGGAACTCAGAGCTTAATTCCTCCAATTATTGTCTGAAGCTCTAAACTCTACCTCTTCCTAAAACTCCACCCACTCCCAGTCTGTTACTCACACTCTCAGGCTCCGTGAGGAGTTAACACTTTACTTTCTGACTTTTCTGTCTCTGCCTGCTCCTTAAGTCCATCACAATCTAGCCCATGGACTCTGGGGTCTTCCAGGCCTTGAGCTCTTCAGGGTCAGCAGCCATGACCCTTTCAGCTTCCAAGGAAGACTCAATACCCTCAACCCTGACATCCCAAGGAAAATGAAATGTGTAATTAGGCTACATGTGCTTTTACCAGCGACCACACACACACATTCAGCACCACCAGAGGTCACTGTATACCTCAGTCATAATCAAAGATGGCACACATTTATAAAATGATGAAATAAGCCCATTCACATTAGATGTTCTGAAGATTCTTAGCATTCCCCACACCATATAATCAGATTCTTATGTCTTCCCTTTCAATCCAATACTTCTACTGTTTATATAAGAGTAGAAATAAGGTTTAAAAAAGTAAACAAAAACCTCAGAACATAAAAATGTGGAACAAACTCAAGAGTATCATGGAAAAGTATATAACCCTCAAAATCACATATATAGAAAATAACCTCTGAATAGGAAGGAAGAGCATTTCCTTTACAGACAGTACCAAAACAGTGAGAAAAGGAAGCTGATCTATGCAAACCACTTGTTTCTATGGGACTGAAATATTATTATATCATTGAAATTAAGTATTGTTGCTGTTCCAAGATCAAAGTGCATGTGACACTGGACTTCTTTGACTGAAACTCTGGGTATAGCATTTGGCGCTGAAAAACAATTCTGGAGTTGGATCATGATGGTAATGGCCTGTCTGTCTTAAGCCCTATTAGGTAAAATAATTAACTAAATAAACAGGGACAATATTTCTGCTTCTCTATTTTCTCTATTAAGGTTTAAAATTATAGACAACAGGCAGGGACGTAGGTATAGATTTTTTATGGGGGGTACAGGGGTGGGGCCATGCCTCCCCAAGCCCCACCCCCAGCCTCAGTGCTTATAAATGCAGCTCCCCGACCGGCAGACTCCCCTCCCCTGTCCCCCCACCGGCTGTGCTCCCAGTCAGCGGTCCCTTCTGCCCTCCCCTCTGGGCAGAGGCATAGCTAGGGAAAATGAAGCCTGGTGCAAAATCTGAGTTTTGCAGGTGGCTCCCCCATGGGCAGCCACTGTGATGCTGGAATCCACCCCCAAACAGCATCACTTTCAATGGTGTTTAAACTAGGGAGCCCAGATTCTCCTTTTAAATCCACCTTGAAGGGAGAATCTGGGATCCGCAGTTAAAACAGAATGTAAAGTGATGCTGTTTTGGGGTGGATTATCCCCCACCCTTAAACAGCATCACTTTCAATGTTTAAACTGGGGACCTCACATTCTCCCTTTCCATCCATACCAAAGGGGGTGGATTGAAAAGGAGAATCTGGGAAAATTTGGGGTGTGCCTACTGTCAGGGGTGCAATTGTTAAGCTAGCAGCACCAAACGTTCAGGGTATCTTTAGGAGACTCTCATGGTGATACCACCCAGGTTTGGTGAAGTTTGGTTCATGGGGCCCAAGTTTGGACCCTCAAATGTGTAGCCCCCATCTCCTATTAGCTCCCTTTGGAAACAATAGGGGATGGAGGCACCCCCTTTGGGAGTCCATAGCTTTGGACCCCCTTGACCAAACTACACAAAACCTTGGTGGTATCAGTAGGAGACTCTTCTGATGATACCACCCATGTTTGGAGACGTTTGGTTCAGGGGGGCCAATGTTATGGACTCTCAAATGTGTAGCCCCATCTCCTATTAGCTCTTATTGGTGTAGTCGTGACCGCGAGATCAGCGCAAGAACAAGACGAGACGCGGTGATAACATCTGGTGGAGAGTGCCAGCAGTGGGAGCGCGGGTGTCCGTGTTCCTAGCGACTCTGCCGCGTGCTGGTTCCTGGCACCTTTTATTATGATTCTAACGGGGGCGTGTAGAAGGGCGGAACGGGGGGAATTCCGGGAGAGCGGGAGAGCGGGAGACTGAGAGATCATCATGTGATGCATGATCTCATCTGGCTGCTACGTGCGGAGAGGAGCATCAGCGTCTGGGCCTAATCCTCACCTGGGGGCAAGACCATTGTCCCTTTGTCCGGGACACCCGGTGGTTTTGAACGAAGCCAGGTAGTTCACTGACATTACGTGGTGACTCATCGGGGGATGAGGGGTGGGGAAGCGGAGATGCGACCAGAAGGCGATAGGAGCGCCCGGTGTGCCAGCAGCTCTACTTACCGGTAGCTGCTGGGTCAGCAGTGCATCCCTACATCTCCTCGCTTTTACATTTAGAAGGGAGGCCGAAATGTTAGGGGGCTGCATTTAAGGGGACACTTTCGTCTCCTCCATACCCGTCTGGCCAAGCTGGTCGAGCTGCTTGTGCAACATTAGAACTTGGCGGATTTCATGCGATGTAAGGGAAAAGCTCGAGGGGTTTCTTACACATGTTACAGGCAATATGTAGCATATACATTAGAATAGAAACAAGATCCGACGATGAGGGACACAATCAAGCCAATGCAGAGCTGTACAATAGCATTCTTAACCATCCCCCCGGTAGCCAGCTCCAGAGGGCTGACCACCAGTGGGGTAAAACGTCATACTTCAGATTAGATACAACATCTTGCAGTTCAATGCGCTTTCATATGAATCAAATGGGAATTATCAGAAAGATTAAAACAACACATATCATGTACATTCTCACAACCTTGGTGTGATGCAATAACAACAAATAATCAATAGCGGCACGATTATCTAAAGTCGCTTGACAGCGAAGTTCCTGCTGCTGCGGAGGCCAGAGCATCCAGAGCAATGGAGGTGGAGTTGATGGATCTTCGCATGAGAGGCACAGGCCAGCCGGCCAATGGTCTTAAGCTGTTGTACAGAAGCGCAAGTCCGGGGACTCCCACTAGGGAAGTCAGCGAGGGAGACGAACTCCGCTTCGAGAGAGGGCAACCGCCGCTCCGGCAAGAGGGCCGAGGGGCAGGAAGTGGGAGGCGGGCCGGCGACGTAGCGTCCGGAGCTCCCGGGAGTGGAGCCTGAGGAGCAGGACAATGGTGAGGCTGACTAAGGCAACAGAGAGTCCCGGCAGAAAGCCGAGCAGGGATGTAGTTGAAGAAGTTCTCTCCCGCGCAAGTCCAAGAACCAACCCTTGGGAGCAAGATATTTCCATACACGGGGAATGTCCTCCGTATGCGTGTGCAGATTCCAATTGGCCGAGGCCGGTGAATGGGCCCGGAATTCGGTCTCTCATCTTGTCGCGCCCGGCAACGCGGGCGCAAGTATTGGACTTGTAGATTGGCGACAGTCTTGGTGACAAGGAGAGCTACCGCCGGGAGGGTTTGGACAACGGGTCCCCAGTCAGCGCTCATAGAGTAACTTGATGGATGAAGCATTCATAAAAGGGGCTTAAACCAGACTCCGCTAGGAAGTCTCCAGGGGCTTTGCAAACGAGGGGAGCAGGCAGGAGCTTAGCAGGCTCCCGACTCCTAGGAAGGTACTGGCCCAGGCAGAAGGACGAAACGTTGGCAGCGGCAGGCAAATCTGCTTCCAGATGCTGGTTTGGCTCAAAAGCTCTGGCCAGGGGGTGGCCGATTGCCACTGTGGCAGGAGGCAGCAGAGCAGGCAAAGGATGGTGGCGGGCGAGTTGGCAGTGATGATTGCAAAAAAAGCGGGCGGCACAGAGGTTCTCGGGCGCCTCGGGGTGGCCTAATGCTTACGCAGCAGCT
This sequence comes from Sphaerodactylus townsendi, assembly GCF_021028975.2. Taxonomy (NCBI): domain Eukaryota; kingdom Metazoa; phylum Chordata; class Lepidosauria; order Squamata; family Sphaerodactylidae; genus Sphaerodactylus; species Sphaerodactylus townsendi. Next base: position 63,398,671 of record NC_059427.1, read on the forward strand.
CTTGAGTTTGGGCCGCTGCTGCTTTGACATTCCCCCAGGTCATCCGGGTCCTTGGACCGTCTAAGGCGTCGGTGGCGCTGCTCCCGTTGAGGTCAGCTGGACGGGATCCTCCAGAGAGACGCGCTCCATCTCCAGGATGGGGTTAATATTTTCCTCATGGCGCCATTCCACGGGCTGGCCCGCACATGGCGCAGTCAGGATCCACAGGAGATCTTGGTAGGAAAGAAGGACTGAAACACACCCCCTTCCCCAGGTTATAGGAGGGGGCCGGGTCCCGCCAGGTTTGGTATCGATGGCGGGAGGTCAAAATCCTGCCTTTGTTGGATTTTAGCGTTTGGATATGGGGAAGACGCATCATACACGGTGTTAGTTTATCTTGCAGCTCATGCGTAAGGGTTGCTTCTAATGCAGTCTACTTCAGCCCACTCCTCTTTCTTTTAAAATTGTTTCTATTGGTGAAGGGCAGAGGGTAGGCGATCCTGATGGAAGCTGGCTTCAGAGCCGCCATCAGGGTACAAAGCCAGGGTCCGGCGCCTCGGGGGAGGAGGGAGCAAAGGACCCTGGGGGAATTGTGGGCGCATGCTAAATCTGGTAACACAAAAGAGGTGGGCTTCTGATGCGCTTTTGGGTGATGGATGCATCCGGGAGACAAAGCAATTAGGCTTATTAGGGGTGAATTTCACACACAAAGGGGGGGAGGGGCATTTCTTTGCAGGGAAAATATACTTACCGCATCTCGGGTGGTTAGCGCCGAGAGGCTGGAAATGGTGCTGAATTTGTAATCGAACTATCTTGGGGAATTGCCGCCCGCCGAAACCGCTCCTTAAGGGGCGGCTTCGGCCAAGCGCCTGGCCTTGCACACTGTGTTCATACAGCCGCCAGGCGCTGGGCAACCACAACCCACACAGGTTATGTGTGAATTTGGTGCTGCAGCATCCCCTTGATCAGAGGCTCGTTCTGGTCACGAAACCATCTCCTTAAGGGCGCAGTTTCCGCTAAGCGCTCTGGCGATGCAGGAAATACAAGCCAAACAGGTTTGTTAGGGGCATAGTGGCGGTAGCCCTTTTTTTTAACTGGGGCCTGTCCTGGCAGTGCTGCGGTACCAGGACGGGCCCAGATTTTAATCCAGGGAGGGCCAGCCAGCCAATTGGCCCTCCCGTCTTTTGCTGGTTGAAAAAATAGAGGGAAGAGAAAAGGAAAAAAGGGGGGGAACAGCTCTCTGGCGGAAGTTCGAGAATGAGTTCTGAAGGCGCCACTTAGGATCAATAATCTGTGCGGATGGGCTTATCCATCCCAGACTAGGGTCGCTGACCTGGCTCATGAGATCCCTTCCCCAGAGATTGACACATGGATGTCCAGAATGATGGGGCGGACTGTGAGCTGCCGCTTCTGCTTCCCGGCTATGGACCGTGAGCGGGCGGATGCTCCGTCTCGCCGGGTTTGTTTTCCCCCCCACCCCCCAGATGTGCGGACAGGTCTCGGCTGGCCACTGGTCAGGCCACTCGGCTGTTCTTGATGACGGTCACATCAGCGCCGGTGTTCACCAGGCCCTTGAACAGACACCCCTCCACGGTGAGCTCCAGATAATGGGCGGGAGCTTCCGCTGCGTGTCTCCACCGCCATGCGCTGGTAGTACTGGCTGCGCTCTGATGGCTGCCGGGCCTCGTGGCCTTTATTGCGCTGATGGCGGGCATGCATGGGGCAGGAGGATCAGCCAGCGCACGAGCTGGTTCCGCTGGGCAACTCCCGCGGGATGTTTTGTCCAGACTTGGAGATGGATGGGTCCCTGGTGCGCAAGAAGTCAATCACTCTGGGGACGCATGAACAATTCCTGTTCAGCGGGCGGAGGCCTTTGGCAGCACCAGCCCAATGGTCCCGGTAGGGATGGGGTCGCCATACTGGCTAGCGACGAGGACCTCGTGGGGGAACTTGAAGGAGATGGGCTGGGTGCACGCGGAGCGAGATGCCGCGAGGAGGGGGGTGGTTTGGGTGTGGGTCTTGGCGCTTGGGCCTGTTCTAGTACTTCCTCCCCCTTGGTCCTGGGCTGGGGAGATGCCCGGCGCGCGAAGTTTCCCGACGGGCAGCTGTTTCTCCAGTGGAAGCCTTTTTGGCACCGGGGGCATCGGGTTTTTGGCGGCTCCTCGGGGGCCTTCGCCTCTTTGGGAAGACTTCTCCTCCATCGGGGTTGTAGGCCCCTCGCCTGGCTGCTCTACACTCCCTCCGGAAGTGTTCCCACCTGCTGCAATTAAAGCAATCATCCTGGGGCTGTCCCCTGGCGGTGGAGAGTGCTGCGGCGAGGAGGCTGAAGCCTTCGCGCTGAGGATCCGATGTCCTGGCAAGCCTCAAGCATGTCGGCCAGTTCAGGATCCTTGCCTAGGCCCGTGATTGCTCTGGGCGGCACTCGGTGGGAGGCGCTCTCCATGGTGGCGCAAAGCATGAGGAGCTCGCTGCTTTTGGGCCTCCTCGCCATCTACCTGGCTCTCTTGAGAGCCTCCTGGAGCCTGGTTCACAAATTCAGCTTAGGGCTCTTGGGCTTTTGGCCGGATGGCGAGGAAACTTTGGGGTTGGCTGGCCGGCATTGGGAACTCCTTGATAAATGCCTTGTAGGCGCACTCAGAGGCGACCGTGAAGGGTGGCATTCTGGCAGGACAATCTGATCGCTATTGCCGAAGGCATCGCACGGCCGTAAAGTTGCCAGCGGCCATGCAGGCGTCACCGGTATGCCCCTAGCGAGACATTGCTGGCGGAACTCGCTTTCCCAGATCACATATTGTGCAGGGCTCAAAAAAGCATGCGAAAGCAGGTCTTCCAGTCATCCGGAACCATTAGGTGATTCCTTGCCACTGCTTCCAGCAGCGCCTCTCACATAGGGGCTGGTGGACTCCTACGTCCCGCATCAGCGGCGGAGCTCGGTGAGGGATGTTGCAGCCTAAAGGGCGGTACTTGACAACCCGGCCGAATAACGCTTATCCTCCCCCTCGGTATCCGCGTAGTGAACGCGGGCATAGAAATGATATCGGCATCGCCTTCCGCCAGAGTTTCCCTTTTTCGCAGGTCGCGGGCTAATACGCTCTGGCGAGGGTCTTGGAACCCGCGCCATTACGCAAGCGCTGACGGAGGTGCTGTGGCTTCAGAAAAATGAAGGCGGAGCAAGGGGAGGGGGCGGCCGAGCCGCGGGAGAATTTTGAAGGAGGCAGGGGGGCAAGGGGGGCAGAAGGAGGACAGGCGCCCAATTTAGAGGATAGAGAAAACTCCGGGGGTGAAACTGAAGTTGAAAGATCGAAAGGAGGGCTGCCTACAGCAAGGGAGCCATAGGTCTGCAGGCTGATGGCGACATAGTATCAAGTCTCCACGCCAGTAGCAGTGGACACCGGCGCGCCACAGGCTCTGCGCGAAGAGTACCGATGTTTTCCCAGTCCCAAGATTCAATGTCCCCCTCCTCCGGGTACCATGGACATTGAGCTTCAATCTCCTCAACCACTTCTGGCGCAGCTCCCCTCTCTTTACGGGGATCCTGCTGCTGCTGCTTAACGCTTTTAGCTCGTTAACGCGTTTGTCATAAGCCCTGCTTTTGCAAGCTCCTATACTTCTACCGGTGTTCCGCTGGACGAGAGAGTGTCCTAGGACTCGGGTCTCCGGATGCGCCGATCCAGCGGACGGGCGGCACCCGGCGTGGGTCTCTGGATGCGCCGATCCAGCGGACGCCGGTACCCGCCGCCCTTTCCCAGGCGACGGTGGCAGGGTGGAGGTTCGAGGATTCCCGGGTTGCCGCACCAGCTTGTAGTCGCGGGACCGCTGCAGGTCAGCGCAAGAACAAGACGAGACGCGGTGATAACATCTGGTGGAGAGTGCCAGCAGCGGGAGCGCGTGGTGTCCGTGTTCCTAGCTTACTCTGCCGCGTGCTGGTTCCTGGCACCTTTTATTATGATTCTAACGGGGGCGTGTAGAAGGGCGGAACGGGGGGAATTCCGGGAGAGCGGGAGAGCGGGAGACTGAGAGATCATCATGTGATGCATGATCTCATCTGGCTGCTACGTGCGGAGAGGAGCATCAGCGTCTGGGCCTAATCCTCACCTGGGGGCAAGACCATTGTCCCTTTGTCCGGGACACCCTGTGGTTGTGAGCCAGGTAGTTCATGACCCGTGACTCATCGGGGGATGAGGGGTGGGGGAGCGGTGCGACCAGAAGGCCGTAGGAGCGCCGGTGTGCCAGCGCTCTACTTACGGTGCTGCTGGGTCAGCAGTGCATCCCTACAATTGGAAACAATGGGGGACGGGGTCACCCCTTTTGGGAGTCCATAGCTTTGGACCCCCTTGACAAAACTGCACACAACCTGGGTGGTATCAGTAGAAGACTCTCCTGATGATACCACCTAGGTTGGGAGAAATTTGGTTCATGGGGGCCAAAGTTATGGACCCTCAAATGTGTAGCCCCCATCTCCTATTAGCTCCCTTTGGAAACAATGGGGGATTGGACACCCCTTTTGGGAGTCCTTAGCTTTGGACCCCCTTGACCAAACATCACAAAACCTAGCCTAAAAACTGCACCCCCTGAAAGCTAAAAACTGAAAAAACACTTAAAATTTTCAAAAAACCCCCCACAAACGGGGAGCGGAGCTTCGGACATGTAATGGAGAGGTTTGAACCCGAAACACCCCCCCCCCCTTACCTACATCCTTGACAGCAGGCATTTTTTTTATTGGGGGAAATGGAATAGGTAACTTACCCAGAGCTGTAACCACAATCCATGCAGTGAGGAGATTTCCTACAGTCCCAGTGGGGAGATTTCCTGCCAGTCCTACAGGCAAAAATTGTCTGGCATTTTAGTCAGAGAACTCCAGCATGACATGAAATTCAGTTCCCAAGATGGAACATAAATTCAGGTTATGCCATTTTTAACTGATTTCAAACGATAACCAGTAATATTAGCTCTTGTAAAGTGTGTACTTAGGGTATTGTAAATAAGACTTCAGCCGAGGCTCAGTGTTTTGTGGAATAGTTGATAGGGCTACATTCATAACAACAGAATAGATATGTATTTATTTGGGAGAAAGTTCCAGAAAATGTCAAGAAGCTACAAATGTTCATTTTTTCCCCATTTTCACTAACCAAGTATGCAATCCAGTCCTATATCTGTGTATTCAGAAGTGACCCCTACCCCTTGTGTGTTCAGTGGCACTTTTTGCCAGACTGGTAAGTTTTCAGCCTTACACAGATAACAATTGAGATTTAAACATTGCTCCAATCCTGTGCACTCTTTCCAGTCATGTACTTGCTTCCAAATAATGCTGTGACCGAATGATCAAATTTGAGGGCTTGGGGGCTTTTATCACATTATTTCCCAGCGTGCCAGTTGGCAGTCACCATCCTGCTATTATCACAAATGTCTGTGTGTGTGGAGGGGGGGGGGTCCACTCCCCATCTTGTATCTCTTTTTATATTAAGATTTGTATTGAATTTAGAAGCTCATATAGAGCCAAGAGTTAGTCAGTTATCAACCATCCAAAGATTGCTGCAAGAGTCTTATTAAGTTTTTTTAATTAAGCCTTTTGAAAACTAAAATGTGTCCACAAAACATCTTAAAATAATAACCAAACTATGTAAAAGGCCATAATTAAACCAACAATAGCAAAAATTAAAGAATTAGTTTCAGCAAGCCTAGTAGTTGGTGGGGTAGAGTTTTATTATAATCTTTAACTGAGAATCACATAGGCTCCCTAATGCTCCAAATTACATAGATAAACAATTAGAGTAGGGCTTTCAGTCAGAATCGCCAAAGTATTATCCAGCTCTCTATGTTCAACAGGATTGGAGCCATGCATAGATGACTCCTTAAGTTTACCATCTAAAGCAGGGGTCGGCAACCTTTAGCCTTAACCCAAAGAGCCATTTGGCCCCACCTCCCCAAGCCCCGCCCCTGTCCCCGGCCTCCCTAAGCCCTGCCTTCAGCCAAGCAGGTGGGATAGACACCGGTGGCGGCACCAATGATGGCAAGTTGCACTTGGGATGCGGCGAGTGCACCTCCTTCCCCACCCCCTCCTTCCTTCCTCTTTCCGCTGTCCTTTCCCCTCCTTCCCAGGCACCAGACGAGAGAAGGAGGGGAAAGGACGACAGAGGGAGGGAGGGAGGGAGGGAAGGAAGGAAGGAAGGAAGGAGGAAGGAAGGAAGGAAGGAAGGAAGGAAGGGGCAGGGAAGGAGGCGTGCTCACCACGTCCCAAGTGCAACTTGCAGTCATTGGTGTTGCCGCTGCGGAGCTGCAGTATGAGGATGAAAATGCTGCATGCGGCTCTGGAGCCGCAGGTTGCCGACCCCTGGTAAAGTCTCTGGCTGTAATTACAATGTGAAGCCTAATAGTACTCACAAAGAAGCTTTTTGACAACAGCTCATTTTAATTAATGGATGGGAATGGATTAAAACAGAATCCTGCCCCTTTTCCTTTAAATTGTTTTAGGGGATAAACTGCTGATAAAAGTTATTGTTGAAAGTAGCAGCAAAGTGTAGTTTGTTTGGGAATATTTTTGTCTTTGGTAAATTCCATTTTATTTAAAGTCCTACTGTGATTTTTCCCCAATGGTAGTAACTAATGATTTAGAGGTATTTGAGTATGTAGTTTTTCTCTGTATAGTTTTGTTTTTACTCTTAATGTCACTTCAATAAAAAGGGTATATTCAATTCATGTTCTGAACTTGTAGGTGAAAGGAAGTAGAGTTCCCCTGCTTTCCTTTAATGAGTTTAAAAGACTTAAATAGTGTACTTTACGAAAGTAAAACATTATTAACATATTACACATAAGGTTCAATATTACACATAAGGAAAAAGTAACTGTAAGGTATGAAAAAATATTGGTGATGGGGCATGCTTTCCTACAATATCAATGATAACGTCTACCTAATATGAGAAATATGAGAAATTCTCCTTCATAACTGACTAGGAAAGCTGATGATTTCCATGTGAAATATCCTGTACATTGTGTGAGTGCTGAGAATATTTAAAATTTTTCTGTCTGCTTCAAGGAACAGTTTTATAAGTATCGCCCATATGGAGACAGCAAAACATTTGTAATTCATCACAAAATTTTGTTTTTCCCCATCCAGCTCCTGTATCTGAAGTACCCTGACCATTGCCTGTGCCTCATCCACCTGTAAGTTCTCCAAATTCTTCATCTTCATGATGCAATTCATGGATCTCCCAGAGGAGGTCAAAGGGGAAAGGAAAATACAAAACAAGAAAACTGAGCAAAAATCATATAAATTTAAGTAAGTGACAGCAGAGCTATAGCCAGAGTTGGGGTATACTGTCTCCCTGGAAAGCTGATTAACCCCTTCTAATAATTATTTGAACTTTTTTTTAAAAAACGTGGTATTAGTAGTTACTAGAATAGAAACACTTCTAGCTAAAAATGAAGTAGAGGCTGATACATTATAAAAAGTGATAGCGCTCCAATTTTGTCTTCCTGTCCTGACTTGTTCAATTTTGTTATCTAATACCTTCCTCAGCTCAGACATTTGTCCCCTTACTTTGCTTGAGACTATAATAGCCCTATCCAAAGTCAAGGTGGTCGGGGACAGTACTGCCAGCATGCTGCCCTGCTGCCTCCAGAGGGCTTTCAAGCAGTTCAGTGAGGCAGAAAAAAACAAAAATTCTCCCTGATTGCCCAAAAGTTGTCCATGGGAATAAATGGATTAAGTCACCTTTTCTGAGTTTTGCTGATGTGGAGCTGAGGGGAGACCAGACATTGGTGAGTTTGCTGCTTCCTGCATCAGAGGGGCAAATGCGCCCACATGAGGCTGTGCGGCTTCCTCAAGCTCTTTCGATCCTCCAACTTGGATGGGGGCATATGTAAGATCCTTAGATGACAAATGAGGTAGGTTAAAGTTTTCGCTAATGAAGATGTAGAAAGAAACGTGGAACATAAATATGTTCATCATCCATTCTGACGGTACCAATTTTATGGACATTAAAATTCATTTAGGCACTTGAACTTGGTAAGAAGATAATAGAAAGAAAATCTCTCCACCTCTTTAAAGTGCTGCTTAGAACTGTAGCAACTCCACTGATTAAGGAAGGTAGCCTATTGCTGTGGGTATCACTGAAATGGATTATAAGGTTGGAGACCTATATTCACATACATTACTTGATCAAATATATGGTTTTAATTTAGAATTGTAAACTGCCATTAGCCAAAACAGAAAGATGGGATATGAATATGTTTATGGAGTAACAATTTGTAACTTGCATCTAATGGAACAACTACTTTCAGTCTCCACTGAAAGTAGTTGTTGACCAGGCAATGGGTATGATGAAGCACGCATCTATCAATGCATTGTCAAATTAAATGGAAGTTCTGTGCTGCAGCCAGTGCATAAGGGAATCATCATCCCTTATCCATATCGAACTTGGAGACTGTAGTTTGAGAGCTGTATTTTGTAAAAACAAGGAATTCCACATCGTCTCTTCCACAAAGTATTGTGACCCATTCTGAGCATTCACTGGTCATTTTTCAGTTTAACTGTACACCCAATAAAAGTCATTCTAAGTGTAGCTGGTGCTGTAAATGGCCATCTACAACCCAGCTTGGGTTCCAAGGAACTCATTGCCTAATTCCCAACCTATTGCAGTGATTGGCTTTAAAGAACTTTAACTTGCAATACTCAGTACAGGCCTAGATGTTAGCATCTCCCCCACCCCCCCGAGGAAACCCCAACATAATTTGTTCCTAAATCGAAAAGAAATGTAGCTGAAAAGGGCAGAAAGTGACCATGAGACTTTTTTGAGCCCAGGGGTATTAATGTGTCAAATCCAAAAGGAAGGAGAACTGAAACGGGTAATCTTGTTTTCTTTTCTTTTTTTAACTTTCAGTTTTGTTCAAAAGAACAGGTTGTAGGATGAAGTTATTCTAAATACTTAAAAGCCAACTTACAAGTATGGTTAAAACAAAACTCCTTCAAGTACAATTTAGTGTTAAACAGCTTATGTGTTTGTTTGTCTAAGACTCACCATAAAAATTTATTTGTCTTACTGTTGGCATTCAATGAGCATTTACTTAGTAAGTCTGTACTAATAGTAAAACTCTAGTATGATCCATTTGATATGCCCCGCAGGCAGTCTACTTCAGTCTGAGAGATCTCTGCTTGGAAGCTGTAGATACCATGGATGAAACGAAGTGGTGGAGGTGGTGTGTATGTTCATAGTGCATTCTAGACAGTGGTGGAATTCAATGGCATAGCACCAAGGGGATGGGGGTGTGCACAATGCACTGCACACGCGCACCGGTGCAGGGGTGTGGCGAGGGTGTTCTGGGGGCATTCTGGGAGTGTTCCTCGGTGGGGTGGGGGCGTGGCGTGGCGTGGCATGGCATGGCATGGCCTGGTGGGATTCAACTGGTTTGCACTGGTGCGCTAGAGAGGAGGAGGAGGCCCATTGAAGGTGGGAAAAGGCCACTTTTGCCATATGTACTACCTGGGTCTTCATAGACAAGGAGTACTCCAAGGTCACATGGATGAGGCAGGTTGTAAAGCCACTGTCAAATCAAAGCTGTTGAAAGTCCTCCACCAACCCTTCTCAACCCAGCCACAAGACCTCTGCCTGATGGATTTAATCTCAGTCTACTCTTTCTCGACCATCCAGCCACAGCCTTCAGGCACTGTGCCAGAGCATCTGGGGCTTCAGCCAGCTGGCCATCAGTAGGTCAAGCTGGGTGACAACCCAGCCCCAAACTTCAGACCAGCTGCGCTAGGGGTTGCATGTCAGTGGCATAGTGCCGTGTGTGTGTGTGTGACACCCTGGGAGTGTGTCTGTGCGGGGCGTGGAGGGGGCATGGGGGTGTGGAGTGGTGGGGCACAGAGAAGGTGGGGGTGTGGCAGTTCCCCCTCACTCCAAGCCCTGGTGGGATTCAACTGGTTCATTAAAACCGGTAGCAAATTTTTTGTCTAGTTTGCAGAACCTACAAGGTCCCCCAGCCTCCCAGCTCTGCAGTGGCAAGGTCCCCAGTGAAGAGGTTCCCCTTAAAGTGGAAAGCGTCCCTTTCCCTTTAAGCAGCCTGTGCTGCCTAACAGAGTATGCAGAGTCAGGCCAAAGGAGATGTTGGTATGGGAAAGGAAAGGGGAAGTGAGGAGTGGAGAGAAGGAGGAGGCCCACAACACCCCTCCTCCTTCCCCCCACCCCCAAACCAACCCACCCCCACCCCGCCAGCCTGCTCCTTCAGCCAGCAGATCTCCAGGTTCAAGCCTGGCTGTTTGCCCCGAGACCCTCCGGCTGAGCCTCCTGTGCAGTGATGGAGGGAGGTAGGGGGTGGGGGCACAGCTCAGGCCAGGCCTTCCCTCTTCCCCCGCCCACCCCTTGCTCCGCTCCTGATAATTATATAACATGAGGCTGTAAAGTCATCCAATGTTCAATTTTGTTGGTAAATGAATTCCATTAATCCATTAATAATGTCATGCTCTTTCAAAGGTTTCTGTAAGATTCTATCTGAAGATATCACAGATGCTTGGCTTTGCAGTTCTCAAAACTGTGAATTTGTCTCTGTACAGATAACATGCCTCTTCTTCACAAGAAAACTGTTATAAGATAAAAATGCAGATTTGAGAAAAATACCTTAATGTAATTGTTTCTTTGCAAATTGGTGTACACAGAATCAACCCCTCACCTCCAATGTGCTAATTTTCAAGAAGTTCAATGAAAAGAAGATTTTTTGAAATAGAAGGATCTGCACAAGGTGCTAAGTGGGAAGAGACAGGAAAAATGTAAGTGAATCCTTTTGAGCAGATTACTCCACAAGTCTTGGGATCTTTGTATATACAGGTTTCTTCTGGTGGAGAAAATCTATAATGGCAGTAGGCCATAAAAGAGACCCAGTTTGGAAATATTTTAATGAAGCTTCCTTATCTACGGTTAAGGCAAGCATGCATGTAAAATGCAAACACTGTAATAAAGGCACGCATGGCCTCCTGGCTCAAATGAAACTGAAGATAGTTCACTTCGCAATACTTTCTATCTATGCATTTTTAACAGTACAACCAAATCAGTATTTTTTATACAACTAAAACTAATTTGAAAAGTTATTATTCTGAACATGGAACTTTCATCTGGTTGTAAATGTTAAGAATCAGTCTTTATGAAGAAAACCATGATCTAAATCTAGTCTTACTGACTAGTGATTTAAATTAAAACTACCTGGTCTTTTCACTATACTGCTCCTTGCTTCTGAAGTTCATTCATTTCTCTAGAGTAGGTGTTGCACAGGAAATGTGAGGGTGTCATACTGCATTATAAATGTATATACATGAGCTGTAGATTATCTGAACTTCTTGCTTTTGTATCAGGCAGTGGGCAACAGTAAGTTCTATGTTGAATACATGTTAGCACTGAAAGTATAATCACATTTAATCATATTTAATCACATTTATTGGTCACTTATATTCAATAATCACGATATGCTTATTCCCACGTTATACTAGCTATTTCGAGTTGCTCATTGTGGAAAGGCCTCCAGCTCTCAACTTGAGCTGGATGGCGGAGAGCTAGACAACATGGATGTCTACACTTTCTGCTGATTCAGCAGACTCTAAAGGCATAGGTAAAACATATAGCCTAAAAGAAGCCCCTAACACATAACAAAAGGAGGCCTTTAAGGGTACACCAGCCAAAGTGTTTCTAAAGCAGTAAATCCTCCTGACTGAACCAAGGTCGGAGAAAGGGAACTAAGTTAAAGGGGACACATATTATTAGTTAGGAATACACTTGCCTCTCTCAGTGCATTCCTCCTGTCAGATTCTGTGTTTTACCATCCATCTAAGCGGGTGAAGGCAGGGGCACTGGGATGGTGCCGAGGGTCGAGAAGCTTCGGGAGAAAGTTGTTTTAATAAAGTGGAAAATTGTTTAAGGATTGTCCTGTATTTGACCCTGAGTTTAACAAGGCAATAGGATGAACATGTAATAAAGAAACGATCAATCTATGGGACATACCTCTCAGAGATGGCAAAAGAAAACATCTCTGTGTCAGAAGAATCATTAGCCTGGCAAAAACATGTCCTTCAGTTTTGTATGTTATCCCGTCAAGAACTCTGTGATATATAGGAATTTAATGACTTAGCATGTGATGCTTTTCTATAAAAGGGACAGTCCCCAAAGCCGAAGTTGAGTCTTTCCTCCCAGGGTGCTTTTGCAACCTGTTCCTCTCTAATAAACTTACTAACTTCTTGAAATCATTTTCTTTGTCTGTCTCTTTGATTCTCTAAATCTGAATTGGGTAACTTATCCTGTTCCATCTAACTGGAGTAACATACATACAAGCTTCAAAAACAATTGTGCAGATGGTAAAATCTTCTATTAAAACCCTGCTACAGGATGTTGCCAGTTGTCTGAAGGAGGTGGTTTGAGGCAACTCTAACAGTTCTGAAGTTGCACAAGCTGTAACAGTTACACAAGCAACAGAGCCTTGGTAATTGGAGGCCTATTCTAATATTGTATGCTAAAAATAAAATAAAAATCAGTCTTAAGTCCTAGTGTCAGGCTAGTAATCATCTTTCTTGGAACCAGGAAGAAAGCTAAAAGAAAGCTGACTGAGCTAATATATCTGACGGCATGTAATGCCTGTGGCAATTGCTGTTCTTACTTGAGAGGCCAAGCTTTGTCTCTGATTTGCCATTTCATTTATTTCACTAGAGCGGAGAGGCTAAGAAAGAATTTGTTTTGGAAAGAAGCCTTTAACAATAGAATGCATGTAAAAAAAAATACAAGCACCCCAACCTATGTGTCTAACAAATCATTTATTAAAGTAGCAAAGTAAATGTCCTATTATAAATAGACTTTAAGTTCCCCCAAACTTCATTCAGGTTATATTTTTCCTGTTAGGGAAACAGAAGTGCTTTGGGGCATGACAGAAAAGTCCAGAGTCTATAGATTTCTTAATCCTGTCCTGAAAAATTGCTCTGTCCAGTGGGAACCTGAAGTAGCTTACAATATTGTTCTAACCTCCATTTCATCCACCCAACAACACTGGGCGATGGTTAATGAGACTGACTGGCTGGGACTTTGTACCTGCGCCCCCCAGTTCCTAATCTAACCTTCTAATCGCTTTACCACATACCACTTTACCTCATGATGTGTTTGCAATCTTTACCAAATAGAAAAAGAAAAAATGAATATAGTGGGGTTTTTTCTTATTCTGAGGAAGCTGGTTATTGTCACGGAAAGCTAGATTTTAAAAGTGTTTGCAAACTCTGTGCTGCCATTCAAAGTGTAGCAAAGGAAAACTTGCCCACCATGGAAATCTGACCTAGAATCTTGCTCCTCTTCCCAGCCAGAGTTAAAGTGGCAAGCCCTGTCAAAACAGGATCACCATAGTGGGATCAGATCCCTAGTTTGACAAGTGTTTCAAATGCATGTACCGGTAAATTTCAGTGGAAACTAGGTTGTGAAGGAAGGAAGGATTAGTTCAGCTGTGAAGGATAGGCTAACACCACAACCCATGGGAGGGTAGATGAGGAAAGGACTCTTGGAAGTACGAAGATGTTCTGACATGGGTACCCACTCTACCAGCGCAAGGGGCAAATGTACTGACAAAGGGGCTATGCAGCCCAACTGCGCAGTGCCTGAGCCCAGAAGCTATCATGCAATGCATGTTCTTCCAATGCAGTCTGGGGGCATTTCCAACTTCAGTCGGCTTCCACAGGGCTTTCAGAACAGAAATGGTTCCTACATCTGCCCAGGGATTTATGCCACATTTTACTTTGGAATAGGAATTCAGAGGGATGAAGTGGTGATCATTCTGTTCGTGGGCAGTGATGGGACCTACAAGTAACTGGAGGAATGGTGTGAAGCATGGAAATATCTGAGGATGGGAATATCTCAGCATGGAAATCTCCTGATGCATACATTTCCTAATATTTACACATGCACTTACATACATTTTCTAATATTTACACACATAAATCTTAAACATGAAGTTGGATTATAATTTTGCAAATTTGATGCTGTTCCAGTAGGGTCAAGGAATGCAATGTCTAGATAACTTTGATCATAAACAGTTTTTTAGCTGAAAACTGTCACTTCCTAAATCTCTGAAAATAGGTAGTTCTGAGTCCATTATCTTCAGTGTCCTAGCCTCCCAGCAATGGAGTAATAATAGCTGCACTGAAGGATGTTGTTCAGAAAAGACAGAAAGTGATGCATATTACAGGTAGACCACTCAAAGTGATGCAGCAATGCAGAAGTGATGCATGTTGCAGGTAGACTCTCTCCCCTTCATATGTATGAGCACTTTGGCTGGCTTGCTAAAACCTGAAGCAATTTCTCCTTGATATCTATGTTACAATTGTGTCATAAGACTTACAGTGCAGTCCAGCTTGGGGGGGGAGAGGGGGGAGCACTGCAGTGCCCCGAAGTGGCATTGAGAAAGCTGAGCAATGCTACCTTCAAAAGGGCTCCAAGTGGCAAAGAAGGGGGGGGGGCAAAAAGCCCCCCTGCCACCTGAATTGCCCCATAGGCAACACAGGCTTTTGCTGCACTTTTGTGTGGTGTAAGTCTGTGAGTGGGGGCTGCCATTCCTTGGCTGGAACGCTAGTGGAATCTGACTAACATCAGCTTCACCCCTGGGAGTGCCCCACACCTTCCCCCCCAATGCCAGCGCCTGAGCAAATGCCACCACTGCTCCATGGCGACCCCGATTTTTGGGTTTCGCTGCTGTGGAGTTGAAGGGGGGACAGCCACCAGCGTCTTTGCTCCCTCTGCTGGCGGAGGTGTCCGTTGCACTGACAAAAAGGGCAAACACATCAGAGTGGCCATCTGCTGCTCCCTATACAAGCAGGATTGCAATATTTATATATCCTACACATCAATATTTTGCCATATTACATTGAGAATTAGGTTTGCAGTGGTAGATAGTCATCATGGAGTAAAAATATTGTTAGTTTAAGAATCTCAATTATTCTTCCAAACAGGTTCGTTGGAAAAATTACTTTTTTTTTGGAGTAAGACTTTAAAATACGTTTTTAAAAACTTGATCCTTCAGAGTTTCCACAGCAAATGTTCATAATTACCAAAATGCTCAGGGCAAAGAGATAAGAATAAACAGTTACTGTCTTTCAATTTATGTTTCAGATCTACTTAGTTCTGTAAGAAATAAGCAAACAAAACTGCATATAATCAGTCTTTCCATAGGAAGTATATTTATCTGCTTGCAGCTGTAATAGCCTAGTGGGGTGAAGCTAAATACCATCCATCAGCCCCATCAGGGGCATAACGAGGCAGCCCTGGGCAAACTGTAGCCCTGGGCAAAACCTGAGTTGGATGCCCCCCCCCCCCCATGGGCGGCCACTCCACCACGACCAAATTTTTTTTTGCACCAGGACATTGGTGTCTGCAGGAGGTGCATTTTTAGACATATCAGCACCACAATTTTAGCATATCATCAGGAGACTGTCCTTATGCTACTCCCCAAGTTTGGTGAGGTTTGGTTCAGGGAGACCAAAGTTATGGACTCCCAAAGGGGGTGCCCCATCCCCCATTGTTTCCAATGGGAGCTAATAGGAGATGGGGGCTACAGTTTTGAGGGTCCATAACTTTGGCCCCCTTGAACCAAACTGCACCAAACTCCAGATGATACCCTGAAATTTTGGTGCCGATACATCCAAAAATGCACCCCCTGCAGGAACATCCTAGAAATTTGCCCAAGAATCTTTGTTCTGCATTGAGTTTTCTGCATTGCTGTCAATGGGGTTGCAGGCTGTGGGGGGCACATTTCTGAAGGCACAGTCTCAAAACTTTCCGGGTCTCATCAGGAGACTGCCCTAATGATACCCCCCAGGTTTGGTGCAGTTTGGTTCAGGGGGGCCAAAGTTATGGACCCTCAAAAAGGTAGCCCCCATCTCCTATTAGCTCCCATTGGAAACAATGGGGGATAGGGGCACCCCTTTTGGGAGTCCATAACTTTGGACTCCCTGAACCAAACCTCACCAAACTTGAGGGGTAGCATAAGGACAGTCTCCTGATGAAACGCCGAAATTTTGGTGCCACTAGCCTATAAAATGCACCCCCTGCAGGCCAAAAATGGAAAACCACTAAAATACCCAAAAAAGAACCCAACATTTTGATGCCCCCCACAAGGTGATGCCCTGGGCAGCTGCCCACCTTGCCCAATGGGCATTACGCCAGTGAGCCCCATTAAGATGTCACTTACAAATGGTAGTTTTGTTTAATAAGAATGAGCCAGGAAGTCCTTAGCCTTGGGCATTCTCTTTCCTTGCATATCTCGAAGGCTTCTTATTTGGAACACAAATTATTGTGACATCTGAAGTGGGTGTTTTAACAAATGTATGGTTTCTTTCTTGCATACAAAAGTGGGGTTAAATGTAGTTAAGAATTCTGAATTGGCTACCTCATGCAATTCATATTTTCCAAGAATGAGGAATTCTGTTGTCTTTCTGGGCCTTTCCCCACTCCCTTCCATCCCCCCTATGCCGCACGCTGCTCTCAGCGCGCGGCATCCCAGGCGTGCGCCCAGGCGTCCCCACGACCCCGCGCTCTGTGCGGGGTCGTCAAAAGGCGCCGTTCGGAAGAGCGCCTGGGATGCCGCGCGCTAAGGGGGCGCGACAGCGGCAGTGTCAGGGCGGCTGCGCTGTGGCCGCGCCTGCCGTGGGGAGGGAGGAGGAACCCCGCGCTACTCTCCTCAAGTAGCGCGGGGCTTACGGTAAGTGGGGAAAGGCCCTCTGTTAGATGCAAGGAAGGCCTTAAGAACCAGCACCATAAAATGAATTGACAGCATTTAGGTAACCAGTGTGTTATTTTTAAGAGTAATGTAATATGAACACTTGAAGCTATCTTATCCTGAATCAGATCATTGTTCTATCAAGGCCAGTACTGTCTACTCAGACTGTCAGAAACTGTCTAGGGTCTCAGCTGGAGGTCTTTTACATCACCTACTACTTGATCCTTTTAGCTGGAATTGCTAGACATTGAACTTGGGATCTTCAGTGCACCAAGCAGATGCTCCAGCCAAGCCCCTTATGTTCCTAGCAGCACACTATGCTGTCTTCTGTTGCAATTTCATGTAAGGAGCATTGCAGCAATCCACTTTAGAGATTACAAATGCATAGATCAATGTAGTAAGGTGAGTATAAAAAAATACAAAAACTGTCTATATTAGGTTTAAGGAAGAGAGTGATTGTAAGTACACTGCCAACTTTGCTTCTCTAATAACAAGATTGGGCCCAAATCTACTTTCAAACCCTCCCCCTTATCTACCAGTGACAGGAGCATCCCATGGGGACCGAACATCTAGAACATTGGACTCCCAGATCAGCCTTTATTCAGTTTTAGTTTGTTCCTTCTTGACCCCTGCATCCAGACACTGATCAAGGACTGTTGATTTTTGGAAACTTTATTCTATTAATATAGATTTGATGCTGGATGATTTTGTTAAGCAGGCTGGCATAAATGCTCGGGAGCCTGGGTAAGTGACTAGAGCCTTGAGAGGCTCCTCAACTCCCATGTAAGTGATTAAGCTGCCTTGAGTCTCACAAGATAAAAGACAGAAAACATTGGAAACTTGTCCCTGTAAACTCCTAACTTTTTCAAATTCCAGATAAAATTAAGTGATCATCCATAGCTTTAGGAATAATAGGAATGACCAACACTGGTCATATTTCCTTTGTCTATGAAGATCATGCACCAGGAAACTTA
This sequence comes from Sphaerodactylus townsendi, assembly GCF_021028975.2. Lineage (NCBI taxonomy): Eukaryota > Metazoa > Chordata > Lepidosauria > Squamata > Sphaerodactylidae > Sphaerodactylus > Sphaerodactylus townsendi. Next base: position 63,416,349 of record NC_059427.1, read on the forward strand.
GCAGTATAAATGGAATTTCTTTCCTAAGTGAACTGATTTAGATAGTTTAGTGTATGTTAGAAAACATATTTTGAGATATGTGCAGAGTATTCTGCTCTTCTACTAATCAGTTTATAGACTTTAAAAATTCTCCATTTAAAAAAGCAGCTGAAAAAGATGAGAATACCCTTCTTATATATTGAATAGCTAATGTAAACATGAGGGATAATGGACAAGTTTACCCTTTAACTGGAAAAGTTTCATTCGCATACTGACAACTCTGCATGTGATTCTATGACAGCAGTTGTAAAGTGAGCTTGTAGATCTGGTTCTGTCACTCTGTCTGGGAGGTATCCCCCCTCCCCCAGCAAAATTTCTTGAAAACCTTCAAGTGATTAGATGGCCAGAAGATCTTCCTGCTGTCTTGGAGTCAGAGAGTGGAAGAGTGATGCATATGGAAACAGAAATGCTTCTCTTTATCTCACTCATAAATACTTCTGTGTCTCCTCCTTCCTACTGTTTGAGGAAATTTGCATGGAGAAAACAGGAGTGGGAAGGTGGTGGTAGACTGGTGGCCTGAGATATAAGGGATATAAGGCTGAAGGATATTAGGGAAGGGGCTTGTATAGGGATTTAATCTCTTATCCCAGACACCAGATGCATATCTTTAAATCACCATACACAGCAGGAGACAAGGAAACAGTGGGCTATTCCAGTTCTCCTCATCTGGAGTACTATTTACCACTGCAGAGGACAAAGAAGTTACTCCATGAGATCTGGAGGGAGATGTGGCTGACTTTCCCCTGCTATAGGAGGAATTTAAATGTACATATCAAAAGTCTGGCCTGCATGGACTGCAACATCTTCCTCCCATTCTAAAAGACCAGTCAGCATGATCATCAATGACAGAGTGCTCTTGATCAGAACAATTGTCAATTTTATGTGTCCTGATATCTGCATGGGACTTATTTGGGATTATGAACCAAGTCATGTATGTGTGAACGCTATCTGATTATTAAACACTATAAACACTGACTCCTTGGAAAATGCTGCATGTCAGGAAGGTTTGTGGTGTTATGCATGTGAAAATTCATTCATATTTGCAATTCCTGCATAATAATCAATTAGCAATCTAACCCTCTAATAATTAATAGCCATAAAACAAACTACATTATGGATATATTTTAAGCAATAGGGCAATGTAACTTATTTCCCTTTTCATTCTACTGATTGTTTTATCTTTTGTTTTTGCTATTTCTTTTCTTTTTTCTTTTTGTGATTCTATTATATATTGTCCCTTTAATATTTTGTAAATGTTTTAGCAATTGTTATTTGCAATATTCTCTGCCTTTCTAAATAGAATGACAGTATCCAATTACAACTACTGCTATTTCAAGAACATACTGTTCTATAGCAATTACACTTTTATTGTGTTGTCCTTGGAAAAATTTAGGACAGTCTATGTGGTTCTCTGCTGTGAGATTGGGTAGGCTGAGAAAGTGAGTGGCCCATTCTGAACAACACAGGTAAGATGTTTTGAGGTCAGCAAATAAAACATTTCATACAGGATGTCTGCACAGCTTTCTGCTCAAAATGTTTTGGAACTATTTTATTTTTCCTCCAAATGCTTTATTCCGAAAAATCTGAACTAGTGACTTTTTCCATTATAACATTTTAGAATCATTTCCTGTTCACTGTGCAGAGTGCAGGAAACATTTTTCCTGCCCAATTTAGAAGCTCTTTTTGTTGCACCTGCCATTTTCTGCTGCTTGAGATCCTCTGTGCTGTTCGCCATTTGCTGTTTCCCACGGAGGTTTCGTCTGCATGGAATCGGCAGGCAAAACTAACTTTATTCATGTACTTTAAACATTGAAATGGGGGGAGGGGGTTACACTGCAAACAGAGGAGACCTCTGTGGGAAACACAGCAAATGGTGCACAGCATGGAGGAAATCAAGCAGCAGAAAATGGTGGGCATGACAGAGCGGCAGGAAAAAGAACCCTTTTCAATAGCAACGCTTTAGTGTTCTGCGCTATGCAGACAAAAAAAGCCAAAATGGTTCTTTTTAAAATGTTTGCAGAATGTTTTAAATGGTCTGTGTGGAAAAAGCCAGTGAATTAACTCAAGTTCTAATAATCTTCATGGCAAGAAAGGGGATTTAAAACTGGGATTTTGGCTCCAAGGGCAACATTCTATCAAGCAGCAGCTCTCACTAATTCTGAATGATTGCTTTGATGAAGTGCATCCTTTGCAATGGCCCATTACTCATGTTTCTCTGTTTACACGCGAGGAGGCAGCCTAGTGCCTGCCCAACAGTTGTTTAAATGGACTCTGATTCTCTTAACTCCGCCCATCAACAGCTTTAAAGGCACAGATCTCATTACACATGGGAGTCTCACTACACAAACAACCTCCAAAGGTCCAGGAGTTTAGTAAGAAGATGCCAAGGGTTCTGTGGGGACAGAGCCCACCTGGTTCAGTGGCCTCCCAAGATGGGCTTGTTCTGTCCATTCTTCCAGCTTTGGATCTGCTTTGATTGGTGTGCTGCTTACAGTGGGCCATCTGGCCACTGATTCCTCATTCTAGCTGATCTCTAAGGATGGGCCCTGAAGCTTTGACTGAGCAGAATTCTAACCCCCCTCCCCATTCCAAAAATGCGTGTGCATCGACCCCTCCCATCTCAGGGTAGGAACCACTGTGGCCTCACCTGCCGTGGCACTGAGGCAAGAGAAGAAATGAGAGTGATGCCTAGTGTTCTCTCCCCTCCCTTGCAAAAGACTTATTTGTTGTGTTGCACACCTTCCCCCTTGCCCGCACTCCATGCTGCCAACTCCTTCCTGCTTCCCTAAGTGCACAGATCAAGAGATCCATCTCTGTGCACTTAGAGAAGCAGGAGGTGGCAGCATGGGGGGGGGGGGGTGGCATTGAGACAGAAGGCATGCAAAGCAGCAGAGAAGGCTTTTGCAAGGGACAACAAAAGAAGGGCATCTCTTTGGCTCTATCCCTCCACCTCCACCTCTCTGTTTCTGCCCTCCTCAATGATTGGGGGTAGTGGTGTTAAAACTTTATTTCAGACAGTGGCGTGAGGGAGTGGGGGGCGGAAGGAAGGAAGGAAGGAAGGAAGGAAGGAAGGAAGCAAGGAAGCAAGGAAGGAAGGAAGGAAGCAAGCAAGCAAGCAAGCAAGCAAGCAAGCTCGCTCACTGGAAAATCTGGGCTCACTGGAAAATCTCCCCGTTCTGGCAGTGAAGCAAAAATTTAAATCCTGCTAGAAGTGGTTTTGCTTGTGGCAGAGAATTGAAAGTGAAAGCGGGGCTCCAGGAAACAGGTTCATGCAAGAAATCTTGCTGCGAAGGACATTCACCCCCATCACGTCACAAAAACCTTATGCGTAATTGACCACTATTAAGATAATTGTATGTTGTGGTAGAATCAGCTGTTCTTGCAATGTTAATAGTGATATCCTGCTGGGAACTGATATATTTTTAGTTGTGTAATAAGATTGCAATGCAGCCTTCGCATATCTTGGCCTGGTTCTTACAGCTACTGTGAGGCACATCTTTCCCATTTCCTAATTTTGCAATAAGCAGAAGACAATAGCACAACATATGATGGGCACTCCTTTAGCTTCTGTTTGTGGAAATTGGTTAAATTCATATGAGCTATTGGTGTAGTAACAGGCAGTGATTGAGCAAGATAGTGGCCTTTACCTGAAATGGTGAAGTAACCAGTTGGTTTCAAAATAATGCCTGGAAATCCTTACCCTAGTTTTTTAAAATCCTAATACTCGTGTACCTAATACTAGTGTATCACTCATAGAAGCTCACATACGTTTGAAAGCATGTCAGTATTGCAAAAAATCTTTTTTTTTTTTAAACGGAAGGATTTTTATGTCCTAACTATATCAGATTTGCCTTCAGAACTCCTGATATACATGTAATGTAAGGATTCAGTATGGCTTTGAACTGGTTTGATTAGATTTTAAATTCAATTTCTAAACTCAAGTGATTGTGAATATCTTATATCGATAACTATAATAAAATACATTTTTCCTCACAGGGACTTTAGACTACCATTTCTATTGCACTAGGGAGATATCTGCTTTTTTTTGTTAAGAGTCTGGTAAACAAAGGAGAGGAAACTAAGGCTGTATATCAGGCCATTAAAGTTTTACTCTTTTAACTTCACCTGATTAGATATAGTTCAATGAAACTGAATTACTATCAAATTAATTATATAATGTATAGAATGTTCACTGTGATAATTCAAGTCTTCTTTTTGGGGAGATGGATGAGGAGGGAGATGTACAATGAACAATTCCCAGTAAACAGGCAAAGATAATTTTGGCAAGAGTTCTTCCCCTTTTATCTCTTTGTCGTCATCATGTACCTTTAGTGTTCAGTTCCAGTTATATGACAAGCCCAGCATGGGAAACAGGAAAGCAACAACTCTAACACCAAGGAAGCAGTTAACAGCAAACCATCTCTCAATGTCTCTTGCCTTGAAAATCCCATTAGGGGTCACCATAAGTCAGAAGTAGGTTTTGCAGGCTGGGAATGTAGACTATCCAGTTCTCTAGATTCTGCCTTTACGGTCAGGAAGTGGGAGGCTTCTTCCTCTAATCACTTATTGTAGAGTTCATGCTCAGGGTTTCTCACTAAAAACAGCCTTCTTCCTCGCATGGATGGTGGAAAGAGGAAGAATATGTGTGCATGTTTCTGGCTGCAAATTCTCCCTGGCTGAAGATTCTCCTAGGGTTTCAGAAAACTTGGATGGTCTCTCTTCTAGTCAAATAATTAAGGATATGAATTCTAAGAATATTCATCTGGATATTGACAGAAATTTATTTCCAGGTATGTCAGACTATGATCCTACATTCATTTTAGCTCAGAGCAAGTTCTCCTGAATTTCATGCAAGCACTGGCTAAATCATGCTTAGTACTGCAGGGTTCAACCATAAAATAGTTATCTCAATTGATATTTTACAATACTTTAAAATCTTATTGCGACTACATGGAGCTCAAAGGAATATATACACGGAAGAAAATATTAGTCCAGTAGTGGGCACTATGCCACCATTGCAAATGGATCTTAATATACTCTTGTAGAAACTGTGCTTGGAAGCTTTTTGGTTGAGAGACTTATTAATAATCTTGTTTGTGCCATACGTTCTTCTGTCTAAGAATAGATAGAGGATTGTGTTCCAACAGTAGGAACAACAACAAATGTGATAATGCATCAGAATAATGGGAATAATTTGCAACCCATCCCTTTACAGCCGCCTGTTTTGTTATATGACTTTGAGGGTATTATACAAAGCCTATTAATTTAGATAGTGCTTTACACTTTTACACGTGCAATGTGTAAGTTTTAAAATCTTTTTGGAATTAAAGGCAAGGGTTATGGACTAATTTTTAAGCTTGGGCTAGAATCTATTGGTTTCAAATTACTTTTGATGTGGAGCCAGAAATACAGTGGGCCATATCTGTTTATTAAAGAAATCGGACGAGGTACAAGATAATCTTTACTATAAAAACACAGAAAGCAGAAATTCAAGTTACAGCCCAAATGCTTTCTGCAGTGACTCCCCAGACTTTGTCCACTTAGTTGAAAACATAAAATGACACGGACGTTATGAGAGTCCTTCCAGTGTTTAGCTAAAAGTATGTTTCTGGCGTGGGAACTACGTCTTTGATCTGTTAGCGCACCTATATTACAAATGCGAGGCGGTGTCCGACTAGGTGGAAGAGGTTTCTCGCCAGCAGCCATGCCTTTCCATGAACGCGTGAGTCTCGAACCTGCAGCGTAACCCCAGGGACGCAGGAGTTAAACGCAAGGCAGTTGGTTTAATGGGGTCGAATCCCCATAGAACTGAAGCCCACAAGCCGGTTGCTGCTTTTATCCGGTCGAATGTAAAACTGGGCTGAAAAAAAACCTCACTAGTTCCTTGAAATAATTCGTCTCTCTTGCTATTGAGCATTAATCCACCTCCACGGACGGGAGACCATTTCAAGAACAGACACGTTTCAGCGACGCGAGACTGCCGGGAATCCGGATCCGTCGTCCACACCAGACGTCGGCAAGCGACGCCCAGTCGAGACCGGCCTCTGGCCGAGCCCCCTCCTGCGCCCCCTTCCTCCTCCTCTAGTCACACACGAGGCTCTTGGGAGACCTTTCGGGACGGAAGGAGCCTGTTATGCTTGCAGGGCATCTCCCCGCCCCTTTCCCCGCCCCTCTCGGCGAGTCTCTCCAACCGGCTCGCCCGGGCGGCGGGAGCGGCTGAAGCCCTGCACGCCCCCTCCCGCTCAGCGCCGTGGAGGACGGAGGGGGGACCCTCTCCAGGGGCTTTTGCGCCCTCCGCGGGATGATCTTGCGCACCAGCTCCATCTTGCCCAGCGCGGGGCAGCTAGCGGGGCTCGTCCTCCTTGCGGCCCTTGCGCCTTTCCTTAGCAGAAGCGCGGGGCTGCCGGGCTGCTGCTGCCCTTCTTCCCTCCCTCCCGGTCTAGCGGCCGAGGCTGGGTGACGCTAGCCCAGGACCCGGCGCAAGGCTGCAAACCGCTGGCCGCGGCTCCCTCGCTCAGGAGCGACACGGATGTCGGTCTCCAGGTGCTGCGGCGGCGGGGCTCGAGCCAGGCGTCCTTTGCAGGGCCGGGACTGGAAAGGTAAAACCTTCGCGTGGCGGGTGCGTGTGGGGTATACAGTACAGGCGCCTCCAGGAGGGGGCCAGGCGGCGTTCACGTCCACAGCCGCCGGCCAGAGCGACTGAATCCCGCCTCCTGCAGGCTGCGCTGGGGAAGATATCGGGCGTCCTCGTATTGCTGTTCCTTTTTCGGGGCAGGGGAGGGCTTGGCCTCGCCCAGAGGAGGCTGCATGTTGTTTGCCTTTCCTCGGGGGCGAGGGAGACTGTCGGTGGAGAGAAGTCCTGCTGCTCCCCCGGCCTTGCTCTGCCACGCAGTGCAAAGGGGATCTTGTGCCCCTTCCTTTCCCCTTACCCGCTTCTCTTCCTCCTGCGGCAATGGCAGATTGGCCCCTTTCCTGGTGAGGCGTCGCAGTTCTGGAGCTTCAGTCTCGTTTTAGCCTCTCGAGGGGTCTGGCCTTGGAGCTCCCTGACCCTTTTGCTTTGATGTCTGTTGGCCCATCTCTTCTTCGTTTACTGACCAGGAACCTCCAGGCGCGGCCCGGGCTGCTGTCCGGAACTTTTCTGTATTTCCCCCGCTTTCTGTATTTCCATTTGCAGAAATCAGAGTCTCATCCCTGACGGGCAACGAGTCCTGAGCTATAAGTCTTTCAAAGACTGTCTTTGTTCCTGAGGCCAAATTTATGAGGAAGGGGAGGAAAACGGCATTTTGCGCATGCCCAGAGGCACTGACTAGCTGTTACTTCCGAATTGAGGGCTTTTAAAGTGCAAAGTAGCAAATAAGTAATTTAAAGAAATACGCTGCCTAGCAGGATTTAAATGATAGTTTTGGAGTCTTCCTTGAGATAAATACTCGTTGGCTGAGATGGCTGGAATGAAATCAGATTTGTGCTTCTATAGTAGATGGAGGGTCATGGTAGATGGGCCAGCTAAAGGATTTTCTTGTTGAGTACTGGGTCTGAAATCTTTAGTTTTCTTTTCAGCTGCATTGGGTCAGTGAGGGAGAGGTTCCATCTTTTTGCTATTTATATATCATATATTCAGAGCTTGAATCTTTGTACAACCATTGAATCCAGTAGTATTCTCCATATGTTGCATTTCAGTTCATGGCTAACCATACTCCTGTTTAGTCTAATGAACAGGGTTCTCCTCTTCTAAGTCCTGATCTCAGACAGTAGCCAGTTCCATGTGTTTCAGCAAAGCAAACATAACTGAAAAGTAATGTTTTGGTTTTCATAATGAGCTTTGAGTAGACTGAAGATACAGTGAATGGGAACTACAAGGTTTGTTATTAGTTGTCGTGGTTACCTGAGCGAAAGATAAATCTGCGCAAGGATTTTGTCAGGGTCAGATGTTCCTCCAAACACTCACAGTCTTGATTCAGGCCCTCGGCCCTCCTTAATTTTCTGTCAACAAAATGATAGTCCAACAATGAAGCCAATATGAGATCATCTGCCTGCATAATCCAAGGTGTATTGTTAGAGGAGGATTGACTCACGACCCATATTGTTTTTATTGGGGGTGTATGTGTCTGCTCCAGAACTTCCAGTTTACAAATGAAGTGCTGAAGAGGAAGTAGGAAAAACTCACAAGCAAATGCATTCTACTACATTGTTATGCTGAGCTTCTGGGAGTGGTATGATACACCCATGGCTCCAAGCTGTTTTATATGTTACTGATATTATATATGCGTAAGTCACTTCCGTTACAATGTATGGTAATTCTGTATTCATGTAGATTACTCTGCTTTGTACTGGAATGCCATGATGGGTTGCATCTTCATCTGAGTACATGCAGTGATTTATATGTGCGTGATTATCACATGTTGCATTTTCCGTTCAGGAATCACATACTTTAGGTGCAAAAGAAAATCAATATATAAAATGCCTTGCTTATAAGAATTTATAAACTTATATCAGTGAACTCCATCTTCATTTCAATGTTAGTATGAATGAATGAGGAGTTACTATGAAATAAGGAAGCCTAATCTAAAAGGTTGGGTATTTTTTTTTTGAGGTGTGGGGTCCATTTTCAGCATTTTTGTATGTTTCTTTACAGTGGTGGTGTGCACAGTGATTATCAGTTTTCCTGTACTATATGCATTGGTTTACTGTTTCTTCCTTTTGATCTATTAGCATACGTTAAGAATTCTTAGAGCACAAAATCAGGTATTTATTTTATTTCATGAAATGTGTGTCCTGTCTTTCTGCTCTCATGTGGGCTACCCAGGCTGCTAACAAAGTAATACATACATAATAAAACCATGTTTTAAAACCAACAAAAAACCTCACACATCATTCAAAGTAGAATTAAAATAAATACGAAGACATAAAAGTGTACTTAAAACACTGAGCAGAGATGAGGAATCATTGAGACAGCACCACCTGAACCAAAAAAGTCTCCCTGGGGAGAGAGTTCCATAGTGTGGGTGTTATGACCAAGAAGGCCTTCTCTTGGGTTGCCACATGCCTAATCTCTGAAGGTGCAAGTACCTGAAGGATAGACTCCAAAGATAGCTGTAGTGGTGAGGTAGGTTCATAAGAGGGTAGGTGGTCAGTCAGGTACCATAGTCTCAAACCATATAGGGCTTTAAATGTCAGGATTGTGAATTGTGTGTGGAAACAAATTGGAATCTAGTCTAAATGGGACACGACTGGAGTGATACGACCCTCTCCAGCCAATGTTCTGGATGTAGCATTCTGTACTAATTGAAGTGCTAGGATATTATATTTAAGTTAGTGATGCTCCCCAGTGTTTAACCTATCATAGTAGTTCAAGCAGAAAGTTATTAAAACATGTATGACACTAGCCAAGTAAAATTTGAAAATATGTATTGTCAAGAAATTTTCATTTTAAATTATCTGCCTAACTTTTTTGGCATACTTGGTATATTTTAGACAGTCATTCTCTAAGCTGCATTAATAGGACCACAGCCCTCACCCCCCAAGCTAGTCATATTTCTTAATGAAATATTTCATTTTGAACTTACAGTTGTCTCATTCCATGTGTATTCTCCTATATGCAGTCTGGCTTATGCTATAATTGAATAACATTTGACATATTTTGTAGAAAGTAAACCCTATATAGGGAAGCAGGAGTGAAAGAATTCAAGTACACAGCAATGCTATGGCTTGCCTAAACAGGTGTGAATTTTATAATTCAAAGGACATGTGGGCTGTGTGATCAATAATTTTGGTTATTCTCCTTGGAAACATACTTTAATCGCACATTTATTTATTTATTTATTTATTTATTTATTTATTTATCTACCAATCAATCATTCTTATATACCGCCCCTCCCCCAAAGGGCTCCCCCAATTAAATTTTTATACATTCTTGTTCAGAACTATATTAATTGGAAAGACAGAAACTTGATTTAAATCAGTCCACCTTGATTGAACAACTTCCTTAAAACTGCATACATGTTAGTTTGAAAATCTTGTAAGAGTCAGTATTGATACGGGAATCTTCCTGGAACTTGGCACCTTGCAAATAGGTAGTGGCAGGTAAGTAGATATAGCTTGTAATGTGCACACCATTAAGGGGTACATTATGGTGAGATGTAAGATTAACACGATCTTAATTCTTGTGAAGTTATCCAAAATCTAACACTTGTAGATCACTGAGCTTCTTCGTATAAACACAGCCATTTCACAGATTTGTGGTTTGGCTGTCATTTATATGAAGTTAAGTCTTGCAACAGTGTTATTAAGGCAACAGTGTAAGCTAGGGTTGCCAGGTCCACTGTGACAATTGGCAGGGGATGGGGGTGAAGGTGGGGACTTAGGGAGGACAGTGCTGACATCACTTTTGGAAGTGATGTCAACATGGTGACATTGAGGGAGATGCTCTGGTGTTTGGGCGAAAACTCTTTATGTTTTACCCAAATGCCAGAGTCCCTTCCTCAGTGTCGCCAATGTGACTGAGGTCGTCCTGGGGCTTAGGTAGTGCTTGCTTTGTCAGTAAGCTATTTTGATAACAACCTGTATCCTAATTAGGGTCAAAATAGCTCAGTAATTAGGCATCAAAATTGCTGAATTGTAGAAAAATAGAAGAGATAAATGCTTATCTAGGACTCCTTGTAACCATTTGCATGGATGACTAAGGAATAACTGAACAGCCGGAACTAAATTGACAGAAAGTTGCCCACATAACTGAGCTTTCAATAAACCTAAAATACGGTATAAAACTCCTTGAGCATTCTATTGATAAGGAAGATATCTAGATTTCAGACACATCTATCTTGCAGTAAGTATTTGGTATGGGATGCCATATTTTATTTTAATTCAGTTGAGTTGATGTAAAAACTTCCTTAAAGAACCTCTTGAGACCCATTCAGCAACATTTTTATTTATTTATTTATTTATTTTTGAACGATTTAAACCCCTTAACTACAGTGGGCTAAAAGCTTTTGAGCTTTCACAAATAAACTAAAACCAACAGTTAAGATCACAGAAAAGCTCCCCAATTTTAAAATAATATTTTAAAAAAGACAATAACTTAATTAGCTGACATATTTATTTATTTATCAAAATATTTATACCTCATCTTTCCTCTGGACTGAAGGCCATTAAAATCCCTTACTAATGAAAATGGTTAATTAATAAAAACAAACAAACCCAACAACATAAAATTATTAGGCAGCATGAGTAGCATGTAGGATCCATCTGGGGCTTAAAATTGTGAGTAGCATCTGTGTGAAATTTCAAAGACATTGCACTGCCACAGAAGATTATCTATCTTTGGTGGCCAGTCTCTGCAGCTTGAAAGAGTGGGAGCTAGTGCTAGAAAAATGTCCTGTCCCCTTAATAGAGCCTTCCTTCCTTCCTTCCTTCCTTCCTTCCTTCCTTCCTTCCTTCCTTCCTTCCTTCCTTCCTTCCTTCCTTCCTTCCTTCCTTCCTTCCTTCCTTCCTTCCTTCCTTCCTTCCTTCCCTTCCCTTCCCTTCCCTTCCCTTCCCTTCCCTTCCCTCCCTTCCTTCCTTCCCTTCCTTCCCTTCCTTCCTTCCCTTCCTTCCTTCCTTCCTTCCTTCCTTCCTTCCTTCCTTCCTTCCTTCCTTCCTTCCTTCCCTTCCTTCCTTCCTTCCTTCCTTCCTTCCTTCCCCCTTCCTTCCTTCCTTCCTTCCTTCCTTCCTTCCTTCCTTCCTTCCTTCCTTCCTTCCTTCCTTCCTTCCTTCCTTCCTTCCTTCCGTTATTATTAAGCTATTGTGACCAGAGGTTACAGAAATCAGAAATTTATTACAGAAATCTTGAGCATAAATCAATACATTGGAGAGTAAAACAGCATAACAATATTCAAAATTACAAACCAGTAAAATATATAACTCCTAAAATTAAAACATAACTCCTAAAATTACAAACCAGTAAAATATATAACTCCTAAAATTAAAACATAACTCCTAAAATTAAAACATAAATTAAAACATTATTTTTTAAATAAACCTATATCATTATATAATAAAAAAAGTAAAACACATTTTAACAAGATTTTAGGGAGATTACTGTTATTTATTTTGCATCAAATCTAGTGATTTCTGGATCAAAATCTGCTAGCAGTGGGGCTATCACCCAGGACTCGATAGAAAACCAATATCTAAATAGGAGTAATCCAAAGAACCCTGGGGGCAATCCATTGATCGCAGCATTGCAAGAAGTGATCTACAGTCTCAGTTGAACCTAATACATAGCCACAAAAGCAAAATGGGATCTTATTAAATCGTCCTATCATTACTGCTGTTGGCAAACATGCCATCTGGTGAGCATAAAAGCACACCTGTGACTAGTGATTGAAAGGAATTTCAGTTATGGAGGGAGAGTGATCAGAAGTGGAATCCCTTGTGTGAAAGTGGAGCACACTTGCCTTGCCCGAATTAGTGTGCTAGCTTGATCAAGGTCAATCATCCTCATCTTAATCAGCTTTGACAGTTCCTGGATACCCTTATTCCTAAGCGTTATAAGGGAAAAGCTAAGGAAGTTAATCCTATTATCTACATACTGCTCCCAGGCTTCTAAAATTGTCTAAAAGGTGCAAGAGCCCTCTTTGGACATTTGGTACTGTAAAAAGTACCTTCAGTCTCAGATTAAAAGTAGCAATCCAAGCTCTAGATGCAAATAAGTGCAGCACAAACACAACTCTGACTATGATTCTTTTGACACAACTAAGCACTCTTGCCATCCATTGAAGAACTGTATAGTCCAAAGACTTAGAAACTCCATTTATCCAAATAGCTTCCCCAAACATGGAATTATTTTAGTATTTAATAAATAAATCTTTTTAAAAAATAAATAAATCTTAACATTGAATTAAAAAAAATCTTAGAACAGCATTTGTATTATTCCTAGTAGCTTCAGTTAGTGAGTGGACATGAGCTTTTCAAATGCGATTATAACTTGTCATGACTCCCAAATATTAAAATTTGCTTCCTGTTCTCTTTCCCATCCCTTGACAGCCCAGACTTTCTGCTTAGGGAAAGAACTTTTTGAAAAGACAATTCGTTTAGAACATTAGCTTCATGACCAGCCAATATAAAGTGCTGTTTTTTGGAGGTAAGGGTTGTTTAAGTAAGGGTTAAAAAGTAGAGAGGCTAGAAGACAGCCTTGTTTAGCACCTTTTATCAAGGAAATAGAGTCAATTAGTTCACCCTTTGATCTGCGATGAACTTGTGCTGTTGGATTCTCATACAATTTGAAAATTGACCAGAGAAGACTTATCTATTGTTGCATTGGTAGTTTAGCCCAAATATGAAATCTTGGTACTGAATCAAAAGCAGCCTGAGATCCATAAATGTTACATAAAATGGCCTCCTGGGAAAGAGGGTATTTCTCAGCTAAGTGTTATAGTGTGAGACAATGATCAAGAACTGAAACTCCCCTCTTAAATCCTGCCTGCCCAGGATATAGTATAGATTCTGAATCTACCCTGTCCCGAAGCTGGGAATACAAATGCTGCATAAACCTTGCCTATTGTTGAAAGCAAGCTCATGGGTTGATAATTTGCGGGAGTATTCTTGGCTCCTATTTATATATAGGAACTATTATTGCATACTTCCAAGCTATGGGAATAATTCCTGTAACATTAATCTGGGCAAAAAGGGTGGCCATCAGTTTACTCCACCATATCAGATTAGCTTTCAAGAAATAACCTGGGATTACATCAGACCCAGAGGCTTAAAGGAATGTTATTTACCTAGTGATGTTATTTGCCTCCATGCCATGAAAAGCTTTAATTGGCTATTTACAAACTATTTAAAGGGGTAGGAATTAATCTTTATTAGTAGTCAGAATTTGTGCTTTTCAACTTGGTATGTTTTTTGCATGTTCCATGGTCAGCCCACAGTGAACATTTGTTTTCTCAGTTAATAAGTGTTGCTCTTTATTAAGCATGTTCTTTGTCTAACAGAGGCACTGTTTCTACATATGTATAGTTTTTACTTATGTATTCATAGATAGCTTGTTTCCAAAAATAGTTCTGTGAATGAGCTTCTTGCTTAATGTTCCTTAGAACTACTATAAGTATGCTATTTCGGCTATTTGAAAAAAAAAATGAAATTTTTAAATACTGTTCAACTTAATTGTTCTTTTTATTCTGGGTACATTTATTTTCACTATGACATTATGCTTAATTTTTTCAGTGTGAGTGAAAATATGATTTGGTTTCCTCTCATTAAATATTCATTAGGTTATATGGTAATATCTAAGTATAAAATTGTGATACAGAAACAAATGGTGCTATATGAACATGTGTTAACTGCAATCCTAAGAATACTTTCATGGGATTTAACCCCATTGAATTGACCTGGATATGATTCTGAGGAGACCTATTCACGATTACTGTGTAAGTTACATAAATATCAATACTGACATAATGTAAGGGGGAATTGGGAAAAAAATCAATGTATTTTTATAAGTACTGTTCTGAATGGAAGAAACGTTGCAGAAAGGACAGTCAGTACATAATGAGTTTATTATTTCACAAGCTGGAGTAATCTCAGAGCCACATTTCATGTGAGTATGGTGTTTTTTATGTATGGCATGAGTGTTCGAAGTGCTAAAAATTTTTTCCTCACCAGCAACTTAGCTCCTCTATTGCTTAGGTCCTTGGGTGCTTTGCTTTTAAGATGACCACAGATACTAGAAGTGATGTTACTTTGGGGAAATGTTCTTGGGGAAGAGGATTATTGTAAGGCACAGGAAAGATAGGATATCCATCACACATTTTAATTTTTTGCTTATCAGACCCCCAACTACTTTCTCTATGCAATTTAGGCAGTTTCATACTTAACTCATAGAATGCCATCATTTCTAGCCCTGGTCTTAAATATTGACAAAATATACAAAAAGGATGAATAATCTTGAATATCACAGATGTTGACTAGGATACTGACGATGGTGTGTGTCATGCCCCCACAGAGGCTTTTGTTATTTCCCCATGAAGCTTCAGTTTCCCCATAGTTAGCATGGGTTTAGTTCATTGTAAAGTCTTCAAAGGGAGGCAATTTTAGTTAGCCCCTGTCCCTTTAAGACATTTCCCAAGAGGCAGTTTTCCTTCTTTACCCAGCAATCCCCTGTTTTAGCTCTAGCCAGTCAGTCAGAGTGAGGTGCCAAGGGTAGCTGGAGACTGTAATATTCGTGACATATATGGTGGTCCATTGTAGTCTATGGTGATATGTAGAGCACAAGTTAAGGTTAACAGCAATTAGAACCAGACAAAGACTGAAAGAACTAAAAGGAAGCAAGGCACAGTGGACTTTCTTGAAAGCAACCAAGAGAAGACAGAGTCTACAGCTTCAAATCTGCTCAAGACGAGCAAGTGCTTTGATTTAGAGTTTTAGACAGACCCAAGGGAGGAGTTAGGGTCTTAATTCTCCTAATAAACCTATTGTTTGAACTGTTGAACCTGGCTTGTGTCTCCCCCCACTGTGTCCTAGCCAAGTGCAGGGCACCAAAAACAGATTCACTTGGGTGGCAGAACAGTGTGGCTGAATAATTTAATAAAGGGGTAATATAGTTTCACATTTCTGATAGATGCACATGCTGACTACAACTCTTCTGGTAGCCCAGCTTCTTCTGTAACCTCCATTATAGTGACTCCAGCAAACTATGCACACAAATAAAGCCAGTTAGTTCTCCAGTGCCAAGCAGAAATGTTGTAGGGCCATAGCTCTCCACCTACTTTCTAAATATACTTGCCAGGCACAGGGAAAAGTAGGCATCTTGGCACTCACAGACTCAATGCTGGGGACATTGGTCTATATTAGCATAAGGCAGTTTTTAGCTTAAACGCTCTTAAGCTTATCTCAGGCTTCTCCTGTCTTTTAATTCTTGGAATGCGTTGAAAACTTCAACTTCGCCATCATTTAGAATCTGCTTTTGTTATGGGGTTATATGATATATTTTTAACACATACACACACTCACACTGAGGGAAGGAGAGCTATGGACCACAATTACTGTGGGTCTCTGGTTCCCTAAAGTTAATATAAAAATATGTTTTCTTTAACTTGTTTATCTTACACTTTATTCTTTATTTTACCTTTTCATATTAGGGTAGAAAATGTCCCATAAAACCTGTTTTTGGTGGTCAGAGTATATAATGTCCAGAACCTCTTTTGAAAACTCAACTCCTCGACATACACATTCATGAGAGGTGGATTTTATTTATTTTATTGTTTATTTTACAACATTTATACCCCTTTCACATGAGTCACTTATGTAGCCAACAAATTTATACATAATAAAATCATGTTATAAATCTATGAAAACCAACCCCAATCACCAGGAAATCATCAAAACAATTAAAACCATAGTTAAACTTCATGCAAAAATTTTTGAGCCAGCATAATGTAGTGATTAAGAGCTGTGTACTTGAATCTGGAGAACAAGGTTCAATTCCCCACTCATCCACATGAAGCCTGCTGGGTGACCTCGGACCAGTCACTATTCTGTCAGAACTCTCTCAACCGATATGGAGGCAGGCAATGGCAAACTACATCCAAATGCTTGTTGCCTTGAAAACCCTTTGAGGTCATCATAAATCAGCTGTTACTTGACAGCACTTTCCACCAAGTATTTTAAGTAATCTTTTTCATGCCTTGCTTTGGGAGTGATCAATGATGTTGCTATAGCAACAGCACGTACTGCATTATGCAATCTCTGTTTAAACTGTGGGTGTGTTGTGAATGGTATTTGAATAGTCTATGACATTTTGGGAGTTAAGATACTACACAATAATCATGCTTCTATTGCCAGTTACTTCACTTATTTGAATTTTTTGACCTAAGCCAGAACACTGTGCTTGTAAAAATCTAAAATATTTTGAAGAAGAAAGAAGAATGAACTTTCTTTTCAATTTCACACCATCTTTATTCATTACTATATATTGATGGTTAATTCTTTAAAAGTACACATGAAAGATTGTAATTGGTTACAAACATGTAACTAAAACATACCTGGAAACGTCTCTTCTGATACTTATTACATATGAATTCTGTTCATGCACAGCAGAATGTGACTCATTGGGCCAAGAGAACAATACACAATCCTTATGTACTTCATGTATGGTCTTTTGATGTTGAAAGAGATTTCTGAGTTAGCAGAACATACAATAATGATTATATAATATATACAAGAAGCAACTGAAACTAAAAAAGGACTACAAAGTTAGGAAACAGTGCAATCTAAACAACATAATGCAATAAATGCAAGAATAGAAAAAACCTCAATTTTTTACCAACATTAAAGTTAGAATTATGTTTATAAATATTCCCTCCTGAGCAAACATTTATTTTTGAGTAATTTTATTGATTTTATAACAACTACAAAACTAACAGTAGACATTAGTGAACCAATCACTTTATACTACTAAGACAACATAGGTAAAGACTACGGATAACTAATTTGACTTCCTGCCCAAATCCCACTGTTGAAATTACCCCTTATTTAGTAAATTTTTCATTAATATCAAAACCAGAAAGCTTTAAAATGTTAAAAAATAATTTGAACCCAGTTCCATTTTTTAAAAAAGTGCAGACACAGAGCTATAATATAACATTGTTATAGCCTTATCTTCCTAACTTAGTTTTCAAAACTGAAGGTTTTATACAGTATTTTTCCTTCCCCCCCAGGTCATTTCCTCCAGTAAATTGTATAATTTAAACTGATGTTCCTCTATTGTTTTTATTATCTAACATTTTAATCTATTTTATCCAGTTCTCTTACATTTCACAAATTCAACAGCGAGATATTTTAAAGTAAAATCCTTATTATTCTGTGCACAGAATTTCTTGGCGCTTGCTGTAGTGGTGATTCTCTGTTGCTGCTCTTTGTGCGTAAACAAAAGACCTTCCCATTGAAGCTATGCAAATCTAATCTGCTTCTACTTTAGAAAATCAGCCAAAAAAGCATAGTTTTTTATCTTTTGCAAGACTCTCATCCAGTGGTGGGATTCAATAATTTAACAACTGGTTCCGGTGGTGGAATTCAAATAATTTAACAACTGATTGTTTACAAGGACCATTTTAACAACCAGTTCTGCCGAAGTGGTGTGAACCTGCTGAATCCCACCACTGCTCTCATCCATATTTATCTCATTATTATGACCTCATTATCTTCCATTTGGAATGATGGTTTTTGATGGGCCTCTGAGACTTGATCACCAAAATCCTTTACATAGACGAAGATGACAATATCTCTGCTTGGCTTAGATGTAATCTTCCCTAAAGGTGTGGAGCTGCGAGGGCTACAGCTGGTAAATGATGGAAGCACCGCAGACTCCCACCCCAGCTAGACACTGTGGTTTGAGTTTCTGCATGCTTCCTTGCAGGGGAGATCATCCCAGGAGCAAGTACGGCATTTTGCTGGCTCTCTCCTTGCCCAGAGAGGCATGTGACTTCTTTTAGAACTGCAACTGGATTTTTTGTCCCAGAGCAAGCTTATGAAACCATTATCATCATCATTAGAAAGATGCCATTCTGACCACTTTTTAAAAATTTGCTACGATCTTATTCCCTTCATAAAAATATCCTCTTGAAGAAGTGTTGGAAATGCAGTGTGGATACACATGTGGTGAAAGTATAGGGTGATGGGGGTGTTTGGGAAAGATTCCCTGCTAATAGAACTGCTCTCCAGGTGACAGAGATCAGTTCACCTTGAGAAAATGGCCACTTTGGAAGATAGATTCTATGCCATTATATACTGAAATCCCTCCCGTCCCAAACCCTGCCCTCTACCCCAAAATCTCCAGGTAATTCTCAACCTGGAACTGGCAACCTTAGTTGAAAACCATGGATGGGAGATTAAGGAAGGCTAGGGGTCATTATGCAGAGGTAGGCAATGGAAAACTACCTCTGAACATGTCTTACTTTCAAAACCCTACCAGGTTGCCATAATTTGTTTGCGACTCAATGGTGGTTTCTACCACCAAAGTGTAACAACCAACTTTTTATTTGTTTCCTTTTTTTCTTTCCTTTTTTCTTTCGTTTCCTTTCTTGTCTCCTATCAGAGCTCCATGAGACAATGCTCTTGAGAATCACAATCAGTTTGATGAAAGGACTGAAAGAACTGGCTACAGATAAAGTAATTGTGGGAGTTTTATCACAAAGTAAAAACTCCAAAGCAGTTGAGATTGAAAATTCAGAATGACCAGTTTAAAAAAAGGGGGGGGGGTACTAAAAACAACTCTGAGATCATCTTGAAGTGGATATTTGAAGAGAATATGAGTTTATACCTGGCATGAGTGGAGGGATGAGTATGTTTGTGTCAGTTCACCTCCATATGTCTTCCAGTATATCTGAAAAACAAATCAGACCATTTGTTTCAGTTTTACTTGAAGAGCCTAGCTGTTAAAAAGTTTGGTTTACCTGTGATTTACTGTTTCATTTACTTAAAGGGGAATAACTTGGTGGCAGTAATTTTAACTTGAAACAGTTGATCGTTACATGAAGCAAAGACTAGTCCAAACCAATGTTTTATTTGGTTCCCAGGAACATGTGAGAAATAGAGATCTATCTATTTTTGTATCATAAGTTTATGTGATGGTACTTTGCTTCCTGGAATGTGTAGTTTTCGGTTATGCAAAGATATTTATTGGTTGTCAAATGCAAGGGGAAATACTCATCTTTTGAGTCTCTGACACTATTTCCTACTATTGCATTTCTGGGATTTACTAACTAGGTTATTGCCTCACTAATTTTCAGACAGCATAAATTCATTGCAAAATATATTTATAAAATTTGCTTATCAGTCGGTTATCACATGTAGTCTTGTTTTCAAATCACCATGGCACTATACTTTTTCCAAAAGGAAAGGGAAGTTGTAAGAGAAACTGAGATTTTGTGAAAGCCATGGAATTACAGAGATATTCAATATCTCTTTCTTTAGTGACCTTTTAATTTCATGTTAGTGCCTTCAGCACCATCTGTTTGCCTCTCCTCACTTTGCTCTTATGCACACTTTTATTCCATTTCAAACAATAATAATGTAAAGCACATCACAAGCCCTAAGTACATACTGCTTTTAAAATATGGGGTATGCCTTCTCTCTTTAAAAATACTTAACAAATTAAAGTTCTAAATGTTTATGGGACACTGCTTTAGAATACAAAGGAATCTTTTTTTTTTTTGGCTAGTATACATTTTCTCTCTTAGGACTGAGGACTGAAGAAATACACAGCAGGCACTCTGACCTCATTCTGAACCTGGTTAAATGCTGTTTGAAACTGCAGGGATTTACCCTTTATTTGACCTTGAGACAAAGCTGAAAATAAAACAGTAGCATGGTAAATAAACCCAATGATGATAGTTCTTAACTGTGAGAGATTGTTTAATCTGTTTTATTTTAAAATGTTTTTGGTGAGTGTTGAGTAAATCTAATGAGATTACTAAACTGAATGAATTTGCATGAGCAAAATATTTAGAAATCTTTACTACTTTCCTCACTGCCCTAAGAGAAATGCACTTCATATCCATGCTTCATATAATTGCGTTATGTTGTCATAGTGTTTCCACATTTGGAATAGCTGCCATTTAGAGTTAACTCAGAGGGATATTTTTATTTTCCTGATGTAAGTAGTGTTGGACACTTGAGATGTTCCAGTATGTGTCATGCGAGGAAGTCTGTAAAAACCTTTGGTTTCTCTGACTGTATTATAGGGAAATAAAAAAACACTCTGGTGGCGCCTTACAGACTGAAACGTTTAATCCTATATAAGCTTTCATAACTCAGGGTTCATTTCTTCATATATGAAAGCTCAGGTTGGAATAAATAGTTTAGTCTTTAAAGTGCTACTGGATTTCTGATTTATTTTGCTATACTATACTAATGTGAAATGACAGCTAGTGTGGTGTAGTAGTTACAATGTTGGACTAGGACTTGGGAAACCCAGGTTGAAATCCCTATTCCCACCATGGAAGATTGCTTGGATGAGCTGGGCCAGTCACATATTCTCAGCCTTCTCTGGCTAGCATTTGGATGAGAGCAGAGGCGCATTGAGGGGAAATGGTGCCTGGGACAACACCTTCTCTGGGCGCCCCCCACCACTGTCCCCCCCACACCTGGGGGCTTAACTCGGGGGTGCCAAGCCCCTCCCTCTGCCTCCCTGCAGGCTGGCTCCTGCCATTCCCAGGGCCCGAGGAGGCCAAAAGCTGACCTGCACAGAGGCTGGGGGGCAGGCTCGGCGGGCGGGTTGACCGCTGCTGAGCTCCATGACCCCGTCCTCTGTGGAGGCTGGTTCCTGCCATCCCCAGACCCCGGGGAGGGCAAAAGCCAGCCTGCATGGAGGTGCGGCTCAAGGTGGTGGGGCTGCCCACCACCAAGCCCTGCCCCCATCTCCCTGCAGGCTGTTCCTGCCCTTCCCCAGGCTCTGGGGATGGCAGGAGATGGCCTGCAGGGAGGCAGGGAGGGGGTGGGGCTCATGTGTGTGTGACTGGGGCGCATGCCGTTTTGTCAACATGATCAAAAGGCATGTGGATGGGAACATGAACCCTACAGGCTGTTCGCCTCTGGATGGAAGACCTCTAATGATTACCACAGGTATGATGTGGAGGCAGGCCATAGTAAATCATCTCCCAACGTCTCTTGCCTTATAAACCCTAGAGGGTTGCCACAAGTCAGCTTGATAGCAGGAAAAAAAGTCTAATATGGAATGATTGGGAACTGAAATCGGAGAATTTTGTATGTGAAGGAGTAGAGATTAGGAAAAAATATGCATAGGACAATACGAAAACTAACTAGAGGGAAGAATCTAGGGATAGAATACTAGTTTAGAAGGAGGGTGCTAGAAACATAAGAGAGAAGGGCTAATCTTTGAGGTCTCCTTCCTGCAAAGATTGGAAGGATTAAAGAGCTTTTAAATTTTAATATTGCTTTTTAATTTTCTTTATGTCATCCTAAGAAAGTTGCAGTAATTAAAGTGAAATTTATTGTAGCTGTCCTGAAATGAAACATAGTAAGTTGGTATCTGTAAAATGGCGCAAGGCTTCAGTAGAGTCATTTTTAATAATCTAATAACATGTTCGCCCAACTCCTTGTCCATTTACTAATTCCTTCCTGTATAATTTATTGTTCCTTCTCTAATAACGAGTGTTACCATCTCTGGGTTAGGAAATTCCTGGAGATCTGGGGGTGGAGCTTTGGGAGGGTATGATGTGAGGAGAGACCACAATGAAATATAATGCCATAGAGTTCATCCTACAAAGGAGCCCTTTTTCTAGGGAAACTGATATCTATTGTCTGGATCAGTTGTAATTGTGGGAGGTCTCCAGGCACCAACTGGAGGTTGATAACTCTAGTGACAACTCCATAATTTTGACAGACATTGTCAAGGCTCTAGGATTTCAACTATACCAACAAATTGCACATGTATTTTTAATTTGATTGTTTGTGAAGCAATGTAGTAAGAGAAAGTTACAACTTCTGGCAATTAAGCTTTTTGCACCTGTGACTCTAGACTGTATATGCATCCATCCAGATTGCTGGCTGACTTTCTTCCTTCCATTCTGTATTGCTGGCCTTTCTTCTTTCCATTCTGTATTTCTAGCTGCCTGTGGTAATCTGTTGTATTTTTTTTCTTGTTTAATAACAAAGATCTGTTCTCTTCCAGTGTTCCTGTACATAAGAGTTTGGTATGGTATGGTATATTTAATTTATATACCGCCCTCCACCGAAAGGCTCAGGGTGGTGCACAACAACATAATAACAACATAAATAAACATAACATCGTAGAACAACCATCAATAAATGCATCAATAACATAGGGTCAATAAACATAACATCATAAATATAGCAACATAGACATAGCATTTTAATGCCAATAAAAATCCAAACAATACAGTAATAATAGAACATATAAGCATCATAAATACAATTAAACCAATTGAGACCAGTTTTTCATAAATTAACAATAATTCTAGACAGCTGGTGTCACCATACAAAGGAATACAAAGGTAAATATATAGCCATGCCTACTGAACATCACAGGCAGTAGCACCACATATTAACTAGTAGAAAACTCTCCCAAAAGCCGGTTTGCACAGAAGAAAACAGATAGAAAAAAGAAAGAGATAAGAAGAAGAGAAAGATAGAAAGGAGGAGTAACCTGGATCCATCTGCCACCTGGCGTCCAGACATCTCTTTCAACAGTCAAGGGGAAGAACACAGAATACCACCACCCACCTGGCCAACTGTGACCCAGCCAGGTATAGGTAGTCCCTGTGCTGGAACAGGTGGCCATCTGCCACTTAGTCACCTATTTCGCAGCAACAGCAGGGTCATTGAAAAAGAACACGAGAAGGTCACTAGATATCATGATTTGAAAATTGAGCTTCAATGTCTATGGCACAAACCAGCTGAGGTCGTCCCAGTGGTAATCGGCATGCTGGGCGCCATCCCGAAAACACTAGGGCAGCACTTGAAACATCTTTGAATTGGCAAAATTAACATCTGTCAAATTCAGAAAGCAGCCCTGCTGGGATCCGTACAAATACTACACCAATGCATTACAACTTCCTAGGCCTCTGGGTGAGGCTCGAATTGTAATGAAGGCCAACAACCAGCTAAAGATCTGGCAGCTGTGAAATCTACCATAATAATACTGGATTTTTATCCTACCCTTTCCCCACCAAAATGTGGCTCAGAGCAGTTCACAAGTCATGCCGTGTACCTATCTAATGACACATAATACAGTAAAATTTGGAATTCATGTAAATTATATACATATTTTACTTTGTAAAAATCTACCTAATGATAGTGCCAATTTAATTTCTCTTTGTAATATTACTTAAAAATATAGGTATGTCCCAGTGATTGGGGATCAGAACCCAGACAAATCTGGCTGATAATAGGTAGATTAAGCTGGGTGTCACTGGCCCAAGGCTAAGCGGAGGACTGAACAAGCCAAGTGGAAAATTGAACTCTGGTCTCTCAGATCCCAGACCCAATACCATAACCACTACTGCAATCTGAAGTTTATTAATTCCCACCACTTCATGTATGACTTGGAACAAATGAGAGGCCGTGCACAAGACCTTGTAAAGACTGTGTGGATTGAGAAATTGGCAAGATAATGTGAAGCTGGAATATACTGAATCAAACATTTGGTCCAGACAGCTCAGTATTGGCTAATTTTGACTGGCATCAGCTCTCTGAAGTCTCAAGGAAAGAAAGGTCTTCTCCCATGTGAGATTCTTGAAATTCATGCGCCAGGGATTGAGGCCTTATGCATGCAACAGATGTGCTGTACCACTTAGATACAACTTGTCCACAATTGATTGTTCTGCTTTCCAGATGCTAGTGTTTCCTGCTTGCAGGAGTTGGATAGGATGAACTCTAGCCTTTCTTTGAATAGAAAACAGTGGTGTGTTTTTAATCCTGTAGCTTCTGTTTTCTTGGGGAAAGACAAATGCGTGAGGGAGACCCATCTGTTACTTCTTCAGAACTTTCTGCCTTTTAATTTAAGAAAAAGGACAATGGGTTATTTAGATTGGCTCACTATCAGGATGTGATTTGTATGCTTTTACTGTACGCTATGAAGCAGAAGTGCCATCTACTGGCAATGCTGGCTTTGGCTTTTAAAATATCGTAACGTATAGTATTTGCCATTTGCAGTTTTAGTACAAAGGCCAAGTACATATTAAAACATGTTGCTATAGCATATTCATTTAATTACACCTCAAAACTATTAAAATGTTGTCTCTTCACACTAATCTAAGATTTATATACTGTTTCTCAACCATCATGTCCCAAACAAATGTAATCAATAATAAAGTCTGATTTCAAAAATAGCAGCATGACTGATCATCTTTGTAGCAAAAAATCATTATTGTGAGTCCTTAATCTCATATTCTGAATTTTTAAAAAACAATATTTCCACAGTTCCTAATAGACTCATCATTTTAACCAAAGTGCAAAAATGATTCTAGTCAGAAAGAATTTAAGCATTAGTCTTAACTCGCAATTAATTTTAAGTACCAATAAGATAAGTGCTGTATATTGTTAAGTATTGTGTTATTAAAGGAGGAAAGCTATATAACTTAGAAACATATCCATCTTTGTATATGCTTCATTCATGGTGAACATTTTTTTACATATATATTATTTTACTGTGGCTCACACAGAGTCACAGACTAATGGCCAGGTGCTGGGAGTGTTTCTGCTCATGCCAAAGCCTCTTGCTAAACCCAGCATCCAATAGTTTCAAAAGGAAAGGGACAGATATCCACATTGTCTGCACCTTAATTGTTACTCATGTCTCTGATCAATCTTATGGACGCAGAATCATAAATATGTACAGTCAAACCTCAGTCTTTGTTGCCCTCAGAGATCTACGGTTTTGGTCTTCGCCGGTCACCCCCGGCTGTTTGGTCGCCTGGAGATCGGCAGTCATCTTGGCTTCTGTTGGCTTCCGAGGCGACTTTTGAATGGCGTTGCGCATGCACAAATGGCATGCCTCAGAGTACGCAGTTTTTGGTTTTCACTGCCCGTCGCCAGATGGATTAGCAGCAAAAACTGAGGATCCACTGTATAATAGATATGACTTGCCAACTGCTGTTAATTAGCAGCATGTACAATTGCAACACCTATTGGTAACTAAATACAGCCCTGTGCCATTAAGTGTCTCAAGAGTGCCCCTGGTACCTGGAAATGAAATCTACAATGTTTGTCTATAAATATCGGATGTTGATTAATAATATGATATGCAGAGTTTCAGTATTGATTAGAATATGGAACTAGATCACCCTATTTCTCTCTATGGATCATAAGTTACAACTTATTCAGAAAAAAAGTCAAGTTTAGGATGTAGTGAACACCACAGCAACTCTTTAACAAAAGTCTGAGTAAAAGACTGCTGATGTTGTAACACACAGCACACATCTTTTAAATATATGCTTTGGTCATGCCCAGTCATTTGTTTTTTGGTGGAAGAAGTTATTACTCATTGTCACTTTTTTTCAGACTAACTTCCCATGTAAACAATACCATAATCTGTTTTTTTTTGGAAATGTAGAATTGTGTGGAGTAAGCCACTTAGCACATTGAACCAAAAAACTAGCTAAGAGAGATGAAGATTCTCTGCCCTGGTGTTCTGACAAAAACAAGGTGTAGATTTAGTTGGTAGCATCATAATGCTGAAAAGCTTTAATGCGAAGCTAGTTTTTGTAACTTAACCAGTTTACACCGACATGTCAATTATACCTGTTATACGGCAGGTCAATATTAATAATACTAATACGGGCAGTATATAATTGAAGTTACTTTCAGATCATGCTGAACTATGCCAGTTTGAGCACATGTAACAGGTGTGTTTCTTAGCTATGGTTAAGGCAGTTACATTAATTTCCCTTCCCAGACGTAAATATTTTCCTTTCAGCCCTTTGGATTGACAGTTATGGCGATTCTGAACCAGTCTCACTGCAACACCATTAGGGGGAAAGGACTGTATAAATTTTAAAAAAAACACATCTCCTATAGTCCCACCATAATGGATCCCACCCACCTGTTGTTTTTATGTTGCCCTTCCTTCAAAGAACTTAGGGTGGTATGCATAGTTTCTTCTCTTTTCTATTTTTATCCTCACACCATCCTTGTGAGGTAGATCAGTTCATGAGCCAGTGAATTTTGTACTCCCCGGTACTATTTTGATACTCTAATTTACGATTCTAATCACTATGGCTTCCTGGCTTATTATCTTTAAAGTAACCTTGTGATCGACAGTGGTATAAGAGACAGTGGCATGCCCAAAGTCATCATAGGTCCGTGGTGGCGAACTTTGGCACTCCAGATGTTATGGACTACAATTCCCATCAGCCCCTGCCAATTGGCCATGCTGGCAGGGGCTGATGGGAATTGTAGTCCATAACATCTGGAGTGCCAGAGGTTCACCACCACTGTCATAGGTTATCCCAGACTAATATTATTCCTTCACAAAATCATGGGATGTATTCCATTTTCACGGGTCACACTGGAATGGTTGGTCATCCAATTATATTACAGCAAGCTTAATTATGCATTGTGCTGTAAGATACTTTAGGTATTACAGGATTATAAGACATTTAAAGCACAAGTTACTAAAGCCTGTAGAGGTTTAATCAGTCTATCTGGGCCGGTCACCTTTGTTTGTATTCTTGACAGCTACAATTAGAATACAAGTATGTAACTACTCACGTGGTCATCTTTTGGCTGTACTTGCAGGGCTTAGACCTCATGCCTCATGGACCTGGGACTCCCCCCTGTCCCTCTCTAGTCTGTTTAGACCACAGGTATCAAACTCGTGGCCCTCAGATGTTATGGACTACAGTTCCCATCATCCCCTGCCAGCATGATGCTGGCAGGGGATGATGGGAACTGTAGTCCATAACATCTGGTGGGCCGTGAGTTTGACACCTATGGTTTAGACTGTCCTACTAACTCCCTAAAGCTTTCTCTCTCTCCTCTCTTCTTCTCTATTCTCTCTCACCCCATTGCCAGCTCCTCTACTTCATTCCATTTTATCCTCCACCTCTGTCTTCTCCCACATGGGTAGGGCCAGTTGTCAAGCCCCTATTGGTTCTTGTGCCATCTGTTGGGCACTGCCAGTCTGCAGATTGGTCCCCTGGCCTGAGGACCCACTCGCCCCTTTAAGGGCTAGTAATTAGGGCAGTGGCTGGCAGGGCTGTGGTGTCAGATTGTGCATCAGCCTGGAGGCCTGCTTGGGCCAGTTGGTCACTTTCTTGGGTGGGCATCTTTCTCCTGTTCATCTTCTCAGCTGCTCCATGCTGCCCCCACCCTCACAGCAGGTAAGTCAGCAGGCGTCATCTGCTGTGGCCTAGGTGGTGGACTCTGCCGACACTGTGCTTCTGCACTGTCCTCCACTGCCATTTCCTGCAATGATGGTGGAGTGGAGGTGTCTGGAGCCTCTCCTGGGTGGCAGGTTCTTCTGCGGCCTAGTGGGGGCTGTCCACCAGTCAGCTGGGTTGAGGTGAGTGCTGGGTGGTGGGAGCCAGCCCTGGACAAGGGAGGAGAAAAGCACAAGAGGAGTCTGGAAGCTCCACAAAGGTGGTAGGCTGATGTTGATAGGATCATGGCAACTGTAAAGCCTACCATCCTCTGGATTCATGTCCATCATGGCTGGTAAAAGTCAGTAGTGATGGGTTGTGGGCTCCCCTGAGGGACATTACAAATCTGTAGGGGTTTTATAGTGGAACTGAAGGAAGTGGTGGTATGTCTGCTTTTGAAAAAAACATCAGTAGATCCGTTGGATCTAGCTAACTACTGCCCAGTCTCGGATTTCAGTAAGGTATTTGAGAGAGTGGTAGCGGTGCAGCTCCAAGCGTTCCTAGATGATTCATTAGCATTGGACCCATTTCAGTCCAGCTTCTGACCTGGTCATGTGATGGAAATGACATTAGTTGCTCTCACTGACAATGTATAAAGACAGCTGGATCAAGGTGGGTCAGTGATGCTGATTCTTCTTGATCTAACAGCAGCATTTGACCTGGTTGATTATTCTCTTTTGACCCATGACCTTGCCAACACTGGAATAAGAGGAACAGCCTTGCAGTAGCTGGTTTCTTTTCTCCAGAGGCTGGCATTGGGAGAGAGAATCTCATCATACCATTTGTTGGTGTCCCAATCCTTCCCAATGTTATTTAACATTTATATGCTCCCTGTAGCCCAGTTGGTAATGGAATTATGGACTGGGTTGTCATCAGTACACTGATAATCCCCAGTTATATCTGTTGATGAGCGACTGATCAACCGTCACTGTGGACAACTTGGCCAGTTTTTTGGATGTCTAGTGAAGTGGATGAAACAAAGTTGGATGAAGCAAAACTCAGTGAAGACAGAGGTGCTGTGGCTGAACTGGGGAGGATCTGAGATTGGGTATCAGCTCCCAACTCTTTAAGAACATAAGAACTAGCCTGCTGGATCAGACCAGAGTCCATCTAGTCCAGCATTCTACTTTCTCATGAAGTGGCCACCTGGGGACTTTGGGGCTGCATGCAGGACCATGAAAGCAGTAGCCTTCTGACATGCTGCTGCACCTGAGGCACCTGGTCTGCTAGGGCATTGGCGTCCGGGATCAGGAGGATCCTGGATTGGTATGAATGGGTGACTTCCTGTCCTCCAGAATCTGCATCAGGCCTTTGAAACTGCTCCGCGTTGGTAGCCATCACCCACCTCTGACAAATGTTTACATTCCCGACACCAATCCTGCGTTCGTGAAGGAGTGTTTCCTGTGATCTGGTCCTAATTCTTCCACTGGCATTTTCAATGAATGCCCCTGAGTTCTAGTATTGTGGGAAGGAAAAAGAATTTCTCTTTGGCAATTTTTTCTTCCATGCATAATTTTATAGGGCACTATGAACTCATCATCCCCCTCAGGCGTCTCCTCTCCAAAGGCTAAGAGTCCCAAGCTTGCATTCCTATCACTCGGAAGGAATCTGATCAATCCTTCAAAATCCTCCTCATTGCCCTTCTCTGCACTTTTTTCTAGCCTCTTGGTCAGCACTTTTTTGAGAAGTGATCATGAGACTTCGTTTACAGAGCAACTCAGAATTAGCGGTGGGACCCGTGCTATTTCAGGGCATGATGATCTTTGCAGTTTTTTATTTCTCAATTGCTTTTCCTAATTATCCTCAGCATGGGGTTGCCTTTGCAGCAGCTTAATGCAGTGGGTTGACATTTCCATGCAGATTCCTCAACTTAGACATTAAATCACTTTCCTGGTCTGGGCCTGATGGCACTGAACCACACTAGCGTGGCCATATCATTTGGAAGTTTGGGACTCCGTGCATCACTTTGCATTTAGCTACATTGATGGGCTGCCATTTCTTGGCCACTCACCTAATTTATCAAAGGCCTCCAGGATGGCTCATACTTGATCACTTTGGGGTTCCATGCCTGCCTACATAATTTGACATCATCTGCAAACTTGGACGCTGCACAGTGTACAATTATCACCTATACCCATGAAGTCATGAATCCTGGGTGTGGTTCAGGAAGGCACTCCACTCAATGGAAGCCGATGGCATTTTCCATCATGTCCAGATCAGGTGGTGCCTTACAGCTTGCATGCTGTGACTTGGCTGCAGTGGAACTCCATGCAATGGTGCCTCCAGGGAGTGGACCACTGATGACTCATTACATGCAGAACTGCCTTGGGTCTGAACCATGAAGCTCCAGCTGGTTCACAAGTTAAGTGTGGCCTCATGGGTCCTTAAGACGCTCTCTGACTTCAACTTTGGAAACCAACAGACCAACAGATGCATTTAGAACTCACTGGGGTGCATTGACTGTGGTGAGGCAAGCATGATCTGTGGGAATGTAACCCTCTCCACAGCCATAAATGTCCCCAGGGGCTGTTCATTCTGGCCATAGCAACAGCTGGTCTCTGGCTAGAAGTGTCCATAGGCTGTCACTCAGCTTGCAGGCAGGAAAACTTGAACAGGCCTGCCTGCTAGAATGCTCTGTCAAATGAGACCAGGGCCCTGTCAAAGTTATCACAATTCTGCAGGGCCTGTAAAACAAAGCTATTCCACCAGGCCTATAGTTGGGGGCAACAACAAAGTTGAGATATCTAGCTGGCTGGCCTCCCTCCCTCCCTCCCCCCCCTTTCCCATCTTTATGAGTTTTATAATTGTAGTTTATGATTTTTATAATTGTATTTTATCTATGTTGTAATAATAATTAGAACAATAATAATGTAGGTCCTTTCATACACAGACACATACTGTATTCTGGCCTCATAAACCAATTAAACTGATTTGTCAGCATCATGCATCAGGCTTGTTTTTGTGTTCATGCTTCTCCCACCTCCTTTCTCCTCTAGTGTTCAGAGCTTGATTGAATGCTTTGTTGCTTGACCATGCTTCAGTTTACTGTGATTCTGAATACAGGTGCCATAGCAAATAAGAGCGTCTTTCTCCCCATACATTGAGATTTTAAAACTAGTGTTTAACAGAGGTTTGCAGTGCAATCTGAAACAGACTTACACTCTTCTAAATAAGTTTTAAGTCCACGAGTGTGTGTATGTGTGTTATATGCTGCCAGTTTGCTTTCAATTCATGGCAACCCAATGAATTAGTGTTCTCCAAAGTGTCCTATTGGTTAATAGCCTTGCTTATGTCTTGCAGACTGAGGATTATGGCTTCTTTATAGAGTCCATCTCATATTGCATCTTCCTCTATTCTTGCTGCTTCAACTTTTCCTAGCATCATTATCCTTTCTAGTGACTCTTTTATTCTCATAATGTGACCAACATATGATAGCTTCAATTTATTCATTTTAGCTTCAAAAGCCAGTTTGGGCTTGATTTGATCTAGAACCTATTTAGAAAACTGTAACTCTGTTTAGAATGGAGTTTGAAATGAATGGGGAACTCCAGTTTGTAAGGGTTCCAGTATTCAAATATCATGTTGAACCAGAGCTTGAACCAAGCTGGAAAGTGATAATCAAACTTTGAACATAACATGAGGAAGAATAAGGGGGAGGAGTCTGGTTACAGTGAACAAGCTGTATTCATTAGTTATATTGACAAACCCACTGTTTAGAGTTTGGTATGATACTTTGAATGCATCCACTATCTCCTAATAGGAAGAAAAAGGTTATGTAGGAACAAGAAATGTTAGTGAATAACTACAGTTCAGGACCTGGCAAAGGACACAGGGTTTCAGGAAGCCTGTAGCTTTCAGCCAAGGATTCTGTGGTTCAGCAAATAGGACTGTCACTACAAATGTGAGTGGTTTACATCCATCTGCACTTAATGTCTATGATATATACAGTTTTTGCAATTACTGTCTTGGAGCATGGTCTGTTGCCAGATGCATTGGGTGCTCCTGTAGTTGTTACCCAGATGGCCCATATATGTATATACTCTGATGAAATGAACATCCTCCTTTTAAGGAGTTAGTAGCCTGTACATATCTATGCTTAGGGCAAATATTATTGAGACTGTCTTGCCTGATGTATAGGTCCAGGATTTGATCTAACACCTCATGAGGGTGTGCAGATTCTTAGAATAAACAGGAGTTGATTTAAAGTGAAAAATATTATTAAGAAAAGAATAGCAACGGGAAACAAACACACACACACTATAGAAATGTTCTACAGATCCTAAACGTCTACTAAATCCTAACCTAAGGAAATGCTGCTAATATAAAAGGTGAGAAGAGGGAAAAGAAAACAGAAGGGAAATGTACAAACCTTGTCTAGGGATTGACGTCCCAGTGAGATTTGCTGAGAAGAGGAGGAAGCCACCTTCATGAAAGCAGGTGAAAGAGAAGAGCATGATCTCTAAGGATGCCTGCATTGGATGGCAGAGCTGGTGAGAAGTTACACACACCTTCCCCCAAGATGCATTTTCACCCAGATGTGCAGAACCAGTCACTGGAACCCAATGTTGGGATGGAAATCTATGGCTGGAACATTAAATCTGGGATTCTTGGGGCTAACTTTATAGTCCAAAAGTGTGAAGACAGAAGGGGAAATCTCCAAGCTGACTGGGTTGAAGTCAAAAGTTTCAAACCTCCTTAATAGATTAGTAAGAGAACAAGGCAGGGGAAACTGGGGATTTTGGTTACTTTTTTTGATGAAGTTTATGGCCCCAGATGGTATAACAAGCTTAGGTTATACGGTCACCATTTGTTTGGATTGAATTCTGGGGAGGGAAACATAGTGAAGGAAATAAATATACCAGAATTGGAGATTCATTCATATCTGATGGGTAAATCCTTTGAGTGTGTGGAATGCTGAATGTATTTGATCGAAACACTATTATTACCTTCAGGGGAAGGAGATTTGAGCTCGCTCCCATTTGTCTTTTCTGAAACATGGAGGTAATAGCATTATACCATGAAAGGGGTGTGATTTGTACCCCCAGATTAGAGAAATACATTCCAAACATTGGTAAAGGCCAAGTTAAGGAATAAAATAAAAAGGATGCACATTCCTTCTGTAAGATCAGCGGATGGAACCCAGCTGAGAGCCTGCTCATGGGGTAATATAGTGGGAACGATTCTAGTTTGGAGCAATCTATTGAGGCTATTTTCCATAAATGACAAGCTGTCTAGAGGTCTCATGAGCAGGGCTCAACAATTTACCACTAAGTGAATTTTAAAAACCAGGGTGGAGCTCGTCATCCCTTTTCTCCAGAGCCTGAAGAAACATAGGTACTCTTCTTGTTGTTTTGCTGAACATAAGAGGCACAGAGTCAGCAGCCTGAGGAAAAAAATACAACTTCTAACTAGGCCTTGAGGTTTACTGCAGCATTGGGGAGTGGGATGGAGTTGTACTCCTCAGGGCAATGTCACATACAAGACTTCTCTCCCAACTAGGAGGGTCAGGAACAGTGGTCAGCCCAATTTTGCTGCCAAGGCTAGCTAACATGTCTGGAGTCTTGCCCATAAACATTAGGAGTAATTTAGGTACATCAGTAGTACTTATGGGCATGTGTTCTGACTGAAGACCTTAGGGGCTGGAAATAGGAGAGGTGTGATGAAAGCTACAAATTTGCATGAACCCTGTTTGTCAGAGAAAATGTGAAATTGCTATTACTATCTTGCTATCTTTATTGTACTGATTTAATTTTGTTGAACCTTGGTATATGTTACCTTTAGTCCATGTGTTCAACTTCTGATTTCAGAATTGATCTTACCTTGTGTAATAATTCCGCCTATCCTGAACTTTATGATACCTCTTTACTTAGTCACTTAATGTATCTAGTGACATTGTATTTTTTGCCTACTAATGCTTATGCCACAGCACGTTTGTTAGTTTTAAAGATGACTTGTGACTTGTTAATGGTATTGTTTTGAGTAAGCTTGAAGAGAACTACTCAGCTTTGGAGCTAGGGGAAATGACCCTCTGATGAGAAAGTACATACTCCCTGATTCATGGGGTATCTTCTGTGCGGGTCTGCCCCTTCAAAAGAATGAAATCCTGTGTATTATACATGCTCATTACACTGACAAGAAAGCTGCTGTTTGCTTAACAAAGTGTCCAGCTGTGTTTATATGGATGTACATGTGTCAAGGAAGTTTATTAACTGTACCCATTAGGCACTAAATGTACCCATTAGATTAATCTGAAATGATTCACCTGCATGCTACATGTGACTGGGCCTTAGCTTAGCTTTTAATGGTCTTATGATAAACATTCTGTGTATGCGTTTTCAGGAATACTACAAAACAAGACAGTACATTTTTAAAGCACAGAATCGTTATCAACCTGAAAAAAACCCTCTTTGACAATTAGATAATTGTGGTCAGTGTCAAGCATCATTGCATACAGAGGAGATTATGTTTCCGTAAACGTCCATAGGAGTGGGTGTGTTTTTCTCTCTCGGGTGAGCGATAAAGCAGAACAGAATTTGTGGATAAAGCAGCCGCTCCTTTCCCGCGGAGTTTTCTGCCTTCATTAGTTCTTGCAGGGGCTTCCCTTTGTCTCCGCCAGCAGTCTGGGGGGCGGAGCCGCGGCTGCACCTCCGCTCCGCACTGGGGGCGCGTCTTTCTGCTCCGGGCGCCGCAACTTGCTCCCAGCGCTGGCCTGAGGCGGAGCCTTGCTCCAGACTCCGCCTTCCGGGGGCCCTGCCCGCCCGCCAGCCTCTTTTAGACGCCGAAAGGAGCCCAGACAGAAGCCGGCTGTCTGTTCCGCCTCTTGCCGGGAACCCGTTTCTGCTGTCGCAGCAACTGCCGGGACTGCGGTGAAGCTCGAGCTCCGATGCGGGGATGGCGGCGTCGCCGGCGCGAGAGCTCACGCAGAATCCCCTGCAGAAGATCTGGGTGCCTTACAACAACGGGCTGCCGGCGAAGCACAGCGCGCAACGAGGGGGTAAGGGGAGGGGGTCAGGGCAGGCAGAGAGCTTGCAACTTGAGGGGTGGGGGAGATAGTGGTGGAGTTGCATCACCTGCCGGGAGGTTCTGAACAATGAGGAAACTAGCTAGAATAGACCCAATGTTTGAGGCATGGGCCAGGAGTGGGGCGATGAAGGAGGCAAAGAGTTTATCGGGACGACGAGAAAAACTGCAAGATCTGAACAAATGTTAAGCAACAGAGATCGGAGTAACCAAGGAAAGACGGGGTAATGGGGAGAGTAAGCTTTTCTTACTTTGGGGTCAGAGTTCTTGTAAGACTATTATCTAGCAGGATCCTGGCACGGAACAGATCGAGGGTGATGCGGGGATGACCTCGAGTACCCGTTATTGTGGGCGCAGTGTTACCAGCTTTTAGGCTTGCAACTGGAACAGAAGTTTCTTTTTCGACATTTAGACTGCAGGGCACCTTAGAAATGCTGATAATCAGCATGTTGATAATGAAAACTCGAGCTGCCTTTCATTGCTGTACCAGGAAGGAGCTCAGCGCCAAACAATTGGGAATATGGGGAGTGACCTGAGAAACCCCTTATACCTCATGCAGCAGGATTTTGGTGTTGCCTTGTGGACAGTATCATTTGGTGTGTGAACAGGTGGGGGTCAATTAAGGTGCATCTATGTGTGTAGGTATCAAAGACCTATTTGAATGGGTAGCTTCACATTTCCATCTACTTCAGATCACATACTACACAGATGTTTACCTGCAACAGTTATCTTTGAAACTTTTGACTCTTGCTCTTTTTTTCTGTGTTATCTTTTTTCAAGCAGCCTTGAAAAAATGTCAGCCTGTGATCTTGACATGTTACAGTGTAAAGTCATTGTCAGTCCAACAACATCAATCGTGTTCTTCCACAAATTACTTCGTTATCTGGAATTTTCAGGATGATTGGTGGTTATCCTAGTACTTTCAAGTACATTATCGAGTTTCTTTATATGGACAATATGCTGTCGCTCTTGGACTTTGTCCATATGACAACAGTTTCTGAAAAACAGAGTGGGCATACCAAATTTTGTCCCACTGTGAAAATGAAAGACCCTTAGCCTCCTATGGTATTTCATTAATTCAAGAATGGGTTCTAATCTATCATTTGGGAATAAGTACATCATGACTGCTTCTGATATTTCAGTACAATTTATTCTGTGCATCATTTTATGAATTGCTAGCTCATCCTAAACACCTGGTTTACCTAGCCAAAGTTTTACTAGAAATAAGGTTTTTGAAAAAAAACAAAACAAAAATGTGTAAGCCTTAAAAGGATAGAAAAGGATAGAAGGATAGAATAGGATAGAATCTTTATTGGCCAAGTGTGATTGGACACACAAGGAATTTGTCTCCGGTGCATATGCTCTCAGTGTACATAAAAGAAAAATACATTTGTCAAGAATCATAAGGTACAGCACTTAATGATTGTCATATAGGTCTAGTAAGCAATCAGGAAACAATCAATAGTAATGAAAGCATAAAATGTAAAATCTTAAAATAAGATAAAATGTGCAATACACAGGCTATAGTCATACAGTCATAAGTGGGAGGAGATGGGTAATAGGAATGATGAAAAAAGTAGTGCAGTAATTATATAATAAATATATAATAAATAGTTTGACATTATCGAGGGAATTATTTGTTTAACAGAGTGATGGCATTCGGGAAAAAACTGTTCTTATGTCTAGTTGTCTTGGTGTGCAGTGCTCTGTAGCGACGTTTAGAGGGTAAGAGTTGAAACAGTTTATGTCCAGGATGCGAGGGGTCAGTAAATATTTTCACAGCCCTTTTTTTGACCCGTGCAGTATACAGGTCCTCAACGGAAGGCAGATTAGCAGCAATGGACTGGAATGGACTGGAATGAAGTTTTCTACATATGAGTCTGCTGCACAGAAAACATGGATGATATACATACATGAACACACTCTTTTAATAAGTTGCATACACATGTCAGAGAAGCTTGATAATGTGTGATTTCTGCTTCCTAGAATCTCTTCCTGGGAGAACACAAAACAATTTCACTTCTCTAGCCTCTCTTCAAGAGGTTGACTTTTGTTATCAGCAAGAATCAGAAAGGTTCAAAGCAGAGGAATGTACTTGCAGGTTGATGGCTAGAGTTAATAAGAAGCTAATGGCCTTGCAGTTTATGAAGTTCTGAAGTACTAGCATTTTATTGTTGATGATCCTTTTTTCTCCCTCTCTTGTTCCACAAAACTCAGTGAACTCTGAAATGTTGCTGCTAGTACCATTGTTATGCACATTCCCAAATGTATTAATCTGAGAGAGGGGTTATTGAAGGTTGGCAACTCCACACTGATTAATATTCTGATGTCTCAAGTGGAGACCTGCAAGTAGCAACTATCCCTTTCCCCCAACCTTTGCTTCTTCCCCTCTCCTCTGCCTTCTCTCACTTTTCCCCCTCTTGCCACCCCTTTTCTTAGGCCGTTTCCGCACTGCCAGGATGCGCCCCCACGCCGCCAAGAGTTCTGGCGGCGTGGAAGTGAAGCCGACCAGCATGCAAGCATCACGCGAGCGAGCGGCGAAGAACTGACAGGCGGCTGGCTGACTCTGCGAACCGCCTCTTCTATATAAGCCCCACTCATGAGATTGTCGCTTAGGTAAGATGCTGGTACGCGTATACCCACGCTGCCCTCCAGGCCCCTGGAGGTGAGAGGACGATGGTTATCGGCTTTGCTCCAGACAGCAGCGGCTGGCGACAGCAACGTGGTGGCATGGCGTTCTTCCAGAACTAGCATCTTAAGCCGCAGTTACGCACCGTGCGCCCGGGCGACTGCTTCCTCTAACAACAACCCGCTAAAGGGTTGTTGTTTAGAAGCGACCTGAGGCCGCCCTGGGAGGAAAGGAAGCGAGGTCAAAGATCGCCCGCTGCTGCGTTGCAGCAATCGGCGTATATCTTGGCAATGACCTGGGGGCGTTTTAGTGCTGGGCCGTCGTTAATGGAGGCCATCGCGGAAAGCTGGCCTTACTGTCGCTCTTACTTGCGTCTGTCGCTTTTCTTTCTGCTCCCCATCCCATTATAAACCTGTTATTGCATCCATGTATTTGTCACTTTGCATAGGATAGTTTCCATCCAATGTGTAATGTCTAAATAATTTGCTGTTAGTAAATATGCTGTGGCACATTTTTTTTCTTGTTCAACAGCAACAATTTGCAAACACTGTATGCAGAGCTCTAAACTTGATCTCTGCACCGAGTAGCAATAATAGCTTGCTGTATCTATGATTCTGTTTGTTAAGAGTTAAAACTCAGCTGATTCTCTCCATTGTATATTATTCATTATTTTACAGTTATATTTGTTAGAAGGTCTGATGAGTAAAATCCTATAAAAGACAGTTCAACTAACATCCTAATGTAATAGATGTATTTCAGAAGTGTCTATCAAAAGACTCTTAGATCAATTTTAGAGCTTGTCTTTATTTGTTCAAGATAGTTACTGTCTAGGACTCTTAATATTTTGGTCAAATCAATGAGATTAATGTCAGTCTTTGCTTTCAAGCCATCATCATGGTGACATGATGCATTTTGGATTGCAAAGATGTGGGATTATGGGCCTCTACATATACTTTTCTGGAAAAAATAATGTGGAAAAGTATCCACCTGCTGACACTGTGTTTCTTTTGAGGTTCTTTTGTATAATCTGCATTAATTGGGCTTTAATTTTATCTGTCAGTTTTATCTGAATGGCTTTCAAGAGTGATAAATGATGTACAAGATAATCTACAATTTAATTAAAATGTTACTCTGTATTTTTTATTTGAAGAGTACAGCAATATGGGGATATAATTTGCATGTGAATCACACTGATATCAGTGCCGTGAAGATAGACTCTGTACCCTTCATACTTGGATGTTTCTTCACCAAGATCTTGGATTGACTGATACATTACAGGAACAAAGCAAGTCAGTGACAATAACTTGACATGCAAAAATAATAATAGAGAAATAGATCAGTTTTGTGCACACTGGTCAGTTGTGGGCTAAGAGGTTTGACTCAAGCATTCAAGGTTGATGCCTCCATTTCTGCTAAGTAAGGTGTCTTTCAAACTATAAATGGTGACATTCAGTCATTTTGGATTGTATTTGATATATTCAGGAACCCTAGACATTTTACATCCAAGTCCTTTTTTACGATTTTTCTGAGTGTGCTTGCCTTGTATTATGTATCTGAAGTTTATGGTAAAAAGATGCAACAGGATGTTCAGTGAATAATGAAAATCATTGAATTGGAGGGGAAAAATAACATTTGGACACAATTTGGCAAAGAGGGTAACAAGAATTCTTAATCTACAGAACTTTTTATTAGCTTTCCTGTCTACATATACCAGTGCTAGTCAACTCAGACTTTAAAAAGGGTAAAGTAAAGGTAAAGTTTCCCCTTCAGTTGTGTTCGACCCTGGGAATTGCCACTCGAGCAGTGATTTTTATAGGAGCCGTTTCGCACAAATCGCGGAAGCTTGGCTGGAATCAGACTTGGCGCCGACCCGGCGACACTAGGACCACATCATACCGGGCGGTCCTAAACGGAGCAGCCCGGCAGCGTGAAGCGCCAGCGCCAACCAACGGCGGCATCATCCCCAGCCTCGGCATTAATGTCGCCCGAGGCCTGGGGATACGCCCTATTTTATGGCCTGCTCCAGTGGGCGCGGGGCAGGGGCGTGTCCCCAGGCCTCGGCGATGCGCTGGAAACCAGAGGTGGAGTAAAGAGATGCCGAGGAGTTAGAAGAGGCGTCGAAGCGCTGCCGTTAAACTCAGCAAAGCGGTTCGGTGACGTTTCCCCATAGCGCTTCAAGCTCTGGGGAAACTTGCCGGCTTCAGCTGGTCCGAGCTGGCCTTGAGAATTAATCGCGGCTCGCGATGCAGCTCGCGCACCTGTCGCGAATGGCGGCCTGGGGGCGTTTTTGCCGTCTCCAGGCCACCATTAAATGCCCGTGCGGAAACAGCCCAGGCAAGCCTCTTTTGTGGGATAGTTTGCCATTGCTTTCCCTGGCTATTCTTTACCCCCTAGCAATGAGCTAGGTACTCATTTACCAACCAAGAAATGGATGGATGGCTGAGTTGACCATGAGCCAGCTGCCAGGATGTCTGACCCAGAGGGGGCTCGAACTCCTGACCGTGTGAGTGGCAGTGCAAGCACTTAACCACTACGCCATGCGGCTCCTTGTTAAAAAGGGAAGAACCCCCAAATTTACTGCAGATTGTCTGTCTGATCATCTGGAGACAGTTCTTATTTTTCTACAGATGATTAAAATATAATTCAGAAATTTTGAAATACAATTCAGAAATTAAGTAAATGCATATGTAATATCACATGGGTGTTCTTTGATTGGAGATTTTGTTTTACTTTGATTTGTACTATTTGAAGTTTTGGGTGTAAGCATTCTCTGGATAATATGCATAAAAACATAGCTCATGTTAAATGATGTACAAGTATTTGTTCTCCTTGAAGATATACTTTCTGGTCGCAATTTGGCAGCTCTGGTTTATGCAGTTGCTTCTTTAGCAGAGGTTTTCACCATGTATCATACTATATAATTGGGGGAAATGAGTGTATGTCTTCCCTATTTCACTTTGGCCTTTCACTTAGCCTCTGTTACAGGGAAGGATTTATTGCCTATTTGTATGTGCCCAGAATAATCCTCAGTGGATTTCTGGTTGCTCAAAATCCCATTCTTGCATGAATACATTGAATGTTTTGCACATTGTAGGAAACAATATAGACCATGTATTGTCAAATGCTTTCACTGCCGGATTCAACTGGTTCTGGTGGGTTTTCCAGGCTGTGTGGCCGTGGTCTGGTGGATCTTGTTCCTAACGTTTCGCCTGCATCTGTGGCGTGGTCTGGTGGATCTTGTTCCTAACGTTTCGCCTGCATCTGTGGCTGGCATCTTCAGAGGTGTATCACAAAGGGAAGTCTGTTACACACAGACTTCCCTCTGTGATACCCCTCTGAAGATGCCAGCCACAGATGCAGGCGAAACGTTAGGAACAAGATCCACCAGACCACGGCCACACAGCCTGGAAAACCCACCAGAACCAATATAGACTATGATCCAGTGGAACTAGATATGTATATAAGAATCACACATGGGATTTCTCTGACTGATACAGTAACTATACGTAGAACTAACTTTTAGAAATGAACATCACATTGATGTATCTGCCACAGCATTGTCATACTGCCAAAGTCGATCTACAAAAGGAATGCATATGGTTTGGATGATGGTCATATTTGAGATTTCCTCTGTTTCAAGGAAGGATCGATGGACAATGCAATTACTTTATTTGGAATTCTGTACCGTAATGTCCGAATAATTGAAATGGCATTTATTCAAAGACAAAGTTTGTTAGTTTTTAATTACTAATGGATGGCATTTCTGTCATTATAGTGGGATTTCTTTGCCTCCCCCCTTCTGCTGCCCCCAAATGCT
Organism: Sphaerodactylus townsendi; assembly: GCF_021028975.2. NCBI lineage: Eukaryota > Metazoa > Chordata > Lepidosauria > Squamata > Sphaerodactylidae > Sphaerodactylus > Sphaerodactylus townsendi. The sequence continues at coordinate 63,457,729 of NC_059427.1, forward strand.
CTTCCTGAGTGGGAGAGGAGATTGGTAAAAATTACTCCCCTTTCCATTAGTGGGAATATTCTGTAGGATTGCCCTCATTATCTGCGAATTGGGTTGTTTTTGGTTAAAGTTAACATCAGTAACAGACCAAAACAGGCAAAGGTTCATAGACTTTATAGACCTCAAGGGAGGAATTGGAAGTTTTCAGTTTTCAGAAGTGGATTCATGTCAGGGCTTTTGCATGCTTAAATTGTTTTCTTAAAAAAGAGATGAATACGATTGCTAAGACCATAAACATTGCCTTGTTGGATCCGAGAAATCTTTTTTTTTTTAAAGTGATAACTATTGCCATTTATCTCCTATGGGACTGTATTAACTTAAGGAACTGACCATTGAATTTTAATTTTTGTGACAAGTATGGATTTTAAAGTTTCTTTTCTTTTGCCTGCATTGTGCCAAGAGGAATGTTCACTGCAGCAGAGGATTGTCCCTGCACAGGCAAAGATTTGGATTGAAACCACAATTTTTTCCCTCAGCAGCTACAGTATTTAGCCAGACTAGGAATTGGTACTGCTGGGACCAGAACAGGCCTGAGTGTATCCTATGAATGAGTTACTAAGCATGTTCATTTTTTTCGCAACTAGAATAGCAAATGGAAATATGAGAGCAGTGAGAAGAATATTCAGTTATAAGAGTGAAGTTTCCCTTCTACACTCAAAATAAAGTAAACCTGTTTGATGTATCTCCTTATCACTTCCAGAAACATCCATGCATTGTTTTAAGAAAGTAATAATCACAACTTATGTGGATAATTATGATGTTTTGAAATGTTTTAATTAAATTTGGTCTGTTTAATTTGAGAAGTGTGAAGCCCCTTGTGGCCTGCCAAGTGCTTAAGAAACTTCTAAGTTTTTTGTTTGCTTTTTGGCTGAGGAGTTGTGTTTGGCTGGGGTCACATCATAAGTTGTGCACGCCTCAGTCATGTGAACAAGGAACAGAGCTCCACGTGATTAATGTAGAATATAATAAGTTTCCACAATGCACCATACAAGTTTGCTGCGCTCTCCCTTGCCCAATCCCGAGGTTGTGAATGATACTTGAGTTTGTTTGCTTTTTCTTCTATCCACCTTCTCTGCAAACTTGAGTCTGTTTGCTTTTTCTTCTATCTACTTTGTCTGCTTTTTGTTATAAAGAGAAGTGAGAGTGTAGAGAGCAAATGGTGATTTGAATATAACATCTCTTCTGCATGCTGGTGATTAAAGCCCCCAAAGTAACAAGCTTTGTTTACTACTATGCACTAATCAGTATAGGGAGGGGGCAGGTAGGCAGTGCACAAACCTGAGGTCTCCTTGAGATCTCTCCCAGGAGGCAGTTTTGGGAAGACAATAGAGTATAGACTGAGAAGTGGCAGTACTAGTTTGTTCACACTTTTGCCTTACGGCAAGGTCAGTGGTCTGATTTAGTAATTTTTTTTGGCTTTCTTTTAAAACAGGTTGCACACTAAAATGGGCTAACTATACTTTCTATTGCATGATTAAAATATGCGGCTTTAAAAAATTCTGACCATGGGGGACAGTGCAATATTAGTAGTTACTGGTATATTATTTCTGAGAATTTATGAGCAAGTTCAAACCATTTAGCAATTTTGTATGCTTTTGATCTTTTACTTTGAAATTGAACTGTGAACTCCAGTAGTGCTGGTATGGATATTAACTAGATTCTACGTATTATCTTGACTTGACTGAATGACTGTATGGGCCATGCCACTTCAGATTAGTTGTTGCTTGGATTTTACTTTTCAGTTATTAGAATTTGAGGCAAATCTTTCAAATTTGTTAACCTTAGTGACATAAAGTAGACTGGTTTTTATTTCTTTTTTTCCCTTGACAGTTGCCAGGAACGTTCACCAAGGAGAAAAATAAGGTTAATATGTAGTTGAATTGGATCTAGCAGTAAATTTCCATTAACTGGTGGGGGGCAGACTTTATCTACTACCCTTGTTCAATGCAGACCTTCAGTTCATGCCATTCCTGAATGTCCTCCTTCCCCAGGAACAGTGTGGCTGACTGCAGTAGGACGGGAGAGGTAAAATCTGATTCTGTCTGCAGAAATTACTACAGGGTCCAACAGACAATGCTTAGTGTTTTTGTAACCCGTGCTTCTGTAATACACAAAAATAAGAGATTGTTGTGCAGTAATGTTTCTGAAATGCACATTGAGCTGTGGATTCTGCATTGCGTGGTTTGTTTTGTAATTGTGTCTTATCTTATGAGTAGATTGCGTGCTTTCTTGGTAGTGAGTTTGTTTACCTGATTAGAGATGACAGCTTTTCCTCTAGGTCAGGGGTAGGGAACCTGCGGCTCTCCAGATGTTCAGGAACTACAATTCCCATCAGCCTCTGTCAGCATGGCCAATTGGCCATGCTGGTAGGGGCTGATGGGAATTGTAGTTCCTGAACATCTGGAGAGCCGCAGGTTCCCTACCCCTGCTCTAGGTGGTTGATTCTTGGTTATGCTGAATCAACAACTCTGGTTTCTGATTACCCTTATGATTCTCTTGGAACCCTGTATGCTTGCTTTGAATTCTAGATTCCACACTTATCTCTTCTTACTTATTATAATTTTATGCTACCTTTATTTGTCACAGGCCACATGTATAGGTAGCATTGATCTATTCTATGAGGCTTTTGCAGAGCTTACTATGAAATACTGTGAACACTTGAAATGAGCTTCAAGTACTTGTTATTAACTGGTGTATTGCTTTGCTTTCTGTATGGCTTCACAAAAGGAAATAAATTGTCCAAGTGGGACCAGAAAGAGATTCATTTTGTTAACAGTAATAAAATAATATCCTGGAGCATTTTATGACTGTCATTTATATGATATGGAAAGGTGGACAAGCAGCTGTCAGAGATGCCTTTTTAGGAATCAGGTGTATCCTGTCCTAGGGCTGGTGGTGGGATTAGGTAATCTTCTGAAAGATATCCAACTCCAAGGCTATAACCTTTTAAAAAAATTTAAAAGGTGATTTAAGGAAGAACGTTGCTTTCTTTAGAAAGATGCAGTAATGAGAACATTCCTGAAAAATGCTTTTAGAGTGTGAAAATGTATGAGTAAATATGCAGAACTTTAAGTATCTCTTTAACAATGCTGATTTTGTTACTTAAAATGTTGCTTAGACCATTTCATCCAGTTGGTCAGGATTATTGTAGGGAAAAGATAAGACGCTCCCCTCCCTTTCCTGTCTCCTTTTCTGTCCTCTTCCTGTTTCCTTCCTCTTGAGAATGCTGCGTGCCTAGTGGCTTCCCTGTTACCATCCTTAGCCCACCAGCATCATGTAGGAGTGTAGTCAGGGTGCCATTTTATACTTGGCCAGTTAGAATAGGGCTGTGGTTTTAATTAACTGCATTTATGGGTTGTTATTGTTATAAGCAGAACTGACCCCAGCATGCTGGGAATGGCAAATCTCAATACTAGTTCTTGTTAAGGATGGTTAGTATTAATACTAATTACAAGTTTTCCCCATTTTTTGCAGTATGTATGACCAATTGTCCCACACTAATTGTTATGGTTGGCCTCCCAGCAAGAGGAAAAACTTACATCTCAAAAAAATTGACCCGCTACTTAAACTGGATTGGAGTTCCTACAAAAGGTGACTGTTTTTTCTTATTGTAAACACATATAGAGGAAGGGTTCATAGGTTAATTTTGTTCTCCTATAACAGTATTGGCAGGGATAACTAAATGATTAGAAGAGCTATATCGCTATTGCATTTTTATTGTGCTGCTCTTCCAGAAAGGTGACACGTAGATATTTTTTCCTTTATAAAAAACATGGGAGATAAGTTGTGGCTGAGGGAGATTCTTGCTTGCCCAAAATCATTCAGGAACTTTTTGAACAAGTGGGGATTTGAATTTGTGTCTCATGATCTTAGTCCAGCATTCCAAACCCTCTATTATATATTTCTCTCAAGCAGCCAGAGAGAGAGAGAGAGAGAGTATGTGGAGGGGAAGAGGGAGGGTGAATATCAGCTCTAGTGTTGAAACTCCCTTGTGTAATGAGATGTGTACCTTTAAAACTGCTGATGGGTGGAGTTAAGAGAACCAGAAGCACCAGAGCTTCTTTGAGGCCTTAAATGTCTCCTCACGTGTAAACAGAGAAATGTGAAGAGTCCACTGCAAGTCCAGTGTGCAGAGAACAGCCTCAATGTAGGATGTGTACGTGGGGTGTATGTGTACACACACACACACATACACGTATGGAGAGTTGGAACCTTTTTTTGTTTTTAATAATAATTGTGTGTGGATAATTGGTGACATATTATAATAATAAAAGTTAAAGCAATAGGGCATATGTATTCATATCAAAATATAACTTGATACATTTAAACACTTTGATCTAAGACTATTTAAACAGACCACTGTAGGTTTATCTAGGTATTAAAGGATTATGTTTAGGTATAAGAATCTGAATGCAATGTTGCCATAAGGAGTAGATACTGGAGGCAATGAACTGGCCAGCCTTAAACTGTACGAATGGGGCTATGTCACACTCCTGACATGGTCTGCTTTCAAGTGTGCATCAGATGGTAGCCCTAGGACAGTGGTGGCAAACCTTTGGCACTCCAGATGTTATGGACTACAATTCCCATCAGCCTCTGCCAGCATGGCGAATTGGCCATGCTGGCAGGGGCTGATGGGAATTGTAATCCATAACATCTGGAGTGCCAAAGGTTCGCCACCACGGCCCTAAGAGTATGGATTATCACAGCTGTAAACCACATGGGAATATGGACATCACAATGGGCCAGATAACTTTTTTTGTTTTTCTAAACAGAATTTAATGTTGGCCAGTATCGCCGAGACTTGGTAAAAACATACAAGTCCTTTGAGTTTTTCCTGCCAGACAATGAAGAAGGCCTGAAAATCCGAAAGTAAGTTGTTTCTTCCTCCATTGGCTTGGCATGATGCGGCTGCCTCCACGCGGGCCAGGACTTTTATGGCACTGGCCCCGGCCTGGTGGAACACCCTCCCTCCAGCTGTCCGGGCCCTGCGGGACCTGGGTGAGTTCTGCAGGGCCTGTAAGACCGTGTTGCTCCACTGGGCCTTTGGAGTGTCCAGCCACTGATACGGTGCCCCCTCACTGCTCTGTGCCTTGGGGCAGTTATATCAGGGGCCCCTCAATCTCTCCCCTCATGGGGGTAGGTTTTTAATTGGGGTTGGACGCCTCCTGTTCATTTATGTATTACTGTTATTCTCTGTTTTATGAGTTTTAAGTTATTTTATGGGATGGAGCCTATGTATTTATATTTTGTATGACCGCTCCTGTCTGATATTTAGATAATGTTGTTCACCGCCCGGAGCCCTTCGGGGATTGGGCAGTATATAAATTGAAGAAATAAATAAATAAATAAATAAAATGTTGTTTTGAACTGAAGAATGTTCCATTAGATTTAACAAGCTGTGTTCTCAGTGTTTTTAGCTAGTTCTTGTTTTTAGTGGAATGGAAAGTAGGGTAAAGTGAAGTAATTCTTCACTTTTGAAAGCTACATTCTTTCCAAAGATTAGATCTTTCCAGAGAAAGAATATAGGGATCAAAATCTTTATACTGTCATTCCAGCTATGTATTGTGGAACACTTGTAAGTTATTTTCTGCAGAATTGGATTTTTAGATATCTTTGAAAGTTATCTGGATTTCTGAAGGTTATATTGTACTCTAAGCATGTTAGGAACAAGGTAACTGCTATGTATATCTAACTTATTGTATTCAAAATTGTAACAGCTATATTTTCTCTTTAAGAAAATGTGCCTTAGCAGCACTGAATGATGTACATCGTTATCTCAGTGAAGAAAAAGGGCAAGTGGCAGTAAGTTCTTTTTCTCTTGAAAAAAAATAAAGCTTAAACCGCTCAGTGAACATATAAGAACCTGAAGGGCAAATATTCTTTGGAATCTTGGTTCTAAATCCTGATTTGATAGCAGAAGCTGCCTGTTGCTTTCAGAGATGTTATTACATAATAATGTTGCAACACTGGAGATTAAAAAGAAATATCTTCAGCTGAGATTTAATCTGCAGTTTCGAAATCCTATCTATTCTTATTGCTTAAGTTTAAGGTATTGATGCCAAGAGTTGTGGGGCAAGAGTATTTGAACTAATTAATCCTGTGCCATTAAGTAATGGTGGATGTGGTTTGTACTCTTAAGCCTGATTCATGCATGCAGGAGAATATGGTGACATAGCTATAGGATTAAGTTAGAACAAACTTCAGTAGTTCAGATGACAAGTGATGGAATTGTGGCTTTGCATATTCCTTTTCTTCAGTAGAGATCTAGCACAGCACGAAGAAAGGTTTTGCCTTCTCTTTGCTTCTTCTGACTGTTCTTGTTTTTGCAGGGAACTAAACATAGGTGAAGTTTTTGTGTGGTGACTCCCCAGCTACAATCAATTTTACCACTTCAGATCTGAACCTATATTCCCCATATTGTGAATTTAGACTGTAGTTTGAGGACATGTTTAAGAATTCTGTCTGAGAGAAAGGGGGGAAAAGCTGTTGGGGAAGTTGTGTTGGTTTTTTTTGGAGGGGGGGATGAATTCTACTGTGGAACTGAGATTAGATTTGAAACACATAATTCAGCAGCTAGTGCTGTAAGCTTTAAACAAAACAGTATAATCATAGAATCACAGAGTTGGAAGAGACCCCAAGGGCCATCCAGTCCAACCTCCTGCAATGTAGGAACACACAATCAAAGCACTCCTGGCAGATGGCCATCCAGCCTCTCTTCAAAAACCTCCAAAGAAGGAGACTCCACCACACTACGGTAGTGCAGTTCACTGTCGAACAGCCCTTACTGTCAGGAAGTTTTTCCTGGGTGGAATCTCTTTTCCTTCACCTTGAATCCAGTAAATGGTAACATTTTTCTTTTAAGCTGTTTGCTTTCCAATGAGGCATGTTTGCAGCCTCATGTGGTTTCTTTAGGAATAGAATACAGGGATAAATAAGAAATTAATGAAGTTTACTCTTATGTTGATGGCTACTACTTGTGCTGCTATTTCATTTATTTTAACTTTTGAAGTTGTCTCTGTTTTCTATTCTGCAAACGTTTGCTGTTGTTGGGAAAGCTTTTAGAAAAGTGCTGTTACTTCTGCTTTTCTGCATTTTTACACAAGGGTGAGAGTGGATGCATCTATTGAAGTGTGTGGGGAGGGTCTGGCATAGCAAGCGAGCAGGGCAGGCTTCCTACAGATTTCATACTTACTGTTGTTTGTTGCTCAGAATGTCAGCCTCTGTTGTTGCACCCTCCTCCCCCTCACAAAGTTGAATGAACTCATGTCTATGCCAATCTTTTGTTAAGAACATGTCCAGTGGGTTTGTGACCTAAATTATTGTTCTCTTGACACGTGGCAAGACAAGATGTTATAAAATAGACATGGAAATGTCACCACTTGTGATAATGGGCTGGTGAAGCACTGAGCATTGCTCTGTACTGGAGTGAGAAATTTATCAGGAATATTCAACTATACATTGTAAAAATGAGTTCTTTCCTCTTAGTTCCATAACTTCTTAGCTCTATTATTTTCATTAAATTTTTTTTAGAAGACATGTTATTCAGTTTGAATTTGTCACAGTATAATCCATGCAAATTTAGTCTGTTGAAATCTATGGGTTTAGATTGGAAAAAATCTTCATAGGATTCTACAATTGGTTGGTTAGGATTAGGGATTGCCTAAACTTTGATAATGCAAGACCTTTGGGCTAATCTTGGTTCTATTTTTAAGTGATTAGAACATTATTTTAGGGAAGTATGTCCCACAGTTGCCATTAGAACTAAATGTATAATTTTAAATTGTAAAAAAGCCAGCTGGCTAGCCCTTTCACAATTGAAAATTATGTATTTAACTATGTCAATAATAGTTTGGGGTGTTTTTTTGTCCGGATATAGCATGGTCTGAGACATTGATACTGGCTGTTCATTGTTTTATTAATGAAAATTTGACTGCAGTTATCCAAATGCTTTTGAGAAAGCCCTGCTTATTGTCTTATTCTGATAAATGTGCATTGGCCTGTGTGAAACACTTTTTATCTGTATGATAATGAACTACAATTGGATGAATGTGCTTGACGTACAGAGCCAGGAGCACATATTTACAGTTTGTAAATGTTTGCTGTATAATTGTCAAAATGTAATGCATGACAGAGCTTTTCTAATATGTAATATGATACACTTCCATGAAGCAGCTGTGCTTTTTTCTTTAATGCAGTAGTCCTTTTTTCCCCCCTAGGTGTTTGATGCTACAAACACTACAAGAGAACGCAGAGAAACCATTCATAAGTTTGGGGAAGAGAATGGGTACAAGGTGACTAAAGAACAAAGATCACAGAATTACGTAGTGGTGCTTGCTATGTACCAGTTCTTTTATTCTCAGTATAGATAGAAGTCCCAACTTAGCACTAACTGTATCCACAGCAGTCTTGGAAAAGTATCCTCCTTTGTTATCTTTGTTATCTATTAACTTCATATTGTAAAGTTAATGAAATAGCTAGCTCCATTTGCTAATGCTTCTCATAGTAACAATTAATAATAATTCTTGTCGTCTCTGGCATCCTAAGGTCATAACTGCTCTCTTGCAGAATGTGCAAATTTTAACAATGACCCTGTTTAGATAGTGAATAGGCAGTTACTATCATGTATATAAGGCTTCTTTGTTGAGTGGAAGAATCTTGGGACATGATTGCATACAGTAGCACGCTAAACTGTTGAAAGTAATTGTTAGTTAACAAAAATCCTGAAGTTTAATTACAGATGAGAGTAGTCAGTTTATACTCACTTCTTTCTTGTTTCTGTTGGGATTTTGTGAGTACCTGTTGTATCAGAAAGCTTCTCCACATACTGTTTCATCCTTTGGTTTTTACTGCTTCATAAGAGCAAGCTTCACAGAAGGAGAAATGAGGAACTGTGGGGCTAACCTGCACTTCTCTCTCATCTTGCACTTCTCTCTTCTAGGAGGGTGACCGTGCATTTTGATCAGAGATTGTATCCTGCGGCAGTCTTGATATCTTCTTGGCTCCCTTTAGATGATTGTCTTCTGTTATCAACTGTTTAATTAAAATTCTGCTTCCTGGAAATTAGAGGGGAAACTAGAAGTGTGGGTGTGTTTGAAGCACCAGTAGATAAATTCTAATGTGCTTTTTCTCTCTCCCCCCTCCCTTATCTGTAAATTTAATTCCTATCTGGTTCAAAGACCTTTTTTGTTGAGTCAGTGTGTGTTGATCCAGAAGTCATTGCTGCAAATATTGTGGTAAGTAGTGATTTCCCCCTTTTTAAAAAGACATCTGTGTTCTAAATATAGTTTGGAGACCAGTCATGCAGTTTCTTTTCTTCTTTCTGCTTCGATATCAAATATTTTTATCTCCTCTCTTTCTCCCTCTATCTCTCTCTTTTGATTGGCATTACTGTTTTGTGAAAGGAGAGGTGTGGTTCACATTATATCCCTTGCTCTGCTTCCTGTTTTTTTCCTGGTAGACCTCACATATCAGTAGAGGAACAAAGTTTTGCCACACTTGTTTTTGAAAAAGTCTGACGTTTGCCCTGCTTCAGTTTCTTCCTTTTTCTTTTTAAAGGCAGCTTTGCACAACTATGCCTTTGTACTCATTCACCCAGCTGTTGTCATCTGCCTTGAGTTCCTGTAAGATAGAAAGGCAGCTAGTGAATGTTTTCAATAAATAAATAAATCTCTTAGCTGAAATCTGGTACCTAAAAGAAATACTAAGATCCAGGATACTGGGTTCAAAGTCTCAATGTCACCTGCTTTATCTGAGCTGTTTTACAATTTTTGAATTATGTCACTTAAAACTGAGCTGATTGGAAATTCAGCTATGTGATATTGTCCTCTGAAGGGGCATTCAGTGCCAGGTGGGAATAACATGATTACTTCATGGTCACATTGGAGAACCCTCATTATTATTCTTTAGTATACTAACATGCTGTAAAATGTTTAGGACAGCGTCCTAATAATAAAATATTTATTGTGTATGGGTGTATGATATGGTTGTGTGAATTAAGTCTCTAGAAACAGGGGAAAACTCATGTCAGAAGAATTGTAGGATATTTGTATGAAGACTACTTCTGTGTGAAAATAAAGTCAATTAATATGTTTGTGTGGGCAACATCCTATTGAAATGGGAAGAAGAGGTTCCTGAGAATAACAATTGACCACCCAGGTCCTCCCTATTGTTCAGTTTTCAGGAAAAGCACTGATTTGGAGAAAAAAAATATAGGCTCTTCAATGGCTTTTCTGTTTTAAAATATTTAAACAGAAAGTATTTTAATCTCTTATTTTCTTGAAGGTGTCAAACCTGAAACACTTGCCCATTCAAGAATGTATTCCCTGGGATTTCTCACTGGCTTCTAATTTATTTCTTTCAGAAGAAGGATACAATTTTTCTAAAGTATTCCTGCTTTCTCTCCCTTCTTTCCTTAATTAGCAAGTGAAACTGGGCAGTCCTGACTATATTGACTGCAGTAGTGATGAAGCTACAGAAGACTTCATGAAAAGAATTGAGTGTTACAAGAATTCATATGAGACATTAGATGAAACCTTAGACAAGTAAGTGTCCACATAAAACTGGATGTTACCTACTTTGTTCACCTTGAAATTCTCAATGCTGTGTTAGAAACTTTGGCTGGTATTCCACTGGAGAGATAAATTTATTGCAGCTGGTGATAGGACATTATGTAATTGAATGCACAGCTGTATAAAACAATTCCCTGTACATAGGTCATTAGGGCCATACACCTTCATAATAACAAACTGTGTTTAGTTTTTCTAAAAAGCAGCCTTGGAAGTTGTTGAGCTTGTGGGCTCCCTTGGTTTGTAATCTGGGACTGTAAACAAGAAGGAAAGTATCACAGTTTTTTTCATTGTATTCTCCCAACTCAAGTGTCATGTTAAGCAACCAATCCACTTTACACCATAGGAGCAGCAGTGGCGTAGTGGTTAAGAGCAGATGCATTCTAATCTGGAGAAACCGGGTTTGATTCCCCGCTCTGCCGCCTGAGCTGTGGAGGCTTATCTGGGGAATTCAGATTAGCCTGTGTACTCCCACACACGCCAGTTGGGTGACCTTGGGCTAGTCACAGCTTTTCGGATCTCTCTCAGCCCCACTCACCTCACGGGTGTTTGTTGTGAGGGGGGAAGGGCAAGGAGATTGTAAGCCCCTTTGAGTCTCCTACAGGAGAGAAAGGGGGGAATATGAATCCAAACTCTTCTCTTCTTCATAGGCTAACACACTTGTTACAAAACAAGGTATAATGTTATAAGTTTAAATGTATAAATCATATATAATGTCAATTCTCAAATAACATACATAAACATAAAGCAACTAACCAGCTTGATAAACAACTTAAATGTTTCAAAATTGCTTAGAAGTCAAAAAACATGACGTCTTTAAACATTTTTAAGTGCAGCACTCTTGCTTATACTTTTACAAACACATTCATTCAGACTAACCAACATCTGGTATGTTTGGGCTCAGGAATCTTTCAATATGGCCCAATTACCTAAGTATGACAAATACATAGTATCATAGTACAGATAATCTTAAACAATTTTAAATAATTCAAACACTGGGTCATTACTCACTTGCAGCACAATGTACAGTGCTTTCAAAACGTTCTATATTGACCAACTTCGTCTCCTGCTTTTCCTACAAATAAAACATACTTGATAATACCAATACAATTACAAAGATAATATTATGTAGTTGAGTGATATTTAGAGGACTCTATTCTTTTCTCAGTCTAATTATGATTTATACATTTGAATTGATAACATTATACTGATTTGGAGAAAAAAAACATGTTTTGTGACAGGTGTGTTAGCCTAGGGTGTAAAGTGAATTAGTAGCTTAACGTTCAGTGCATCCACCTAAATTGTATTTAGTATGGTCAACTCAAGTCTCCTGCTTTTGAGGTTTTTAAAGAGAGCCTCAGTGGCTATCTGTCAGGAGTGCTTTGATTGTGTGTTCCTTCATTGCAGGGGATTGGACTTGATGGCCCTTGGGGTCTCTATGATTCTATTATAGCCAAGTAGCATGTTCACAACCATAGAGTTCTGAAAATTTGATGGTGTGTGTATTTTTATTTATTTATTTATATTATTGGATTTATATACCGCCCTCCCCTGAAGAACAACAACAATAATAATATGAGCCCCTCCATCTGAAATTCTGTACTCTGAATACAGCTCCCCCGCCCCCAAGAACTAGGCTTTTCTCCTTGTATTATTCAGTAGCCATGGAAGTAGGTCAATATAAGCTGCTAGAGCAATTTCCTAATTAAGTGAATTGTGGCATACTGATGTCTAGGAAAAAAAAATACAATCTCTAGTGCTCTTCCAATTTACAAAAGCTTCTTAGCTTACTGATTGCTATTACTTGTTCATGAAAGGCAACCAGGAGAGTGTCTGTGTATAATGCTGCTTTAGTGTTGGAGACCTCCATCTTAGAAAAAGCAATCTCTGACTTTATTTTCAGTGTACGCATATGAACAAATACGCATATGGGAAAAATGACTAAATAAACAGTTCAAAGTAAGTTCTTGCTTGTGGAAAAGAGGCTAAATCTTTGTTTTGAAACGTAACATTCACCTAATCATATGTAATGCTGAACTTGGAAAAAACTTCAATTATCCTGATCTGTGCAGTCAATTCTATGTGAAATGAAATGGATTATTGATCCTCTGTAACACACACAGTTTGTAGGAAGGATGTACAGTTATCTCTTTAAGCAGAAAGTGACAGCTATGAGATGTGTGTGTTGTGCTATCTGAGGCAATGGTACTTCAAGATAAGTACATCTCAATTTGCTGAGAATGTCAATGTAGTTCTCACCCACAGTTCTTGTTTTGACTGTGTCAGTACGCTATCAGCTGTTCAGTTCCTTATGGACCATGAAGATGCCTTGTCCATCTGCTTCCTTAAATTTTGGGAAACTTTACTTGGAAGCCAACACGACTTCAAATGATGGTGTATTAAATGCTAGTATCAGCTCTGTAGTGACTTGTATTATAATATATCAAGGGCTGGATCAAAGTTAATAATCAAAGAAATAAGGGTGTTTAATTCTGACTATAAGTGAAGAATTTAAAGAAGAAATGACTACGTTCATTGATAATGTGTGTTAAAATTAGTTGAGACCATAACTCAAACAGGCATTCCTGCCCATGAACTCTTCAGGCTGAATCATGATGATCTGCTGAACAGACCAAGTTAAAATACATCTTTCTCTGTATGTGTGCTTAAATCATTGGGTATCTGGCATCATAAGCGATATTAGAGGTTTTAGTCCATCAGGTGCCAGATGGTATCTTGCCATGGTAATCTACTGACCCCGCTTGGATGATCTTATACTCCTTTTGTGCTGCCTAGCTACTTGAGGTTCGTAGTATTTCTTCAGGTTATTGTTCTGTTACTCTGCTAGCAAAATTGTAGGGACATTTTGCTTTCCAGTTCGTTCAAAAACTGTTAATAAGAGTGCCATCCTAATTAGAGTTGCACTTTTCCAAGTCTGTTGTATTCAGTGGATTTGTGAGGTCATTAACTCTGCTTATGATGGCACTGCAGGTAATGTAGTATGCAATAGCTTGCTTGTGGAATGCTCCACCCATATAGTCCAGTCCTAGTCTTTTCTACTTGCAGGTAATGTAGTATGCAATAGCTTGCTTGTGGAATGCTCCACACGTATAGTCCAGTCCTAGTCTTTTCTACTTGGAAGCAATTTCTCACCTTCAGTAGGACTTGCTTCCAAGTTAGTATGCCTGGAGTTGCAGCTTTATTTTTTTATGTAAGTGATCTTGATTAGTCTTCTTGTATGTGTACAGAGATTACAAAAGAAAGTGGTCTCTTCTATCTAACTTGATAATTTCACAGTGTTTGAGATCTGTATGATAAAATTATGCTTCTTTTTAAGCTTAATTACTTACTAACTGATGTGGTTACAGCAACCAATACATTTTGGTTCCAAAATGTTTGCATTTCAGAATGGGCAACTTGTTTTAACAGGATAAATTCATCTTTTCTTGGTGACTTACATAAATGACTTGGATTACCTTGATTTTAAATCAACGCTCTGTAAGATAAAATTCTTCTGCTACTTCATTACATGTTCTGTTAGCTACCTGTGGTCAGGGATGTATTTTTAGTTACATTTATGTAGTATATTTATATTAGTAAAAATCTGTCTGTCTATTCTCTCTTTCCTTAAAGAACAGTGACATTTGTGCCTAAATCATTGGTGGTAATTTAACCTATGCCAGTGTTTTCAAAACAAACATGATAGTTGTTCTTCATATTATACTTAAAGTTGGAAAATGTTATTCTCTTTTCATAAGGGATCTTTCTTATATTAAAATAATGGATGTTGGACGGAGTTACCTTGTGAATCGAGTAATGGACCACATCCAAAGTCGGATTGTTTACTACCTCATGAATATCCACGTAACTCCTCGTTCCATCTACCTCTGTCGTCACGGAGAAAGTGAACTAAATCTGAAGGGAAGGATAGGAGGAGACACAGGGTTGTCCCTCAGAGGAAAAGAGGTATATGTCTTTTAGCTAAGTAGCTATATTTTTCCTTTCCTTATCTTCAATAAAGTTAAACTGGACTTCAGTTTAAATTTTAATTTTAACACTTTAGTCTCTGTATTGCTTTTGCTCACCTTCTGAGAATAAATATAGATTCTTTGTAGATGAGGAAATAGAGATTCAATATAAAGTCTCTCTTATGAGATTCTCATTCTAAATGCCACTAGACTTGTTTGGTTAAAGTCATATGCTCACTGTTTTTCAAAGACTTCATTATCTTGTAGTTGGAACAACAGGGCCTATTGGGATCTCTAACTTGTGTGCAGAACATTAGCTGTAATTTTCTCATGAAATATTAATGGCTTTTGCAGTTTGCCAAGGGTCTGGCACAGTTTATTAATGAACAAAACATCAAAGACCTGAAAGTATGGACAAGCCAGATGAAAAGGACCATTCAGACTGCAGAGGCCTTGGGAGTGCCTTATGAGCAGTGGAAAGTTTTGAACGAAATAGATGCGGTAAGGTATTCCAGTTTTCTCTCTTGATCCCTTCTCAGTTGTTGTCTTTTATGGTGGAAAGAGAATGCAACAAAGGAGTTAGTTTCTATAATACTGTAAGTTGGCAAAGCTTGTCTTTTGTCCTTTTAATTTGAGCTTCAACAAATGCTAGAAAATAATAAATATTTGCTTCGCATGCAAACTGTTCAGTTCCTGCTTGAGGTCTGTGCTTTCACCAAATGACAATTCTGTGGCTCATTACCATACAACGCTTACCTCAGGACTTGCAGAGGGACCTCCTTGTGGTTTTCTGTTTATACACGAGGAGGCAGCCCACAGCCTGCATGGCAGTTTGTCTGTTGTCCTCCTGGTTCTCTAAACTGCTCCCATCAACAGCCTTAAAGGCACAGAGCTGAGAGCTGATACTCTCACCCACCCAACACACACTGGCTTGTTTTAAAATAAAGACTTTGACTGCTTGCACAAGCCCTGACTGGGTGCGTGTGTGTGCGTGCTGTGGCCAGTGTCCCCTTTCCCTGGGCTTTTTTGCCTGTGCTGCAGGCAGGCAGGAGCTAGAATGTGGGACAAGCCAGAGTCAAGGCAGGCAGCACGTGAGGCTTAGTCAACCAGTCCAGAGTCAGAGCAGGCTGCCAGCAAAAGTGTAGTCATAATCAGTCCAGAGTTAGGGCAGGCATCAAGCAAATGCATGGTCAGGGCAGTCCAAGGTCAAGGCACAGGTAAGAGATCAGGCAGGCAGGCTGAGAGCTGCAGGTCAGAGGCATGTGAGGCTTACCAGGAAGTACACTCGTTGCACCCAGGCAGAGCCTAGCCCTAGGCAGGGTTTATATATCGTCCTCCGATGCAGATGCCTCCATCTGGCAGTCTTCTGCCATACCCTGCAACATTGTGAGCACTTCTCCTTTGACTCTTCAGTTGTATCCTCTGCCTTTGCCTCCTTTGAGTAGCTGGCTCATTACTTGGCTCTCAGAAGGCTCTCCCAGCTTCATGGCATCAGGCTTTGCCTGAGCATGCAAGAAAGGGCTTGGAACTGGTTCTGCTGCCTGCATTTCCTCTTGAGAAGTCAGCTCTGAATGCACAGACTCTACATCAGAGTTCTCAGTGCCCAGGGTCTGGTTCATGACATTGCCGCTCTGAAGAACGCTGCTCATTCTGTTCTCTGGAGGGTGGATTTTCTCTTTGGGAAGAGTTGATGGAAGGAGGCGGGAAAAGGCAGGGATAGAAGACTGGAAGAGAAGTAAGGGATGTTTTGAAGGAAGGGTGGGGTAGGGGGGAGAGATTCAGGTGAAGTGACTGCAATTTGAGCGCAGTGGTGAGGAAGCATCACTGGAGCCCAGGCTTCTGGTGTGAGGAGGGGAAAGAGGGGAGGGAAGCAGCTGTCAGCGAGTTAGGTATGCACCTGGAGCGTGCATTGGATGTTAATATCATATAATAATGTCAATATATTGACAGAGATATTTAGAGAGGCAGGAGGAGCTGGCAACGTGGAAGGGGGTGAGGGGGAAAGCAGGCAAAGCAGCGTGAAGGGGTGGCATGGCTGGCCATGGGTGGAGGGAAGAGCCGGTCCAGGGCAAAGCTGTGCCCTCTGGCTCACCTGTCCTGCTTTAGTGGTGAAGCAAAATTATGTTTGTGCTAGAAGTGTTCTCACTTGCTGCAGGGAGACTAAAAAGTGAAAGTGGGACTTGAAGAAATATGTCCATATAAGGCAGTGGTTCTCAACCTTCCTAATACTGCGACCCTTTAATACAGTTCCTCATATTGTGGTGACCCCCAACCCTAACATTTATCCATTTTATAGATGGAGAACACTGATGCAGAGAGTCTTAGGCAACCCCTGTGAAAGGGTCGTTTGACCCCCAAAGGGGTCCCTACCCACAGGTTGAGAACCACTGATATAAGGAATGTTGCTGCAATGGACATTCACAATGCAGTAAACACATTGTGTGTAATCGGCCGTGTACTTTCATGTTGTGGCAAATGCAGAGACCTTCTCAGAAACAATGGAGTAAGAAAAAGGGCTAGAAACTTATCTTTTAGAAAACAAAATCCAGAAATTCAGAGAAAACAAAATCTAACAATTAATCATTTCAATACTGTGTTAGTTAGTTATTTACTTAAAGCATTTATATTGTGCTTTTCTCCCAAAAAACACCCTCTGTTCTGGTGGTGGGGAATGGCAGCTCCAGGGCTGAGGCTAGGAGAATGGCATCCCTGTGGGTGAAACCGCAAAAATAGACACCTTGCCATTCGCATGATGCCAGATCATGCTCTTATTGCCAACCAGTTTTTGGAAAATCAGCTGGGGCAAACATATATTGCAGAGGGCAACCTTCTCCCAAAACAAATCACTTCAGTTTGGAAAGCAAACCTAACCTGTGTTGCAGCAGCCTTTATTTTACCTTGTGACATACATTTTGTGAGTTCTTTGGATTTATTGTGACCTTATAAATAGCTGCTTCCAATTTTCAGAATCATTTTTAAGGGAAAAGGTTAATACCTAAATCCTGAAGTAAAATTGTACATCCAGTTACTGTTTCATTGGAAGCTAGACTAGTTCTGTTATGTTTCTTTTGTTTTATTCAGGGAGTCTGTGAAGAAATGATGTATGAAGAAATTCAAGAAAATTATCCATTAGAATTTGCATTGAGAGACCAGGATAAATACAGATACAGATATCCTAAAGGAGAAGTATGTTTACTTTGAATATTTTGCTCCCTGTAAGCTAAGAATGTAAAAGTCATGATTAGCAAAGGGGATACTAGGCAGAAAGTGAAAAAAGAATATTACTGCAGGGAAAAGGTTTTTTCTCATTATCTATGCATACTGAAACTTAGTGGTGTAGTGCCAACGGGGCGGGGGGGGTGCAATGCCCCAGGCAGAGCCGTGGGGTGTGTATGGCTGAGCCGTGGTGGGGGTGGGCGGTGCTGTGGCAGGGGCGCAGGGTGCGTTCGTACCCCAACTGCATTTTCCCCTCCCTTCACCCCTGCTGAAACTGAAAACAAAGTCTGTCTTCTAGACAGCCCTTCCCCAAATGGGCTCAGGGTGGCAATGAAGTTTTGCAAGTTTTTATCCTATAAACGTATTAAAACAACCAGATTCTCATTTGTGTAGAGAAGTATTACAGTTGTAGCATAACTGTATAGTCTTTTCATATGGAATGTAACTTTCTTAATTTAACTCCTGGATAAGCTTGAATTCCAGTTAGTCATTTTTTTTGGAATAACATAATAGCAACCTTGGGGAAGGGGGAGAAATTTTCTGCTGATGGTAATGTCAAGCCATTAAACTGGAACATTCATTTATTAGAAAGAGGTCAGTATTAGAATTCCTGTGTTAACAATAAGCACTGATTAAACACCTGTTTTTATATGTATGAAAACTGTGCACTTTGCTGTTAGCTCAGTGCTCTGCCTACCTTAAATTGGCCACGTGGACATCAGTCTGAGAACAGTACTGGAGTACAGATGGCCATTATTTATTGTACACATGTCCTAATGGCTGTTTGATAAAATGGAAAACTTTCTAATATTGTTTGCTAACCTTTCAGAGGGAGACCTTTCTGCCTTTCTGTTTGTTTTTCTGATTGAGTAGGCACTGGCGTAATGCCCATTGGGCAAGATGGGCAGCTGCCCAGGGCATCACCTTGTGGGGGGGGGGGCATCAAAATGCTGGGTTCGTTTTTGGGTATTTTAGTGGTTTTCCATTTTTGGCCTGCAGGGGGCGCGGTTTTTAGGCTAGCGGCACCAAAATTTCAGCATATCATCAGGAGACTGTCCTTATGCTACTCCCCAAGTTTGGTGAGGTTTGGTTCAAGGAGTCCAAAGTTATGGACTCCCAAAGGGGGTGCCCCTATCCCCCATTGTTTCTAATGGGAGCTAATAGGAGATGGGGGCTACAGTTTTGAGGATCCATAACTTTGGCCCCCCTGAACCAAACTGCACCAAACTTGGGGGGGTATCATTAGGGCAGTCTCCTGATGAGACTTCTGAGTTTTGAGATCTGTAGACTTCAGAAACGCTTCCGCCTCTTCAGCCTGCAACCCCGATAGTAGACAGCAATGCAGTAGGTCAATGGTCGGTAACGAAGATGGGCAATAGGATTTTGCTACAGGGGGTGCATTTTTGGAAGTACTGGCACCAATTTCCAGGGTATCATCTAAAGATGATGGCACCCCTCAAGTTATGGCGCAATTAGTTCAGGGGGTCCAAAGTTATGCGACCTCGTTAAAGCGGTAGCCCCCATCTCCTTAGCAAAGAATGGGGGATGGAGCACCCCCTTTGAGGGTCCATAACTTTGGACCCCCTAAACCAAACCGCACCAAACTTTGGGGGTACCATGAGGACAGTTTCCAGATGATACCCTAAAATTTTGGTGCTGATACATCAAAAAATGCGCCCCCTGCAGGAACATCCCAGAAATTTGCCCAAGAATCTTTGTTCTGCATTGAGTTTTCTGCATTGCTGTCCATGGGAGTTGCAGGCTGGGGACTTTTCTGAAGGCACAGTCTCAAAATCCTTTCAGAAATTATCAGGGAGACTGTTTCGATGATAACTTCAGAGGTTTGGTGCAGTTTGGCCTTCAGGGGCGAAGTTATGGACCCTCAAATCTGTAGCCCCCCATCTCCTATTAGCTCCCATTGGAAACAATTTGGGATGGGGTACCCCCTTTGGGAGTCCATAACTTTGGACTCCTTGAACCAAACCTCACCAAACTTGGGGAGTAACATAAGAACAGTCTCCTGATGATGTGCTGAAATTGTGGTGCTGATATGTCTAAAAATGCACCCCCTGCAGGCACCAATGTCCTGGTGCAAAAAAATTGGTCGTGGTGGAGTGGCCGCCCATGGAGGGGGGGCATCCAACTCAGGTTTTGCCCAGGGCTACAGTTTGCCCAGGGCTGCCTCGTTACGCCCCTGTGAGTAGGTAATTTTGTTGGTGCACAATTCCCAAGTTCCTAAGGGCAGTGGAAATAACACAATAACAACTATTTACAGTATAAAGGACAGCTAGTACTCCCCAGAGGAGAGCCAACGTGGTGTAGTGGTTAAGAGAAGGCACACTAATCTGGAGAACTGGGTTTGATTCCCTGCCCTGCCACTTGAGCTAAGGAGGCTTATCTAGTGAACTAGATTAGCTTGTGCACTCCAATACATGCCAGCTGGGTGACCTTGGGCTAGTCACAGTCCTTCAGAGCTCTCCCAGCCCCACCCACCTCACAGAGTGTTTGTTGTGGGGGGAAGGGAAAGGAGAGTGTAAATTCCTTTGAGTCTCCTTTCAGGAGAGAAAGGGAGGATATAAATCCAAAACTCTTCTTCTCTTCAGCTAATTTACCTCAGTTCACTCACTCAATCCCTTCCTAACTTATCCAGCCAACAATTTCCATCTGCCACTTACACAGAACTATTTCAGTTGTTCCCAAAACTAACAAGAAAGCATGTCTAATTATTTTTAACAGAGAAACATAGCTTTACAGTTTGACATACCATTTATTAAATTTTAGAAAAATGAGGCTAAACCACAAATCTGAGCAGCCTGTAAATTCTTAAAATATACCAGGAAAACCATAGAAATGGGATAATCTACCCATTATCTGTTGTACCCCATTTCCTCGGGTGATATAGAAAAATAGAAAATGGATGCAAATCCTGATTGTGTGTGTTTGTGGAAACAAAAGTGTATGTGTATATGTGAAAAAAAAGGCCAGATGACAATCATGTGCACATTATGTGTTATCCCTTCTGTGAGATCATATCCTGTCCTATAGTTGTCATTAGTGGCATGTATTCAGCTACACAATTCAGTGGAATGGCCTCTCTGTTTGAGGAAGAGGAGGAGTGACATCTATCGGCTCTCCCTTCCTGCTGCAGACCCACATTCTTTTTATTACCTATGCTGTTCCTGAGAGTCTGCTGACAAAATTTCTGCAGCCAGATGGGGAGGTAGGAAAGCCCTGTTCTACAGAGTCCACAGATGACGTGATACACACCAACAATTCTTACAACCCTAAGCAAATGTTTGAAGGATTTTTCTTTTAAAAAATTATCCATTAAGCCTGGTCTTGCCTTGAAGTGATTAAGGTTGAATAGATTTGAATGATTGGTTCAGTGAGCCACTTTTTATGTTGTGTTGATTTTTCCAGTCCTATGAAGATCTTGTTCAAAGATTGGAACCAGTAATTATGGAATTGGAAAGGCAGGAAAATGTGCTTGTAATCTGTCATCAAGCTGTTATGCGCTGTCTACTTGCTTACTTTCTGGACAAGCCTGCAGGTAGGAACCTTTGTACAAACTGTAATGGAAATTTTTCACATTTGCCCATCAGCAGTTTTTGTGCAGATGATAATTTCTTCCTCGTGATTCATCAATTGAAAGTCACGAATTGAGGTTCCTTGGGGCACAGTTTTATCCCCCATGTTACTCACCCTCTGTGCAAAGCATTTACGAGACGTCATCCGTAGGTTTGCAATTGGATATTACCAATGAGCGCATGATGTCCAGCTCAGTATCTCTCTATCCATTTCTCCTGGTGATATAGCAGAGATTTCGAGCAGCTGCCTGACTACTGTGGTTAATGGTTGAAACAAACTGCAATCAAACTGGGACAAGATGGAAGTGGTGCTGGTTAGAACAGCAGAGATCTTGAAGCACACTGTCTTTCATGTTTTCAGCATAGTTTAGCTGACCCTTATTGATAAGGTTAGAAAGGTTACCAGTTTCCTAGCTTTCCGCATACTGTATGAAACTGAATTATTCAGGAGGTTGTTTTTACACAACTGTACTATTATGAAATGTTTTACAAAAATGCTTTAAGAAAGGGATGGGGACTGTGGACTGTACTAATGTGCACTGTCTGTTGCTGTCTGTAAATTCTTACTGTATATATTTTATTTTGTTAAATTTATGTCCCGCCCTTTCCTGACTGAAGTCGAGCTAAGGGCAGTTAATAACATAGAAATACTCAATCAGTTAAAACACATCAATTGATTTAAAATCCCATCAATTAAGTTCCCATCAATACTCCAGTTATTTCAATCATTTGTAGTTCCTAAGGATGACCAATCAAGTAGGGAGGGACACAAGGAAAATGAAGCAGCCAAAACAAAAACAGCTATAATAATTACATAAGTAAAGACAAATAATAAGGATAGAGTTAGGGATGCCAGCAGTGATGTAATTGTTGCTGCCTCAATCATAGGCCTGGTGGAACATCTCCTTACAGCCCCTGCGATATTGAGTCAGATCCCGCAGGGTCCAGGTCTCAGTTGGTAGAGAGTTCCACAGGCTGGTGGCAGATCAGAAAAAGCATGCGCTCTGTTTGAGGACAGCTGGATGCGTCTAGAACTAGATATCATCATCAAATGCTTCCAGTTGATCATAATGCTGTCCTGCAGTTTTTTTTTTTGGGAGAGGCGGTCCTAGATATGATGGTCCCAAAGTGTCCTATTTAAATGTTTATGCTTTCTTTTGGCGGTTTTTCTGAATTTTGCTTGTTTGCAGTGCAGCCCTCAATCAATCTTTATTACAGCCATAAACCAGTGTAGTCCATATTGCGTTGTTTATTGAATATCCCATGCTCTTGTTCATATTCACTTACACTATGTAATCCACCTTGAGCGTTAGTGAGAAAGGTAGTCTATAAATAAGGAAAAATAAATAAATAATAAATTTTAAATGAGCAGAAAAAGTTATGCTTTTCAGGACCCATTCCCAGCTCATAATCCTATCTGCCTAAGGAGGATGATATTTGAATACATACAGCTTTTGATTCTTTGGGAGCAGTAGACTTTTAAATTACTGTTACTTGACAAAAGAAGCTCATGTTTGTAGTTACCATGAATTTTTATTTTGCCTTCCCCTTTCAGGACAACTGCCTTATCTCAAGTGCCCGCTGCATACTGTCTTAAAGCTAACCCCAGTGGCTTATGGTAAGTTATTCAAGATTTACCCAGTAAAAGTACTCAGTTTCCTTCCATTTAATTCTAATATGAGGTAGCCAAGCTGCTAATTACTATTATTTGCACACCTAGTTATTTGTTGCTGATTGATTGAAGAAATTTTATCAGTAAACCCTGCTACAGTATTGACATTATATTTATTCTTCTCTCCTTTAGCCGTAGGATGTAAAAGTTAGGCTAGGCATTTTGAGTTAATAAAAGTATAATTTATATTCTATAGTTACTTTAGTATATTATCAGCCATGTCACAATTTCAAGCATTATCACATGGCACGTTTTAGTCTAATCACCTTTTCCAATTTATTTTATCACATCTGGACTAAAGTAAAACTTCAGAAATGAAATATGCTTTGATAGATGTCATATTACAATATCCATTGGTGCCTCTCCTTTCTTTTGATGACAGTGTGGTATAGTGGTTAAGAGCAGTGGACTCTAATCCTTTACAGGAAGCCTGCTGGGTGACTTTGGGCGAGTCCTCTCAGAACTCTCTCAGCCCATGCAGAGATGGGAAATGGCAGAGATGGGTACCTCTGAATATCTCTTGCCTTGAAAACCCTAACAACCGTAT
Source organism: Sphaerodactylus townsendi (assembly GCF_021028975.2). Lineage (NCBI taxonomy): Eukaryota > Metazoa > Chordata > Lepidosauria > Squamata > Sphaerodactylidae > Sphaerodactylus > Sphaerodactylus townsendi. Next base: position 63,481,326 of record NC_059427.1, read on the forward strand.
GGGTTTTCCATCAGTCAGCTGTAACTTGACAGCACACACACATATAATTCAGAAGTTTGCTTCTTAGTTGGTTCAAATACTGTAGTACTGTGTTTCCCCGAAAATAAGACCTACCCTGAAAATAAGTCCTATCATGATTTTTCAGGATTTTTGGAGGAGGCTTAAAATATAAGCCCTACTCCAAAAATAACCCCTACTGGTAGTCGCAGATCAGGATGGTGTGATCCAGCAGGGTGCTTCCTGCCAATGAGGATGCAGCTTGCATCACACGTGATGAGGAAGCAACAGGGCTGCCAAGAGCCTGCCTTAATTAATTGTGAAGGTACCGTATTTCCCCTAAAATTAGCCCTACCCCGAAAATAAGCCCTAATTCATTTTTTGGTGCAAAAATTAATATAAGACCCCGTTTTATTTTCGGGGAAACACGGTACTATTCAACCTGTCATAAACCGTAAGGCCAATGTGTTCTGGAGGCCAACCCCCCAGATTTTTTCCCCTTATAGTAACATTGTTATTTTGTATAGTTTCATTTTTTTAAACAAAGGGTAGGCTAAAATGACACTTGAAGTGCAAAATTAATCATGTCTTGCAAGACAAGTTGTTTTTGAGCCACCTGCTTTTTAGAGAATACTTTTTAGATGTATTTTAATGCATTTAGATGGTTGACTGTGGTTATGAACACCTCAACAATATTCACTTTCTATCCTGATATTGTATTTTCAAATTTACAACTCTGTAAAGTTTCAGTTAAAATTAGGGGTATGAGGAAACACCAGAGCTTACATATTAAGTATTTTGGAGGCTGCTTGTGATCCATCCCATGTCTATCAGAAAGGAGCAGACTATGAGTGAGGGTTTCAGCCGTTGGACATATTCCAATGTTATCACAGTGGCATGGGAGGTACTTCAGCATGGGCCCTTCTCATGTCCCTCAGATAAGTTGGTAGCTTTAAGTTTATTGGGAAGGAATTACATTGTCCCACATTACATGTATCTTGCACTGTTCCTGAAAAGGAATGAGAAAGATGCCCCATTTTAACTCCCATGCTGCTAAGGTAACATAAACATTGCCTGTGTCCCTTAGATGAACAAATTGCCATGTAGTTGGAAAGAATCTGATTTGTCTGAAGTGTGTTAATCACCACTGTTCCACTGTATCTTCAGTGTTAATGGATTTGGAGATAAAAATCAATCTTTTATAGTGAGTGTCTAATGAAATAATGAACTAAAATACCTAAATCAGTGGTTTCTGTCTACAGGTTGCAAGGTGGAATCTATATTTCTGAATGTTGAAGCTGTAAATACGCACAGAGACAAACCACAGGTAGGATTCTCTTTCCGTCCTAACATTCATTTTGAACTTGGGAGGAAAAACCAAAGATGAAGAATATTAGAATCTGCAAACCAGTGGTGGCAAAAAGGCTTAAATACCACTTCTTCCATGTTCTCACCATCTCAGTTTCTAGACACCTTCTTTCAAAGCTGCTTTTGGTTTCTTCTTTTGGGGGAGGGGGATGTTGCAGCATATTTATTTATTTATTTTATTTTATTTTATTTTATTTTATAGGCCGCCTCATCCCCAAAGGGCTCTAGGCGGCTCACAATAATCCTAAACAACCATATCATATGTGTGTATGTGTGTAATGTCTTGTTCAATACTTAAAGTAGGGACACAAATAACAACAAAATATAGGGCCATTATAGATGAAATGCTTTTTAGTTTTTAAATGTGAAGAATAAAGCAGTTTCAGATTTGTTGTATAAGTGTACTTTTTTGCCTGTAAAGCTTCTTACTGCTTACTTTGGCTGTGTCAGTTTCCAGTCTTTTTGCTTTTTACTTTCATTGGTTTTTCTTACCCATATTTCTTGATCATCTTGCCTGTTTCTTGTCCATTTAAGACATTTCTGCAATAACCTAATTGCTGCCAATGATGTTGTTGCTTCTCAGCAAAGTTAGCTACATGTCAAACAGGGCTCAGTTAGTTCAGAAAGATGCATTTTTAATTTGTTTTTTGAAATACATTTCAAGTTTTTTATTTTGGAAAGAAATACATGAGATGTTTTCCTAGCATGCAGTTAAGTTTTTTTATAATTTGATTTCTAGGCTGCCCTTCCCCTTTAAAACATTTTATGCTGCATTTCTACACAGCTTAGAAGTTTCAAGGTAGTTAATAATTAAATACCATTAAAACAAGCTTTAAAATACAAAGTATAAAAACAATTATCCGTAGGAAGTTGGAAGAACCACATGAAACATTGGCTGACTCCTTGAGAAGATGCTAACATAGTTTGCCTTCTCACTGGAAACTATATTGCCTGGGTAACTTACACACATATTGTATGTATGTGCTCATGTATAAGGTAAGAAGGCAGAACATGTTGGCTTAGCAGTATACATGGGAATGGAATTAGAGTGTTCCAGTAAAACAGCAGAGAACCCTGTGTCTAGTAAATACGCATGTGTTAGATTGAACCACATCCTGTTGATGCTGCTAGAGATGTCAGCTGTTCATGTACAGAATTGCTTTGCTTTTGTTGCCTTTCTGTTATTTAACTGAGAGGGATGAGGAGTAGTAGTAGTAGTAGTAGTAGTACGACCAATATTGCCAATCAGTAGCACAGAATGTACTCTGACTGGGTGATTTTGTAAGCAATAATATATGCATCCATTTGTTTCAGCATGTGTTATACTTTACTCCAAATTAATAATGGTCAAATGGAAAGATTATTGGTACAGGATAAATTAACATCTTTATGACTACTGAAATAGAGAACATTATCCTTCAAAACATTCAGAAATGTTAGGAAAAGAAGTCTAGTACAACATAATTGTTTTTATGGCTTGGGGGAGAACTGAAACATGTTTAACTAAATTGGAAGTTGTTGGATATAGAAAGATTGCTTAAGGATGCTGTGGATCTTCAAGGTTCAGATGACAGTGCTCTGCGAAACAAAGGAAGGACTTTCAAATCGACAGTTGGTAATTTTTGTGGCTTTAGTACTTGTGTTCTTGGAGTTATGCTGAAAAAATGGAGGGTTTTTCTCTCTCTTTATAGTGAAGCCTGAAGATACTGCATGTCATTTAAATGTGTTGTGTGTAAAATTGAGGCTGTTTTTTTGAGAGCACAATATATGACTCAGATTATGTTTTTAACCAGGCTGGGTAAAAGGACTTTCTCTCAACAGTGATCACCTGCATCAATACATATATATGCTGTGTATCTCTTGTGAAGTGGCCTTGTGTTCAGTGTTTAGCAGTTTGTGTACAATGTGTGTTTAGCAGTGTGTGTACAATGTAGGTTCCTGCTGACCAATTAATGAATGAGGTGTTTGATGGAATCCCTAAAAGCTGATACAGTATGGCAGTTGTGCTGCTAATAGCACAATTACATGACTAAATCTTTTCATCATATGAAGTCACTGTGTTGTATTTCAATAGTGTTTTATACTTGAATCTTTAAAATGGCATTGCATTATACTTTTGCTCAAGGAGCCTATAACAGTGGCACACGCACTGGAATTAAGTAGGTAGGTTGTTTGTAATCTTACATCACTAGTTTTCCAGCTGTTTATTTTCTGTTTAAGTTTTCTGTTTTCTGTTTTTTCTGAGTATAAGAAGTAGATGAACATGGAATCTTGGAACATTCTTTTATCAATGTATATCTTAGAAAGGGATTTGTGTTAATTTGGATTGTCTGACTCTTTGACTGCCTACCTGTCATAGTATCTTACCGTATATACTCGTGTATAAGCCAACTTGTGTATAAGCCGAGGCACCTAATTTTACTACCAAAACCTGGGAAAACGTATTGACTCACGTATAAGCCAAAGGTGGGAAGCCGGGAGGCAGAGGGAGCTCCTTATTTGGGCAGTGACTCCCCCTGATGTAATTGCCCAAATAAGGAGCTCCCTCCACCTCCCGACTGGGTTTGAGGAAGCTCAGGCAACCGGGAGGTGGAGGGAGCTCCTTATTTGGGCAGTGACATCAGGGAGAGTCACTGCCCAAATAAGGAGCTCCCTCTGCCTCCCGGGGTTTGAGGAAGCCCAGCCAGCCAGGGTTCCCCTTCACCCTCCCAGGAGGGCAGCAACAAGCGGCTTGTGCAGCCGCAGGGAGGTCGTCCCGGCTATGCCCCCAGCCTTGGCAGAGGCCTGAAGAGCCGGCTGGTAAGCAGTGACTCATGTATAAGCCGAGGGAGCATTTTTCAGCCTTAAAACAGGGCTGAAAAACTCGGCTTATACGCGAGTATATATGGTAAGTTTGTTCTGATGTAGCTTTGCACTTTTATGTTGCAGAGGGCGCCCACACAAACGCACATTCCCCCTGAAGAAATTATATTTTCAGACTAGCACCCATTTCTGTCAGCTATGTTGGTGGCTCAAAGGTCTGGATAATATGCTGACAGAAATGTACATCTTTGTGCTTTGTAGGAAATTTTCCATTTATGATTGAGCTTCCCTGGAACTTGATTCATTTTCTTTGATCATGGCAGCTACAATGACACAACATTACAGTCACAGTGAAAGCTCAGAATTTCCTTTTTACCTGTTATAGGCTATTTTATTTTTCATGTTTTGCTGCATGGCATGAAAATGGATTTTGATAAGCCTGAGCTTCAACTTTGCCTTGTATATGTTCCCAGTCAGAGAAGTAAAAAACAGAAAATAAGCTATTGTTGTGTTTATTTTTCTTTATTTACTACTTTTATACTCTTCCTTTCTTCCTGAGGCTCAAAACATAATACAACTGGAAACAATACAGTGAGAAAAATATAGTGAATACAACCAGTAAATTTAGGGAACAGGGCACTGAAAACGGCAACGTACTATGGTCAAAGCAAGATTGCAAGGCTGGGTAATAGTGCTGTGAAACATTATATTGCACACAATGGAAAGGCTTGGGTATACAATAGAGGACAGTGCAATACAACCTTATTTAATTTATAAAGATGCCATTCTGTTCTTGATAGTAGATTTAGATATATTCCAACCTTTCAAGTAACTGTCAGCGCACATAGATTAAAAAATTGCAAACCCTTAAAAACTACAGCTTAAAAAAGGCTATTTGAATTATGTAATTTTTAAAAAGAAAAAATAGTAGCGAGATTGGGTAATTGTGATTTTGATACAACAGAGGGGAGGCGGGAGGGCAGCACTTCACAGTGAAGCCAAGGGCAGGCCCTTCATGTATTCCGTTTACCCAGCAAATACTTGCGGATCTGTGCCAACCTGTTCATGGCTGGATTTTTCATCTAAAGATATTGTGCTTCCTTTCCCATTCTCTCATATTCAGTGTTCTGGCATGGACAAACCTTTCTGGCGGTTGGGGAAAGTGGTCGTGGCATGTGGGCGAACTCACAGCAGATGCCTACTTTCCACTGCTTGTCACTCTTATCTGAGCAGGCTTGTGGCAGGCATGTCCTTTCCATGGCAGCGGGGTGGCCCTGTTTTCATGGCAGCCAGCAGTTCCTTTCCACAGCTGAACCAAAGACTGTGCAGACTCACGCTCTGGAGTGGCTGGCCTCGCAACAGATGCCCCCTTTCCACAGCAACTGGGCATCCGGTCTCTTGCTGTTGTCTGGGTGGGCTTGCGGCAGGTGCTCTCCTTTCCATAACTGAACCAATGGGTGTGCAGGACCGTCTCATGTGCCCATTGGTTGAGGGTTCATTGCCATGACACTTTTTTAGCAAATTATATAGGCTAAGAAGAGAGCAGACAGTCTTTTTTTTTTTTGCAACAGCATGGTGAAGTTGGTTAATTTTTAAAAGGTAGTGACTGGGGCACAGTTTCCTAGAAGGTCTTATGACAGACCTCCCTGACTTATGCAGCAGTCTCACCACTGTACTATACTGATAGCCAACCTGCTACCATAATGTGCAGAAATAAAAATTGGGTCTTTTATAGAACAAAGAAGAATATGCCTGGTATCAAAGTAATTCATAGAGAAAGTTGTCTTAGCCCTTTATAGAGCATGTACAATAGCTTTCTTCATTTGTTTTATAGACACGTTAGAGATCTAAGTCACTACTAGCTGGTTTCCTATGAACAATTTGCAGTTGCTGAGCCATCTATTTCACCTTGCACAGCAAAACATGAAACACACTGCTTTTTATACTTGGGGCAGCTGAAAGTGTAGAAAACAGCTAGTTCATAGTAATCTGACAACACTAAGTCAGTTGGGCCTAGCACATACTCAACTCTGAATAGCAACCTTTTTTTCTCAGTAGTAGTTTTCTGCTCTGGATAGAACTCACAGAGATAAAGTCCTGCACTAACCCTGTCAGTTCATACAAGATATGTTATTCATGAAAAACTGCTGTGTTCTCCTTTCCTTTCAAAGAACTAAGTTGGACGTAGTTATATAATGCAACTTCTACAAAACAAGCAGATTTCTCTAGAGTATTAGTTTATTCCTCACCCTCATTCTCTATATGCTCTATTAGGGCACTATTTTCTGTATGGCATATTTAAAAGTTTATAATATAGTATACCCTGGTCAGATTTGTGGAATTTAAGGAGTTGGACAGCACAATTGAGATGGGGGGACGGGACACTGTGGCAGCTGGGGTTAGCATGGCAAAAGTGACACCACACTGCCTCCAAAGAGGCTTTGGTGGCACATAAAGGAGGGAAGTTTGAAAATTCTCTTGCCCCTTGAATCACCCCGTAGTCAAAAAAGGCTTATAATATGGCATAAATCTGCAGGCTTGGAGGGTGCCATTCCTGGGTCAGAATGCTGGTGGAAGGTGATTAAAATTGGCTCCATTCCTGGGAACACCCCGGCCTGCCTCTTCCCTGCACTGGTGTCTGCTCGGATGCCAGCCTAGGTCCACAGCTGCACCCACTGGGTTTTACTGCTATGGATCTGTGGAGTGCCCAAAAGCTGGCACGTCTACTCTCTCTGCCACTGTGGTTGCCCCTTGTGCCAGTGGAGGGGGGAAAGGGATTGGCATTGCATAGCCCTGCAACACTCCCAGACAGTGTTTTGCCCCTCCTTGCACTTAGACTGGACCATAATTCTGCCTATGAATGCAGCCTGAAAGAAGCTACATAAATGCTTAAGGTGCTTTAAAAATATTGGATTACTGGTCCTGGGTTACCTTGGAATAATATAGCAAAAATGTATATTCCAGAATTTTGTGTGATAGCTTTGGAAGTGCAAATTTTGATATTTTATATAGAATTCAAGAATTCCAGCTTTCTTTATACTAGTTTCAGCAGTTTTGGGACTGAGGATACAAAATATGAAATTTTAGAAATGTGAAAGGGAGCAAACCAGGATTTTCAGTACTTAAAGTTCTACAGAGCCTCTTAATATATGTAACTGTTTAAACTGCAACACATAGAAATAGCATAAAATTTAATTTTGCTAACTCGGTCTCATAGTTTTTATAGTGCAGAATGTACAAATCCATTCTAAATAAATAAATCCATTCTGTCTTCAGAATGGTAGCTTCATGGTAGCTTCAATAATAAAAATATTTTTAAAAATTCTAAAACATCGCTACCTGTGCTGGTGTACAGGCTGCTAATAGCAGAAAAATGACCTCACTAGTTGCCTCAACACACATGCTCAGTTTGATAGAGTCTGGAAAGTATAGGTGAATATAGCTATTTGTATGTAATTACTTCGTTTTGTACTTTAAAACCTAAGCAGTTTCTGCATATATGTGTGTCTGTGTGTTGGCTCTTTGAGGTCATGGTGCATAAAATTAGGATTTTATTTCTACAAGAAATAGGGTTTAGCTCTTCATAGTTGCTAGCTTATTAAAATTAAAAAGCAGTTGGGTCCTATGGATGAGTGTATTTGGTAATTTACGGGTGCAACTATGTACTTGTGCAGGCAACTTGGCTTTTATGCTACATTATATTCTCCTCTGTATTTTTATTATTACACAGAATGTAGACATTTCAAGACCTCCAGAGGAAGCCCTTGTAACTGTCCCTGCTCACCAGTGAATCCTGTGTCCTGATCAGCTATGAAACCCGTGGTGCTGTTTTCATCGTACTATATTAAATTTGTTTATAATCATTCCAATCACTTTGGAATCAGTCATAAATCATATCCGCTTTTGTGTTGTATGTGGGCATTAAGAGATAATTCAACCCTGTGAGACAAATCAGCTCTGTCCCACAAAATAGAACTAATTGGCTGGGTGATTTGTTTGAAGGCTTTGTAATACCATGGATGACTGTCAATGTTAAAACTGATGTGTTTTGTTTACTAGGATTTGCTTTAAGTACTATGAATACTGGAACTGTGTTGGAAGATACATGTACAATAACTGCAGTCTTTTGTTATTTTCTTGGAATTTTTTTCTTATTTTTCTCTAGAGTGATTGGATTGTTTTATTTAGAAGAACTTGATTAATCCCTTACAGCTATTCCTGCTCATGACTAGCTTTAGTGACAGCTACTAACCCTTTCAGAATGGATTTTTTTTGGTGATTTCTAATCTTTTTGGAGCATATTTCATAAGATCTTAGAAACTGTTTTCACTTTGGCAGATAGAAGCAGCTTTTTGCTTGCTAATATCACTAATAGGAGAACAAACATTATTTTGAATTCCTCCAGAAAAAAAAACCTGCTGGAAGAGATGTGGAGTGAAGAAATGGCAGGTGGGGAAAGAGTTAAAAAACCATTTCCTTTCCTGCTGCTTTTGTGCTCTAAATTCTTCTCTCTTAACCTGCTGTTGCTCTAATGGAATGGGGGATTGGATTGCATATATTAGCTTATAAAATATATTTTGTCCCTGACACAAGAGTCCATTCTATAGAAAACAATTTAAGTTTCAAGAGAGTGAAAACATGCTGATGAGATATCAAAATTGTAACTTATGAAAAATATAGTGTACATGGTGGTACTTTTGCTTCTAGATGAGCCCAGAATTTTACAAGTGTCAAGAATGGAGTTTAACTGATACACACTCTAAGGTGGATCAGTAAGTTGCTGTAATAATACATAGCCACTGTTTACTTATATATACTAAATTATAACCAGCTGACAAGCAAACTGGACTGGGGTCCCCAACCTTTTTAAGCCCAGGGACACCTTTGGAGTTCTGACACAGTGAGGTGGGTGCACATAGCAGTCACAAAATGGTTGCCACTGGAGTCAAAACTAGCCATAAGATGGCAGCTGCAAGTGACTTCAGTCTTTCCTTGTGCTGTGCTGACAGCTGCTGCCAAAGTAACATTTTTAAAAATCAGAAACCTTGCGGACAAAAGCCGCACCTGGCCCTACCTACTTTCTAAAAACACTTGGTGTACACTGGGAAAAAAACTTATTCATCTAAAAATGGAAAGCTACATTTGAGTCCAGCAGCACCTTAGAGACCATAAAATGTTCAGGCACAATCTTTCGAACGTCAGAGCTCCCTTAATCAAATTATTTCCCTTCATTTCAAAAGCTTAAACCCCCAAAAACTTGTTGATTGGTAAGGTGCTACTGGACACAAGTGTAGCTCTTCTACTTCAGACCAATGTGGCTACCCTCCAAAACTATCATCTAAAAATTAGTATGGCTTCTTTCTCTGTACTTAAAAGTTCTGAATACCACTGGAAACAAATCTTTTAGATATTATTATTATTTAGACTTACTATGCTGCCCCTCCCCTTTTGGCCTTGGGGCAGCTCACATCAGGTCAGTCAACCATAGAAATAGATAGTTTAAATAATATAGAAACAATATAAATACTAGAACATCAAAATTAATCTCAGATACTATATGAAAACCTTTTACAATGGTAACCGACAGTATTCTACGTTGATGGCATTGTTGATGAAGTTTTATGCAATAGTGTCCCTTGCTGGCAATATAGAACACTAAAGGTAAGAGATCTTGTTAGTACTACAATATATATTACGAACACTGAAGTTGTTTAATAGTTTTTCTATGCAGGGATTTTTCACCACATAGGCAGGGGAAGCCACCCCCCCCTCCCCCCCATAAAGGAAAGTACCCAGATGATAGTGTACCCAATCTGGGCATGAATCATCTTGTTCTTGTTTTTTCCCCTCCCTTTAATCTGAAGGGAAAAAAATAAACCCCAGAGTAGCTCCAGGTGGAGCATGCATCTCTGTACTCTGCCTGTAAGTGCTACAGGAAGGGGGAGAGCAGAGCTAATCTCTGAGTTCAGGACAATATGGGGCAACTTTCTGCCATACACCATGACCCTCTTACAACAAAGGAGGGTGGTTGAGCCATTGGGTGTCCCTGTGAAATCTCACATTTGTGCTTTTGTGCACATGCAGCAGGGAAAGGGTGGGGAACAGCAGTGGCAGCGGCAGTGGCAGCAACAAATGGTGCAAGACAGGTGTGTGTGGATGTCATTTTTATTTGGGGTCTACAAACATCACTTCATATCTTCATATGTATTTATTTTCTTTGGAGATCAGTGAAATAGATGACAGTTATAAAGATTCCTAAAAATAGTGGGGAAATTAATGTTGCTCAAACTGCAGGAATTCTCAGACTGGGTTATAGTGAAGCATCTCAAGACATGAAAATAAAAAAAACCTATTCAAATTTCCTCAAGGGTAATTACGGCTCAGTTCACATTGTCAACTCAATCATTTAGCTGTTGCAGCTTTCTGCAATGGCTGTTGATGACTGTAGCTTGCACAGATTTATGTTTGGCTAGTTCACAAAGGCAGCAGAATTAAGTGGTAGAATCTGGATGTGATTGAATATGCTGTAGCACTTCAGGTTTCATATGGAGGATGCTGTTTTTTTTAATGCTTCCCTCATTTGAAAAAAATTTCTTATTGATACCAGATTTGCATTGAGAGAGGTTCTAGTCCAACTCTGCTTCCTTCTGTGTATCCATTTTCTACTCCCAGAGAGTTTTTTTAATGGAGTGAGTATTCCAAACAGCGTCCCTACTTATACAAGTTGTTCTGTTCTGATTCATGTGCAGCTAATGTCTTTGAAGTGAATTTGCATTTAAGGAAAAGTCTTTATTCATGTCTGTCAGCTACAATTGCTATTTATGTCTCTGATTACCAGGCTCTGCAGATAAATTTCAGATAACTATGATTTGCATGCAAGAGGGATTTTGCTGCCCTCTGAATCATGTAGTTCTTATACTCTGTGGAACTGAAGCTTTAGCTCACAGCAGCTGTGTAGTATGGCATTGATTGGTCCTAGGACACATAGCACATGGCATCCTATGTGTTTCCTTTTAGCATAGGGACAACCCCTGATGATTCTGCTTGATTCCTCAAGCTTGATTCCTCCTCCAATCCAGATGCTAGAATGATATATGAAGGCTTATGACAGTGGTGGTGAGGGGCCCTCTGACCTTGTGAAGGCAAGTTCTGAAGTGGCATTGGCCAGCAGCCTTAACAGTTAACTGCTTGATTTTAATACATTTTCTTAATTCTGTAAAAGTGCAGCTATATTAACAAGCTGTGCTGATGGATAGCTTATGCTGACAGGTTAAAGGTTGCAGTTAATACAGATAAACAGAAATTAAGCATCATATGCTTTCCTATGCATATTTTATCAAAGCAGTAAGTCTACATAATTCAGCAGAATATAGTTTGCCATTGGCAAGAAGAGAAATTTGAAAATGTACATGACTAAGAAGTGAAATGAGTTGCATGTGCCTGTGGTTCATCCTTTAATTCATAACTCTATAATTAGACGTTTACAACCATGTTTATGGTGTGACTAGCTAGCTGGATGTTCCAAGTGGTATCATGACATACCTTATTTTGTGATGAGAAGTAGCAGTTTCTAGTAGGTTTGACTAAGAGCACTTGGAGTAAAGGAAAATAAATCTCTCTTTCCTCCACAATCTGGAGACACTTGAGACTTTGTCCGCAGGAGTAGTCTTGTTCTCTCTCTCTCTCCCCTCCCCTCTCTCTGTCATGGTGCACATCTTATCTAATTCTCACATAACCCCATGTGGTGGTGGGGCCCCATCTACAGATACTTAAATTTGTGGATTGAGGCTATATAGTGAGGTAAATAATGTGATAACATATTTCTTCCAAATAAATCACCTCCAGATTAGACTCCTGTAACTTTCTCTACTCAGGGCTACTTTTGAGGTTGCTCCAGAAATGTCAGCTGGTCCATAATGTGGCAGCAAGGGTTCTTACAGGAACATCTCTAAGATCACATATTCATTCTGTACTCTGCTAGCTGCACTAATTACCAGTTGAACACCAGATGAAGTTCAAGGTTTTGGTGTTAACTTTTAGTGCCTTAGGGCTGTGGCACCTATGGAACAGTTTCTCCCAATAAAACCCCATGAAGAGTGTTACATTCTGCAGGAAATAATCTGCTGGTAGTCTCTGACCTTTAAAATGTCTATCTGTCCTCAGAGTCAGACCCTTTTTTTACTCTGGCCCTGGCCCTGGCCTGGTGGAACACCCTGTCTGCTGAGCCCTGAGGGATTTAGCCCAGTTCTAAAATGGAGATGTTCCACCAGACCTATGTTGAGGCAGCAATGGTTCCCTCTTGGCTGACCAGCCCACCCTAGCCCTTCTGTACCTTGTTGAGATATTTGTTTAGTTATTTGCTATGATATCTTGTTGGGCAGGGTAGGTGTGATTTTGTCTTAGCCCCATTCTCCTGGGTAAGTTTAACTAATAAATTACAAGCATAATATGTTGAAATAATCCATGCCAAGGGGTATTTAAATTGATATGATTTTATTTTGTGTAGAAATATATTTTGATATATTATTTTATATTGTAAGCCGCTCTGTGTTTTGGATGGAAAGGAGTGAGATACGAGCCTAACAAATAAAAGTAAATAAATTTGGAGATCCCCAGGTTTGCAGAAAAATCAGAAAACTTTTTTTAAATGAAGGGGGATTTAAATTCCCCCCCCCCCCCCGATTGAGCAGCATTGTCTGGGCTTCTGCAAACAATGTGGATTTTTTATTTTTGAAAAATGCTTTTTTTAGAAGCATAGAATTATAGAGCTGAAGAGATCACAAGGACCATCAAATCCAACTCCCTGCCATGCAGGAATACACAATCAAAAGCACTCCAAACAGATGGCCATCCAGCCTCTGTTTAGAAATCTCCAAGGAAGAAGACTCCGTCACACTCTGGAGCAGCATATTTCAACAGATTTAATATCCCGCCTTTCCCCAGCACAAAGCTGGGCTCAGGGTGGTTATCTATGGTGGGTCTGCGAGATGGGGAAGGTAGTAGACAGCTACTATCACAACTTGAATTACATAGGTAAAGGAGGTGGTAGGGCTATGGTAGGCAGGAGAGGGCTAGAGAGAGAGTGGCAGCTGCTGCTGCCCCACCACACACTGTTGAGTGGTGGGGAAGGGGCAGTCAAGTGAGATTTACTTTCCCTGTGAATGTCTTGTGAGTGTCTTATGGGGTGGGGGAAGGTGCAGAAGCACTGCTGCCACCATATAAGTCAGGAAAGGGAAGGGTGGAATTGCCTTAGGAACTGCTGTTGCCAAAGCAATGCTGTAGGTGCGTGGGACAGAGGATTGGGACGGCAGGCACAACTGCAGCACCAGTTAGGCAGATAAGGGGAAAGGGATGCTTGAGCAAGTGAACAGGGCAGTGGTTGAGGGTAGCTACCACTAGAATTACTCTTTCTCTGTGAGTTTGTGAAATGACTAGAACTTGTGAGTTTCTTGATGACCCCCTACCTGTATTATTATGTTTACTTGGTGTAAATGGAACCCCTTGCTATTTGTTTGGGTGGTTTGGGTAGCCAACTAAATGTTTTGTCTATACTACTTGGCTGATGTCAGTAGTTCCAAATCAACCGCAATAATTGGTCTACAGCCTTGGGCCAAGGGTTTAAGTTGTAATCTCTGATAAACTGGTTTACAGCCTAATTGATTGGATGTTCATAGCACAATTAAGAATTGAATCCATTGCAGACTGTAATAGATCAGAATTGGAAAAAATACATAGAACAAAGCTGCTCTTTTAATTCAGCCCAATCCTACTCATGTCTTCTTGGAAAGGAATTTACTGTCAAGAAAGTATGCAAAGGAATCTTGTTTTAGTTTTTTACAAGTGTTTCACAATGAACATTGATAAGGAATACTGACTGCAGAAAGCTTCATGGTGAGGTTGACTCTTGATTATAGATTTTACGATTGAGAGTCATTGTTCGGCTTGCTGAAATATTTTGTTTTCTTTTCAGAATGTATGCATTACCCGCTCACGAGAGGAAGCCTTGAAGACAGTACCTAATCATTTGTAGCTCCCTTGTCCAACACCACCGTCCCAAACTGCTGAAGCAGTGTCAAGGAAACAACTCAGGGACATAAGAACAAACAGCCTACAAGGAAGCCAAGCAGCAATGAAAAAAAATCATACACTCCTCTCTGAATGTGTTTTTCTTTCCTGAGAGAAGGCTTGGCATTAGAGACTGAAATTTACCAAGTATTTATGGAACATGGAATGAAATTGTTTCTAACTTAATATATGTTATTTTTACTCCGTTCTTTATGTATATCAAAAAGGTTATAACACTCTGTTGTCAGTCTTAATTTCTGTGTCAGCTTTTAAATGTCAGTGTTCTTCTGGAATATTTTTGTAAACTATTCTTGCTGTGAGAGACCACCAAGCTTCAGACTTCCTTGCTTTAACCTTTGCATTTCATACATTAAAGGCTCTACTTGGTACTGAACACTGACTCACAGAAAAGCTGTGCAGGTGTTTATCACTACACTCCCACCTTTTATAAATGTTTCATCCTTCTCCCTCATTGGATTATTTTTCAGAATCACATTTGGTAGAATGTCAGCTTGTTTTTTTAAAATTCACAAAAATATTATTTTTATTTTATTTTCATACTAGTAAAAATTTATGCAGACATCCCCTTCTCCCAGACTCAGGTTTCAGTTGTTCCTAAGAGCAGAAAGGATATGGTTCATAATTACACGTAGCACATAATAAGGCAATATATGATATGCATTAATAAAGCAGAACATACAACAAATGACAAGTCTGTTAAGAAGTACATGTGAGCTATTGGCACCTTGTTGATTTTTTCTTTTTGTGTAATGGTTCTTCACATCGCCTGATTGACTTCTATTGTGGATTAGCACTAACACGTGGCATGGAAGTTGTTTGTAAATTAAAGTACATCGGATGTGTAGGACAAAAGGGATTCTTCAATATACCAGTTTTATGTATCTGATCAGAAGAAGGCAAGATATGCATGTTCATAAGTGAAATGTTCTTCATTCTCACAAAAAAAGATATTATGGATATGATATTCTGTAGTTCTTCACATCTTCTTTCAGCCTTACTTGTGTTGGAGACCAAAGGGAAATGAAGCATGAGGGGAAAGTGGAGTCCTTCAAGAGGATTTTCAAATATTCTTTTGTACTGGAAGAATCAAGTATTGTGTGTGAATATCTGAAATGTATTTTTCCTACACAGTCCATTGGAAAATTCTCTGTGAAATCACTAGAACTTGTGAAGAACATAGTCCTGCTGGAAAATAGTTTCTGCATGTTTTATCTGTTATTCACAGACACAGTCAAGTACGTGTATATAATTCTTTAAATTACAGCTCTTGAGACAAAGAAAGCTTTTATCTTCTGCAGTTGGAATGTTTGCTGTTTTGATGGTTGTAGTAGTACTTTGCTGAACCTTTCCAGCTCTCTCCATTTTAATAATGTTAAGTATGGTGCAGTGTACCAGGGTGGCATTACAAGAGGGAGGGGATAAATGTATTTTAGTTCATGTGGAGCTGGGTGCTATAATATAACCTGTAGTTGCGTTGTGAATTTCTTCAATAAGCTAGTTCTAGCAATATATTCAGTGCTCTGGAGATAAGCCATAAAGTGAGATTTAGTTCAGAAGAATAAAGACTATATTGTTAAACTCTCAATGGCTTATAAACCAAACACCTGTCCAAAGTGCTTTAATTTTTTTCCATTCAGTAAGATCATGTGCATTTATGTGGTCATGTATTTATTCTGGTAGGTTCCACTTAGTGGAAGCGGTAAGATTTGAGAGCACTGTTGAAACACAATTAAATGACATACATGAGTTGGGGGTTTGTACCATTCTGTAAAAGTTTTCTGAATTTACAGATGAGGCCTGTAAGCAAACTAGTCCCAATTTCTGTGTACCTGAATCACAGAGCATGAAGAAGTTTGCTAGATAGAAAGCCATGAGATAGTTGAAGTTCTGCTCAAAGAAAATTGTGTAGGTACAACCTTGGAACCACGTATGGTAGGTATAGTTCTTGTAAAACACACAAATATTGTTCTCTAAGTTAATATTTCTGTGTAAAATGTTCCAGTAACCTTTCCTTAACAAGAGAGAAGTGTTTTGTTTTTCTTACTTTCTAATCTTCATGTTTTTCAATGTGTTAAATTTTGTGGCTAAATATTTTATGTATAGTAGATATTTTTATAGGCTACCTTTAAATATATTGTAATAACAGTGGTTTCTCGTAAACAGATGGATGTACAATTGAGAAAAAAAATTGTATGCAAGTGTAAATATAAATATGCTAATACTTGAAAATGAAAAACTAGGAATCTGTGAGTTCTAATTTAAGCTGTGATCTTAAGCACACAATGTGGAAATAAGTTTTGAAAGTTTATTTTAAAGCTCCTTTTGCAATTGACTACTTGCTTCCAAGTAAATTTAGAAATGGGATTTTGAAAGCCATCATCAGTTCCATTGAAGATCAAGAGATATATAGCATTGGTTGGCTCTTCAGGCTGTTTGTACATTTTGAAATAGAAAGATGATTGCAGTAAACATGTATTTTTAAAATGTCCGTCATATTGGTGCATGTATAAGGGACCCCAATTGTTTTGGAAAATATTTTTATTCAGATTTGACTGTTAATTAATTTACCTAGTTATAATAAAGTCCTCAAAATATTTAGCATTCAACTTAATGTTAAAAGAGATATTAATCTAATGTAACATTCATTTCAAAGTAATAAAGGTTTGATTTCAAGTGTTAGTTTTGTACTATTTTGCTTCTCTCCCTTTTGCAATGGACTTTTTTGTCACTTGTCATTATTTGGAAAGTACTATAAAACCAGCATTCTCTAGATTTATCCAGTGTGATCACCTTGTGTCAGGGGAATGCGTATGTGAGTAAATGAAATGCATTCTTGAAACTATGTAAACACCAGATATAACACCAGATATAACAAATCAATTCCTCTTTGAAAGATGTAACAAGCCTGCTTTATGTTACCATTGCCATCTGGTCATTCTTTCCTTGACCTATGCTTTATGGCTTTGCATGCTCTGTAGTAAACTAGGCATCCTCTGCATCTCCTGTCCTGTGAGAAAAGAGTTACAACTGTTATCTTGTGGTGGGCAGAAGACCAGGAGGTACAATGAAGGGAAGACCTCAGCTACTATGCCCTGTTGTGGGGCCTCTAGAAAAACTGCCTGGCTGCAATGAGGCAGAGGGATACTGAACTAGAAATAGACCTCTGCTCTGATCCAGTGTTTTAGTGATCAGCAAATATATAATATTTCCAGCCTATATCAACCTGTGGCCCCTGCAGGCAGGGATGCTGAAAGAAAAGGACCACTGAAAGGGCTCTGGTATTTGGACATGCTGGTGCTTAGAATAGTTACCTTATACCTATACTTTGAAAATGTTGTCTGTTTTATCTTCTCTGGAGCTGATATGAGTCTCTGCAGCTACAATACGTGCTCAGCTACAATACGTGCTCTTTACTACCTGCAGTGCAGCAGGCTATGTTGAGGACCACCAATAGAACAGGACCGGGGTGTGGGTGTGTGTGTGTGTGGCAGAAGCAGTAACAAAATTTTGTAGCATTGGCAAAACCATAATTAGCAACACTAGCAGGCCTTTGTCAGCAGCAGTGCCAGCCAGGCCTATGCCAGCAAAGCTCTCCTTTTGCTCTCTTTTTTCCCTTGGTTTTGTGAAGTGTGTTGATGAAGATTTATTTTCCTTAATAGAATTTAAGAAGCCTGTAATACTTGCAGCCAGGACTGGTACAACTGCATACCAGTGGAGGTTCTCTTTTTCATTGCTTGTGAACCACAGATCTGTGTTGATGAATACCATATTCAAGCCACTGCCACTGTTTTTATGTATTTTTAGTATTTTAATGTAATTTTAAACATCCAATATTTAGTAATTTTCAGTATTTTTATACTTTTGAATAAAAATAGTTATCAACATTGATCTTGGATAAGGGGCTGCTTCATGTTTAATGTGGAGCATAGACATAGAGGTGTAATTTTTGTTCTTTATGATAACTTCCCTGCACTACTTGGATTTATATAATGTTGAACCTCATAATATGAACCAGAAAAGGCAATCATATCCACTTTAACTGCATCCTGGACTTATTAAGTACTGTACTTTGTAGAGTATTCCACTAGGTGGCACTTGGACAGAACCGGTGCTCAAGTAGAAGTCAATTGAGGAACTTTATTTTTCATGTGGGCGTCTGTAAGAATTGTTTGTACCATTCATCCCGAGCTAGGATTTGAGATTACACACCAAGTGGCAAAGTAACAAAACACTTTCAAGTGCAAATAGCCAGAGGACATAAATAAACCAATGCCCATAGCCTGAAACCAGCCCCTGCAGGGTATGGTGGAAACAGACATATCTAGTCAATTTGCAGGACTTTACCAAGGTTCACTTTCCATTAGCTACAGTACATGCTTAGTTCTCTGTTGCTATAAATTCTATTCAGAAAAAGCACATTTTACTTGCAGCCTTTAAATGTTTTGTAAGAGTTTTACAATATAGATTACAAATGTAGGGGCAAAAAGAGAGGCAAAGTGATAATTTTTGTTCCCTTTTTGTTCACTTGCATCGTGATAGTTGTACAATTTTAATACAATTTTTTCTTGGTTAGCCAGAATATACCTTGCATAATTAGGGATGAGCTCAATGTATTGCTTCTCTACTCAGAGGGCAACCCTACACAAGTTTGCTCACATGTAAATCTCCACTGAATAATCTCCATTCATTACCAACTAATTGGGTCTAGAAATCTTTGTGTAGAACAGGGAGACTCTCAAATATATCTGGTAATGGCCAAATATATACCTTGGCAGCAGCCTGTGATGGGCACAGTAGAAAACATGTCATAGTTGACTGCTCACTTCAAGGTTTGTAACTGACCTTGTAACTGGTTATGTTCATACCTGGCCAATCTTTGCTTCATAAGCACGAGATGTTCCAGGAAACCAGTAATGATTTCTTCCGAGTATACTGCACAGCAGTATTATAATTTCCAGGGAATATTCACAAGCTCTTTGTGTTTTAACTTGTAAGGAGTTACAAACAGAATATCTTGGGAGAAAAATCAAATTAAGTACTTGCTTCAGTTTCTTTACTTTGAGCTGTATCAGTCTTTAAACACACACATGAGAACACAGGAGTGTTTCATTTTTTCAGCAGGTCAAGGTATTTCTCTTGGCCTTTAGCACAGTGTATTTGCAAAACAACTCCTTTGTTTAGGCAACAACAGTGCTGGTAAAGAAAAAAATAGTTTAGATCTTACAGGAAAAATGCTACAGAAGGCAGATTGCATGTTCCTGCCATCTAAAACAGAGAAACAAAAAGTAACAAAGCTAAAGATTTCTAGAATTTTCTTTAAAAACATAATTTTTAGTTTAAGAGGCACTTTCACTTGCCCTCCATAAGTAGTAAGCGTTGACTTCCACTTTAGCTTCTGCATCGTGTAAGAAGCACATCATTGTACAGTCTAAAATTACGTTTGCTTACAGCTTAGCAGGAAATACTGGCAGACATGGGCCCTCACCAACCCTTGTTCATGCTGGCAGCCCATACATCACCAATATTGGAAGTGGAAGAGGGGAGAATAGAGGTATAAGGGGGTGCCCCCCTCCCAAACACCTACTAGCAACATTTCCTTGCAGGGTGTAAGGAATTCCATAGAAGCAGAAATAAAAGGCTTTTTGGGTGTAACCCCACCCCCCCCCCCCCCCCCCCCCCCCCCCCCCCACCCCCCCCCCCCCCCACCCCCCCCCCCCCCCACCCCCCCCCCCCCCCACCCCCCCCCCCCCCCACCCCCCCCCCCCCCCACCCCCCCCCCCCCCCACCCCCCCCCCCCCCCACCCCCCCCCCCCCCCACCCCCCCCCCCCCCCACCCCCCCCCCCCCCCACCCCCCCCCCCCCCCACCCCCCCCCCCCCCCACCCCCCCCCCCCCCCACCCCCCCCCCCCCCCACCCCCCCCCCCCCCCACCCCCCCCCCCCCCCACCCCCCCCCCCCCCCACCCCCCCCCCCCCCCACCCCCCCCCCCCCCCACCCCCCCCCCCCCCCACCCCCCCCCCCCCCCACCCCCCCCCCCCCCCACCCCCCCCCCCCCCCACCCCCCCCCCCCCCCACCCCCCCCCCCCCCCACCCCCCCCCCCCCCCACCCCCCCCCCCCCCCACCCCCCCCCCCCCCCACCCCCCCCCCCCCCCACCCCCCCCCCCCCCCACCCCCCCCCCCCCCCACCCCCCCCCCCCCCCACCCCCCCCCCCCCCCACCCCCCCCCCCCCCCACCCCCCCCCCCCCCCACCCCCCCCCCCCCCCACCCCCCCCCCCCCCCACCCCCCCCCCCCCCCACCCCCCCCCCCCCCCACCCCCCCCCCCCCCCACCCCCCCCCCCCCCCACCCCCCCCCCCCCCCACCCCCCCCCCCCCCCACCCCCCCCCCCCCCCACCCCCCCCCCCCCCCACCCCCCCCCCCCCCCACCCCCCCCCCCCCCCACCCCCCCCCCCCCCCACCCCCCCCCCCCCCCACCCCCCCCCCCCCCCACCCCCCCCCCCCCCCACCCCCCCCCCCCCCCACCCCCCCCCCCCCCCACCCCCCCCCCCCCCCACCCCCCCCCCCCCCCACCCCCCCCCCCCCCCACCCCCCCCCCCCCCCACCCCCCCCCCCCCCCACCCCCCCCCCCCCCCACCCCCCCCCCCCCCCACCCCCCCCCCCCCCCACCCCCCCCCCCCCCCACCCCCCCCCCCCCCCACCCCCCCCCCCCCCCACCCCCCCCCCCCCCCACCCCCCCCCCCCCCCACCCCCCCCCCCCCCCACCCCCCCCCCCCCCCACCCCCCCCCCCCCCCACCCCCCCCCCCCCCCACCCCCCCCCCCCCCCACCCCCCCCCCCCCCCACCCCCCCCCCCCCCCACCCCCCCCCCCCCCCACCCCCCCCCCCCCCCACCCCCCCCCCCCCCCACCCCCCCCCCCCCCCACCCCCCCCCCCCCCCACCCCCCCCCCCCCCCACCCCCCCCCCCCCCCACCCCCCCCCCCCCCCACCCCCCCCCCCCCCCACCCCCCCCCCCCCCCACCCCCCCCCCCCCCCACCCCCCCCCCCCCCCACCCCCCCCCCCCCCCACCCCCCCCCCCCCCCACCCCCCCCCCCCCCCACCCCCCCCCCCCCCCACCCCCCCCCCCCCCCACCCCCCCCCCCCCCCACCCCCCCCCCCCCCCACCCCCCCCCCCCCCCACCCCCCCCCCCCCCCACCCCCCCCCCCCCCCACCCCCCCCCCCCCCCACCCCCCCCCCCCCCCACCCCCCCCCCCCCCCACCCCCCCCCCCCCCCACCCCCCCCCCCCCCCACCCCCCCCCCCCCCCACCCCCCCCCCCCCCCACCCCCCCCCCCCCCCACCCCCCCCCCCCCCCACCCCCCCCCCCCCCCACCCCCCCCCCCCCCCACCCCCCCCCCCCCCCACCCCCCCCCCCCCCCACCCCCCCCCCCCCCCACCCCCCCCCCCCCCCACCCCCCCCCCCCCCCACCCCCCCCCCCCCCCACCCCCCCCCCCCCCCACCCCCCCCCCCCCCCACCCCCCCCCCCCCCCACCCCCCCCCCCCCCCACCCCCCCCCCCCCCCACCCCCCCCCCCCCCCACCCCCCCCCCCCCCCACCCCCCCCCCCCCCCACCCCCCCCCCCCCCCACCCCCCCCCCCCCCCACCCCCCCCCCCCCCCACCCCCCCCCCCCCCCACCCCCCCCCCCCCCCACCCCCCCCCCCCCCCACCCCCCCCCCCCCCCACCCCCCCCCCCCCCCACCCCCCCCCCCCCCCACCCCCCCCCCCCCCCACCCCCCCCCCCCCCCACCCCCCCCCCCCCCCACCCCCCCCCCCCCCCACCCCCCCCCCCCCCCACCCCCCCCCCCCCCCACCCCCCCCCCCCCCCACCCCCCCCCCCCCCCACCCCCCCCCCCCCCCACCCCCCCCCCCCCCCACCCCCCCCCCCCCCCACCCCCCCCCCCCCCCACCCCCCCCCCCCCCCACCCCCCCCCCCCCCCACCCCCCCCCCCCCCCACCCCCCCCCCCCCCCACCCCCCCCCCCCCCCACCCCCCCCCCCCCCCACCCCCCCCCCCCCCCACCCCCCCCCCCCCCCACCCCCCCCCCCCCCCACCCCCCCCCCCCCCCACCCCCCCCCCCCCCCACCCCCCCCCCCCCCCACCCCCCCCCCCCCCCACCCCCCCCCCCCCCCACCCCCCCCCCCCCCCACCCCCCCCCCCCCCCACCCCCCCCCCCCCCCACCCCCCCCCCCCCCCACCCCCCCCCCCCCCCACCCCCCCCCCCCCCCACCCCCCCCCCCCCCCACCCCCCCCCCCCCCCACCCCCCCCCCCCCCCACCCCCCCCCCCCCCCACCCCCCCCCCCCCCCACCCCCCCCCCCCCCCACCCCCCCCCCCCCCCACCCCCCCCCCCCCCCACCCCCCCCCCCCCCCACCCCCCCCCCCCCCCACCCCCCCCCCCCCCCACCCCCCCCCCCCCCCACCCCCCCCCCCCCCCACCCCCCCCCCCCCCCACCCCCCCCCCCCCCCACCCCCCCCCCCCCCCACCCCCCCCCCCCCCCACCCCCCCCCCCCCCCACCCCCCCCCCCCCCCACCCCCCCCCCCCCCCACCCCCCCCCCCCCCCACCCCCCCCCCCCCCCACCCCCCCCCCCCCCCACCCCCCCCCCCCCCCACCCCCCCCCCCCCCCACCCCCCCCCCCCCCCACCCCCCCCCCCCCCCACCCCCCCCCCCCCCCACCCCCCCCCCCCCCCACCCCCCCCCCCCCCCACCCCCCCCCCCCCCCACCCCCCCCCCCCCCCACCCCCCCCCCCCCCCACCCCCCCCCCCCCCCACCCCCCCCCCCCCCCACCCCCCCCCCCCCCCACCCCCCCCCCCCCCCACCCCCCCCCCCCCCCACCCCCCCCCCCCCCCACCCCCCCCCCCCCCCACCCCCCCCCCCCCCCACCCCCCCCCCCCCCCACCCCCCCCCCCCCCCACCCCCCCCCCCCCCCACCCCCCCCCCCCCCCACCCCCCCCCCCCCCCACCCCCCCCCCCCCCCACCCCCCCCCCCCCCCACCCCCCCCCCCCCCCACCCCCCCCCCCCCCCACCCCCCCCCCCCCCCACCCCCCCCCCCCCCCACCCCCCCCCCCCCCCACCCCCCCCCCCCCCCACCCCCCCCCCCCCCCACCCCCCCCCCCCCCCACCCCCCCCCCCCCCCACCCCCCCCCCCCCCCACCCCCCCCCCCCCCCACCCCCCCCCCCCCCCACCCCCCCCCCCCCCCACCCCCCCCCCCCCCCACCCCCCCCCCCCCCCACCCCCCCCCCCCCCCACCCCCCCCCCCCCCCACCCCCCCCCCCCCCCACCCCCCCCCCCCCCCACCCCCCCCCCCCCCCACCCCCCCCCCCCCCCACCCCCCCCCCCCCCCACCCCCCCCCCCCCCCACCCCCCCCCCCCCCCACCCCCCCCCCCCCCCACCCCCCCCCCCCCCCACCCCCCCCCCCCCCCACCCCCCCCCCCCCCCACCCCCCCCCCCCCCCACCCCCCCCCCCCCCCACCCCCCCCCCCCCCCACCCCCCCCCCCCCCCACCCCCCCCCCCCCCCACCCCCCCCCCCCCCCACCCCCCCCCCCCCCCACCCCCCCCCCCCCCCACCCCCCCCCCCCCCCACCCCCCCCCCCCCCCACCCCCCCCCCCCCCCACCCCCCCCCCCCCCCACCCCCCCCCCCCCCCACCCCCCCCCCCCCCCACCCCCCCCCCCCCCCACCCCCCCCCCCCCCCACCCCCCCCCCCCCCCACCCCCCCCCCCCCCCACCCCCCCCCCCCCCCACCCCCCCCCCCCCCCACCCCCCCCCCCCCCCACCCCCCCCCCCCCCCACCCCCCCCCCCCCCCACCCCCCCCCCCCCCCACCCCCCCCCCCCCCCACCCCCCCCCCCCCCCACCCCCCCCCCCCCCCACCCCCCCCCCCCCCCACCCCCCCCCCCCCCCACCCCCCCCCCCCCCCACCCCCCCCCCCCCCCACCCCCCCCCCCCCCCACCCCCCCCCCCCCCCACCCCCCCCCCCCCCCACCCCCCCCCCCCCCCACCCCCCCCCCCCCCCACCCCCCCCCCCCCCCACCCCCCCCCCCCCCCACCCCCCCCCCCCCCCACCCCCCCCCCCCCCCACCCCCCCCCCCCCCCACCCCCCCCCCCCCCCACCCCCCCCCCCCCCCACCCCCCCCCCCCCCCACCCCCCCCCCCCCCCACCCCCCCCCCCCCCCACCCCCCCCCCCCCCCACCCCCCCCCCCCCCCACCCCCCCCCCCCCCCACCCCCCCCCCCCCCCACCCCCCCCCCCCCCCACCCCCCCCCCCCCCCACCCCCCCCCCCCCCCACCCCCCCCCCCCCCCACCCCCCCCCCCCCCCACCCCCCCCCCCCCCCACCCCCCCCCCCCCCCACCCCCCCCCCCCCCCACCCCCCCCCCCCCCCACCCCCCCCCCCCCCCACCCCCCCCCCCCCCCACCCCCCCCCCCCCCCACCCCCCCCCCCCCCCACCCCCCCCCCCCCCCACCCCCCCCCCCCCCCACCCCCCCCGAATGCCCCCCCCCGCCCCCCCCCCCCCCCCCCCCCCCCCCCCCCCCCCCCCCCCCCCAAAGCCCCCCCCCCCCCCCCCCCCCGCCCGCCCCCACCCCCCCCCCCCCACACCCCCCCCCCCCCCCACCAAGGCCAGGCGGCTGACCCGTTCATCAACACCATTGAATCCTTTACACAGGGAACTGATAGAGATGCTGTGTTTGTATACAGGCTGAATCCTGGCAAGGTTGCCAAGGTAAGGGAACAGAGGTAGACAGTGCCTTGCAGACAGTGAGGGTGGGGAAAAACAGAGGCAGAGAAGTATGTGCAGTGCACACTCCAAGCCAGGCAAGATGTGAAAGCAACGAGGAAGAAGTAATAAATGCCTCAGTTTGCCACACCCTTTCTCTATAAACCTGTGAGACTCTAAAGACAAGCAACCTCTCCTGTTCAAATGCAGACAAGAGGAGCAATTAAAGTGGAAGCACTTGCTCCAGAACTGCTAAACCCTATTCAAACCCCCGTGACTTTTAAAATAGTATTTGCTATAGGCTAGACTCTTAGTAAAGAAGGTTTATTGGTCTGAGGGGAAATACTTAAAGAAATAATGCTCACAAAATTGGGTACAATAGTTTCACACCCCTTGCTGATACGTTCTACTTACAGTGGGGGAGAAGCTGAGAGGAAGAACAGACATGGAATGTTTATGCTGAGTGGAGTTTCAGCATGGCCATGTGCATAGTTTAGTATTTCCTCTCCTGACGCTTCGCTTCGCCATCTGTGGCTGGCATCTTCAGGCGAAATGTCAGGAGAGAATGCTGCTAGAACACGGCCATACAGCCCGGAAACCACACAGCGCCCAAGTGATTCCGGCCGTGAAAGCCTTCGACAATACATTAGACATGGAATGGTTGAAAAAAAGCAAAAATCACTGAAAAGCCTCTGTTGGCTACAGTTTCCCTCTCACACACAGCACTCTTGTGCACTATTAAAATGAGATGCAAAAAAGCGGCCTCAAAGTTAAGTCTTGTCAGTACGGGAAGTATCTTAGCAATAAGTTAACACTGAAATGGCTTGCCACAGCACAATTCTCTGCTTTCAAGGTTAATAAGGCATAATAATTAGCTTGGTAAGATATTTAATTGGAGACTACTTGAATTTACTGAACATGCACATACTCATAATTACAATGGATAATTTTGAAATCTCACTTAAAAATGCTACAATGGATTTTCACGAAACCAATGAGTGAAAGTTTTTATCGGGCAGTGTAGGTCAGGCTAAATAAATAAAGACCTGGAGATGGAAAGGGGTGGGGGAGAAGACAGAAGGAAGAGGGAGAAAGGCGTCTTTTCTTGCTGGGAAATTCCCTTAGGCTTAAGAATGCCATGGAAAGAACATGGTAACAGCAGCCGCCACTTAGGTGAGCACCTGAGAACAGCTAGACTGACCTGCTCAGATAGATTCATTCTAGTATAGTACTAGACCAGTACAGAAATAACAGGACATAAACCCTGGAGAATACCTTATGGAAAACTTTGTAGCATCTATGCAGTCTAGCACATGATGAGGTTGAGATAAATATCCTGGTACTGAAATAAAGAAGAAAAGGTCTTATAAAACGAATTTCATAACCTTCCCCTTTTCTTTTCTTCAACAATAAATTTTAAAAGTGCTGGGACAAGCAAAATACAGGGGAAAGGAACACAAACTCACAACATCCAGAATAACAAACAAAGGCTATAAAGTCAGTCTAACGCTGCCAGTTATGACCAAACTTTCAGAAAGGAAAGAATTAGTAGTCATGGGAGATTTGTTGGGAGTCTTCCATGACAATCAGGCCCAACACATTTCTCACCAGCCTTGCAGACAGTGTCATGGTCCAGAAGGCGGAAGAAGCAACAAGGGGAACGACTGTTTTAGATCTGCTCCTAATCAATAATGATGACCTGATTAGTGGAGTGGAAGTGGTAGGATCCTTAGGTGGGAGTGATCGTGTTCTCCTAGCTTTTGTTATACAGTGGAAAGGGGATGCTGAGCATAGTCATACACGTATTCCAGATTTTAAGAAAGCAGATTTCAGTAAGCTTAGGAATCTACTGGGCACGATTCTGTGGTCAAAAATATGAAAAGAGAAGGGAGTTCATGATGGCTGGGAATTGCTTAAAAGTGAGATCTTAAGGGCACAATTTTAAACAGTTCCAATGAGGAGGAAAAATGGGAGGTGTCTAAGGAAACCAGGATAGCTGTCTAAAGAACTTTCAACTGAGCTGAGATTTAAAAAGGACATGTACAAGAAATGAAAAAAAAGGGGGGGGGAGTCACCAAAGAGGAATTCAAACAAATAACTAGGATGTGTAGGGAGAAAGTCAAAAAAGCTAAACTCATAATGAGCTGAGGCTTGCCAGAGAGGTTAAAAACAACAAAAAATGGGTTTTTGGTTATGTCCATAGCAAAAGGACGAAAAAAGTTAGGATAGAGTCACTGCATGGAGAAGATGGCAAAATGCTAACAGGGGATGAAGAAAAGGCAGAACTACTCAACATCTTCTTTGCCTCACCCTTTCCCCTCCAAAAAAGAAAATGCTGCTCATCCAGGGGAAAATGAAACAGAAGATACAGTAGGAGAAATTCAGCACAGAATAAAGAGTTAGTGTAAGAACAGTTGGCTACTTGAAACAAATTCAAATCTCCAGGCTCTGATGAGCTACATCCCAGAGTATTAAAAGAACTGGCAGAAGTAATCTCACAGCCACTTGCTATAATCTTTGAGAACAGGAGAAGTCCCAGTGGACTGGAGGAGGGCTAATGTTATCCCCATCTACAAAAAGGGGAAAAAGGAGGACCCTAATAATTACCTTCCAGTCAGCCTGACATCAATACCAGGGAAGATTCTGGAGCAGATCATTTTTCAGAAACCCATGCTGACTTTTTGTGATCACAGTATTCCCTTCTAAGTGCTGGCAGACCCTCAGTTTAATGATCTGCTCCAGTCAGAGTCATGCCAGACTAATCTCATCTCTTTTTTGAAAGAGTGACAAGTTTGGAAGATGAAGGGAATGCTGTGGACGTAGCATACCTTGATTTTAGTAAAGCTTTTGACAAGGTGCCCCATAATATTCTCGCAAGTAAGCTAGTGAAATGTGGTCTAGACAATGCTGCTATTAGATGGATTTGTAATTGGTTGACTGACCAAACTCAAATGATGCTCATCAATGGCTCATCGTCATCCTGAGAAGTGACTAGTGGGATTCCATAGGGTTCTGTCCTGGACCCAGTGCTATTCAATATTTTTATCAATGACTTCAATGATGGAATAAAAGGCATGCTAATCAAATTTGCAGAAGACACCAACATAGGAAGGGTAGCTAATACCCCAGAGGACAGAGTCAAAATTCAAAATGACCTGGACAGATTAGAAAGCTGGGCCAAAACAAACAACATGAATTTCAACAGAGATAAATGTAAAATTCTACATGTAGGCAGAAAAAATGAAATGCACAGATATAGGATGGGTGACACCTGGCTTGATAACACTACATGCGAAAGGGATTTGGGAGTTGTAGTAGACCACAAATTGAACAGGAATCCGTGTGATGCAAAGAAAGGCTGCCAAGAAAGGCACTGCGATTATAGTATAGTGTCTAGATCGAGAGATGTAATTGTACCTCTCTATTCTGCATTGATTAGACCTCATCTGGAATACTGTGTACAGTTCTGGGCACTGCAATTCAAGAAGGATAATGACAAGCTGGAACAGGTCCAGAGGAAGGCAACCAAAATGGTAAAAGGTTTGGAATCCATGCTCTATGACAGGGGTAGGGAACCTGCGGCTCGAGAGCCGTATGCGGCTCTTCTGCCCTTGCACTGCAGCTCCATGAGCCAAGCCACTGGCCCCATCCTTGCCCGCCCTGCAGGCAGCAGGGCGGGCGCACCAACTGCCCGCGGCCGGCTGGGCTGCGCTGCGGGCTTCCCCTCTCGCCTGCCCCGTTGGAGCGGGGCGGGTGCTTTCCCGGCAGCCAGCGAGGGCGAGCTGCTGGCCCCATCCTTGCCCGCCCTGCAGGCAGCAGGGCGGACACATCCATGCGCTTCTCAGAATGAGCAGAGTAAAAGGTTAAAAAAACCAATATATACAGTGTTATCTTTATTTTAAATGTCAAAAATTATTTGCGGCTCCAAGTGTTCTCTTTTCCCATGGAAAACGGGTCCAAATGGCTCTTTGAGTGTTAAAGATTCCCTACCCCTGCTCTATGAGGAGAGACTTAGGGAGCTGGATATGTTTAGTTTGGTGAAGAGAAAGTTAAGAGGTGACATGATAGCCATATTTAGATATTAGAAGGGATGTCATGTTGGTGAGGGAGCAAACTTGTTTTCTGCTGCTCCAGAGACTAGGACCAGGAGTAATGGGTTCAAGGTGAAGAAAAAGAGATTCTACCTAAACATCAGGAAAAACTTCCTGATAGTAACGGCTGTTCGACAGTGGAATGCACTACCTCAGAGTGTAACGCAGTCTCTTTCTTTGGAGCTTTTTAAAGAGAGGCTAGATGGCCATCTGTCAGGAGTGCTTTGCAGGGGGTTGGACTTGATGGCCCTTGGGGTCTTTTCCAACTCTTCTTATTCTATGATTCTACTTTATCTATACGATGGTAAATTTCTCACAGTAACAAAATGTTACATGAACCTTTAATCCTAGCCAACCTCCTGTGAACTAAAGTCTACAAAAATGACAAATGTCCAGATATTTATGGTCAAAGGAATCCAATCTTAGCCAGCCATTTCTGTAAGAATGAGTTGTTGGTTGTGCCAATCCAATGCAAAGCTCCATCTCTTTTATGTCAGAGATAAACCTTAGATTACTAAAACGATAGTCCCATCCATGAAGTTAATTGTTCATTATTCTTAATTCTTTAGCAAACATTGGGTCTCAATCCCAGCGGTTCTCCTATTGTCTAAAAAGGAATAGGTTTTTCAGGATGGCCCACTGTGGAATAGAAATGAGTTATTCTAAAGGGTTTACCCCAGGGATCTAAGATCCCCAATACTATAGATGGCACTCTTCAGCCCTGATAAGATGTTTGGGTGGGGGGCGGGGTACACAACATTAAATGCATCAAAGAAGGTCAATTCTTAAGCTTGTCCAATGTGATCATTTTGTGTCAGGCACTTTTTAAACTGGGCCAGAATATATTCTTTTTAAGTGCCAAATTTCAGATCAAGAAGACAAATTGTCTTGATTTTGAGTAGAATTTCAGACACAGTAATGCTAGAACAATGAAAACCTAATATTCCCTATTCAGCCATCCCTGTAGCTGTATAATATGCCGACTAAATAATTCCATTCCCCTATTTGCCTGACACACACAAGATGCATTCACTACCATGTTCAGATTCCTATTAAACTTCCTAATTGTATGGAATAGTTACATAGCCATTCGTTATTAATACACCTAATAATGGGTAAAATATTAAACCCTGTGTTCCACTGTTTTCCTAATAATAAAATGTAATTTGTAAACATGTATAGTAGCACTGGAAACTGTACTGTTGCCTCAAAACATAATCTGTAGTAAGTGTAAAATTTCCTCATTCCCCAGCCAAAGTGTATGATATTGATGTCGAGAGAATAAATATTTTGAGTAACCTATGAAACTTGGCACATGAAACAGATGTCTTGCAGTGAGTTGGAAGTATGGCCAGCACCGTGTGACTACTCTTTAGTTACTATAAACATAGGAAATAATTTTTTTTTGCAACAAAAGCCAGTGCTCAGATATTTTAAACAAGGCTTAAAAACGGAAATTCCCAAGTTAAACATTTTGTACATCTTCAGATTCATGACTGTTAGCAGGAAAACTTCAGACTCACCTTTGCTTTTTATAATAAATGATTACTTTTCTTTAATATGCCAGTTTATTTTTGTTTTATTTGTACCCATAACAAAATGCTCTGTTTTAAACATGTTTCAATCTAAACTCCTTTTGCAGGTCCAGGTGCATTCATCAACTTCAGTTACGCTTAGCAATGAGTTGTAAAATCAATACAAAAGCATTTCCCATTTGGGAGTGTCTAGGACCCTTGTAGTGAGAGGAAGTACCAGGCTGTACTTTAGTAAAGTGGACATAAGCCAATGCAGGCCCTTCAGAGTACCCCACCAGCCTGTGGTGAACATGATGGTTGATAAAACATTTGTCCTGAAGTCCAGCATGTCCAAAACTGCTTTTTTGTCATATTACTTTAAAAATACAGTTGGGTCCAGAATCTTGCACTATCCAGGCTGGATTTTATATGGCATCCCAAACTGGAGGAGAGAAATCAGGAAGCAAAGAAAGGCTAGGACTGCAGTAGGAAGAGAACCGGTGCATTGTTATTTTTTATGGTCTGTTCAGTTTCTACACCAAGCAGCAAATCAAATCAACACACTGCTATCACAGTGCTTTTTTCTGATTTTCCTCTCCTGAAAAGGGTTTTCTGTAAAGTATATTTAAATATCTATTCTCAAGCTACAGCATTGAAGTAAATATTCTATGAATATTTCACATTTTTCTATACAAACAAGTTCCCACCTCCCAAGTGTGTTAAAGCTGAACTTATGTTTGGCCTGAGCTGAAACAAAAATTGTAGTCAGCCCAGAATATATAAATTCCTGTTAAAAAGTGTAATGAGTGAGATGAAACTGTCCAACATTCCAGATAGATTTTCCTCAGATAAAGAAATACCTACTTTCACTTAAGACACTCAAGTAGTTCTACAGAGGTTTATTCAGAACTAAGACCTAATGAATTTGAGGGACCTTGTATTTAATATTCAGTTTAAGTTTTAGCAATGTGATAGTGGTCTACCAAGGTAAGGGCACACTACTTTTTAAGAACTGCAAGACTCATAATCTTTAATAGGTTACCCAAGAATAAGAAACACATATACTATTTAAAAAGGTTGTAAACCCTGCAAAGCACCTCATCCATCACTGGCACCTATTAAAAATAGCAATATTTGAAGCCCAGAATAAGTTGAATAAAAAAAATTCAAGTTACTTCTTTTGAAGACATAAAAGAACTGGCTAACTTTTCCACTTTATTTAAAAGACACTCTTCAATAATCTACCTTTTACCCCTTAAGCAAAATATACAGCATATACATACATTTCTTTTCCCAATAGGTAACTACAGTCAAGTAACCAAAAACATAACTTACATTCTTCCTGTTGGAAAGAAAAATCACGTATGCATGATTGATAAGGATACATAAATGCACCCATGCAAGTTGAAGCTACTGCCTACTGCCAAATGATCAGCAGTATAACAATGTCATTATTGAGCATTACTGAAAATGAAGATGTAGAGATGATGGTATATCCTTTGATCACAGTTGACATGGAGTGCTTTGATTTATAGTTGTACCGAAACGTTCTGCTATGTTTTAAGGACTATTTTTCCAGAATTTGTTCAAATTTAGGATTGATGAAAGAGAACCCAGCAAATGCAGACTGATCCATGGAGTCTATTAAGTTTTTGTCACTGTGCGATAGCCGAGGCTTCTCACTCAGAAACTCTCTGTCAAAGTTGCTGTAATCACTTGGAGATTTCTGTATGAAAAGTAACAGCAAAAACAACAGAAAATTAAGTGGCGTCAATCTAATTTATTGCCCAGAGGAGTCCCAGATACAACCAATTTCTTTTATACAAACTATCTAATTTGGGCTTGGCCATCTGTATTATCCTACCATGTGGCAAGGAAAATTTATTGCATATAAACTGTAGGTAAGCAGCACAAAATCTCATAATTTTGACTTCCTCATGAATTATATCCTTTTAAAACTATAAATCAGCACTATGAAATGAGCTGAATGAAGCTCAGTGACAGAAAATTGCTTTCTTCATTCAACTTTTGGTATCTTCCAGGCCTACACACAAAAACTTTGTTGTCAAGGGATCCATTATGAATGGCAGAAGCCTAAATACAAGAAGTCTAATGTATCAGAAAGCAGTACGATGGTGAAGCTAGAGAGTTGGTTGAGGACTGACTAGATGGGCTTCAAATCCATACTGAGCCATGAATCTTATAGTAACACCCTGTGCAAGTGGTCACTTTTGCAGTGACGAAACTAGGCAAACTGGAGCCCTGGGCAAAATCAGAGTTTGATGCCCCCCAGGCGCGTGCCCGGTGCAACGCACACACCCTGGCCCCCTTGTAGCTATGCGCAGTGGAGTATCTAGGCAAACTGGAGTTTGGCACCCCCCCCCCATGGTGCAGCTGCCCTCCCTCACTGTGACCAAGCAATGATTTTTTACACCAGGTCCTTTCAAAGTCATCATCACATAGAACATGCCCCAACTCACAAATCTGAACACAGCAATAGGCCATGCCACACAGCAGAAATATTTTTTGAAAACATTTTATTTATTTATTTTATTTATTAAATTTATAGGCTGCCTCATCCCCGAAGGGCTCGAGCATTTTCAAAATGCTTTCAAAATGTTTTATTACTGCTATGAAAACATTTTATGGTGTTGTATCCAGTCCTCCCAATTGGGGGAAACAGCATCACTTTCAATGTTATTTAAACTGGGAACCCCAGATTCTCCCTTTAAGGTGGATTTAAAAGGAGAATCTGGGCTCCCTAAGATTTAAACAAAGTGATACTAGGTCCACCCAAACAGCATCATTTTTCAATGAATTGTTTGAAACTAGAGGAGCCCAGATTCTCCTTTTAAATCCACCTTAAAGGGAGAATCTGGGGTTCTAATTTAAACTAACATTGAAAAGTGATCTTATTGAATTGATTCTCCCCCACCCTGAAACAGCATCATTTTCAATGTTTAAACTGGGGACCTCAGGTTCTCCCTTTAAATCCATGCCAAAGCGGGGGAGGGGGGGTTAAAAGGAAAATCTGGGGAAATTTGGGGGGTGCCTGCTGTCAGGGGTGCAATTGTTAAGCTAACAGCACCAAACTTTCAGGGTATCTTTAGGAGACTCTCCTAATGATACCACCCAGGTTTGGTGAAGTTTGGTTCTGGGGGTCCAAAGTTATGGACCCTCAAAGGACCCACATCTTCTGTTAGCTCCCATTGGAAACAATGGGGGATGGGGCACCCCTTTTGGGAGTCCATAGCTTTGGACCCCCTGGACCAAACTTCACCAAACCTGGGTAGTATCAGTAAGAGACTCTCCTGATGATACCTCAGGTTTGGTGAAGTTTGGTTCAGGGGGTTCAAAGTTATCGACCCTCAAAGGTGTAGCCCCATCTCCTATTAGCTCCCATTGGAAACAATGGGGGATGGGGCACCCCCTTTGGGAGTCCATAACTTTGGACTCCCTGAACCAAACCTCACCAAACCTGGGTGATAGCATCAGGAGAGTCTCTCAAAACATCCCTGAAATTTTGGTGCTGCTAGCCTAAAAACTGCGCCCTCTGCAGGCCAAAAACAGAAAAACACTAAAAATACAAAAAATCCCACAAATGAACCTGCAGTTTTTGTGCCCCCCACAAGGGGACACCCTGGGCAACTGCCCACTTTGCCCAATGGGAGGAACGTCTCTGCCCATTTGCCAAGGTGGCTGTGAAGATTAAATTGGGAGGAGATCCTCCATATGTTTGCCTAAAGAGAGTGCAATGCAACAGCTACAATGTTCTACAAATGCACGAAAAACACAATGTTTTATAGTTCTGCATTCTGCTGAGAATAAGAGGGATTCAGAAATTACTTACCACTTTTGGCTTGAAAGGTGGATCCACTTCCCTCCTTTCTAGCAAAGGCCAATTAATCGTTTTGAAGAAAGAGTGATCTCTGATGTTTCCAGTTACTCCCAATCGCTTTGTTGGGTCCCTTTCGAATAACTACAAAACATCATATATGCATCCTAATTTAGTTACTACAGCTGAAGATCACAACATTTAAGGTAGATAGTATGGCTTCAGTAGCCACTGAAAAAACAGAATGTGAGACCTTGGTGTGTTCTATAAGGTCTACAGGTCCAAGACAATTAGCATGGTTGATTGTAATAATCCCTGCTGCTTAGGTACAGTTTTGGAATTCTGTGGCAGGAAACAGCCTCCCATGCTATTTCCATACTGTCTACTTCCAGGACATCAGAAAGCTAGACTCCAAGCCTGGCAACAGCAGACACCTTTGGGAGGAAAGTGTGTATACAACATGGCTCACTCACCAAGGAGGCATTACTATCACAAATCTACATACAGACATACAACACAGATTGGTAGCAGAACCAATCCTGTAGTTAGTTTGTATTGGTTTCATTTCATAAAACTCACTGTGCCTGGGAGGTAATATTTGTATAAATGCAACAGTGGTCTTGATAGCACTTTCAGATGAATACATTCAGGCATTCTCCTTAGTATATCTTCCCATTCTGCTATACAAAAAAGATGCATTTGCTTAAGCCAGTAAATACCTTCTCTAGTATATCCTTAGATTCCTTGGTAATCCAACGTGGGTAATGAGGTGTGTCAACTCGGATTGACTCAAATAACTCGTCTTCATCATCACCATGGTAAGGAGATTGTCCAATAAGCATTTCATACAGCAAGACTCCAAAAGACCACCAGTCAACAGAAAATGTATACTTCAGCCCTTGCAGGATCTATTGCCAGTAGGAGAAAAGAGAAGACTTGTAAACTGCAATTGGAAGCTTCCATCCTCCTTAAAAGATTTACAAATCAGGAGTGTGACTCTTTCATCATTTTAAAATAATTACATAAGTTATTTAGCTGTATGTTTAATTGCTATATAAACATGATGGAGGCTTGAGTGTACTCTAATTTATAATTTCAACGCACCTGCCAAACATTTCATATTTGATATTTATAATGAATTATAATGGTGTTTTATGTGATAACATAATAAAGAGAACTAAATATTCCCAACATAATAAAACATTAAATTATTTAACGGATTAATACTATATACTTTGTTATTAGATACAGCTTCAATTCTAGATTGGTCAATTCATTCTATATTACCAATGGGGACAACCTTTGCTTCCAAAATAAGGGGTTTTCCACAGGTCACATAGCAGTGGGAAAATATTAAAAATACAAATACAAATCAGGGTACCCAGACGATAAGGTGCATTTCAGTTTTCCCTCTTCCACTCTTCCCTCTTTCCCTTCCCTGAAAGCCACCACAGTCTCTCCCTTTTTTCCTACTTTCTTCTCTCCTTCCCACTTCTCAGCAAACCTACCTTTATCTGCCCCCTTTTTAAGCTTTACCTCTTTCACTGTCCTACAATCCTCTCCCTAGGAAAACTATGGCCCAGTTGTGTAGTGTTGGCTGCAGGGCTGGGCCTAGTTATTTTGTGGGGAACTTGCAATGATTTGCAGGGAGCACTTTACTTGCCCATTGTTTCGTTCTCCACACTACTTTCTCCTTCCCTCTTCCTGGTAACCCCCATACCGTAACCATTCCCTATTCCAACCCCCCAAGAAACCGACTTTTTATCTTTTCCCACAACTTCAGCTTTATTTATTTATTTACTTTTAAAATACTGTGCCTTTTTTCACAGTGTGAACCTAAACCATCTTGTATCATTCTCATTTCCTCCATTTTATCCTCATAATAATCCTGTGAGGTAGTTTTGGGTTAGAAATGTGTAACTGGCCCAAGGTCGCCCAGTGAGCTTCAATGGCAAAGTAGTGCTTCAAACCTGGGTCTCCAAGATCCTAGCGTGAAACTCTAACCACTCACACTGTTTTTTGTGTGCTGGTTCATGTTGAACAGTCGTAAGCTGCCAGTTCAGAGTGAGTCAAGTCATGTGGTAGCAAGCCACCCAGTGGTTGCTTCCAGTCCTAGCCCTGATGTGTCCGCTCTCAAAAATCAAAACTAGCAGTGTGTATTTGGCAAAGCCAAAACAAACCTTCTCTAAAAAATACTTCTCTGTATTGGGGAAGGGATTTATCCTGAGAAAATGGTGGCAATTTAAGCTGAATTTTTGGGCATTATTTGGGCTACTTTGGTCCCATTGCTGTTTTCCCTCCTTCCCTCCTGCTCCCCTCACCTGCTGGCTGGCTTTTGGAGGTGGCAGGTGGTGCAGAACTGAACCCTGTGCTTGGCTCCAGTGGGCTCAGCAATTACCTCCAAGCTCCTCTGTGATTTGGAAGCAGCTGGAATTTTGGGGGGTTGAGTTTAACAGAACAGAAAAAAATTGAATTCCTGAAAAAAGCCAGTATGGGGCTTTGACTTTTTCAAAAATTTCTAGGACTATTAACTTGGACTCAAACAATTTAAAAAAATGGTGACACTGCGAATCAAAACAGCCCTCGGAAGGGCCCTGTCCATGAACTTTAAGAACATAAGAACTTTAAGAATATAAGAAAGAGCCTGCTGGATCAGACCAGAGTCCATCTAGTCCAGATATAGATCAGGGGTGTCCAACTTATGGCCTTCCATATGTTCATGGACTACGATTCTCATAAGCTCCACCAATTGGCCATGCTGGCAGGAGTTAGTGGGAATCATGGTACATGAACACCTGGAAGGCCACAGGTTGGATACCCATGATATAGATGCTGCTTCTATTATTTTTCGGTTTTTACCCCCCCCCCCCCCCACAATTCTACTTAAGCTGTTTTCACCAATGTAGTAGCTTTAAAGAAAAGTAAAAACAAACAAAGGAACCTTAAAGACTAACATCAACTTATGAAAAAAGCTTGTGCAGTTATATAAAAAAGTGGCCTGTAATCCACAAAATCTTATGCTGGAATACAATGTATTTAGTCTTCAAGTTATCACAACACTCCCATTTACTTTTTCTGCAACAGACTAACATGGTTACTCCTGGAATTATTTAAGGAAAGGTTCTTGACTAAAAGAAGCATACAGGATAAGGGGCAGACATGCTGTTCACTGAACAATCCCAGAGCAGCTGTTGCTAATGAACAGCTTTTACTTTTAGTTATTACATTTTTAAATTGTTGTAAATGAATTATGTACTTCCCATCCTTGTATACTACATGTGTGCATTCCTTACTTCAGGAGCTATGTAGTCAGGGGTACCACAGAAAGTTGTCGCCTTATTCTCTCCAAACACGTTCTCTTTGCACATCCCAAAATCAGCTATCTTGATGTGACCATCTTTATCAAGCATTACATTGTCTAATTTGAGGTCTCTGTAAAAAAGTTAAAAAATGTTACTGCATCATTTGATCAGAAATTAACATCAAAATAGTTCACATTTCTGAGACAACTGCATCAACGTTAAAGATGTCTTTTGGGATGGGACGCTTTCAGTAAAGAATAGGCTGACATTGGCAGAAAAACAAACCTGGTGGAATGCTCTGTCCAATGAAACCAGGGTCCTGCGGGGTCTGACGTAGTTCTGAAGGACCTGAAAGGCAGGCCTGTTCTACTAGGCATACGGTAAAGACAGCAATGGTTACCATCTCTGGCCTTCTCCCCCCGCCCTCCCTTGTCCTTTTCCCCTTCATTTTTTAGTTTACTTTAGTGGAATCCGGATGCTTTATCACCATCAAGAAACTGTAGATGTAATGTATTTTAGTCTCTGGATTTTATTGTATTTATTTGTATGGAATAATACTATGTATATGATTTGTTGGAAACCATCCCAAGCCTGACAGGCAGTATAGGAATTCAATCAATCAATCAATCAATCAATCAATCAATCAATCAATCAATCAATCAATCAATCAATCAATCAAAATGGATACTTTTCATTAATTTTCAATAAATATGAAACTGTGCAGAGTCAATCATTACAGCAGTAGATGTGAATAAACCAGGAACTCCATGGAGAAAAGAGAATAATTCAGTTGAAGCTGAACCAAAATACAGAAACCTTATAATATTCACTTTGAGCGAAGAGGGTATATTTGCAGTGTGTAAGGAATTCCATAGAAGCAGAAATAAAAGGCTCTTTGGTGAAACCCCCCCCCCAAGGTTAGGCGGCTGCCCTTCCCATCAACACCATTGAAACCTTTACACAGTGCAAGCAAGGTCTTTTAACTGCAAAGCTATGCTATACACCATGGGTTACATTCAGAGATTGGCTCATGCAAGGAGCACAGAACCTCTCCCCCTCCCCCCTGTTCTTTATGACCCCAGGAAAGTTGATTGTTTGGGTAGTGGGAAACATGGGGAGCAGTGCCCTCACAGCTAAGTATGATACCTTTTCCGAAGGAAGGCTATATGACAGAAGAGAGAGAAGGGAGAGATTTTCCATTCTTCCACTTTCTCACTGTATCTCACTGACCTGCAAGGCTTTGATTTCAGGTGGTTCTTGCAACATGAATCAACTTTCTAGGGTTGGAAAGTACTGCTGGGGAGGGGGAGTGGGGAAGAACAACAGTCATCAGGTATCTGATGAATCATGGTATGAATCATGGTATCTAGTCCTGTGCCTATATTTAATACAGAGATATTCATATATTCTGTGCCCTCCTCCAGATGTCTCAAACCTCAAGATTCCAGCCCAAACAAAACTGAATGGGCAGTTTTTGGCTCCATTTCATATCCGAAACAACTAAATTCCCACCACTATTTCAAACTCTAGTAATGATAGTTGATTGCCTTGTACAATTAACTACTGATGTAAACTGCAACAGTTCCTGCTGATGTCTGTCAAAAAAGGAAGAAAAGCTCCAGCTGTATGTAAGACTGTCACCAACATGTACATTCTGTGGATTCTAGTCTTCGGCGATTGCCATGAAAAGGGCAGTGCAATCTTGGAAAGGGCAGTGCCATCCTGAGGGTGGGGGCCGGAAACAGCACAGTCTGCACCACAAACTGCACCACGGCTGGAAACAGCACAGTCAAAGCAAAGCCAGCACTTCCAAAGTGGCTTGCTGCCCTCCCCCACAATGAAAATGGTTGATGCAACTCAATGGGTTGTACCACTGATTTTGCCAGTGAAAGTTTGAGCCAGTAAATGGGGATGTTCCTGAGCTGAAAGGGCTCAAGAAGCCCACTAAAGCTGCCCCTGCCCCTGGGAAAGGCCCCTTCAGTTCTGGTGTCCAGGCTGCATGGCTCCCCAAAACAGGTATAAGTGCCTCTGCTCTGGCATTAATGCCCCTTATAGCAGTGCAAGTGGCATTGAGACTGGCACTAGGATCATGTTGCTCCCTGAGCAATTTTGCTCCCCCACGCAACATGGTACTGCTAGTCAGTTGCCAACAAAGGTGTAGTACACTTTAAAAACTAACTGCCAAGGAAAGAAGCGAAGCAGAAAATCTGTGTGATCAAATCAACTTATGTTTATGTCATTTTTCTAAGAGGTTTCATATATTTATGAATTTGATACTGTGTAGGGGAGCATGTATAGGAAAATGATATTTCCATATCTGATTTTTTCTTCATTTTCTGTGGATCTGGTATGTTTATTAATCAGTTAAATTAAACTGATCATCTGACCAAATAAACAAGGAATGCTTTAAAAGGTTACCTGCTGTAAGAAACACATTTAAAAGCAAAGTTCATAGGTTTTCTTAAACTACTTTTATTTATATGCAAAATGGTTGTCAGTTAAATTGATTAAAACTTAGAAGATGCTTTAATGAAGTGACAGTCCTAATTTTAATCATTTACACTCAGAAGTACACCGTAACCTCAAAGGCCAACAGGTTTGCTAGCAGTGATACATTTGAAATAGTGTTTCAGAGGACATCAAGAAATTTTATTTTCTGGAAGCTGACTTCTGACAGTAGCTACCATGGCTAGGAGATGAAATTGTGGGAAATGCTATTTTTTATCCAGTGACAAGGTATCAGCTTTCCTGCTCCCTCCCCTACTGGATTAATACTTAGAGATTAAAGAAAAAGCCAGAATTCCTCCTAAATAATTGAAATGGAATTACTGAATCAAAGACTGACATTTTCAAAAAACTTTTTATTTGCAGTTTCAGATGCTAGCTTAATAGAAAATAATAAAAATGTTTAATAAAAGGTTAGGTGGTTGCATAGCAGCAAATCAACAATTGACACAAACTAACCTGCAGAAAACACTGAAAATTGATATATTAATAAGTTTGTATCGACATAAAAGGAATAGGAATGCTAACTGTATAGCTATTGAGATTCCAAACTAAAAACCAAAAGTTTCATTCTATGTATCTCAAACTCTAGATGATCAAACTCTGGCCTAATATCCAAAGACACAATATGCTGGATTCTTTTTAACTTGCATAATTTTAACTTTGCATAATTTGCTATTGGTCCCAAAGAAGTTTAGTCAGAGTACTTTCAAGAACAGGTGAGTCCTGGCCCAATACTATTAATTTTCTCTGCAACTGGAATGAAGAGAAAGCATCTCAGTCTTGGTGCTGAACACCCAGCCTTTACTAGTGTGAAACAATGATTCTTCTGTGTAATGTAAATAACATTCAATTCTTCTGTTGCCAAGGAGAAAAACATGAGAAAACAATTATAGATGGAGTCCCAAGTGCTTGCTTGAACTGCCAGTTTTCAGCACCTTTGGAATAAACTCAGAATTTTAATAGGGAACAGTCCCTTGTAAAACACTCCACTTGTAGGTTAATCGTAGAATACAGTAATTCACTTAAACTTAATTGCTGCAATGTTTTACAAGACTCTTACCATGATCAATCAGCACTCACCTGTAAATAATGCCTTTGCTGTGGAGAAACTGTAAACCACACAGTATTTCAGCTGCATAAAACCTGGAAGAGGGCAAAAGCACTTTAAAATAATAATTAAGCCCTAATTTGTACTCAAGCCTATGAATGGCAAGGATTTTGTTCTTTTCTTTAGTTCAGGGGACTGCAACCTGCGGCTCTCCAGATGTTCATAGACTAAAAATTCCATCAGCCCCTGCCAGCATGGCAAATTGGCAGGGGCTGATGGGAATTGCAGTCCATTAACATCTGGAGAGCCACAGGTTGCAGACCCCTGCTTTAGTTACATCCACAATGCTCATTTCTCCCATAACCATTAAATGCAAACAAGCCTGATTGCCATCCTGGTCTCCTTGCAATGGTCTCCCAACCCAACCTGGCTCACAATTCTTCCGATCTGCTACAAAGCCCCGAGAATCTCATGACCTTCCAGAAGAAACAGTTCTGCTCATTTCCTGATATCCACCCCAGCCACTGGGCAAGAGAAGGAAGACAGAACAGAAGGTCAAGATGATGTAAGAATTTTCCCTACCCTTGACTGCTTCCCACTCATTCAACCTCACCAAGGACAGTTAACTGGGCTGGTGTGGAAAACAAGTGAAGGAATTCTTCTCTGGTTCAGATTTACTATACCAGTCAGAAATGTGGCAGTAGAGAAAGTCACCTCACTTTGAAGACAGGACTTTTAAACTAGGCAAGCTTGTACTCGGAACCACAGGATCCAATTTAGTGTCTGTACAAGCTCTTATTCACATATAGGCTGTATTCTGTTCAAATCAAGCTTTTCTACATATACATAATAAAAGCTACATGCTGGTGTGCTTACTTAATAAATGGCTGTAATTTAAAAAATATGAACGTAATAATTCCTTTATGAACTTGCCAGAAAAATGAAATCTTAAGCAGAAATGCTTCCTTTATTTAACTTACATTCTTAAGCCTAATTTATCCTTTTGTGTATTGGTTTACTGAATGTACTGCTGATAGCTGGACCTTATCTATGAATAGGTTCTCCATTGCCTGATAAAGTACTTCAGATACTACTTTTGGGGGGAGCGATATTTGTCAAAAATACTCCTACGTTCATGCTGTATTACATTTATAGAGAATTTATATTGGCAAAAGAAGAGTTCTGAATGATACACTAAGCATGGTGCTCAAATTCTGCTTTAGGACAGCAAATCCAATCTAATTGTAAATTAAGCACTCTGTTCTTCTCCTGGCTCATTGCATGTAAATCAAACTGTGTTTTATGATTATGAAAGCTCTCGTTTATGATGTGAAAGCCCTGTTTCAGGTTCCATACTTCAAGAAATGTGTATTCTACCTATAAAACCTGAAACAGGATAAAATCCCTTTGAAATAATGATGAAAGCTTGGTTTAGACATGAAACTCACGAATGATCTAACAGCTCTTCTTTTTTCAGAAACATTTAAAAATCTTTATTTTCCCTTAATTATTACATGTGGCAGACAGCCAGTCCAACCTCATGGGAAGCAGGAGCCATCCACTGCCATACTAATTTCGCTTTAGTTTCACCCAATCTTCATTTCCCATCATATATTCTCCCTACAGATTAATTGCTTCCTCCATCTCGTCTCATTTGAAATTTACCACAAAGACCAGATAGCCCAACTTTCGGAGTAGTCTTTTTGCAGTAATGTGATACTTCAAAAGCGGTTTTCCCATTTCATTTCTTCAATCTCTCTCTTCTACTTTTACTTCTTCAAAAACAAACAGGCAAGTATACTATTTTGACTTTTTTTGCTTCAGGATTCTCAATATAGAGAATGTGAGCTGGATATATTTTATAGGAACATGTTGGGTATATAAAGAATAATTTATGTGTGAGTCAACACAATTTTATCTGATCAGTGAATTTTCTCTTTCCAATATGTAAGAATGTATTTTATATTTGTGTTTATAAGAGTGCTATCTCTTTGCATAGATAAATTAGAATGGTTACTCAGGGAAGTCTAAATGTCTTCACATTACTGTGAAAAGCTTTTTAAAAAATGAAAAAAAATTATCTGCCTTTCACCTTTATTACTTGCAATGTTTCTAAGATACTTCAATCTTTTAATTTAAGCCCCGAGCAAAATTAAACAAGATAACAGTATCCCACACCCATTCAGCTGTAGGACTCCTGCAATCTATGATTTGCAGCAGGGATCCCCACTGTAAACACCATGGCACCCCCAAATCACCTTTTCAATTTGGGCTTTTGCTTTTTGCTAACACAACAAAACAAGCTTATGATTCAGGCAACTGTCTCCCATTAAACCAAATAAACTCTTACGTAGCTCTGAAGAGATCAAAACGACCTTTGTCTTGTATATGGAACATTAGATCTCCACCATTAAGGAATTCCATAACAAAGAACAGATGTTCCTATTTACAAACAGAAGAAAATAGTATATTAACCCACAAATGTAATTATATCTACATGACACATACTTTCTGTTTCATTTGAGCCCAGTGACATATATTAGTGGCAGTTTTTGACTAGAAAATTTTACAAGCAGTATGAGAAGGTCTTCATGTATTTACTTACTACATTTATAGTCTACCTTTCTCACTGGGACTCAAAGCAGATTTAAACAACATAAATTCATAGTCAATATGAGGGGACATCTAATAAGCAAGAATTAGGATTACATAAATCTGAATTAGGATAGCATATTAGGCATGATACTGAGTGCAAATATAATGCATAAAATTGTATTAAATCAGCAGAAAACAATACATTGTTAACAGGGTAATAAATGAGGCACACAGATATCTTCTAAACACAGATATAGTTCCCAGATCCTTTCCCTTTATACAGCTTAGGTTTTCCCTTATAAAATGCCTTCTTGATTAGAGAAGCCTTTTGAACTCCAATTTACAGTTATAGCAGAGCTCTAGAAATGTCATTCCTGAGCTCCTCAGGTAGGCCATTCCACAAGGTGGGGGCATAATTATGAAAGCATGTGTTCAAGTAGTTGCTGATCTTGCCCATTTGCATAGAGGCACCCGCAGACAGCTCTGGATAGAAGTGAAACTGTCATGAATATAAAAGAAGAGGTGGTTGAGCAGATATGAGGGTCCAAGGCCATCCT
Organism: Sphaerodactylus townsendi; assembly: GCF_021028975.2. Taxonomy (NCBI): domain Eukaryota; kingdom Metazoa; phylum Chordata; class Lepidosauria; order Squamata; family Sphaerodactylidae; genus Sphaerodactylus; species Sphaerodactylus townsendi. Next base: position 63,525,787 of record NC_059427.1, read on the forward strand.
GGGCTTTGTATGTAACAGTCAGTACCTTGAACTGAACAGTATACTGTGCATGTGCTATCTAGCTCCTGATAATAATGCTGCAGAATTCTGTTCCAAGTGGAGTCTCCGAGAACTTCAAGCATATGTAGAGTGTATTAGTGAAATCTAATGTCAATGTTACGGCATAGATCCAGCTAGCTACATGAACTGGATCAAGGTAGGGGGCCCTCTTCCCGACTTGATAAGGTTTAAAGGGGTGGGGGTTGCAGCTGCATTAAAAAAGGCAGTAAGGGACAGCAATGTCCTCGAAGGTCACAGCATTCCCAACTAATGTGACTTTAATCTTGTGCAGATTCAAGTTCTATGTGTCCACACTTTGTCATTTCACACAGCACCCAGACAGTGATTCAAGACTTGTACCACTACTCTAGGGGATTTGGATAAAGAGATACAGATAGACATTAGCAATGAGAGAAGTGCTGGGCTTATTTTCTTCAGCAATATTTTCATATTGTAGCTTTACATTGGGATGCTGATGTGCAGCTCAGAAGATGCATCACCTCAGAACACAAACAGCGCAATCATTCTGAATTACAATCTCCTCAAACTATTTGCTTATCTTTATATGTGGGTGCTGAATGAAGTTCCTATTCAAATCAACAGCCAACCACAGTATGACTCTACTTTTTAAATATAAAATGTTTCTTAATTTCTCAGAAGAACAGATGTACATCATTCCTCAAGTATGCTAAGGTCCTAAAAATATACTTGGCCTCCACGTTCCCACTTGTAATCATACAAGTGCTATCAGGATACTGGCTTTCGCAGCTGGAGATCTGAGGTTCTTTTACTATGCACAATACTTGTCCGTAGTTAGATGGATTATTTCTGCTGCCCACTGCTGACTGTGTTGCCAAAATAAGGCAGAACTGCAAATGAATACCTCAGGAGCACTGAAGCAATCTTGCCTGTCCTAAAATAAGTTACCAATCTGTTTCACCCTGCCAGTAACAGCAAAAATAAAAGTGACTACATTATACCTTAGCCTGAAAAGTACAGTAAAGGTGAGTAAGAAATGGATTTTCCCATGCAAGTGCTAAGACCCGCTTTTCTACCATGGTGCATTCCACGTCATCATCAATAAGTACTACGTCTTTCTTCAAAGCTTTTAAAGCAAAAAATTCATTCTTTCCTTTCAATTCGGCAAGCAGCACCTGTAAAATACAACAAAAGTTGAATTAGGGATTTTCTAGGGTGATTAATACTTCTTCTCTGGGCCTTCTGTAAAGTTAATAATTTTGACTGTAAGGAAAAACGTTTATGACGTATGTGAATAGTAGTTACTGGTTTGCTTCCCTTGAACACACTGGTGTGGTTATTCCCGGGGTTGAGCAATACTGAAAATATTCGGTAAAATTCGGATTTGGACTTATTTGGGCATAACATTATCCATATGCCCGAATAAGATGAATATCATATTCAGTATACTCAAATAGATTCGGGTATCCCAAGTAATTTGGGTCCGTCTCATTTTTGGGGTTCTTTTGGGTTGTGGCCTGCAGGGGATACATTTTTAAAGCTAGTGGCATCAAAATTTCAGGGTACCTTCCAGAGACTCTCCTGACGATACCACCTGAGTTTGGTAATGTTTGGTTCTGGGGGTCCAAAGTTATGGACCCCCAAAAGGAGTACCCCCATCCTCCATTGTTTCCAATGGGAGCTAATAGTAGATGGGGTCCATAACTTTGGTCCCCTGAACCAAACTTCACCAAACTTGAGTGGTATAATCAGGACAGTTTCCGGAAGATACGCTGAAATTTTGGTGCTGCATTTAAAAATGTCCACCCCACAGACTGTCAGGCCTGTGCCTATCAGTTGATGGGTGGCGGGCATTGCAAAGGAGAACTATATTGTTCTGTATTACTTTGTACTCTGCAGGTGTCCAGCGCTCTCTCTCCCCTTCGGCAGGTGGCCTTGGCAGTCCTGGAAGAACTGATCTTATGTGGGAAGTGTGAACTTTTCCCAGGTTTGTAGTGCTTTATAGTGGGAATCATAAGAGCCGTTTGGCTATGAGGAGCGGGGAGCTTTGGGGAATATAGGCAATAGATTTGAGTGGGAACCTCAGATTCGTCTTTGCTTCATGTTGTCCTTTCGTATCAAAATAAAGACTTCAGAACAAATCTACAGTTTCTATTATTTCCGGACTCGAGGTCTGACATACTCCCCCCCCCACCCAGAAATTCCCCATTGACTGCAATGGAGCCACTTCAGAGCACAGAATCTCTTAGCTCTTCAGCAGGTTCTATGATGGGAAAAATTAATTGGTTTTTCCCACCATAGACTTCAATGGGGCTTGCTGTTATGCCCCGCTGACTTTGTGCTGGAGATTTTATTGGGGGCTCTGGGGGAGTGTCTTGCTCTGGGTAGGGGAACCTATTTCCCTCAGGGCGGCTGATGTGTCTTCCAAAAGGAACCAGCCAACTTTTCTGAAGTTTGCATGGCTGCACATTAGTTCTGTGGGCATCAGGTTCAATTGGATGCCCACAGCATTTGCCCCTCCCATGCAAACTTTCGGCAAAGTAGGCTGGTTCCTTTAAGGAGACTCACCAGCAGCCCTGCAGAAATAAGTGCCCCTACCCAGAGCAAGACCCCACCAGAGAGGCCCCCATTGAAATCTCTACCACAGAGCCAGCTGGGCATAACACCAAGTTTCACCCCATCCCACACTTCCCACTGCTTTTTTGCGCAACTGCGGCACCACAGAGCATGGGATGAATGATTGTTGTGTTCAGACATGTGGCAAAAGGATCGGGCTGTAATGTGATGGTGATTTGGGGGTGACTTAGTGCAAAAATCATGAGGGTCCATGAGGATCTATGTTTTTAAAGCAAGTTTTTGCACCACTATGGCACCATGGAAAGTGGAATGTGTTACTGTTGTGTTGAGACATGTGGCCAGGGGCATGAGCTGTGATATGATATGATGGTGATTTTGGGGTGACCAAGTGGAAAAATCAGGAGGATCCATGAGAATCTGCACTTTTTTACCACATTTTTGTGCCACTTTGGTGCCATGGAGCATGGGATGCGTGATTGTTGTAGAGGGTGGCAAGCAGGGGCAGTGGGAGAGGAAGGTGGGGTAGCAAGGATGGCAGTGGGAGAGAAAGGTGGGAGAGTAGCAAGCAGGGGCAGTGGGAGAGAAAGGTGGGAGAGTAGCAAGCAGGGGCAGTGGGAGTGGAAGGTGGGGGGGGGACAAGCAGAGGCAGTGGGAGAGAAAGGTGGAGGGGTGGCAAACTGGGGAAGGGGAGGGAAAGCAGCAATGAAAGCAGAATTGTTTGCCTAAATTCGGCGTGGATTGGGGGAGATTTAAAGGAAGAGCTCCTTTAAATCTCCCTCACCCCAATCCATGCCGAATTTAGCCAAATAAAACAACGCTGCTTTCAGCACTGTTTAAAGGGAGCCCATGAACCCCCTGCCCAATCCATTTGAATGCCTGAATCACAGTTTGGATTTGGGCATTCAAATAGATTTGGATTTGGCTCGGATTCAGGCCGCTTGAATTCTACCCGAATCTGAGCTGGACTGCCCAAATCGGGCCCATTATTACTTTAAGTAGTTCAAGTATTACTTTAAGTCATGGAAGGAATGCATACACATCAGCATGCTCTGTGTAAGCAACAGATGATAAAGTAATTGTGTATTTTTATCCATACCTCAACATGATTTTCTCCACAGAGATAATGGCATCTGTATAAATCCACAACTCCAGGGGAAGAAGGTTACTTCCTCTCTCTGTATAGACCTATTTTATACTCCTGCTCCATGGAGGCAAACTGGCTATGAACTATCAGGATGACTCACGCTAGGTAGAGGAGGAGATACCTTCATTCCCTTGTGCAGAGGGACTTCTACTGACACTGCCATAGAGGGTATCTTTCCCCTATGAAGTCCCTAGCTGTTGTTACCATCACTCTCAGCCCTGCCCTCAATGAAACTTTTCCTTAGCTTGAAGTGTCTTGAAGAATTACATGGCTGTTTTCCTGTTCTCCTATTGCAGCAATTTGATTATCAAACATAAAAAAACTAAGCCCTGGGAGTTACCAACCTTTCCAAAGCTTCCTTTCCCAAGAACTTTGTGGAAAATGAAGCTGTCTATGTTGAATTTCCTCCGACTGGTTGGTCGTGACAATGACTTCCCCTCCCAGAGCTTATCATATTCATTATAATCTGCAGAGACAAAATTATAGTTCTTAAGTAGGAATAGAAGGTCCCCCCACTCCCCACTATTCTGGTACTTAACATAGTAATTTAAATACCAAGTTACAACTCAAAACCCAGTGAATCAGTATGTGAATGCATGGGTTTGAATGTATGTAATAAATGTAACAATTTCAATTACATGAAATTGCAATAAATCATGGAGAAAGGGTTAAGCTGTCATAAAAAGTGACTTTAGACTAACAATGGTCATCACTGGGTTTTGAAACAACTGTTTGTTGTTAGATTTATGTGTGTGTGTGATTTGTGAGTTTCACACCGTGGGGCAAGCTTCCCCAAGATAACAGTGTGGAAATGCAAAGCACAAGGGAGGAAAAAGATTCTAAGGCATGAACCTTTCTTCCATGAATTGAGCCATATTTGGACTGAATGCATCCTGGCAGTGAAGCACACTGAATCCTGGATATAACTGCATATAACCATTTGATTAGTGTAAAGACACCAAATTATATGCTAGGAACGTAGAAATGGAAGTGTGTGTGTATGTGGGAGTAACACTCAGCTGGTTTCTTATTGCAGACAGTCTTATGTATAATTAGAACTGGCTTGTTTTGTGTCACAAACATGACAAAATATTGTTTAAACTGTAATGGCAAACTAGCATGCACATGTTAATAGATTTATCTATTCACAACAAAAAATGTAACAAGATTTTCTCTCCCACCTGTTGCATCTCCACTTAGTACTTTAGGTTTCTTATCAAAATCCTGGTAAATGCCCACACTGTCTACTGACCCAGATTCAGATCTTCTGGTAGATTTCTGAACAGAAATGGCATAAACATAATATAATAATGATGATGATAATAATAAGAAGCCTTTATTGGCATAAATTTTTAACAATATTACAGGACAACGATAGTATGAACAATGTATGAACAGATGAATAAAGTAAAATTAAGCTTTCATAATTTCAAGAAAGAAATTTTCAACTGTTTCAGAAAATGTCAAATCAGTACTATTCAGCAAGTAAGGTATCCTATAATAGTCCAGCAGCTGGAAGCAATGTGCCAAAATTGAGTCCTTAAATTTGGACCTCATCTTTTCATGCATAGGGCATACACTACCATTATTACAAGGGACAAAATCTTTTGGTTCAATCAATGTTCCTGTATCTTCCAGTCAGAAGAGCCAAAGGTAATATATTAAACCTTGCAATTGCCAGGACTCCTGGGATCAACATGCTAATTGGAGAACATGTTCCTTTAGCCGCTAGCATTAAACTTTGAAATGTTAAGTCCAACAATTTTTGTTTAACCATTTTAAAGGCTTCATAGATAATATAATTATATATTTCAGTTGAAAAGTAATGAAATTTAAATTACTATTGGTTTTACACACACACACGCACGCACGCACGCACGCCAGTTCCCATGAACTTTTGATGCAAAATGCATTTGTGGCTCAGATAAATATATATTAAATTTGTTTTTTTCTTTATTAACATTATCTCTATGTGTACAAATGACAAGTGTAGTGACTCTAAACACTGCATTTGAGGTTTATAAATATTCTTGTCACATTATGAACTCTTGGTTTACAAACTACTGTGTATGAATTCTGGTTTGCGAAGGGTTTGAAGCCATCACCTCTGACTGAAAGCTTCTTTCGTACCACTTGTACTTTTTCAGCTTTTCTCAACAACCAACATGACTAGAAATGAGTTGCTGCTTCTTTCATTTTAATAAAACTGCAGTTTCTAAAAATGATTGTGCTGGATCCAAGTCACTTTCTATAAGCACAAGGAATGGTGAATTTTTCATCCTAGACAAAACTATGATTAGATGTATTTCTAATTGGTCTAGTTGGACTAGACAATGCTACTATTAGATGGATTTGTAATTGGTTGACTGACCGAACTCAAAGGGTGCTCATCAATGGCTCATCTTCATCCTGGAGAGAAGTGACTACTAGTGGGGTGCCACAGGGTTCTGTCCTGGGCCAAGTGCTATTTAATATTTTTATCAATGACTTGGATGATGGAATAGAGGCCATGCTAATCAAATCTGAAGATGACTCCAACATGGAAGAGGTAGCTAGAGGATAGAGTCAGAATTCAAAATGACCTGGACAGATTAGAGAGCTGGGCCAAAACAAGCAACATGAATTTCAACAGAGATAAATATAAGATTCCACACTTAGGTAGAAAAAATGAAATGCACAGATATAGGATGGGTGGCACCTGGCTTGAGAACACTACATGCGAAAGGGATCTGGGAGTCATAGTAGACCACAAACTGAATGTGATGCAACGCCCAAGAAAGCCAACACGATTCTGGGCTGTATCAATAGAAGCATAGTGTCAAGATCGAGGGATGTAATTGCACCTCTCTATTCTGCATTGGTTAAACCTCACCTGAAATATTGTGTACAGTTCTGGGCAATGCATTTCAAGAAGGATATGCTTTGATTATGTGTTCCTGCATTGCAGGGGATTGGACTTGATGTCTTTGGGGTCTCTTCCAACTCTATGATGCTATGATCTCTGGAATATTATAGAGGCAAACTGTGGTCTATATAGGAGGAGTAGTCAGTGAACACTGTCCTTCTTACAGGAACAAAAAAACCCTGCGATTGACCCTTTTATTATTATTGCTGTTTATGCCCTGTGGTTGTGAAAATCTGGGCTAATTACATTGCAAATGATCAAATAATAACCTAGTTCAGAATTACTCTTAGGTTTTAGGTGTCAATAAATCTATATAAATTAAACAATGAAAAAGATCTTGTTTTTTCTTCCCAGTTAAATGCCACTGTACCTTCGGGGATGGGGCGGTATAAAAGTTTAATAAAATAAAATAAATTTATTATAAAGGCCATTTTCACTTAATGTAAATAAGCAAATCATTTAGTAGAATAGTAAGAATATTATTAATGAATGCAGTGAACTCTCAGGCTAGCAGATGACATATCTGTGTACAAGATGAACACATATAAAGAAGAAATCTGAATAAAGTGCTATTCCAGGCACTCTAATGATTTGTATTGAAGCAGCTGCATGTCACATAGAAGGGAGAACCGGCATACTCATTCTTGTTCCCTCTCTAGCCGTGTACACAGATATATCAAGTGAACAGATACATCTGTGAATAGGGTGAACACAAATGATAGGTTACAAAGTCATGACTTACTACAGCATGCATATGTCCAATTATAAGTTGGTTGTGTACATTACCTTGCCAAATGTTAAAGAAAATCCTCCCACAATTCTCTGCTTCACCCAAAATCCAAGGAAGTGGGGGAAAGGTAAGGCTCTACCTACCTGCACAACAGTTTAGTAGGTCAGTATAGGTGATGAGTTTATCATTCCTTAACGGTTTAGGTAACCACACAGTAATAGTCATCTGTATTCACTGATAGATGCTATTCTAAAATACTTATGAAAGACTGCTAATAAAGCATACCTGACTGACTTGATTTAAAGCTTCTGCCATCATTTTCTGATTGATACCACACAGGTTTGCCACTTTCTTTTCACATTTGTGATGCACATTCATTCCACATTCTAAAGAAATACAATTATTATCATAATCAATCTATTATAACCAGATAAACTGCTCAAATGCACATGATTTTCTCTGTGAGTTAACTTATCAAACACAAAGTTTATCTCTTAACTCTCAACACTAAAAAGGAGAGGGGAAAACCCACACAGCTTCAGTAAAAAGTTAGAACAGCCCCAGGCCTGGAAGCTAAATTTCTCTTAACACAGCTGAAGGTATAAGGTACAATTCTTAAACCAGAAAGTGTGTGTGAAAGGGTTAAGCATAACTCCCTCCCTCTGACATACAAATACACAATACTATCACTTGGAAAAAAAAAGCTGTGGCACTGATTTTGACCCAAGGGTTATATTGGTAAAAAAGAGAGACCCTACCTTCACATTTTAATCCTTGTTTAACCAGTCCCCAGAGAAGACTACCACAGTGATCACAAAATGTTGGACTCATGTAGTTATAGACTTTGAATCTGTGAGGCATATCGATGTGGAAGCGCTCCTTCTGAAACTGAAGGCATATTTACATTACAAAAAAGTAACAAGAGTATCTGGAATCTTCTCTCTCGCATGTTTGCCTGTGCAAAATTACAGCTACTTTACATGAAGAAAAGCCATAGACACAAAAGAACTAAAATTCATTTATAAAAGGGTGATCTGAAACCTATCCTTTCTTTGGTTAAATATCAATAGGCTTGTGGCAAGCAACAGTTACTTTAAGAAAAACAAACAGCTGTGAATCACAACCCGCCCCCCCCAAACCATTCCTATATAAGAAAGGTATTTTAAAACTCCAAGAAACGCAAAGTTCAGAGAGCAACTACAAGAACAAAGTTTCCATAGTTAAACTTAAGTGTATTTTTTTGTTTCTTTGTTGAAGTAATCATGCAAACCTTAGTTTTTTGGTGGCATTTTAGCCAGTCCTTCTCTTTGAAAAGTGGGTTACAATTTTATTTTAAAACTACAACTCAGAATAAACCAGATATCTATTAAAATCTGCAAATTCAATATTTTAAAGCAATTAAAACAACTAGAGATAAATAATTTTATAATCTACTATGGCTGTTATCCAACTAGAGCATCTAGGTTCAGAGGCAACATATGAAGTGTTAAGGATCAAGTGGGAAGGAATGTTGCTCACTACATACAGCCTTTTAAAAAAACCGCCCACTATTTGATTTTGTTTATTAAGTACATTTTTATCCTGCCTTTCCTCCTAAGAACACAGAGTGTATATTGTTCCTCATCCACTTTGTTCTTAGAACAAATTTATAAATTAGATTAGGCTGAAAGAATGTGACTGGCCTAAAGTCACCCAGCAGGCTTCATGGCAGAATGGGAATTTGAACAGGGGCTTCCCAGATCCTAGTTCAACCCACTGGCTCTCAACTGCAGAGGATTTTTAAACTTAAACTGAATTTAGATTTTTTGCCATACAAACATATAAAGTGTTGTGCCACTCACCATTGTATCTCTGCTGTTTGCTGCAGTACCAGTACACCTCCCAATAATTTTATCAATGCATTTTTTGTGAATAGCAGCATTGCATTCTGCAAAGGAACAGAAAGGAGCAACAATACAGCAATTAAAGGGATTTTTTTTTGGAAGGGTGGAAGAAGTCGAACACATTTTGTTATCAGAAAATTGAAAAACACCCCTACTTATTAAGTGAATATTGCAATTTCAAATACTACTTTTTCTCATTTTCATTAAATGCTTGCGCTGTTTTTGCTTATTTTAAATATCTGAGTGCCTTAAAATCATTTTACTATGATTAGTTTAACCTTAGTCAAGATACATATCACAATATATGTTAATTTTAAGTGCTGTAAGTCTGCTGGTTTGGTGCAACAGATCAATACATTCTTAAGTAGAAAATAACTTATCCTGTAAACTCTTATTAGCTGCTGCTCTAAGGGAAAACAGTGATTTACATCAGCTAAACTTGTTTATAGCCAGGAATAAAAGGTAATAGAATCAACTTACGTCTACATTTGTATCCCTGCTTGTTGAGCCCCCTGTAAGATATGTAAATGGCAAAGGTCACAAACAAAACATAAAACAAGATCTTCAAAATTCCAATAGAAACCAATTAATCAGCCAGGAACCTTATTTACAAAGCATTAATAATCCCAATATAATATTTGTATCCTTCCACCACAAAACACCTCTGACCATTTTGGCTGACATCACATTATGCACCTATAGAACATTGGTTTTTCCAGTGTTTCCACTCTGGCAGTCCTTCTGACATAGAAAAGCCATTCCTGGGGTTATGGGATCCGCATGCAGGAAAAGATTGGGAGGGGATTGCACAACGCAGAAGGAAAGAGAGAAATTGTAATTTATTGGTCTGTTTGGCATCCTTTAGTTAATGGGCTGAGTACAGCTATTAATTTAAGTGGGTTATGTGCCTTGCTGGGTGTCTTTTTGCTCTCCTTGGGGTTTGCTGTTATTAGCAGCTGCAGCTGTTTGCAGGATGCTGCAAATTGGGAACATCAATAAACTGCATGTTTTAACTCCCTAGCAGTCATCGTTCTGAGAACTTAAAAGGAATCACCATCTTTTCTTTCTTTGCGTCAGCTGTACTGTACCAATCACCATTCTTTATTTTCTTTCTATCAGCTGTACTGCACCAATGCACACCCTTTCCCCCTTTCCCACTATACTACCCCAACCCACATAGCTATTCTTCCACATGGGTCTCATGACCCCATTAATGATCTAGGACCTGGAATGGGTACAGGAGTAGAATGGAATACATGAAATTTCTGCATACTTTTCTTGATGCATCATTAGATATAAGCGAAACAGGAGCAGTAATCTTAAAGTTTGGAGACTGTGGCCAGTAGATGGTAGACCACAAATTGCCACTGATTCCAGGTAAGAAATGAAGCTGATGATGCATCTTGGATCTAGAGAATGAATTAATGACAGCTGCTTCAGAGTGCTCCTGAATCTGGAGCTGTGGGCTGTAGCACTTCTTTAAAAACTTATATTCAGTTCATCAGCTACACCAGGGGTAGGGAACCTGCGGCTCTCCAGATGTTCAGGAACTACAATTCCCATCAGCCCCTACCAGCATGGCCAATTGGCCATGCTGACAGAGGCTGATGGGAATTGCAGTTCCTGAACATCTGGAGAGCCGCAGGTTCCCTACCCCTGAGCTACACTCTTACTACAGTTATTTATGCCTTTATAGCCTAGTCTATATAGTCCAGGGGTAGGGAACCTGCGGCTCGAGAGCCGCATGCGGCTCTTCTGCCCTTGCACTGCGGCTTCCCGAGCCAAGCCGCTGGCCCCATCCTTGCCCGCCCTGCAGGCAGCAGGGTGGGCGCACCAACTGCCCGCGGCCAGTTGGGTTGCGCCACGGGCTTCCCCTCTCGCCTGCCTCGTTGGAGAGGGCGAGGCGGCTTTCCTGGCATGACGTGCGGATCAGGCCGCTGGCCCTATCCTTGCCCGCCCTGCAGGCAGCAGGGCGGATGCATCCATGCACTTCTCAGAATGAGCTGAGTAAAAGGTAAAAAACCCCAATATATACAGTGTTATCTTTATTTTAAATGTCAAAAATTATTTGTGGCTCCAAGTGATTTCTTTTCCCATGGATAACGGGTCCAAATGGTTCTTTGAGTGTTAAAGGTTCCCTACCCCTGATCTAGTCTATCAAGTTCTTTCCTGAAAACTGCTCAAAAGCTTTTCTCATTTCAAAATGTTATAAGCTTGAATGTAGCTGGAATCTGAAAACAAATAAAACCAATTGTGCAGTATCAGCATCAACTAAAAGCTCATGGGGCCTAATGAAAGATCTGATCTTGCACTTCACCCAAATTGCCATTATCTAATTTCTCTGAGAACATAACACCCCCTTCACCGGGTTCTATTAAAGATCTGCAACCAGATTCAACCTGGGGGATCCGTGAATAGGAACTGCAGCTGCAATTTGTTTATGCTGTGATTGGTATCAAAACCACACATTGGGGAGGATGTATTATTGAATGCCTGCTCCAGAGCATCAAATACAACAGAATATGCTGTACCCTGATCCCATCCAAACTGCTACATAAAAGGGCATAATTACTGTAACTTTTCATAACCCCCTTCCCTGACAAATAGACTGGTAAAAAGTGGTCATGAACATTCACAGAGTCAGAAATATCTTACAGGTATAAAGACTCGACATTAGTAGTTGTTCTCACCAGACAAATTCTCTACAGACAGAGCAAAATGTAGGCTGTCCAAAGAAGGTAGCAATAAATTCATGGTTTTTGATGTAGTGGATTTTGGCCTGTTTGAATGCTCCTCTTCTATTTATTGTCACAGTTCCCGCATCTTCCCTCATTGACTGCTTGCAATCTAGCAGATTAAAAAAATACAGCAGAAGTGAAATCGTCAAAATAACAGTCCGTTATTATAGCATTTGTCATCCATATTACCAATCAAATGGAAGATTATTCAACAATAAAGTATCATGTGTGCATGAAAAATCATGTGCCTGGTTCTCTTTTTCATCTTTCTTGGGACTGTTTTACATCAGTGCAGTTCTCCAGGACTTGGATAGTAAAAAAATCACAATTTCAATTTGACCTTCATCTGGTTGTTCCATGTTTGGCATCCACAACAGCCTGATCCTTTCAATACTGGTTCCCACCTTGTCAAATGGGCACCCTGAGAAGGTGAGGAGGGCATGTTACTCTTGGATTCCTCTTAAGACACCACAGAACATAGGGAAAGTGCCATGAAAAGATACTTTCACACAACACACCTCAGTCACAGAGTACAGATGTCAAAAGGGCAGGGGAGAAGCAGACTTGAACAGATTCAGTCTGACAAGCAACTAGATTGTCATCTAATACTGGTTGATATGCAAAGCCAGGTTTTCAGATACCCTTTGTAAGAGGGTTCATCCTGAACCCAACATCCTGATGAGCTAATATTTAAGATTCTGGTTGCAAAAATATGGTCCTTGCAACAATAAAATATAAATATTACAGAATACTTAAAGGGATTTTTTAATGACTCACATATCAAAGGGAGAAATCTAGGTTCATTTCTGATGTAATTATATGGGCAAAATGAATCTTCTGTACCTTAACCGCTGGGTTTGGATTATCTCCTGCCAGTTAGCTTTTGCCCCCTAACAAATACTAGAAAGGATAATATTTTTTGAAGCTCAAGTCTAGGAGAGAAGGTTTTTTGCAATCTGATTTCAAAAACACTGGACTCCCTGCAAACAAGAACTGGAATTGGAGCAATGCAGCAGTTTTTCTTCCAGACTGACCTCTGTTCTCCACTCCAGCACAGGAACAATAGAAACAGGCAAACCATGGTTAAATCTCTCTTTCTCTGTCTTTGCCCTGTCGCTTTTCTACCATCACATATAGCCCAAGAGACTTCTACTTGTTTTGTTTGTTTTTGCTGTCCAGTAACGCCTGACTTATGGCAGCCCCTGATGGTGTTTTCAAGGCAAGATACATTCATAGGTGGTTTTCCATGGCTTGCCTCCATGTTACAGCCCTGCTATTCTGTGGAGGTCTCCCATCCAAATACTTGCCAGAGTCAATCTATTTAGCTTCTGAGATCTGATAACGATAGGCCTCTGCAAATAACATCCCATATCATCACCCTACTCCAGTTCTCCTCTCTTTCCTTCTATATCACCACCAGAACTCCACATCTCTCACCCCTCTCCAGGCATTTGTGCGACTCAGCAAGTTTCCTTCACTCTCACATCCATAAACCCCCTGGATTCAGTCTCAGGCATTTTCTAGCCCCCGTCAACTTCCAGGTATGTCTGTTTCATATTCCAGGAGCTCTTTTCTCTGGTCCCTACCAGGGCCTAGGCACACACCCCTCTTCCTTGGCTGGGTCCCCTCCAAAAGAAATGAGAGGAAGGTGAAACAGTGCTGTAAAATTAGGGAATAATCACATCAAGATTGGGATTTTCATTACTATAGTTATGAACTGACATTGGTTAACAGGGCTTTATTTTTCCTCTTTGACCTATCCACTTTCTTTCCAACTCCCTTGGGGAAGAAGAGGCAGATCAAGTCAGTATACACATAACTCTAAAACAATCCCTACAACTGTTGGTGCATCCTTGTGGGGATGCCTGGATGGCTTTTCCATGTTTTGAGTGACAGGCTCTATTGCTAGATATCTTTAGGCTGAAGACTGCTTTCTTTGCTGGGATTTTTTATGAGAATTAAGCTGCAGGCATTTTCTTGGGAAGAAGGATTATTGCATAGTGTAAGGATTTATTTTATAATAGTTATTGCATGGAGTAAGGTTTTATCTTGTAATTGTAAACTGCCTTAAACTGCAAGGGGGAAAGATAAGGAATAATAAACATTTTGATAGAATTCACTGATAGCATGAAAATCTGGGACACAAACTGCTGTGAACTCAGCATGAGAGGAAAAGTTTTTATACACTGTATTATTTACTTGACACACACACAACAGTAGAGGACCTTCAAGGAGTTGTGGGAGGCATCTCATATTCCCCCTCCGCCAGTATTTCACCTTTTCCTTGCCTGAAAGCCTCTCCCGTTTTCCTGCTTTTCCCCGCTCCTTCCCATTCACCAGCCAACCTAGCTTTATCTATTCCCCGCATCTTCAGTATTCCTTCCTTCTCCACCTCTGAGAACCTGGGCCTGTGAAAAGTCTGGTCAAGATGTGCGAGCTGCCAAGCTGGGCCCAGTTCTGTAGCAGGGAACCTACAAGAACATGTGAGGGGCACTTCACTGTCACCAATATCCCTTTTCCCACACTATTTAGGGTTGTCAACTCCAGGATAGGAAATGCCTGAAGATTTGGGGGTTGAGCCTGGTTAAGATAGGGTTTGATGAGGGTGGGATCTTAGCATAGTATAATGCAGGGGTCTGCAACCTGCGGCTCCGGAGCCGCATGCGGCTCTTTCAGCCTTATACTGCGGCTCTGTGTGGCCTGGAGGTCGGAGGGTAGCATGGGCGTGTCCCTCCAGCCCTCCAGAGCAGCGCTGGAAGAAAAGGTGAGTGGAGGGGCTGAAACGGAGGTGGCTCCGTGCGTGAGGGCGCCGCTTTTCGCATCCCCTCCACTCACCTCTCCTTCCAGCACTGTTCTGGAGGGCTGGAGGGACACACCCATGCTGCCCTCCGACGCCTGCAGGTCAGAGGATAGGATGAACGTGTCCCTCCAGAGCAGCCACCATCCTGCCTCTGCCCCACAGAGCAGGTGGTTGCCTGCTCCATTGGGAACAGGGAGTTTTCCTGCCCAGCGCCGCTGCCTCCCGCAGTGTGAGAGGCAGCAGCAGCAGGCAGGCCACAGCCGCCATCCCCCCTCTGCCCCATGGAGCAGGCGGCTGCCTGGTCCATTGGGCAGAGGGAATTTCCCTGCCTGGCGGCGCTGCCTCGCAGCGCTGGAAGGAAAGGTGAGTGGAGCGGCCGAACTGGAGGCAGCTCCATGCAGAACTGCCTCTCCAGCTCGGTAGATCTTCGGGGCTGTGGAAAATGGGTCCAAATGGCTCTTTGGACGGTAAAGGTTGCCGACCCCTGGTATAATGTCATAAAAACAGTCATTTTTCTCCAGGGAAACTGATCTCCGTAGTGTGGAGATGTTGTAATTCTGAAAGATCTCCAGATCTCACACAAGAGTTTGGCAACCCAAATATTATTTCAGCTTCCTGGCAATCTCATATTTCCATTTTCCGCTTTCTGTCCTACTCATCACCAATCACATACTTTGTACCAAACATACTCTCATTCATTACTGAAACTTAGTGAAAAGATAAAAGGGTTCTCTCTTTTAAATACATTGCTGAGGCTGCTGTTGTCTCCAGCGAACAGGATAGGACTGGGTGAGAATGCCCGATCCTTCACTGTCTATGGCAGTGGTTCTCAACCTGGGGGTCGGGACCG
Organism: Sphaerodactylus townsendi; assembly: GCF_021028975.2. Taxonomy (NCBI): domain Eukaryota; kingdom Metazoa; phylum Chordata; class Lepidosauria; order Squamata; family Sphaerodactylidae; genus Sphaerodactylus; species Sphaerodactylus townsendi. The sequence goes on from NC_059427.1 coordinate 63,541,432, forward strand.
CTTTGGGGATCAAATGACCCATTCACAGGGGTCACCTAAGACTCTCTGCATCAGTGTCCTCCATCTGTAAAATGGATAAATGTTAGGGTTGGGGGTCACCACAACACGAGGAACTGTATTAAAGGGTCACGGCATTAGGAAGGTTGAGAACCACTGATCTATGGTCTATTTTAGAGATGCCCAAAAGCAAGCAAAAGAGCACACTCTTTTGGAACTGATAGAGGAAGGGCAACATAAAAGTTTCCACATTTGTGCTTCACAGCACTAAACAATTATGAAGTTATACTAAAAGTTGAATTGGGCTCGCTTTCCATACCCGGGCAAAATATGGACGCTTCGTCGCGAATGAAAAAAAAGCGTCAGGGCGATGGCGTTCGCACTTGGCGCAGCAATGGCGATCGTAGTCGCGAATGATCGGCGCCATTGTCAGCAGAAAACGCTAAACGGCGCCGGTAGACGGTGGGCATATTCCAGGAAAAGCGGCAAAACCACTCTTTTGTCCCTTCTTTATGTGGCCTTGTCGAAGCGCTTCGGCGACTTTTCGATGCGTAACAACTGCATCGCCAACGCGGGCTAATGCGTCAAAAGTAATGGCGTCCGGGCCTGCACGGCCGCAAGTCTTCGCGCTTGAGAGCACGCAACGTCGCTGAGCGCCAGCTTCCATGGCGGCTTCCGTCACGAACCGATCACACATTTTCTCTTGCCCGGGGCTCGCGGGCGCGCCGCAGCTCCGCCCTGTCTCATTGTGAGCGCTTTTTTTTTTGGGATGCGTCGCAATTTGCGACGTCATCGCGTCGCTGCTTTTGGCCGTGCGGAAACGGCCTTGGATTATAAGAACAGCATTTCTGGCATACTTAGAAAAAGTGCCTGTTGGTAGGAAGTGGTGAAAAGTTCTGATGTCTGTTGGAGTGATGGGATAAAGCTAGAAAAGTGAATTCATTTTTAAGGTCTTTGGCTTGCTGGGTAACTTCTCCATCCCCCTGGTATAACATAAATACTTATGTATACCATTTTATCGCAACGTGCATATAGAAGACAGAACCACAAATTCAGTCATAAGACAAAGTCTTTATTGTGAGTGTGCAGGCAAGCCAAGTTTTATTTTGAAATGCAGTTTGTCTCTTCATGTGGCTGTGTGAGAACTCCACTTTTATGAAGGACTGTAGTAGGGAATCTCATTTTTGAAACACTGCTTTAGGCTGATGCCTCATTTCAGCTACATTTCAATTCTTGTGGTTAGATTAAAGGATCTGAGATTTTTGTAAAAAAATCTTATTCTTCATCCAGGAGAAATGCCCTCATTGTATTTAGTACAACAAAGAGGATGTACTACAGTGTATGCTGCTTCCAATTCAAATGGAAGTTATACTAGGTGGATGGGGAAGATTTGTAAATACTCTGTAAACTGAGAATAATAAGCTTAATATTAAGCAAATACATGTATTGGAAGACTTATGACAAGATGAGGGAGCCAAACAGAACTAAACAGTCAAACAAGACATAGTTTGTATTAGTTTCTCTCTTTTCCTGTACTGTTCCCTAACACTTTCCCTTTTCTCCACTTGCTACCTATTCCCATAAACTATACATTACTTCTATTGAGTTCCACATTACAAATAGCAGCACACATTGTCAGGGTGATGATGAAAGAAATAACATTACAGAGGTCAATATGCAGCACTGATTAAACAGGGCACTGATAAAAAGGTACCCTGAGGTGTCTACGACAAAGAAAGGAACCGTTCCTGCCTCTGTGAGAAAGAGGGACTTTGAATGAACTGAGTATATGAAAAATTTTCACATGGTTCACAGCATTTGGAACTAGAAGTTCTGGCCAATTATACAATGCAAATGAATTATACTTGCTCTTTAAAATAATTTTAAAAGTAAAAAAGATACAGTATTCTAGAATACATTGTCAGAATTATAAAGGAAGTAATGATTTAAGTTACGAAGAAAACATTGAAATAAGTGCCAGAAAATGGCTGCAGCATTGCAAAAGTTACTGCATACAGACTAGTGAAATTCAGAGGACAGTAAAAATGGATTTCAACTATATTTCCCATCCAATAATTAACAAGAGTACCTTTTAAATCTGCAGGTAACTAGATACTGTACCTTAAGAAAAAGATGCGTGTCACTGATAGAGCATATGCTTGGCATGCAGAAGAACCTCCAGATAAAGGACCTTCAATCTGCAGAACCTCCATATAAAGGATTTCAAGCGGCTGCTGTGATGAAAGTCCTTTCTCTGCCTGAGGCTCCGGAGCAGTGGTTCTCAACCTGGGGGTCGGGACCCCTTTGGGGGTCAAACGACCCTTTCACAGGGGTCGCCTATGACTCTCTGCATCAGTGTTCTCCATCTGTAAAATGGATAAATGTTAGGGTTGGGGGTCACCACAACATGAGGAACTGTATTAAAGGGTCGTGGCATTAGGAAGGTTGAGAACCACTGCTCTGGAGAGTCACTTCCAGTCAGAGAAGGTAGGATTGAGGTAGATAGACCAATGGTCTGACTCAATAGAAGACTAGTAAAAGTTTCAACAGCAACTATTTCTTAACAACATGAATGATCAACATGAAGGGTAAGCAGGTATGCCTCTAACTGGGGACAAAATAATGCAGGTATGGGTTCCTAAATACAAAGGGGACCTTCAAGGCATGTGGAAAGTTTTTTTTTCAGAAAAAGATCCTTGAAACATGAAACAGTAGAGAGAAACATTTATATGCTGCCTTGAAACATCCTTGAAACATCAGCTTAGTCAGCTGTGGCTGGGAGTTACTGATAAGAAGCTTGGTGCTTGCTTTCCTTGGGCTTGGTATTTAAGAGGGAAGTGGTATTCAATTTTCTCCCAAGAATGCCTATCTTTGCAGTTTAAAGGAAAAAACTGATCTTAGACAACATGTGCCCAATTTCTCAACTAGGAAAACTACCTGTTGCCCACATACACCCCCCACCTCCATTTAACAGATGGCTTGCAAAGCTGTGATCACAGCCAGCTCCATGGAAACAGTACTGGAAAGCACATTAGTCTAGTGGATCTGTGGGCTTTTGGACAGGAATTCAATTTATGTCCAGGACAAGTGATATATGCAGCATGCTTCAATGAGCACACCTTCCTTGTTGGATCAATGTGAAAAAGTCTGGTTGAGGGGTAGGAGAGTCAAAGGAAAATTGCCCCCCTCATCTTTTTTTAGCCTGCCCCTCCCCCTGCAATTTTTGCAAGTCCTACAAATGAGTGCAACAATAATGTGCAACAATAAAGACAACTTTATACCAACAGGGCAGTTTTCTTTGCAAGCTTGTCACACATTTTGTGACTCATGTTTTTCATAGCATTGATATATTTGCAGATGTTTGAAGCCCATGAAAAGTCCACCAAGTTTCACACAAACTTCTTGCAAAGGTCCTGTTGCAGTGAATGGGAGTCGCAAAAGGCTCATGGGTGGGAGGGGGGAATCAGATTACAGCAATTCAAATTATTAGTTAATATTATATAAAGCAATTCTTTTCTGTCAGTTCCATTTGACTGTGTTGTGTGTAATAATTCAGCATGCATATCTATAAATCAGTGAGAGAAAATGAGGCACCAAGTTTTTCAGATATCCCACTAAACATTTTCCATAAAATCCCAGTCAGTTAACAGTTTTTCTCCCATCCCCATAAAAAAATTAATGTCTCGATTCCACAATAATTTGTACCTTACTGAAACTACTAATTTTTCAAATAAGAGTTACAAACCCCTTCTTCTTGAAGCTGAAATCAGCAGCATGATAATTCAATGTGAAGAAAGAGAAAACTATTCCAGCTGCCTCCCAAAATGCTCGATGCAGAAATGGAGACACTGGGTGCTAACATAAACCTTCTACCGTGTGCTACGTTCTGTGACTGGATAAGGTCAATAATTTCATTTAAATAAACAAAGGCATCTGCAACAAGGTCTGCTTTCCATGAGTATAATTTTAAATAATAAAAAGACCTGTTTTGGGCGCCACCAATTCTAGCATGCTCTAAAAGTGACAGCACCGTATTTCTTCTCTTCACTGTCAAAAATATCAAGAGGTTAAGAAATTTTAGGTCAGGTTGCTTTAGAACCTTGGCACTAGTAAAAGCATGCTGAGAGAAAAGCAATATTACCTTTGTAAGAAATGGCAACTTATTTGGATGAATATTTTTTCTTTGATCTCATAAGGATACTTGTAATAAAGATAGGGTTGAAAAAGTTCTCTTTGGCAAGAAAAGATCTAGTCAACTATGGATCTGTTTCTCTTCTCAACCTTTGTGAGTAAATGACTGAGCGAGTATGACAAATTTCCACATACCTGGATGACATATCTTCCCTTGACCCATTTCAGGCATGGCTTTGGTACATTGTGCATTGATCAGTCTGGAGCATGAACTCCTTTTTACATTTGGATAAGGGTGATGTGCCTTTTGATCTTACTGAATCTTTAAGCAGACTAGAATACTGTAGACCACTCCATATCATTAGAATTTTTGGAAAATAGGGCAGAGATTCAAGGAGCAGCTCTCTGAGGCTTCTGATAATTTGGGGGCAAACAAAAATTCCATAAGACACTTTTTAGATCTGACCTGAGGACAGGGTTCAGTATTGCTATAGATGCTTTTTAACGTATACCATAAAGTGATATTGTCCAGAAAGTTGATGTTAGATGTCATTAATATACTGATGATGCTGTCTGGAAAATACAGTCAAGAGAATGAAAAGGAACAAGCTTAAAATTAATGCTGACAACAAGGCTGATGAAAACAAGACCTTAAAGGAATGCGAACTGCTGATCTTCACTGGTGCAAGGCTATCTTATTGAAAATCATATTAAGACCCTTAGGGTACTTTTGGACCATATCTTCTTGTTAGAGAAACTGACTGGTCTTGTTGCTAAGAGTGGCCTTTTACAAATTCCACCTATCGTATATACTCGTGTATAAGTCGAGTTTTTCAGCACATTTTTTGTGCTGAAAAAGCCCCCCTCGACTTATACACAAGTCAGCTGTATTTTAATTTTTTTAGGGTTTTTACTTTGTCGGCCTCCAGGGGTGCAGTTTTTAGGCTAGCAGCACCAAAATTTCAGTGTCACATTTCAGGTGACACTCCTGATGATACCAGCCAAGTTTGATAAAGTTTGGTTCAGAGGGTCCAAAGTTATGGACTCCCAAAGGGGGTGCCCCCATCCCCCACTGTTCCAATGGGAGCTAATAGTAGATGGGGCTACATTTTGAGGGTCCATAACTTTGGACCCCTTGAACCAAACTTCACTAAACCTGGGTGGTATCATCAGGATAAACTCTTGCTGATACCAGCCAGGTTTGGTGATGTTTGGTTTAGGGGGTCCAAAGTTATGGCTCCCCAAAGTGGGTGCTCCCATCCCCCATTGTTTCCAATGGGAGCTAATAGTAGATGGGGCTACCCTTTTGAGGGTCCATAACTTCAGACCCCTGAACCACACTTCACCAAACCTGGGTGGTATCATCAGGAGGGTCTCCTAAAGATACTCTGAAATGTTGGTACTGCTAACATAAACATTCCTCCCCTGACGAGTTGTGTGAATGTCCCTTCTAAAATGACACCTGCCATGTGCAATTTTAAAAATATGTACACTAAAAATAATGAACTATTCTTTTAAAAAGCAGGGTAGTTTTGAGTCACAGTGAACAGGCATGTTCATTCCAGTTTTTATTGTAAGATCCATTGTTTAAAACCCTTCCTTTCAAAAAAGCTAAGGTTTTTGTACTTTTAAAGTTATTGTTGATACCATATTGTTCTTGTTGACCCTGTTTTCCACTTACAGAGCCAGTTTACAGTTTTTCTTTGAAAAAAATATTCAAAAACATTTAACCTAGTGATGCCTCACTTAATGTAATTTTATTGGTATCTATTTTTATTTTTGAAATTTACCAGTAGCTGCTGCATTTCCCACCCTCGACTTATACGCGAGTTAATAAGTTTTCCCAGTTTTTTGTGGTAAAATTAGGTGCCTCGACTTATATGCAGGTCGACTTATACACAAGTATATACGGTAGCTTGGAAATTGAACTCTGGGGCTCAGTCATGTTGATCCATAGTACCATAGCGAGAAGGTTGGATTATCATAATGCATTCAACTTTGGACATTCAGCCATGTTGATCCATAATACCACAGTTAGAAGGTTGGATTATTATAATGCATTCAACTTGGGACTACCTTTATAGGCAATCTGGAAAATATGATTAGTGTAAAATACAGTGGCCCAAATGTTCAGTGGGGCAAGCCAATACAAACAAGTACATCCTATTTTTTACCAAGTGCCTATTTGTTTCCAGGCTCAAGTTAGGATGCCTTACAGATATTTGTCTCTCCCTGTATAAACCCATGCACTTACATACTACTGCACTCGCAGATCAACTTCTTCTTTAATGTACCACCTTCTATGGGTGCTCAGTCTACTGCCACGTGGGCATTTCAGGTTTTTTCCACTACCCAATAGTCTACCCAAATAGTCTACCCAAAAGGGTAAGAAGGGGACCAACTTTTTCGACACAAATGTAAATTTGATGGTAGGAAAGGAGAATGACATACTCCACTTTAGGTCCACATTGGGAAGAAAGGCAAGGTATAAATTAATTAAATAGATAAATAAAACATTTCAAAGGACTTTTAGAACTCACTCAGACAGTCTTTTAAAGAAAATTACCATGCCACTCCCAAGTACTATTTGTGAAACTATCAACAATATTTTTTTATTCCAATGTATTCCAACTTCTGATGCTTCATTAAAATCACTGAAGTTGATTTTCATCAAACAATAAGCAGTAAATAATAATTACTATATAAACAAATAAATCTTATGGAGCAACAAAGGCTCTTTAAATTTCTACTTTTTCAAACATCAACATTCTGCTAGCATCCGTGCATCAATCATTAAAGTACCTTGTAAGGCAGTAAAAACATTGCATTGTTGGCATTTGTTAATTTTGATACAAAGCAAGGTCACAGTGGTTCAGTTTTAATTATTTATACTCTACCCTACTGCAAGTGAGGATGTCTAGTAACAGATGGTAAATTGTTGAGACATGAGAAAATATCACTGGTTTAGCAAGGATTTTGTTGTCCAATTCTATTCTATCAACCCTGCAATTTTTATAATGAAATACACGTGCCAAGCTGCTGCCAAATTAAACACACACACGATAATTCATCATAAAGAACTGTTCTGCTTCCTGCAGTTCATTATAAAGATTTTATCATTTTCACTTTTTGCCTAATGCAAATCATGCCACAATACTAAGATAGCACAGAAAATAAAGGAGGAGGAGAAGGGCCACAGCTTAATAGCAGAGGCGCATATTTGGTTACAGACAATCCCAGGTTCATTTTCTGGCAACTCCAACAGTAGAGTTTGAAGTGGTTTTGCCTGGGAGCAGAACCACCAGAGGAGACAGTTATACTGTACTGAGATTGGCCCAACAGCTTGACTTATTACAGCTTTAGATGTTCATATTGCTTAGCAATCTTTGTTATGAACCAGTGCTACGTAATGATAAGCATTCAAATGCTGGCTCTGATCCAAATGATGCGATTGGATCACCATGCATGAAGACTTCATCATTCACTTCAATGGCAAGTCCACAATCATATGTGTCCAAAAAAGCTGCCACAACTGCTGAAGAAAAGGAAAAACTCTTTTGTATCTAGGAGCGTAGAAGAATCCCTACAGCAGATATAATATGGACTGAAATCATCATATTGTAGAAAACTGAGATACAAATAATAGTGTATTATCAAAGGTACCTTATGTTGTCAGGACGTTCATCTATTAAAAGCAATGCTATGTACCCTGATAGACAACAGTTCTCTGGTGTCCTAGGAAAAGGTTTTTCACACCACCTACTAACTGATGCCTTTAGCTGGAGTTGCTAGGAATTGGACCTGGGACCTGCAGGGAAAGCAGATGCTCTACCACTGTGCCATGGCCCTACACTCATATTTGGTTTATTCCATTTTTTATCACTTGTCTGAAAAAACTGAGGAGACATGGGTAGAAGTGGCATCATACTGGAACTGTTATTCTTCAAAATTTAGAGGAGTATGAGAACACACAATGTATGCAAATCACAAGGGAATAAGTGTAAACAACACGATGAGCACATTTTTAAAGATATGAACTGATGAGTTTGCCAGTTACATAGTATATAGCTCAAATAATTTTTAGTAACTCATTTCCCCCCATTTAAATTGATTACATTTACATTGCCTCACATTTTCTGTTGTGGATTTAGGTTATAGTAAACATCAGACAGCAGGTTTTTCCCCAGCTGCTGTGCAATCATTTCAGACAACAGTCTTCTTGATGGTACCGATAGTGTAGTAACCGATATTAATAAAATATTGCTAACACTGTCTATGGTTCATTTCTATATTAGCTGAACAAATCTTGGAATGTATAGAACCCATTCCATTACATCTGGTTTCACTCAAGGTTATAGTTGTCACATATCCAAAGATTGGATATGACTGCTAATATTTCACCTGAATAAAAACTGCCCTGTTCTACATAATATTCCAGCTGCTACGTTCAGGCAGTATTAATGCACATGTAGTTAATCCTAGGCACATACATTGCTCAGAGCATGGGAGCAGCTATTCTTTCTTCTTTAAATGAAGGAGTTGCTCTGTTGCATATGCAAAGAATTTCCTGACTCAAGAGTTGAACTAGGTTTACCCATGTTTAACCATCATTATAAACAGATTTTCAAAAAACCCAATGAATCTTCTTACCTCCATCTTCTAGAAAGTATTGCACAGCCATCAATACCTTCCCTTGTGGCTGTAAATCAAGCTAGGAAAAAAAAGAAACCAAATAATTACATCCTTGTTACATTAAAACCTTCCCATTATCTAGACAGAATGCAAATGTCTCACATTTCAGAGCAGCAAGTTGTAGAAAGCAGCAACCTTATTTCTCTGTTCTGTTTATCAGTGGCTACTGTATTGACATTTGTTTTTCTTACTCAATAGTGACCGCATTTTATGGCTGCTTGTGATTGGACAGTTCAGCCACATGGCATTTTATAGCTTTTCTGAATTACCCAAATTTTAGTGGTTTATTAATTTGCCAGAATCAGAATCTTCAAACTCACAAAATATATTATATCTACAATGACAAATTATAAATACTTACTTTGCAAAATCTTTTTTTATTTTTGGGTCAAAAACAAAGGACTGTCAACAGTGCAGACCTATGTTAAGTGGCCATACAAAACATACAATTTAGCTTACCTAATGTCATGGCATGTTACTGAAAGGCAATGGTTGGGGTGGCAAAATGCCCATCAGTAACTATGTTAAGATTTGTTGAGCCATGTATCATAGACATCAGAAGGCAGACCTAGCCATGGAGCTGCTAATTTCAGAAGCCTTGTTTCTGTAAATATATATAACTGTCCCAAGGATGGGAACTAAGGCCTACTTACTTGGTCTGTAATAGATGCAAGGGTGACATACACTCTTCACCTCCCTTCTGTGTATTCCGAACAAGCATGCTCACAGACCTTGCCTGTCTTTTCTCATCACAAGGGCAGAATTATCATTAAAACAAGATGCTGATGCTAAAAGAAAATCCTGAGAAACTCACCTTAAACCCAGGTAAAATTCACGCAGACTTATTTAAAAAGAAGAGGATGTTTAACTGACTTCTTCCTCCATACACCATTTCCCTAATCAACAGTGGCTGATAATGGTATTTTATAACTGGTAGGGGTAAAGAACAGGCACAGGATGAGTACCTGTACTGTTTCCCAACTGAGGTTAAAAGAAGGTGGGGTGGGGGAATTTTGCAAATGGGGAATTCCCCCTTCCCCACACCATGGTCCCATACTAGATCAGGAGAATGGTCAATTGATGGAAATACTAGGCATGGGACTCCAGGGTTTTATGTAGTTTGGCCCTCAAACGTGATTGTACAACTGATTACCAGGTCACTGAAAAATAATTATGGACCATACTGTGTTAACATCTGGATCACTGTTATCCAAGATTGTGGATTGGCTTTGCCAATAAATAAGGACAGACACTTCACAAGTTGTATAAGTTTCTTTTTTTCTTTTCCATAAGAACTGTTCAGAGGCACAACAACATCTGTTAAAGCAGTTTACTCGTTCCTTTTTCCATGTGCGTAAAATGGAAGAAATAGTAGTTCAGAACAATCAACAAACTAAGGTTCATCATTACACTTACCCAAAATTCTGCCTTCCCGTTGCCTTTCTTACATCTTTCAGCCAAAACAGACACACCTACAGTCACCTCAGATAATTGCTCTTCAGCAGCTCTCATAAGAACAATCTGAATAACACGCCCTTCGTAGATATGGGCATCAAAAGAAGATTTCCATTCTGGGTACATAGTAGGTTTCTTCTGAATTAAGGTTTTCCCCCTCTCTGCAAAATGTCACAAAAATATACTAGTTAAAAATTAGCATGATAATACTATAGGCATTGGAAAAACTGTGTTGAATCAAAGGCAGAAGATAATCTCAATAATTATGAGATAATGGTGAGGCACAAAGGGAATTTTGAAATATTTGTATCATTTACAGCAGTGGTAATTTTCACTGCTGCCATGGGGAAAGACACGGTATATTTTTTATAAATAAATAAAAAAGAAAGTGGATGCAACACTACATCATTCCGAAGTCAGCTGTACCATTCAGGGATTTTGGGAATTAGTACCTTCTCCAGAAGGCCAAGACTGCTGTCTCTGTAACTACTGAAGATTATCTACTGTTGCTCTTATATGAAGAGTAAGTATATGTATTTTATGCATATTCTGTTTAGTAAAGTCAATAATTCATTTTGTTTCTTGCACTATTTTCCTTTTTGTCTTTTCTACTTCCTTTAAACACTGCATCATAATATTAACAGGACACATACCAAGGCGTCAGCCTCTTCGCAATTTTCAACATTTGTATCTCTGTCTAGGAGCTGAGCATCCCAGCTTTATATACTGGACTATCTACTGAATGCAATGTATAGGGGGAAAATGAACAACTCACAGTTCTTATTAAGATTCTAACCAATAAAGAAGACTGCTATAGGAGTGGTAATCAGGAAAGTCCCACTACACAGTGTGTGGCTGGATAGCATATACCTATAATTTTATGATAACCATAATTTTCAGAGGTACCACAGTACTTTGAATATTAGAACAATGCACAAGCTTAATTTAGATTAGTCTTATATTATTACCACCCAAGTGAATAGCAATACTACCAAAATGTCCACAGTGGGAATAACTGGGCTCTTAATATCCAAACAACTTTCTGAGGTGGGAGTTTACAGTCAAGCTCATTTTGATCCAGCAGTTGTTTGCTTGATGCATGCTTCTTACTATGATGAACTGTCTAAACAGTAGTAAAAAATGGTACCTGAGTATTCCTTTATTAGGCAAGACCTGCCAAAGAGAACTTTATAAATGATATATTTGGCATGCTGGCTTAATTTAGCTTGCCAAATAACTTCAGATGTTCACAAACAGCCACCTGAGGATGTTTTGCAGGCTCCTGCTATATCTCCTCTACTTTAGTCAAAAAGTTTTCCACTTTATTTTGAAAAAAGCTGTTCAGCTCAGATGCTTCCACTCACAAAAAATTATCATTACCAGATCTATGCCCTGCATGTGTGTATGATAAGTTGCTTCCAACTTATGGCAACCATATGGATTAATTACCTCCAAAATATCCTGTCATTAATTACGTAGCTCAGGTCTTGCAAACTTAGGGCCATGGCTTCCTTTATTGATGGGTCTTCCTCTTTTCCTGCTGCCTTCAACTTTTTCTAGCAGTACCATCTTTTCCAGTGAGTCTTTTCTTCTCATAATGTTACCAAAGTATAATAGTTCAGTTTGGTCAATTTAGTTTTTCTGTCTCCCTCACAGCTGCCCTTGCCAGTCTCAGGCCGATTATGCAGCAGCCAATTACTGCGCCTTGGCAATTGAGCCCCAGCACAGTAAACTTTCTTGTACTGATTTACAAGAAAATTGCTGCACATAGGGTGCAGAAGTGACACATGGCAAACTTTCTTGTTCTGACGTACAAGGAAGCTGCTGCATGCCTCCTGCTTTTGCTCTCTGCTTTCCCTGTGGAAAGCAAGAGCACTTCAGGTGTGTGCCTGATGCTGCAGCAGGGCAGAGAAAAGTTCTACAGTTCATAATCGGCCTCAATTTCCTTCTGATTTCTTGGTTGCAGTCTCCTTTTTGGTTGATGATGGAGCCGAAGAACAGAAAATCTTTAACAATTCTGATTTTTAAAATCATTGTTATGCACATATATTGAACAGATAAATACATCTTGTCTTACACCTTTGTTAAACCCATTCTGTTTTTCCATATTCTGTGCTAAAACTAGCCCTTTGTCCAGAATAAAGATTTTATATCAAAACAATCTGATGTTATGGCACAGCCATTTCTTTTAAAATTACAGCTTTTTCATAATCTACACAGTCAAAAGCTTTGCTATAATCTATGAAACACACACTTATTTTCTTCTGAAATTCTTTTGCATGTTCTAGTAACCAATGTCAATTTTCCATATTTGTTCTTCACAACATCTTTAAACTCTTTAGGTATGTTGTTTAGATTGCATTTTGTGTTTTACTGCATTTTTTCAGTTTTATTCTAAATTTCAGTGTAACAATTCACAATCAGCTCCTGGTCTTATTTTAAAAGAGAGGATAGAGCTTCTCCATTTTCTGCCTCCAGTTATGTAATCTTTTTGATTTCTGTATTGACCATCCAATGATGCCCACCTTACAGTTGTCTGTTCGGTTGCTAAACATGTTCGCAATCAACAATGTTGTCTTCACAAAGCTCTATGAATTGTTCTCTTGCTTTATTTACTACTCTTATCCCAAATTTTTCGGCAGTATTTGATTCTACTTTGTTTCCCGCTTCTGTGTTCTAGTCACCTATGATTATCAACACATCCTGTTCAGGTATGAGACCAATTTCTTCCTGAATACTTAATTTTCTGATTGAAAATGTCCTAATGCAGCCCAGTTTAGTTCATTCTTTCCCAAATTTGCAAAGTTTATATGTTAATTTCTTATTTTAGGATATTGAACTTACTTTCATTCATACTTCACATGTTCCATGTACCTATTATATGTGTTGAAAATCTTTGGAATTTTTTGGCATTCATTCACATTAACATTTGAACATTCTGTAGCTGCAATCAAGAATAGCTGAAAACTGAAAAGAAAGGAGCTGCGGCAAAGCAAGGCTCCAGAAATGGCATGCTGTGAGGTAACCTCTCTCCAGAGCAGTAAGTTGTGTACTTTGTTGAAGCAATAAATAGACAAAGAAAGTCACCAGCTCTCCGGTAAGAGATGCAGAGTTGAACTGGTTAATTCCAGAGAAAAGAACCCAGAAGCTAAACAAAACAACTGAATTGGAAAAGTAAGTGGGGAATACTTCTGGACTATACACAATGGGAGGGGTGAAACTGAAGAGAAAATATGGAGGGGTCCATGAATTAACAAGGATGGCTTCACCAGAGATTATTCAGAGAGAGAGAAGGAGAGAGGTGGACTGAGAAGTAAATGAAAATGATGGTAACAAGAGCAAAAATGTCTGGTAGAAATAGTAGAGACAACATAAGAACTGTGTTAGATCTAATAGAATATTTGGAAAACAATCCAGGGAAGAAATCAACATTAATTTTTCTTGACATGGAAAAGGCATTTGACAATGTTAGCTGGCAGTTTATGAATAAGGTACTAAAAAATAAGTATTAAGGATCAATTTAAAAACTCAGTAAGAGCCACATATGGAAACCAATATGCTTTGTTATTAATCAATGGCAACTCAACACAAAGGTTCAAAATCAATAAAGGTACTAGGCAGGGGTGCCCATTTTCTCCCTTGTTATTTATTATGCAACTAGAAGTGTTAGGGGAAAATAAATCAAAACAAATCATGGAAAGGAATAAAGGTCAAAAATTATAATTTAAAATATAAAGCATTTCTGATGATGTAGTCCTCTTTATAGAAGATCCATTAGACATTACAAAGGAAGTACAACATAAATTGAGAGAATTTAGAAAAGTTTCCGGCTTTAAAATAAATGAAGTGAAAATATTAACAAAATATTAACAAAAAAATTAACAAAACATTTAACACAGAAAGAGAGGGTTAAACTACAAGAAATGTCAGGTTATAAGGTAGAGAAACAAGTTAAATATCTAGGTATCATATTGGAAAATAAAAATAATACTTCATTTGAAAATAATTACAAAAAAAATTGGAAAGACATTGGAAAAGAGATAGACAGATGGATGATACAGCTATCCTTTTTTTGGTAGAATAGCTATTATAAAAAGGAATATCATACCAAAGCTAATGTATTTATTTCAAAATGTGCCAGTCATGATTTCTGTAAGCGCAAAAAACAAGTGTATGTGGACAACATTGAGAGTGTAGGAAGATAGAAAAAATCTACATTCTCTTAAGATTTTAAAAATGAATTATTTTGTATTGTTAATTTTGTTGTTCTATTTTTTCAATCGTTTATTTTGCTGTAATTCAATAAACTTTAATATTTTTTAAAAAATATATGGATTGAAAGAATGTGACTTGTGGAGGTATTTGTGAACTCCTATTACTACTCTGTGATTTCACTTCATTTCTCCTTCCAGAGACATTTTTGCCTTACTATTCTCTTGTCACAAAAAAGTCCTGCCTCACAGTGAGCCACTTCCTGCCCCATTATGCGTTTCACACCTTCTGCTATTTTGTTTGAGGTCAGGCTACCTCCACTGAGGCCTCAGAATATGAAGGAAAGGGGGTTGGTTATGCAGGTATGTTCTCTTCCTTCTTCTCAGGCTTTTTCTCTCTATGCTACTACTGTAACTCAGTCCTTCATTTCCTCCCTGGCTGGGTGTGGTGTCTTTCATTTGAAGTGGGAGTTCCGCAGGATCGGTATTGGAACTGGAGCTATTTAGATTGTTTGTGAGTGATCTGGGAATAGGGATGAACAGTGTAGCGCCCAGGTTTGCAGATTACACAAAATTATTTAGGATGGTGAAAACAAGGATGACTATGAACAGCCCCATGAAGGTTTCCACAAATTGGGTGAGTGAGCAACAATGTGGCAAATGAAGTTCAGTGTTGATAAGTCTTAGGTGATATCCATAGGAACAAAAAAATCCCAATTTTATGTACATGCTAATAGGGTCTAAACTTGCTGAGTCTGAAAAGGAAAAAGATCTTAGGGTCATAGTATACAGCTCAGTGGAAGTGTCAACCTGATCTGCCACAGCAGTGAAAAAGGCAAACTCTATTTTGGGGATCATTAGGAAAGGAATTGAAACCAAGAAGTAATGCAAGTGATACTGTAGAGTGAAAGGGAAACTAAATTACCCCAATGACTTCTATAGAAATAGGTGAGTGGACAGTCACATTCATTGTACAACTTGCACAATTATTTAAGTATGCTAAAAAGAATGTGTCAGAAATTTTCAGCACCTTTTTTACTTAAAGGTTAAAAAAGTGCATGTTATCTATGAATTAACCAAGATGAAATATTCCCAGAAGCCCTAGATACAATGTACAGTAGCTTTACTTCTCTAAATGGTATGATGTCATCTGATAGTGAGAGCCTGAAAATCCCCTCGTCCTGTGGCAAATAAGCCCCGCAGTATAGAAAAAATCCTCCTACTGCCAACCGGCTATAACAGTTTCTGTAATAAGCACAAGCATCAAGCCTGTTGATTATCAAAATGTTTAGTTAACTTTAAAAATACCTTACAGTATTTAACTGCTCAATTTACCAAAACTTTCTTGCTTAATGAAGGAGTCAATCCTAACTACTACTCTGTGTCACACTGAGTTTAAAATAAACTGGCACATAGTGCAAAATTAAACAGGAAACTTAATACTGCAAAACTTTAATGCACACTTATTAGGGAATATAACTCATTCAGTTCTATAAGACTTACTTCACATTAAATGAGCACAATTCAGGAGATTCATTCCACAGTTTTCCAAAACATCTGTGAACCACCCCAGTCTATAAATGGAGCCAATAATTCTTCTTACCTGTAGTTAAGGCCTCTTTCATTTTTATTGCACAGAATGGCTGTAGTTGTTCCCCATGGTTCTGCACAGGCCCTAATTCAAACGAGTTGAACGATATGCGTAAGAAGGGAGCCATAGTTCACAGCACTGCTGAGGACCTATATAGGGAAAAAATATGAAATAATAAGAACATAAGAACATAAGAACTAGCCTGCTGGATCAGACCAGAGTCCATCTAGTCCAGCATTCTGCTACTCAAGATGGCCCACCAGGTGCCTATGGGAGCTCACATGCAGGATATGAAAGCAATGGCCTTCTGCTGCTGCTGCTCCTGAGCACCTGGTCTGCTAAGGCATTAGCAATCTGAGACTCATGAGGATCAAGATTGGTAGCCATAGATTGACTTCTCCTCCATAAATCTGTCCAAGCCCTTTTTAAAGCTATCCAGGTTAGTGGCCATCACCACCTCCTGTGGCAGCATATTCCAAACACCAATCACACGTTGCAAGTGAAGAAGTGTTTTCCTTTTATTAGTCCTCTAATTCTTCCCCAGCATTTCTTTCAATGAATGCCCCTGGTTCCTAGTGTATTGCCAGGAGAAAGAGAGAAAAATTTTCTCTCTGTCAAGCAGCTTTTCTTACCCCATGCATAATTTTATAGGAACTTCAATCCATATCCCCCCTCAGACGTCTCCTCTCCAAACTAAAGAGTCCCAAACGCTGCAGCCTCTCACCTCATAAGGAAGGTGCTCCAACTCCTTCCAATCATCCTCATGGGCTATTGCCCTTCTCTGCACTTTTTTTCCTATCTCTCTCGGATATCCTTTTTGAGATGTGAAGCTTAACTTCAGAACTGAACACAGTAACTCATACAAGTGCTTGAAATTCACACCACTGGCTTTATATATAAGGGCATGACAATCTTTGCAGTTTTATTCTCAATTCCTCTTTCCTAATTATCCCCAGCATAGAGTTTGCCTTTCAATCAGCTGCCAAGTTATGCATTGAGTTGGACATTCCCATGGAACTATTTCAACTAAGACAGCCCAAATCCCTCTCTTCCTGGTCTGTGACTGATAGGCACTTCGACCCCTGTAGCCGTAGGCTTATGTGGAAGTTTGGATTTTTTTGCCCCTACGCATGCATCACTTTTACATTTCGCTACATTGGAACTGCATTTAAGCCATTTCTTAGCCTCCACTCACCCTAATTTATCAAGGTCGGCTTGGAGCTCTTAGCAATCCTTTGTGGTTCTTACCACCTCCTAAGCATAATTTGGGTATCATCTGCAAATCTTGGCCACCACACTAACCCACCCCTACTTCCAGGTCATTTTATGAATAAGTTAAAGAGCACTGGTCCCAAAAGCGGATCCTTGGGGGACAATTCACTCCCTACATCTCTCCATTGTGAGAACTTTCCCATTTGAGTACCCACCCTTTGTTTCCCTGTTCCTCAACCAGTTTTTTAATCCATAGGAGGACTTCCCTCTTATTCCTTTTCATTGCTGAGTTTTTTCTCTCCAACAGTCTCTGGTGAGGGAACTTTGTCAAAAGCCTTTTGGAAATCCAAGTAGAACCAATGTCCACTGGTTCCCCCTTATCCACATGTCTGTTTACACCCTCAAAGAACTCTAGTAAGTTTGGTAAGACAGGGACTTGTTCTACAAAAAGCCATGCTGACTCTTCCTCAGCAGGTCTTGTACTTTTCTACATGTTTAATAATTTTATCTTTAATGATAGATTCTACTAATTTCTACTCAGGAACAGATGTCAAACCTGACTGGCCTGTAATTTCCCGGGTCCCAACCCTAGACCCTTTCTTAAAGATTGGTGTGACATTGGCCATCTTCCAGTCTTCAGGGATGGAGCCTGGATTTCAGGGATAAGTTGCATATTAATGTGAGAACATCCAGCAATTTCATGCTTGAGAGCTCTTTAAGAACTCTTGGATGAATGCAATCTGGAGCCAGAGGATTTGGTAGCATTTAGTTTATCAATGGCTGCCAGAACTTCTTCCCCTTGTCTACCACTAACTTTTGCTAGTTCCTCGGATTCTCAATTCACCTCCTAAGAAGCTTGGTTCAGGTGCAGGGAATTTTCTCACTCACCTCCTCTTGGTGTGAAGACAGATGTGCAAAGAATTCATTCAGCTTCTCTGCAATCTCCTGTCACCTTTTTAGCACACACTTTTGTTCCTTCATCATCTAAATCGGACTCTACCGGCCCCTAGCTGGCTTCCTGCTTTTGATGTACTTTGAAGAACTGTTTGTTGCTAATGAATCTTGATGTTCCCGCGAGCCATGCGTTCCCTCATAATCCTTTTTGCTTCCCCTCTTTACAGCTAACTTGCTTCTTCTTTTTGCCACCTTATTTGTGTTCTCTCTGGTATTCCTTCATCAGTTAAGAAGTTGGACTTCCACTTCTAAAAGACATCTTTTTTTTTTTTTTTTTTTACTAATACCATTACCTCTAAACCTCCCTTGTTAAACCATGGTGGCTTTCTTTTGGATCATGGGCTGCTCTTTCCTAACCTGTAACGGAACACATTCCAGCTGAGCTTTTAAGACTGTGTTTTTAAATAACCTCCAAGCACCTTGGACATTTTTGACTCTCTTGATTTTCCCTTTCAGCTTCCTGCGCACTATCCCCCTCATCTTTGAGAAATTTCCCTTTCTGAAGGCAAATGTAACTACATTAGTAGTTGTCACTTGTTCGCATGCAGAGATACTGAATCTAAAGTTAAAGTTAAACTAAAAAGTAGCCTGGCTCAAAAGATAAAAGCCAAAGAATTCAATAAGTACTGCTTAAAAGTACACATATCATAAGCTGAGGAACCTCTACAGCAGGGGTATTGAATCTTGTTGAGACTTGTAGGCATTTTCAGAATTTTGAGGAAGGGGTGCGGGTTCATCAGAAATGACTACTGGGTGGGTGGGTGGTTCTTTGCTTTAAGGAAGATACATTGTCTAATTTAAGTTTCCAAGAATGGGGAAGGCAGAAGTTGCAAAGCCAGAGAAATAAGAACAGCTATGTCCATAGTTAAGACATAGGTATCCAGCAGCTATGTACCTAGCTGGATGAGCTCAGCATTTAAGTCTGACAGGTGGTAGATAGTGTTCTGAAGTTCCCATTGTTTTCTGTTCCATTCAATGTTCTGTGGATTTCATCTCCAAGATTCATTAAGCAAGCAGAGCCAAAAAATTCACTGGTGGACATCATGGCACTCTTAAGTGCCATATTGGAAATCACCAACCAACTGTGTGGGCACATCACATCTGTAAAAGAAAAGTTAGGTATGGTTTTCTCCTTGCAGTGTAATTATTAAAAGCTCGACTTGAGACTGAAAGTAGTATAGTTCACACAGGTGAATCTTTTTTAAAAAATAAGCACACCTATTTGCAAAAAGCTATCTATATCATCAAATATTCACCTTTGATACATTTTTAGATTTACAGCCCATCTTCTAGAATGCAGCTCTATGTAACACAACAGAAACAGTTTTGGTCAACCTGATTAAACACTACAAAAATACTCATGACATCTCCCAAACCCTGCTCTCTGTGCTCTCACCATCAGAGGTGAGCTAGGTAGCAACAGAGATATTTTCAGCTACAACACCTCGTCTTTGGAATGCCATCACCACTTGAGGTTTCTTTGGAATTTACCATAATGCTTTTTAGGAGCCTGCCAAAACAAACCCAAGATATTTATCTGAATAGTTTTTAACTTTTTAGTTGTTCTATGGTCTACTTCTAGATTGAGGTCTGTTTTATGGTTTTCTTTATGTTGTTTTTACTGTGCTTGATTTGTTTTTAGTGGCTTATAAAAAGGCACTAAGTATTAAGGATGATTGTGCTTTTTTACTTGTAAGCCAGTAACTAGCAATATGAATTAATGTATAGGTCTTTCTGCAAACTCTACATTATGGTGTCATTTTTTCAATTTCTCCATTTCAAATAAATGATTGCACATATCATTGTACATTCAAAGAAATGATTGTACATACATATACAGATTCTTTACAGTACAGCCTCCTGGAAGGCAAGCAGTTTTTCATCAAAAACTAAATTCATAGATATTAGATTGTAGTGAAAGAATCAAGATTAGATACACTCATTTGCACTGTTTGATACAATAGTCTACTTTCTACATGTTCATCGTGTGAGCCATCATCAATATGATATCTATATGACATTTCTCAGTCTATTTTACCTCACAGCCCAGTTTGTAGTTCTCAGTAAATTATTTATTTATTTTATTTTATTTTATTGGAAAGGGCTCAGGGCGGTGTACAATCAGAACCTATTGAAGTTACAATAAAAACATTCACTCAGTATATAAATATTACTTAAAACCAATAAAAAACACAATACTTCAGTAAAACTTAAAAACCAGGATGGCGACTTCCCTATCTAGACCCACCGGAGGCCTTAGAAGAAACCTGAGAGTTTAGCTCGACTGGCAAGATGGAAACACCTGGCGGAACTACTCCATTCTACAGGCCCTACGGAACTTGCTTAGATCTTGCAGGGCCCTGATCTCTGGGGGGAGCTTGTTCCACCAGGTCGGGGCCAGGACTGAAAAAGCCCTGACCCTCGTTGAGGCCAGCTGGGCATCTTTCGGGTTGGGGACTCTCAGAAGGCGAACCTCTGATGAGCGGAGGGACCTAGTTGGGCAATATGGGGAGAGGTGGTCCCTCAGGTACATGGGTCCAAGACCGCTCAGGGCCTTAAAGGTTAAAACCAAAACCTTGAAGATGGCCCAGTATTCGATTGGCAGCCAATGCAGTTTATAAAGGACAGGTGTTACGTGGTCCCTGCTCGAAACCCCTGCGAGGAGACGAGCAGCTGCATGCTGCATGAGCTTCAATTTCTGAACCAAATTCAAGGGAAGGTAGAGCAAGTTACAATAATCCAGTCTAGAGGTGATCGTTGCATGGATTACTGTGGCAAGGTCAGAACTGGAGAGATACGGGGCCAACTGGCGTGCCTGTCAGAGATGGTAAAAGACAGTCTGGTGGTCCTAGAAATCTGGGCCTCTAGGGACAACCTGGAGTCCACAATCACACCCAGACTGTGCACCAATGAGGATAGATGTACTTCCTCACTGGCCAGAACTGGCAACCCAAAATCCTTGACCCACCCACAGAACCTCTGTCTTTGCTGGATTCAATTTCAGCCTGCTCGCTCTCAACCAACCAGCCACAGTCTCAAAACAATGCCAGAGAGCCTCAGGGGCCAAGTGCGGATGACCCGCCATCGTCAAGACTAGCTGGGTGTCATCTGCATACTGATGACACTGCAGCCCAGACACCCAGACCAGCTAAGCCAGGGGGTGCATATAGATATTAAAGAGCATTGGGGAAGGGATTGCCCCCTGTGATACCCCAGTCAATGGGATGCCAACAGGAGCTCTCCTCTCCCGACACTACCTGTAGCCCCTGACTCCATAAGAATGAGTTAAACCAGCATAATGCTGTTCCCCATATCCTGGCATCTGCAAGGTGGTGAACCAGCAGGTCATGGTCATATGCTATAGTGAGGTCAAGGAGCACTAGCAGTGCTGACCTGCCCCAGTCAAGCTGGAACTGAAGCTTATCATCAATGGCAAGCACAACTGTCTCAGTCCCATGACTGGTGCGGAAACAAGACTGGAAGGGATCCAACACCTTGGCATCATTCAGGAATTCCTGCAACTGTTCAGTCACCACTCTCTCAATTACCTTATCCAGGAATGAGGGATCTAAATTCGGCCTCTTCAAGAGAGGATGGACTACTGCCTCTTTCAGCCACCCTGGAAAAAATCCTTGCTCATGGGAGCTAATAATGATATTCAACAGGTGACCCCATAGCTCCTCTCAGCTATCTATTACAAGCCAGGAGGGGCACGATCAAAAAGGACAAGTGGTAGATCTCACAGCACCCAGGAACCTGTCTACCTCGAAGGGGTCAAGCAGAGTGAAATGGTTTCTCGTAGGATCTCGTAAGCGTCCTATGCAAGCATCTTGTCCCCTCGTCACACACCCACCACCAAAAGAACTTTAGTGATCTCAGTTCCTGTTTCATCCTCCTCAGCTCCTCTGAGAACCAGGGAGCTGATTTGGAATGGGGGTGGAGAGGATGTCTTGGGGCAAGCTCCTTGATTGCCCCAGAGAGCCTGGAATACCAGCCCCCTACTAGCTCATCAAGAGAGCTTCCAGGAGAGGGGACTTCCCACAGGAGATTCTGGAATCTCATTGGATCCATAAGCCTTTTTGGGCAGGCCAAAATTTGCCCAACATCTAGATGGGGGGGGGGCAGCTGCATCCACTCTGGCCTTTTGGAATTAGTGACCATGGCACTCAACTAACTGTGGATAAGACCACTTACACACCAGTCACAAAGATGAGGTCAAGAGTGTGGTCTTTCTCATGAGTGGGAGTCCCGCTGTTAATGAGGGAGAGGCCCAGCATCACCATGGATGACACCAGATTCTCAGCTACCATCAAGGAGGCCCAATCAGCATGGACGTTGAAGTCCCCCAGCACAATAAGATGTGGGAACTCCAACGCCCACTCCACAACCACATCTAGGAACTGCGACAGGCCACCTGCTGGTGTGCTAGGCAACTGGTACACTAGCAGGACAGTCAACCTCTCCGGGGAGTTCCAACTCAGGCCTACATACACCATTCCTTCAATCACCGGAACAGGGGACATCTTGAAAGGGATGCAATCCCAGATCAACATTGCCACCCCACCCCCCACCCTGGGTCCGAGGCTGATGGATGACCATGGAGCCTGTAGGGGTGACCGTCTCGCCCTCCCTCACCCAGGTCTTCATGACACACGTAAGGTCCACATCCTGTTATACGAGAAAATCTTGAAGAACCAAGGTCTTATTATTTATGGACCTTGCATTTATCAACATCAGACTCAGAGCAGAGTATAACGCATCCCCCTCACAACTCACATGCCGCAGAATAGGTCTCGGGTCAGACAAAGAACGAGCATTTCCATATCTCGGAATATGGCCTGGACCTACCACCATACTTTCCCTGCCTGATTATTACTGGGATCCCCGACCGTCCCATGACCTCCTTGTGGATCCAACCAATAACCAATCCAACCAAATGTATAACTAGCTAACAAGAGTTTAGGATAAAACATATACTTAGTAATTATAGAACCCCCCCCCCCCACCTTACTACATTAATCTAGTAATTACCAAAAAACTCCACCCTGCTGCACTAATCTATCCTCACCTAACAATTTACAAAAAGAGAGGGGGAGGACCCCCAACAGCCTACTCCAGTACCCTTACACTAGTAGGCCCTGATAGAGCTGTCCTCCATGAATCTGTAATCCCCTTTAAAAAGCTTTCTATGTTTGTGGTCATTGCTACACCCTCTGTCCACAAATTTGTGCTCTGTTGGTTTTGTGCTCTGTTGTTGAATAGGTTGAACAAAAACATTCTTTTAAAAATGTATGTGGCATTGCTCATATTTAGTTTAACACCTGCCATTTATTAGGTCTACAGTTGTTTAAACAGGCACAGGAGAAGCATTTGTACAGCTTTTGTGGTGTTTCACAATCCTCACTGAGTGCTATTCCATCTGCTTTCAATTTACTAGTGATGGTTGATTCCTGGCTAACTTGTTTGCTCAGAAATAAGACTTTCTGTGTTCAGTAATGCTTACTACCAGTTAAGTGCACATCGGATGGCCCTGTAAATCTGCTAAGTTATGAGGATATTTCTGTTCTCTTGTTCCAAAGGAACTGTAATAAAAAATTTGGAATCAAATCTACATCAGTAAAAGTGATGCAATAACATATATCTTGTGAATTCTGAAGGAAGGTTCTGATATTATGAAATTCAGGATCAGGATTTTTCATTTCTGAATTATGTTTTTATTAATATCGTATTCTTTTCAGACTGCTGGTCTATCAAGACCTTTCCTGTCTTCCCAGAGTCTCAGGTAGTACTTGATCCTTTCTGTGATTGAACCTAGGATCTTCTGCATGTAAAGCAGATATTTTATCACTGAGGTACAGCTCCATCCGCCAGTATGATAAAAACCATAAATTCCTGAACAGAATGAACAAGTGCTTCAGTGACTCTTAATAATTAAGATATTCTTTATCCGTCACTCAAACCATGATTTCTGTTTCCCTGTGATCACCAACTGTCTGGAACCTCTAAGACAGGGGTAGGGAACCTGCGGCTCTCCAGATGTTCAGGAACTACAATTCCCATCAGCCCCTACCAGCATGGTTCCCTACCCCTGCTCTAAGAGAAAGATTTCAACAGGTGAAGATTATGTAACGAGTATCTTACTCTGCATTTCCAAGAGGTGTTTGCTTTGGCAAAATGTTTACTTTAAGGCCTGACTAAAACCTCAAACAACTCTGGCTCTGAATATGTTTAAATATCTGTTTCTTCTTTACACTCTGGGTATCTTCTGACACTTTAAAAACTAACATTTTATTCTGGTGTAATCCTGCAACGACTAAAGCCCACGTATAAACATATTTGAAAACCTCTGCTGGAATAAAATCCTGAAAGTCCCAGCTTATTTTCCTGCAATAGACTAGACACTTCTTTATTCGCAGATGCTTCAAAATTGTTTGGTCATTATTTTTTCCAGAAGGCCTATATAACACAAAAACTGAAACTGATCTGCAATCTGATCTAAAGATCTGTTTTGAAGACCACAGACTCTAGCTCAATTTCAACATGATGAAAGAACCTTCAATGTGCGATTTTGTACAGGCTCAGGTACCACCAAGCTGCTTCTAACTTATGGCGACTCTGAACTAATGACCTCTGAAACATCCTTGCTCAGATCTTACACACTGTAATCATTAATATCCTTGCTCAGATCTTGCATACATGGCTTCCTTAATTCAGTCAATCCATCACATGTATGTGGTCTTCTTTTCCTTGCATTATTGCCTTTTCCAGTGGATCTCATCTTCTCACTAAATTGAGGCTGGTTATGAGTTTTGATTTAATTTGTACAAGGCAGCAACATTAGCCCACCAGTACTGTATCTCTGGTTATCGTTGACTGCATACTAAGCTTCGTTGAACCACTTACAGTACAGTGTATATAAGACCATGCTTAGCTGTAGAAGACAGTTCTTTTACATCACCAGCCTCATAATTAAATAGAAAATTTAAATGTTAATATGTGAACAACAAATTGAACATCAGAAGTGAAGCGCCTCCGTTGGGTATTTACCGTACAGAATGAAATAGACTGTGCCAAAGATGCTACAAAATACTCTTTAATATCAATTTCAGTGGGGTTTACATGTTACAGAAACACCAAAGAAGAGTTTAATAGCATCTTAACAAATGTTTCTAACATACATTTTTTATGTGCTACATTTCTTTTTCTTAGATACATGAAGTAAATTCTCAGCCAATAGCATGAGAAACTGACCTATAGAGTAGCCCAGTGCTGTCTATTCTGACTTTGTCCCTTTCTGCACAAGAAACTTACAACGTTTTCAGGATGAAAATAAAACATTTCTGTGGAGTTCTTCTGTGCATTATTTTTCCCACATAGTTCTGAAAACATTTCCTAGCAGGTTGTTGTGGGTTTTCTGGGCTGTGCGGCCATGGTGTAGTAGATCTTGTTCCTAACGTTTTACCTGCATCTGTGGCTGGCATCTTCAGAGATGTATCATAGATACATACATCCTATCATTAATATCCTTGCTCAGATCTTACACACTGAATGCCAGTCAATCCATCACGTTATGTGGTCTTCTTTTCCTTGCATTGTTGCCTTTTCCAGTGGTCCATCTTCTCACTAAACTGAGGCTAATTTGAGTTTTACTTTAATTTGTGCAAGGCAGCAACATTAGCCCACCAGCGTGTCCAGTGTGTAATTGCTTCCTAGCAGCTTTTTCTCCATTTTTAAAAAGACCCTTTCACAATGATTCTTTTGGCTGAAACAGTTCCAACCCCTGATTCTTGAAAACAGATATCCAAAAATTGAAAGTCCCCTTCTTTTCCCGCTCTCTGTGCTTAAAAATCTTTCTGAGTATTCATTTCATGTATCTGATGAACCCCATAAAATCTTACACTACAGTACATTTGTAAATTGTTAATGGGCTTTTTCCTGCTGTGTAATAGGGATAGCCCTTGTTAAATTCGTGTTGATATCAGATTAAAATTGTGATTAAAGTCCACAGGTGGAGGTCAGGAGAAAGTTGTACAAGCACTGGCAGGAGGTGATTAATGGAAGAGGTGATTAATGGAATACACAATGGCTGTCCAATTTAACCACACATATTGAATATCCATACAAATCTGGAGCTCATGTACATGCCTGGCTCTTTTTTAATCCCCTTCTCATGCACAGCATGACTACAGAATCATGGTTCGAAGTTACTTTCATTATCTAATACAAATGAAGACGTATGGCTTAAATGGAGTTCGTTTTCCCCCACCCACTAACTGGGACCCTAAGCTAAGGTTAAAACTTTAGTCGTGTCAACATCACACTCTGTACTGAATTGTGCAATTTGATCAAGTCATAACTGTGAAAATACACAAGCAACTGTGCTTGTGTATTTCATATTCTGCTAGAATATGAACACATATTCAATTCTGCTAGAATAAAAGAAAAAAGGACAAGGTGGTATTAAGAAACTAAAGCTTCACCTGACTGAAACTCTGTTCTACATGTCTGTGCTATTGTTTCAGGAATTCTAGAATGAGCATGACCATGCTCTATTTAAAAAGATAAAAAATACAGATATTCGCTTCACTTAGAGTTGGGAATGGCTCAGTCCAAGTGCTTTGATCCCATGTTGCCATGATGAAGTCCAAGATGGGTTCCAGAAGCACTCCCTCAGCAATCAGCTCTGGAAACATGGAGTGGCACAGGTGGGCAGGACACTATCCCAACTGCTGTCCCAGCAGATTAGAGAGTGGGCTCAAGTGGTATCACATGTCCTGGGCCCACAATGAAGTATCAAAAATAGAGAGAATCTCTTCCCATGTTGACACTACAGAATCCAGAAAAATCCCTAGAGCCATCACCTCTCAGGTTGCCCTGGAGTTGGGTTACAATTTGTTTGGGCAGTGAACTAGCTTTGCTCAGTGCCTACCATCAATCTTTGTATTTATGTGAAGCAGTTGCACCTGGTAGTGTGTCAATATTTCTGAGAGGTGTATTGGCAATTTAGAAACTTAAGATATGGGGTGGTTGTTAAATATATTCACTTACTCTGCTTTGCATGTAAGTATTTATGGTTATATAGTTTTCATAATGCATTGTTTCACATGAAAAAATCAAATTCATGCAGGTTACATTTAACATAACTTTTCTCACCAATGACTTATTAATTATTTTTCAGATTGAAATGTTCCATTGCCTGAAAAGTGACAATCCACTTACATCAGGAAGTTCAGTATGTTTTCAGTATAAGTCTAAGCTCCTATCATTTCCCTATCCTACTGCTGAAATCTTATTGCTTTGGGTCAGTGTCCATTTTGATAAGACACTTCAGCCCTATCAGTGTTAAGCTGACAACATTGTCCGAACAGAAAGCAAACATGATCCAGGTTCCTGCATTTCTTTTATTTGCACTTCTTTCAGCAGGCTAAATAAATAGGCATTAGCACAATTGTTTCATTCTTCTCTGTAGAGTACTGTTTATTTAATATAGTCACCTTTTTCACTAACCCACTTTTTATTTCTCAAATAATGCATCCAGAAACTGAACACAAAATAAAGCTACATGAAAATGATTTTCTTATATCATATGAATGCATTACTTACTAATGAAGAAAATATTTAATATTCTGGTTGTGGTGGGTTTTCCAGGCTGTGTGGCCATGGTCTGGTTGCAGGTGTGCCTTCTCGGTCCAGAGTGTCTCCATTTTCTGGGTCTGTTGGAACATTTCCTCCCCGTAGAGATGTTCAATGTATTGTCGAAGGCTTTCACGGCTGGATTCAACTGGTTGTGGTGGGTTTACCGGGCTGTGTGGCCGTGGTCTGGACCATGGCCACACAGCCCAGAAAACCCACCACAACCAGTTGAATCCAGCCGTGAAAGCCTTCGACAATATTTAATATTCTGTTTCATTAAAGATTATGGTCCAGTATCACAAGAAACGGGGGAAAGTAATGAAAGCTAAACTGTGAAAAGAAGATTTTCACAGAAGTTGCAAATGAATGTTAAATCTTGCTTGTATTTTCTAAAGTATCACAAAAAAATCTAAATGACATTTTGGATAAAAGCAACGATGGTCAGTGCTATGATCTAAACCTCAAAAAGTAATAGAATGCTTAAGCCTGAATGAATCATGACTGACACATGAGGGAAATCTTTCACAAAAATAAACCTGTCCAATCATCTTGCTTGCAGTTAAATAAGTTACGAAGAAGCAAACTTTACTTGAGAAACATGTATTGTGTCTTATTAATTTATTTAAATAATAGCTACTAAAACTGCTCAAGGCAATTTACTGTCAACTAAATATAACATTAAAAAATTACTTAAAGCCTGGGCAAATAAGTATGACTTCAGTTAGTGTTATAAACTCCTCGCAGTGGCGTAGGAGGTTAAGAGCTCGTGTATCTAATCTGGAGGAACTGGGTCTGATTCCCAGCTCTGCTGCCTGAGCTGTGGAAGCTTATCTGGGGAATTCAGATTAGCCTGTACACCTCCACACACGCCAGCTGGGTGACCTTGGGCTAGTCACAGCTTCTCGGAGCTCTCTCAGCTCCACCTAATTCCTAAGGGTGTTTGTTGTGAGGGGGGAAGGGCAAGGAGATTGTAAGCCCCTTTGAGTCTCCTGCAGGAGAGAAAGGGGGGATATAAATCCAAACTCCTCCTCCTCCTCCTTCTTCTCTAGATTGAAAGATCCCTCTCTGCTCTCAATAGTTTCATTCTATTTTTTAAAAATGGAAATGGCAGAAAGTCTATTTTTTGTTTCTTTCTACTTTTCCTTCCTTTGCAATGGCTGTCTGTCTTGCTTGTTGAATAGTTTTAAAGTATCTGAAACTCATTCATATAGGGCTTATGAAGTGTGCTATCAATCCTGGCTTGTGGATTTGAGGTATATACATATTGTGATTTCATCTAGGATACAAAAAATTGTGAGGGATAAGCATTTTTAAGAAGCAAGTCTCTGCAGAGGCAGCACTGAAGCAGAATTGCTGAAGTTGACTGTTAATGGGCATGAGGAACAACTGAGCTTCCAACAAACCACTCTCAGCAGCAACAACAGGAAAAGAATGGAAGTAAGGACCCTCTTTATATTCTTGCAAAAGGAGGGAAACAGCATGCGCTAGGGGGATGAAATACCCTCAGGCATTTTTTGAGCTTAAAAACCTCTCAGCACATGGCCAGTATCTATGTGTGGCTGAACAGGTATCACGACGATGAATCTTATCAACTGAGTACCTATTCATGCAATTTTGAACAAAGATGAGGTATGCATCTTGATGACGAAATTCTATGAATACTGACAGCAGAGCATATATATGATGCTGCCAAAATTCAATTTGTATGTTATCTTTACCCCATGTAAATAATAAATAACCATCAGTTGCTATCTTCAATGTCTTGTTCCTGTGTATTTAATAGGCTTCTGCCACAGCTATATTTCTTCTATAATTCTAATTCTATTTCAGCAGCCCTATATGTCTCCATCATACTTTTTTTGGCTGTATTGCCTTTCACCTCCTCTTTGGGAGTATTAAAGATGTCCTTTTACTTGATTGTATCAATCTCCCTCCCCTCCTTTTTCTGTTCCTTTTTTACTTCTCTGCTGGAGTCCCACCCAATCCAAATAATAAATGTTACAATGGAAATAGAGACTTATGCATGAATTGACTGATGGTCTGAAGTAAACTCATGTCATATTTTTGATTTTAAATGGTATTTTTAAAGTGTACATTTTAGATTATTTACAAAATTTTATACATTGTTTTACTGGATATTGGAAACCACCCTGAGCCTGATAGGGAAGAATTGTGTAAAAATCAAATAAATAAGTAAAAAATGATGGTTTTTTCCCAGAAAACATACAGAAATCTAGAAGGTATTTATCAAATTTAATATGATTAAAGTTTGCATTAGTTCCTGTATGATTTCTTGTATGTAGAGCAAGATTAAAAATTGTTTCTTATATGTAACTAAGAGTGATTTGGTAAAACTGAATTACCTTAATAACCCGAAAAAGCCATATCAACTTTTTTCCAGGTTTTAAATTTACTGATAAAATGTCAAGCAAGATTTTGCCTTTTTGGCTGAGGGGGCAGATGTTTCAACTGGATGCTAAGGTCCAGTAATTCAGTTGAAGTTCTCCTCATTGATGTTTCCTAGGTCGACATAGACCTGAGAAGCAGCAGCAGGGAGACCAGAACTTCATCTGCATACTGGACTAGAGTCCAGCATTCAGTTGGAGCTGTTTTCTGCCCCTGCCCAGGCCACTGTTTTCCAGGCCCATGTAGACTTAGGAAATGATGGTGGTGGGGAGGGGAAAAGCATAATCTCTTTAATTTGGTAGTATTCGAGTTCGTGTTTTAGAATTGTGAAAATTGGCTGAATAAAGCCAATGGTTATCAGCTTTATTCGGCTTTACTGAAAAATTCTGGGTTTCCAAAACCTGTACCCAAAATCTACTGAATAAAAAAAGGTTGTAACTCCTTATGACAGAAAAAGAAAAACAAGCTGTCTCATTTACAGGATGCAAGTGATTCTTGCATTAAGATGTTACAGTGAATAAAGGGGGAAGTGTAGCATGAGAATTGAGTATCACACTATGAATGGGTAAATCTGGTTTCAAATCTCCACACAGTAGCGAAGTTCATGAAGTGACCATAGACCAGTCATTCTCTCTTCACCCACAAGAATAAAATGGAAGGAAAACATATCATTTAACTTAGACCTAAAATTAACTGAAAATACAGCTTTGGGTATTATGGTCAAGTACACTGAACTATGATTGCTGCCTCTTCTAAATATGTGACAATTAAAGTGACAGATATTGTATGAAGTGAAATAAGTGCCTTGAGCTTGCACAAAGATGGTGAACAGCGCTGGGATACAAAAGGCCATACTAATAATCATTAGTTACTCCTCTTGGAACATGCATAGCAGCAATGAAGAACAGATATTGATATATGAAACACTGCAACAAAATAGACATGGTAGGTAGCCCCCTCAAATACATTTCTGTAAACATTTGCTATGTGTCAAATACAACATGTAATACAAGCTCCATACAAAGTATTGTTGAAGGCTGTCAGAAATCAGCAGAGCAGACAGTGAGAAATCCTAATCAGTTTTACTCAGATGTTAATTCCATTTTAATAAGTGGGGCTTACTCCCAGGAAAACATTCTTAGGACTATACTTGTCAATTACTATTTGATGCATCAGTGATATTAGTATGCATTTTGGTTCTGGTGGGTTTTCTAGGCTGTGCGGCCGTGGTCTGGTGGATCTTGTTCCTAACGTTTCGCCTGCATCTGTGGCTGCCATCTTCAGAGGTGTATCACAGAGAAACAGACTTTTCTCTGTGATACACCTCTGAAGATGCCAGCCACAGATGCAGGTGAAATGTTAGGAGCAAGATCCACCAGACCATGGCCGCACAGCCTGGAAAACCCATCAGAACCAGTTGAATCCGGCCGTGAAAGCCTTCGACAGTATGAATTTTGTTTGTTATTCCAGCATCTGATTGCTACCAATAAGCACACACACATTGGTCATAGGTGAAGGGAAAAGGTGAAATGTGATTGAGCCATAGTGTAGTCATGTCAGGGAAGGCCAAATAAGGAAATGAGGGGAACGTCTGACCTAGTGTTGATGCAGCACTGTTATCTGTGCTTTCAGTTGAATCCTCCAAAAGTCTGCATTGCTTGCATCATAGGGCAAACTAACCTTTAACACATATTTGTTTTCCTTAAAACACAGCAGTCAGCTATTCTTCTTATGCTTGTAGAGCGAGACAGATAAAGTAGTAGTATTCTTAAAAGTACATTAAGAAGGAAGTATAGGTTGCTTTTCTATTGGTTACAATTTGATGCAGTATTGAGTAGTCATTGTGTAGTTGGTGTAAACATTATGCAAGATCCTGATATCAATTTTCCTATATATGTTTATGCCTCAGCCTGTAAAAGTTGGCAGCATCTTGAACTTTCTTAGGAATAGATGTTCACCTTGAACATGTTCAATCAATAAATAATTTCTGCTCTATTTGTTAGTAGTGGTTTGGACCCCTTTGAACTCAGCTAAATGTTGTAATTTCCTCATCTCAGAGCTGGAACTTTCTTTGTTTCTCCATATTTCAGGATGCAAATCTCTGTAATAAAGTTTCAGAAACATCATTTCATTCAATTATATTTGTACCCCGCCCTATCCCCGAAGGGCTCAGAGCAGCTAACAACATGATAAACAATAAATTTCAACAATATAGCAATAATAAACAGAAAATCCAGCTCTTATTTTTCCAGGCCCCTGACAGTTTTTTTAAAAATGTAGATTAGTTTCAGACCTGATACAATGACAGGATAGTGCTTGAGAAAGTATTAAGTGAAATATTCCAAACTATGTAGAATGGGAATGCTTCTGAATTCCTAAAGAGAATTCCCATCTGGCAAAATACACCATTCTGATCTGAATTTTCCAACTTGCAAAATGGAACTGCATTCATATTTTTCCCCATGTTCTACTGATGTATCCTGAATGGAGAGTGAGAGGACTGTAACTATATTTGGATGTGCCTTAGATATGTCTGATTATAAAACTATGGAAGATGGAAATGGACAACTGAAATATTAACAGATTAGTGCTATACCTGATAGAGGATGTTGATGGCTCTCACAGCTGACAGAAAGCTGTAACTTGAAGAATAAGATGCCTAACCTAGAATAATAGCAGTCAGAGGATGTTTAGTGAACATTTACTCAGGTAGTAGAAGGTTCTACCATGTGGCCATCACTGATTTGGTTGTTTAGATCACTAGGCCTGGTGTAGGACCTCTATTCAGTTAATGATTATAAGTATATCAGTACCTCTTTGTCTTCTATGCTTACTGTACAAATTCCTGTCAGTCCAAACATTGTATATGCTCCAGTTGCCTGTTTCCATTTATTACTACTGTCAGTCATTCATCTGTATTAAGGCATTGAGTAAGTATCGATTAACTAACCTTTACTTTTTTTGTAAGTGCTCATCTAACCAATAGTATATCTAGGGGAGCCAAAGGGGGCAGAGACCCAGGCGCCATTCACCTGGATCATGTGAGGGGGCGCATTTTAGTCACCACCCCAGCTTTGGCCTTGCCCCAAGTGGGTTGCCATTTGTGGTGCCACTCAGAGGTATATAGGAAAGCTAGCTGCATTTTAAAATGCACACCAGCTTTCCTCCATCCCTCTGAGCTTTTTTTAAAAAATGCAGCTAGCTTTCCTCCATCCCTCCAAGCAATGCTGCAGCCAGTGGCCGGGGGAGGGGAAATGGGGGGAGTTTGGTGGGGCGTGTAGAGTGGGGAGTTTGGCTGAAGGCTGGTGTGGCACCCATTTTCTAACCATACACCACTACATCTAAATGAGCTGTGTTTTTTACTGTTTCTTTTATTGACTTAATTTGTCAGATATCAAATTTTATTTTCCTTTTAAAAAAACAGAACTTAAAAAACCTTCTAATTCTTGTGTTTCTCTGGGTCAACAGTTAAAGTATGGCCCTTTTTGCTGACAATAGTTACTCTGCTTCCCTGGCAGTGTTGGAATTGGAATCCAAGTCTTC
Source organism: Sphaerodactylus townsendi (assembly GCF_021028975.2). Classification (NCBI taxonomy): domain Eukaryota; kingdom Metazoa; phylum Chordata; class Lepidosauria; order Squamata; family Sphaerodactylidae; genus Sphaerodactylus; species Sphaerodactylus townsendi. The sequence continues at coordinate 63,575,257 of NC_059427.1, forward strand.
CATATCCTTGCCCAGTACTTTAACCACTCCATCACACCAGCTGCCAGAGGAAATGATTTGTTGATTTTGCTGGCCTGCTCTCAATTTTAAGTCACTTTGAGTGCCTTTTGGAAGAAAAGCAGGGTAAAATAGTTTTAAATAAAGCTTTTTTAAAAAGTTAATAACCAAAATAACTGAATAATAACCCTTCTTCACCAGAGTCAAGCCTGTTCTAACTCATAAGTCATTTCTATCATGCTGTAAAAATGATCTCATACAAAGTTAAATGTTCCAAAGCCAATGAAATTAATGAGTTTAGTTACATATAACTGCTTTAGGATTGCAGCCTTCATCTTGAAAATATCACATTTAATATAGGAAAACTGTATCCCTGAAAAGGAGAAGAGGTATAAGTTTGCACAGCAAAACAAAAATTCTTTCAAATGTAGAAAATGTAACAAAGACAGCACACTTCTGTTCTACTAGTAGTCACAATTTCTCTCAAATGGCTGGACTCTAAAAGAATGTACTTCATACATGGCTGAATGATTCTTTCCTTCCATTCATGTACTCCAAAAAATTTGGAAACAAAATTTGCAAATGCAAATTCTAATTTCAGATCTTGGACTGGGTTGGGGGACTCTACTGTAATTGCTGGTTTGCATGTAGGACATTACAAGTTCTGGTTTCAAGTAAAATGTTGAAATTTTTAGCAGGGTTTTAGATTTCAGGACCATCAATTTCTACAATCAACCAATTCAAGGATGTGGGGGAGCAAACGCGCACAGAACATAGTCCTCCCTCTAATATAAAGATTTCCTAAGTTTTAAGCAGAATGGAAAAAGGGATGTGATTTTAGAAAGCCTGAAGCAGGTACCTTTCACTGTAGGCCCATTTCTCCCCACTAATTCCTATTGGGGGTGGGGGGACAGTGCTGGCAACCAGCATTTTTTAAAAAAATCTGGCCTATATTCATTTTTTTAAAAAATGTAGACTGACAATAAAAATTACCCTTCCTCTCGTCATTGGCATTCTTGCTGATTGCAGCCAATGTTTTTCTCCTTTCTCCTTTCACAAAGTAAAGAAGGTTTCCTTTGCAGAAATTCTCCCCCTACTTTGCAGTCTTTGAAAACAGTCCACATTTTTTTAAACAAACAGAGTATGTTGTGTGATTTTATGTCATGAATCATTCGTCCAATTGCTATGAGACATATCTTCATGCTGTGTGTCTACAGTAGGGGCATTGTAGTTAGTAGTAGTATTTATGGAGTTCCTGAAAAAGATGGTACGAAGGGGCTGAGGGAGTCTGAGAGCTAAGCTACTTAATATGTTTCTTTACAAGTTGTCTCCAGAATCACTGCTGTGAACAGTCGCATGTCAGTTCCAAGAATGTTATTTAAAAACCACTGAAGCTGATGAGGGGCCGTACAGGTAGAGGAAAGATGGCCCTTGCTTCCCCCCAGCCTCTCTCCCGATGCCAAAGAACAGCCAGTTGGAAATGTGCATAAATTTGGAGCAGTACATGGAGTGATCTGCAAACTCACAGCTCACACAGACTCTTGCATGGAAATTTTCTTCTCTAGGGCTTTACTCCAAAGATGATTTGATAGTGGAAAGTGCAGTCACAGCTGATGATGACAACTAGGGCTATGTGTTTGGAATAGCCAAACGAAAGAAAGAGCCCCCACCACCACCAAAGGAAGTGATTTAAGGGAGCCAAAAAGCAAATCCCAGATAATGCCAAAATTCTTCAGGCCACATTGACCCTGCCACCATTAAAAAAACAAACTAGGGACAGGGAAAATCCCTTTCCCTTCCCCCCCCCCCCCGCACTTGTCCCCCTCACTTACTTGCTGGCTGGGTCTTGGAGACAGCAGGAGGCACAGAGCTGAATGCTAGACTCAGCTCACCCAAGCTAAGCATTCAGCTCTGCTCCACTGCCGCCTCTGAAGTCCACTTGGGTTCAGAGGTAGCAGAAAGTGCAGAGCTGAATGTTGGGCTTACTGCACCGCCCACAGCCTCTGAAGTTCACATGGGCTCAGAGGTCGCAGGCAGCACAGAGCTGAATGTAGGGCTCAATGTTGAACTCTGTGACACCTGCTGCCACTGAGACCCACATGGAGTTCAGACAAAGCTGGAATTTGGGGGTTTGGGTTCAATAGACATGAAAAAGTGCCAATCTCCCATATTTGGATTTTTTCCAGATTTTTCTAAAGTTTCCAGGTCTATTTAACCTGTACCCAATAAATAAATAAATGGTACACAGCCCCAATGATAGCCCTTCATTGAGTTTTTAGGGCAAGAGACTTCAGAGGTCGTTTGCCATTCCCTGCTTTTGTGTGACAACCCTGAACTTCCTTGGTGGTCACGAAGTCAAATATAACCACATACTGACCCTGCTTAGCTTCTGAGATTGGGCGAGCCTGGACCACCAGGCCAGGGCACAAAGATGATTTAGCTGGGAGCAACGACTTCCTGGTTACAAGAGGGAAATGCCACTGCCTGGAAAATTTGGAGAATCAAAGAAAAACAAGATGCCTCATGGTAAGCACACAAACACAAAAAAACCCCAACACTGATTCTTCATTGTGCCTAAGATTTCTGGATTTGTGTTACCACTCCCAAAAATTTGGGCATATTTTCAGTTTGAGAATTTTGGAATGCACACCCTATTGACTACATTTGGAGAATTTTATAGGCTGTGACTTAAACACACAATTACAACATTTTATGTCTTTCTGCACTTCCCAAGTGCCAAGCTTTTTCGCTAAACCAAATTTAATGACCAACTTAACTGAATGAACAAGTTAACAGTGTAAAATTTTAATGAAGTAATGGTCTACAGTTAAGAAAGAAAGGCTATGTGGGCATTAATTTATTTTCTGATTCTCAGCCTCATCCAGAGTACCTGATGGAAATAGGAGCTGGAGGCAGTTCTTTCTAGCTAAACTGTTTTGAACAATGTTTCAACAGTCAATTTCCACTAAAACATGGTTTTCAAATAAAAATATAACCTTTACAATGCAAACGTGACTGGTTTTCAGTGGGCTGTGCTGGACAGAAATAAATGTAAAAGTGGAAAAATAATCCCATCTGGACATCATAATGGTTACAGGAAAAATAGGTAAAAACTGACTTAGTCCCAGAATGACCACCAATATCCAGTAGAAAAATGGACAATTTAATAAAAAAATTAAAATTGGTGCAAGCTCCATGTCCGGACCTTTGTCATGAAGAGTTACTTAAAAAGCAGACCCTACTTGGTGGGCTAGATTTCTTGCTCCTCTCTTCTCACAAACAAACACACAAACAAAGGTATAATGCCTAAAATCTGGAAAAAGGCCATAATAGTTCCAATCCAGTGGTGGGATTCAGCAGGTTCGCACCACTTCGGCAGAACTGTTTGTTAAAATGGTGCTTGTAAACAACCAGTTGTTAAATTTTTCGAATCCTACCACCGGAACTGGTTGTTAAATTATTTGAATCCCACCACTGTTCCAATCTATATATACACCGCCCAGTCAGCCTATTGTCTATCATAGAAATACCTCCTTTATATATGATAATTAGTCTTCAGCTCTGATCCACTGATTATGTTGGACTGGAACAAGCTAAAACAGCTGTTGATCACTGTTCAACTCCTCAGTTTCTTACAGAGGAGTTCTGTTATCAGCTATCATTGATCTCAAGCACAAAGATCCAAGATAAAGACAGTACATTAAGGTAGAAAACTCCTCAATTGAGAAACGCATGTGTAGCTAATTAAGCTACTGAATTCTAAATCCTCTGCCCAGATACATGCTGGTATTGAGGGACAATTAACTGACAAAAATACTCTTGCGTAAGGAGGTGACACAGTGTTATTTATTGTCTCCACTCCTATTTAATATCCATCTAAATGATCTGGACCCTCATCTGCCCAATTACATAACAAATGTGCCAGCACTGACAGAGCAGAAATTTCCACTTTTGCTGAATGTGGATGATTCACTTCTATTATCACACATTCTGCTTGGTTTATGTAAACTATTAAAAGCATGTCTGGAATACTGTGTAAAAGAAGGACTGGTCATAAATATGCAAAAATCATAGTATTGTCGAAGGCTTTTATCCAGAATCCAGACCAGACACAGTGTGAAATAGACTTTTCTCTGTGTTACACCTCTGAAGATGCCAGCCACAGATGCAGGCGAAACGTCAGGAACAAGATCTACCAGACCACGGCCACACAGCCTGGAAAACCCACCACAACCAGAAAAATCATAAGTGTTTGCTAAATCCTATGCCCTCTCCAGTATATCATTCATAAATGGACAATCAATTGAACATATAAATAGGGGCAAAAAATCCATAGGGGCAAAAAATCCAAAACTTCACATACACGCTACAGGGGTCAGTGCTATCAGTCACAGACCAGGAAAGGGATTTAGGCGTCTTAGTTGATAGTTCCATGGGAATGTCAACTCAATGCATGGCAGCTGTGAAAAAGGCAAACTCTATGCTGGGGATCATTAGAAAAGGAATTGATAATAAAACTGCAAAGATTGTCATGCCCTTATATAAAGCAGTGGTGCGACCGCACTTGGAGTACTGTGTCCAGTTCTGGCCGCCGCATCTCAAAAAGGATATTGAGGAGATAGAAAAAGTGCAGAGAAGGGCAACAAGGATGATTGAGGGACTGGAGCACCTTCCCTATGAGGAGAGGCTGCAACGTTTGGGACTCTTTAGTTTGGAGAGGAGGCGGCTGAGGGGGGATATGATTGAAGTCTACAAAATTATGCATGGGGTAGAAAATGTTGACAGAGAGACATTTTTCTCTCTTTCTCACAATACTAGAACCAGGGGACATTCATTGAAAATGCTGGGGGGAAGAATTAGGACTAATAAAAGGAAACACTTCTTCACGCAACGTGTGATTGGTGTTTGGAATATGCTGCCACAGGAGGTGGTGATGGCCACTAACCTGGATAGCTTTAAAAGGGGCTTGGACAGATTTATGGAGGAGAAGTTGATTTATGGCTACCAATCTTGATCCTCTTTGATCTGAGATTGCAAATGCCTTAACAGACCAGGTGATAGGGAGCAACAGCCGCAGAAGGCCATTGCGTTCACATCCTACATGTGAGCTCCCAAAGGCACCTGGTGGGCCACTGCGAGTAGCAGAGAGCTGGACTAGATGGACTTTGGTCTGATCCAGCTGGCTTGTTCTTATGTTCTTATAAAGCAATTTAGGGTATTGTGGGGGGGGTGTCATCTTTCAAACAAATTTGATCTAGAAGGTCAATCTGACTAGTGCTATGTTGATTCCTAAAAAACTGAATTAGGACAGCAAAGTACTCTAATAACAAGTATTTTCTTTTAAAGTCACATTACGTACTTCTTTTAAAGTCACATTATGTACTTCTTTTAAAATACATTATGTACATTATGTCCATCCTAAACATTAGTTGAAGCTTCAGGATTAACGTTGTATTTTAAAGTTAAGCATAAACAGATTTCAATAATTTCTTCTTTTCAAATGGGATGCTTATTCAGCTTAAGTTTTGGTGACATGGCACAAAGATTTCAGATCTATACATCTTCAGAAAGAGTGACTGCCCTCACTGGACAAGGTCTACATACTGTGCTGCCACATAACCTAGTAAAAAGGAAGGGGAACATATACAAGCAAAGGTTCTTGATAAGTCTGACCAACAAATGGTTTTTCAGCAGGCCATTTGGACAACAGTCGGAGGTGTGGGTTGAATCAAACACAGTGAAGAGGCCTGCTGGCAAGCTGATCTGACTGACTCCACCATTACAATGGTTGCTCTCTGTCACTATTTCACAGGCTCCTACATTTCCCCCCCTAACCCAGTGCTTCTGAGAAAGCACTACAGACCTGAGGCCACTGATCAACAACAGCCACATACTTTCCCAATGCTTGTGGAAAGTTTTGAAGTAGCAAGAAGCTATTGCTTAACAGCAGCTGTTTGCCTGTAAGTCCCAGTCATCTATCTCCACTTTCAAGAAACAATTATTTCAGGAAGTAATAAATGAGACACAGAGATGGAGAAAGATGATTCCCCCTCTATCTTAACACATGCACGCAAGTTTCTTTCTTACTCATGTGCAAGACTCCCTCTTCAAGTACAATAAAACAAAAGGCAAACGGTGACAAAGGAGGAAAAAACCCAGGAAGCTTCTCTCTTGCCTATGTGCACTAATACTCTGCTTCCTTCAACTGATCAAGTTAACCATTTCTCGTAAACAGAGAAGGAAAAGGGAATTAGCAGCCGAGGACCAGACAGCACTCTTCAAAGGGTCACATTCTGTGCACCGTCTGTTAGTTGCCAACTTTTGACATACAATTTTATTACAGTATCATAACAAGGAAATAATGGTTCAGAAACCATTCCCGCAAGCCACATCAGGTATCTGATAAATGTTAATAAAGTATCTATGAGTTCCTCTCACAGTGGCCAGTGAAAGTTATACTTGTTCTTTCAAAACAGAGTCAAACAGAGCTCTAATTACTAACTGACAAGAGAATGGGATGGTGGTATTTGCAAGCAATCACCAGGAAAAAAATGACTATGCCAAAGGTAAGTTTTGGAACTCTTCATGGGCCAGATTTACCATCTTTTTACTAACTTTTGCAGCTGCTTTTAAAATAACCAAACTTACAGGTTGTTGTATGTACAATTAACAATATGAAACCATCACTAACATTTGCTATTATCTTAAAACAAAAATAATATAAAAATATAATCTTGATTACTTCAAAAACTATACAACGTACTGTAACTCATTTTTATTTAGAGTTACATAAACACAGCCTAATACTAAACACACTCATTTCAGTGTTCTGTGATTTTTCATGAGTTGTTTTTTTTCATTCCTTGGAAACACAAATTAGAGGCCTGAAGCAAACAGGCAGAGGTAGGCTCTAAAACCCTTTCTCCTTATTGGGAAATGTTCAGCATGAAAATAGCTTAGGGAAAAGGAACAAAAAGCCTTTCTTCCCCTAGGCACTGAAGTCCTTGGTTCTATATTTCATTTTTTAGAAGTTCTTTTAAATGGAATCGTAGGAATCCTATAGCTTGTAGTTTGAATCTTAAGCAACTTAAGCCCACGGGCAACTGGATGAAGATAATAATTTAAAAATGACTGAAAATGGATCTTTATCTTTATACTGCCACATTTATCACATACCCTTAATATAGGGTATGTGTCACATAACATTTGTCACATAAACAATAATATTCAAGGCTATTGGTTACACAGCTACTTTAACCTAATGCCCACAATTAACGAAACATATGGTGGGTGGGGGAATGTGAATGATGTACATGTAAGAATACTGGGCCATGTCCTTTGTCCCTATGTTTTTCTAAAGTTCCACTGACACACCAACAAAATTTGTGGGTGTTCAGTGGTATGCAACGCAAGGAGGAAGCAAGAACCAAGATTTTCCTGTTTCCTCCTTCAATTAAGCACCCATACATTTTGTTTCAGTGTCTCAGTGGACTCTTAGAAATAGCATAAAGAAGGGTGATTCAGTTCAAGTTCTCTCTTCCATGAACATGTTCCATTCTACTGAAAAAGATGCAAGGCATTTATTTGACCAGTTAATAAAAATATTTAACATCTATATTACACTAGCTGTTCAGACACTGTAATATCCATTTTAACATTAGCTTCCTAACAACAAACATCAACGTGAAATGTACCATTTCATTCCTCAAACTCATGATAAACAATTAACAAAAGCCTATGAGGCAGTATACAGTGCAGATCCCATAAATGCAGGATTTGAAAACAAAGCATCCACACAGAGGTTTTCTGTACACCTCTCCTCCAATCAGCTGACATTTCCCCTTGCTCATTTTAAAGCTTTTAGAGAGATTTAAAAATCAGTAATTGCTATTGCATGACAGAAATTACAAGGATTTTTTAAAAGATCCCTCAAAAATACTCTGCTGGCCTGGGGGGAAAAATTGCACCCAAAGGGAATGAATAGATGGAAAACTGTGATATGGGCAGGACCTCTGAAAATGTGTACCTTCCCTTCCAAACAGTGTGTTAGTGCATGAACAGCATTCTTTCCTAAAAGATGCAAAATTCCTGGCATTAATGCCAGAGATCTACCCTCAACTGAAAGTAATTGATAGACATGCCCTCTGTGGAGGACAGGTCTACCCAATGCTTCTTAATGGGAAGTAGACCAGTTATCTGAGTGGCTGCTATTCTAATATACAATATGTGTAGCTTCGAATACTGCTAATTTAAAACAAAAAAAAGAACAGATCACATGTGCGCATGATTGCCAGGATAAACAAACATTTATCTATCTTTTTAACCTAGAAATTCCCATTGGATGACACACAAGCCGAGTAAACTGCTGGGAAGGTACTTAAAATAGCTGCAGAAGCACAGAAGTTCCTGAACAAGGAAGAAAATGGCGGGCGCTACTATAAAAAAAAGAAGTCTTGCTGATAGTCATCTGATGCAAAAATGCTCTCTTATTGTAAGGATCTCAGTCGTTCTTGTTTCCCTTACAGCCTAACCTGACCTTGAAGGAGATTCTTTTGGCCGGGCGTCCGGCCAGGACCTGCACCAACCTTGTGAGAATGCTTATCTCGCTGTTGCATAGTAGAATTCCGTTCTCATGAGAACGGGGCAGGGGGGATGGGTTAGTCAGCATTATAACCTGTTGTTTGAGCGGGGATGCTCATTCCTGCCATGTCGTGTGTGTGTGCTTTCCAGGATGTCTGAATAAACGGACTTATAATCAAAAGCCTTTTTATTTCTGCTCTTTGGAATTCCTTACATTATGGCAGGAATCTAACTCATTTTTTCTCTTGACTGTGTTTGGATCTCTGGTGTTCTAACATGCAGAGATTGAGTACTCTTGACCATGTGGAAGGCACGATAGCCCCCATAGAGGGTTTCGAGCCTTCCCTTCCAGACTCCGAGGATCCGGGAGATGATCCGGTTTCGCTGGTGCCTCTCTCCCGACCTCGGTCCAGTTCGAGTCTGCCTCTCTTCCCTTGGGACGATCGACATGGTTCAGATCGTGTGGAGATGCATGAAGACTTTTGGGGCGCTATCTATGGATCGAGCGCCTGTTGATCGGTTCATTTCCACCCGGCAACGTGTGGATTACAAACCCCAGATGCAGCCAGTCCCTCAGGAGTTTGGATTATCTACCATTCATGCTGACATCCAAGAATCCATTGAAAGGTTCCTGGACAAATACTTCGAGGACATTCCCAGAGATCAGTAGTGGCATAGCACCGGAGCTCGTCCCAAAGTTACAGCGGAAGCAGGGACGATGACGAGGGTTGGATCGATGATCGGAAGAGGGTTCCACACCACCTCGGCAGCACCAAACCCGGGAGCGAACGAGCGAATGGGTGAAATCCTTGGAGCAGTTGGAGGCGTGGAGGAAAAACCATCAGAGGAGGAACTGGATCCCGATCCCGAATCGTTACCTATGCCCTCGAAAGAAAATTGGGACAGTGCGGTGGCCATCCTGCGGGACCCCCAACTTGCCTGGGAGCCCGAGCGCGAACTGTGGGAGGAGCAGCGCGAAAACCTGCACCCGCACCGTGAAAGTCTGCAACCGGACCGTGAAAAGCAACGCAAGGAAATCCAAATGGAGTTGGACCGTGAAAGAGAAGTGTTGCGTCAACAGTATCAACAGAATCTAACGATTCATGACAAAGTGCTGGATCAGTCCAAACTGGATTTACAGCGCCAGCGCGACAACATCAAAGCCATCCAAACCCAGAATGAACTGACTTTAGCCATTCAACGAGACGAAAGAGCTAAATTGGATCGAGAGAGGGCAGCTTTGCACGCGCACCAAGATGCCTTAACACGCAAGGAAAGGGAATTGGCTGAACGGGGAGCAAACTCTACGACGGCAACGTGAGACGTTGGTTAGAGCCCCAGTTGGTGCCTACACCTTCACCCCGCACCGGGCGGCCCTCCCTCCTGCTGGAGGCGCGGCGCTTCATGGCCAGGTTCCAGCTTTTCAACCTGGGGCACCTCCTCAACCCCCTGCTCCTCCAGCGCCCCTACCCTATCCAGTACAACAACCAGGGTACATGCGGCAGCAACCCCAACACGCACCTAGAAGCGATTGAAAGAGGGTTCTACAGACCCCCCATTCCAGCTCGCTTTTGATGGTACCGCGTCCAAACTTCCTTACTTTATTCTGCAACTCGATGCTCATATGCAAGAATTTCATGATCTATATCGTTCTGAACGCGAAAAAATACGGTGACATTGGGTCGGTGTTGGATGGGGTAGCCGCTGAGTGGTTTGTTCCTCATTATGAATTGCCGGGGGACGATACCCGCACGGTAGCGGGCTTCCTCCAAGCGTTAGCGATTCGATTCCAAGATCCCAATGCTGAAAACGATGCCATCCGTACAGTAAAAACCATCCAACAGGGCCGCCGCTCCTTTGCTGATTTTGCCCGTGACTTCCGGCGCAGCGACAGTGTAAACTTCCACCGGACTGGCCCGAGCGCATGAAATGCGAGTATTTTTTCGAAGCAATGGATATTAAACTTCGTGAAACAGTGATCCTTATTCGGATCCCGCAAACGCTTGCGGATTGGATCGAGCTCGGCTCGCAGGTTGCTGCCCGTCTTGCCTATGCCCGCGCTGGAGGTCGCATGCGCCGAAACCAGCCAACATGCCGGCGCCGGCCGCTAGAAAACCAAGCCCGGCCGTGGCGGCCGAGACCCACGTCGAACGCCGTACGCCCGTTTGGGATTGTGCCTCTATTCTGTGGAGGTCCTGGCCACCTGGCTGACAACTGCCCGAAGAAGCAGAAGCCTCCCCTCCCGGGGGCCCGCACTCCGTCTGCCAAGCCTCCACGCAAATCCAGCCTGCCAACTCAAGGCGATGCGTTCAAAGCTACTTTTGATGAGGATGTCGAAGAGGAAGAAACTGCGCTTAGTCTTTCAGCGGCACCCGTGGATCTTAATCCTTCTCCTGATCCGGTGAGTGAAGGCAGCGCGCCCATTACTATTTTGACTTCCTTAGCCAACCCCAGTAAACATATCGCGCATTTTGGCCTCTGCACTTGTGGACTCAGGTTGCTCCCACTGTCTTATGAAACCGCTAGTGGCGAGGAACTTCGGTTTAGACCGAAGTTCCCTTGGTGAAGCTCCATTCCTTTCACCCAAATGGACGGTAGCCCACTGGGTGGTGAGGGTCCGCCCGGTTCAAAACCCAACCGTACTTCTCCGTTGCAGCGATCATTGGGAAAAGATTAGTTTCATTCTTGCTCCAGTTGCAAAGCACTCCATTGTTTTAGGTATGCCATGGCTACTTTTACACGGAACCAACCTTCGCTTTGGAAGGAGCGAATCCTTCAATTCTCAGATCCCCCCTGCGGAGATCACATGGATGGGGAAGATCCATCGGTAGGGGAGGGGAAGCAACCATCGCTACAGCTTTCAATGCACTGTCGGCTCCCCTTGCTGTAGAAATCCCCAAGGGGTATCAAGACCTATCTAGAGTTTTCCAGGAACAGGAGTGCGATCAGCTTCCCCCCCATAGAGATACCGATTGCAAGATCCTGCTACAACCGGAGCCCAATTACCTAAGGGTAGGATCTATCGTATGAGTCCCACCGAGGAAAAGGAGCTCAGCCTTCTTAGATAAAAATTTAGCCCGCGGTTTCATAATGGGCGAGCCACAAAACACACCCATGCCGCCCTGTTTTATTTGTTAAGAAAAGGACGGTTCGTTAAAGACTTTGTACTGATTATCGTGGACTAAATGCTGTTTCCATCTCCAACAAATATCCTTTGCCCTTAATAAAGGACCTCTTGGATGCCCTAGGCAAAGGCCGGATTTTTTACCAAATTGGATTTGCGGGAAGCTTATTATCGTGTCCGCATCGCGGAGGGGTACGAACATTTAACAGCATTTAATACAAAATTCGGGCAATATGAATATTTAATAATGCCCTTGGCTGGATTAGCTGGGGCCCCAGGGGCTTTCATGGCCCTCATAAACGAAGTATTACATGATTTATTGTAAAAGGGAGTAGTAGTATATTTGGATGATGTTTTGATTTACTCACAGACCACTGGAAGAGCATGAGGGCTTTAGTCCGGAAGTTTTACAAGCGTTTACTTGATAACTCCCTCTTTGCCAAGTTGTCAAAATGCTGTTTTCACCAACCCTCCATAGACTACCTGGGCTATCGAATATCCTCTGGACGGTCTAGAAATGGACCCGGCTAAAGTGGCATGAGGGTTGACTGGCCTGCCCCCACCAATAGAAGGGAATTGCAATCTTTCTTAGGCTTTGCTAACTTCTATCGTGACTTCATTCCCCATTTTGCCAAACTTGCCTTACCGCTCACTGATCTTTTACGCACTAAAGGAAAGGGCCCAAGCGGCCAAGCCCGGGCCCCTCCCCTGGTCGCAGGAATGCCAATTAAGCGTTCCAGCAGCTGAAAACAGCTTTCACAACTGAGCCAATTCTGACACATCCCGACCCTGAGCTTCGCTTTCATCGTTCCGCGTGGATGCTTCGGACAAGGCTGGGCGCTGCCCTCTTGCAGAAAAATAAAGACAATAAATTGGTACCGTGTGCTTATTTATCCAAAAAATTTTCTGGTTCGAACTAAACTGGACTGTCGGAGATAAGGAAACGCTGCCATCAAACTTGCGTTGAGCACTTGGCGCCATTGGTTAGAAGGAGCCAAGCACCCCTTTCAAGTCTGGTGGGATCATAAAAAATTTGGCTGCGCTTTCCACACCCCTCAAATGTCCGCTAAACAATTACGTTGGGCTGATTTTTTTCTCTCGCTTTTCCTTTACGGTCCATTTTCCCGGTAAAAGCAATAAGCTGGCTGATGCATTGTCCCGCCTCCCCGAGGGGAGACGCATCCCTACGGGATATTCCACGCACCATTCTCTCTCCCTCCCAGCTAGGATTGGCTGTCACCCGCTCACAATCCTCTACGTCACCCCCCCTACGCCCATCCCAGCCATCGTCTCCCCCTTCCTTCAAGAACTCAAGGAGGCGGGATTTCACGCTTGAAGCTGCCAACAGAGGGAAAAAAGATGCACAGCTACGCTTGGAGGATGGTGTCTGGAAAAGGGGGGGTGTTGGTCGTTCCTCCTCCCCTCCGAAAGCAGGTTCTTCAAGCATGCCATGATGCTGCGTCAGGCTGGAGCGCCGGGTTTGTGAAAACCCTTCATCTAGCCCGCCGCCAGTTTTGGTGGCGCTCTATGCTAAGGACGTTGAGTCTTACATTAAAGGGTGTTCCATATGTGCGGAGGCCAAGTCAATACCGGGAAAGCCTCATGGGTTACTGAAACCTATCCCGTTGCCTCCCGACCCTGGCAGGTTATTTCAATGGATTTTATCACTGACTTGCCGAACAGTCAGGGAACACTGTGTTGTGGGTGAGGTGGTGGATCTCTTCTCCAAACAGGTGCATTTCATTCCTTGCACCACCATACCTTCAGCTCCCAAACTAGCCCGGTTGTTCATTCAACACATCTACCGCCTGCATTCCTCTCCTGAGAAGGTGGTATCGGATCGTGGCCCTCAATTCATTTCTCGATTTTGGAAGGCTTTCCTGGAGTTGTTGGGAACCACACCAGCAATTGCCGCCCTACCACGATAAAAGTAACGGGCCAAGTGAGCGGACGAACAGAACACTAGAGCAATATTTACGTTGTTATACAAACTACCATCAGGACAACTGGTGTGAATTGCTTCCCTTCGCAGAGTATGCTTACAATAATGCAATTCATAGCAGTACGCAGAAAACCCCATTTGAAGTAGTCTCTGGCCGATCCTTCCCGCCGTTGCCCCAGCTGCCGGCGGAGGTATTGCAGCCACCAGAATTCAATCAATGGATTTTGTCACTAGCTGAAGGCTGGAAGTCAGTTCAGTCTACCTTAAAACAGGCTCAAGAAGCCCAAAAGTTTCAGGCAGATAAACACCGCTCAGAATTCCCCTTACGTGTTGGAGCTTGGGTTTATTTGTCCACTAAAACCAGCCAGACGTGCATAAATACTCAAAACTTGGCAAGAAATTTGTGGGTCCCTTTCAGATTACAAAAGTGATCAATGATGTTACTGCTCGCTTAGATCTGCCTAATTCACTAAGTAACATTCATCCCGTCTTCCATTCCAGCTTGCTCAAGGAGGCTCCCGCTTCAGATGCCTGGCACGACCCTCCGGAGACACCCCCGCCAGTTATAATTGATGGACATAAGCATTATGAAATAGACGCTATCCTGGACTCTCGCTTCTTTCGCAAACGTCTACAATATCTGGTGTCATGGGTTGGCTATTCTTCTGGCCATAATCAATGGGTGTATAAGGAGAATATCGATGCCCCCTCTTTAATTGCTGCATTTCACCAAGCTTTTCCGGACAAACCGGGTGAGGGGGAAAAAAGGGGAGATTTCTTTTAGGGGAGGCAGAGTGTAAGGATCTCAGTCGTTCTTGTTTCCCTTACAGCCTAACCTGACCTTGAAGGAGATTCTTTTGGCCGGGCGTCCGGCCAGGACCTGCACCAACCTTGTGAGAATGCTTATCTCGCTGTTGCATAGTAGAATTCCGTTCTCATGAGAACGGGGCAGGGGGGATGGGTTAGTCAGCATTATAACCTGTTGTTTGAGCGGGGATGCTCATTCCTGCCATGTTGTGTGTGTGTGCTTTCCAGGATGTCTGAATAAACGGACTTATAATCAAAAGCCTTTTTATTTCTGCTCTTTGGAATTCCTTACACTTATCAAATTTCAATGTTTCACAGTGAGCAGAATAATGGTTTTGACAATTGTGGTGCTTACAAAAGATTCAATATTTTAGAGGATCAGAAGGGCAGAGGAAGAACTAGGTAGGCACTAGGATCACAGAAGAGTATTCCACTTCAAAAAAGGTCCAGGAAGAAGTGGCAGATTAATTCAGAAATCTCCTGAGATCTTTTGATGAGACAAGGTATAGCTGTGTTTGAGATGAAAGATGGTAAGTGTTCAGAATCACTTACAATGCAAAGTTACTCCAGCTTACATTCATTAGACTTCATAGTTAGTGAGGTTTTTACCTAAGCAGGAATTTGATCCAATTTTCTGTAGTTCCAGATATGACAGTCAGTATAGTGGATAATTTAATCTCTATTTTAAATTTCATTCATAAGACATGCTTTTCGGGCTCAGTTATGTTTTTGCAGAAGCAAAATACATCAGATTTACTGATGGATCTCTAAAGGAACTATGACTGACACCTGGCCCCCAGAATGCAACATCTATCCAGATTTATTCAAGATTTTATCATTTCTGAATAACTGATAATTGAATAAGTTAGGCAGTTATTACCTAAGCGTTATTTTTATTTTATGGAAATCAAGCCCAAGACAAATAATCAAGGTAAGTAGGTAGACGGTAATTTTTAATTTGCAGAGGCAGCTAGTTAACATTGCATCAAAATGTAGCATATATTTAGATATAATAAAAGGCATCATAGTAACTAGCAATTAAAAAGGACTCCCTGGGAGAAGTGGCACAGGAAATCAACCCACCCTTCTCTCTGGCATTCCCAGTGTCAAATATTTCATTACAAGGTCCTAACAAGATTAATTATTATACTACATCAGCTCTTAAATGCAAAACTATTTCAAAACATTCCCCAAATGTTAGCATTTAATTCCAGTGCCTTCTTCAGTACCCTCAAGCAGGTATTTTCAAAAAACAAACTAGGTCATATTAAAATACATTGGTAGCAATGAAGAACAACATACAGTTATGTACTGCACAGTCCATCACCACTTTCTAGAAACCTTAAATGTTTTTTAAACACTGTTTTCATGATAAAAGGTTCTTGCCTCTAGTGGCAAACCACATCACTTCAGGTGAGGATATGGCATAGGGTCTCCACAGAAGATCTTAAGCAATGGGGTAGCTTATGCAAGAGAAAGTAAGACTCAGGCACAAAGTGAAGTAGGCAAAATTACCTCAGGCACTGATCTGAGGTCACAACCTTGAGTAGTAAATTAGAGTGTTAGAGACAGAAGATTTGTCACAGCTTGAGTGCTAGCTTTGGTCACTCCTCCAGCCCAGTCATATGCAAAAGTACTAAATGAGTTGCCTAAGCATAAGATCAGGCCCGCTAAGAGAATGTTCTTACATAAAAGAAAATGTAATCTGCCTTGATCAGAATAACTGCATTATAGTTTTAGGGTCAACAACAAACAGTCAATACTGAAATTTTATTTCAACAATATATGGACCGCCAGTATGGGATACAAACATGGATGCTTTACAGAGACCAGATCAGTACTGTGGAGTTTTGCCTTAGAAACCAGAATATCTTGGGGTCAGCCTAGAAGGTTTGGAGAAGGCTTTACAACTCACTTAAATGCACTTTACCTTTTCATTCATCATTCATCATCATTTCATTTCATTCATCTGCATTTTCCCGTCTGTGTTATACGTATATCAGCATTTTTTTTACTACAGTTAGCACAAACAAATGTGCAAACTCACTTCTAACAAGGCTGCAAAAGTGACCCTGTCTATGGTTCTCCAAAATGCTGGTGTGGATGTAACTCTGATCATGGCAAATTACTGTTAATGCTAATGGTTAGCTGTAAAAATAAGGATGGGCCTATTGCTGCTATACCAAAACACTGGGGTCAGTGGACAATAGTTGATGGGCCAACTGTATAGGGCACCTAGCCCATAGATGTCTGTTAGTAATTTGTAGCTTACAAAGGAAGAGGGAATGACCCAACCTTTCTAAAACTTTCCTCAATAATTGTATTCGTTATCAACGAGAGAAGACTGCTGGCTACCTACAAGATTTCCATTGATGTGACCATACAACGGTTTCTCTTACTCTTTAAGGAAACATGAGAAAACATTTTGCTACATAAATTTTTAATGTAAGGTTTATTGTTGTTTTTTAAACATGTGGCATACAATGCTTACTATCAAATATTTCTCTCCCACAAACTTCTTTCTATCCTAGTCCTAGAACAGAAGGGAGAGAAAAGAAAAAATGAACAACAAAAACAAAAAAACTAGAAAGAAAGTGGGGGGGGGAATGGGGAGAATCTTATTCAAACAGAAACCTTTATATCAAGTTTCATGGAGCTCTGAAACAATTTTCTGCCATCAATTCAATCTCAGTTTAAATCAGAGGGAGAGGAAAACATGAGCACCACGACTACTCATTCAAATGTCTTCCACAAAATATAGAGCCACGGGATGATTCAATGAGTCAAGGTCCCATCTTTGTAACTGTGTTAAGAGAGGCACTCGTTCCTCTGTGCATCAATCAAATTTTCCTTTTATTGTCAATGGGTATCTATGAGTTACCTCATAGGTCTGATTTGCTCTTTTGATGTTAAAGCTCTTAAAGCTAATATACTCTTTTCTACCAAAAGATCTGAGCAGAATTGTAACTTCATCCACCTACTCACTATGACCCAAGCGGAGCATTCTGAAACAAAGACAGTCCAGCATGTGGCAGATGAAATTACAATTCTACTTAGATATTTTGGTGGAAAATTAATCACATCTTTAATCACAGCATGAAAACAAGCTAAACAAGCCTGAGAAAGTGCCCTTGCATAAACTATTCCAAAATACTGAGCTTTGTGGTAAACAAATTGCCCTGTAATTCAAACTCAACAGAACTAAAATACCATAAACCAAATTTCTATAAATGCTAACCTGCCCTCAGATTCTATTTGAGAAAACTAGTGTTACTTTTATAGTGGCTGGTCAGTAACAACTACATTGAAAGGAGTATATGAGGGCATGTTGACACTCATGTTATTGCTTTACATGATTATCATGTTTGTAACTCAATATATGTATCCTCATCTAACACTCCAAAGAAGTCAGATTCTCAGCACTGTTGTTCATGTTAAGCATTTCTCTAACAGCTGTGAAAAAAGGAACATATACATTTCATTCCTTGAACTAAACACAAAGCTCCTTTCTCCCCACTCAGATGGGATCAAATGGGGGATTCATCTTTATCTTTCCAAGCTTTCATGACATAGTGTACTTGGTATTACATTAGAAAAAATTAATCAATGAAACACAGTCCCAGACTGAACAAAGTTTCAGTTCTGCATGGATTATGAAATGGATCCTTCAAGAGTTTCAGGCCTGAAAAAAAGTTCTGCTTCTAAGTGGTCTAGGCTAGGGATAGGCTGGCATGCCTAGCTCAGTGGTCCCTGCTGCACAAGTAGCCACCTCTGAAGTTCATACCTGGCCAGTAGCACCAGCTATGGGTGTCAGTTTACCTCTTGCCTCCAATAAGCCACCGCAGAATGGCAGCACCATTGGAGGAGGTAAGCACTGACCTTGGTGTCTGCTGAACAGTCAAAGATAAGCAGCCCTTGCAGAACTGGTAGACTAGATGATGATTGGCCCAGTTTGCTCCTGTTCAAGAGTGCCCCTCCAGGGCAACAGCCTACTGGGAAATTTCCTGCTATGTCCTTGGTCTTAGCAATTGGTAGTTTTTCAGCTATGTATTTTTCTGTGCACAATTTGTGTCCTGATCAATTGCAGGAACAGCAATGTAATATACTTCATTCCAAAATGCAAAGTCATCAAGTCTGCTCCTTCATACAACTTCTGCTCTTTTTACAACTGCTGTTTTTATTATATTTATGGAAGTCTGATTATGATGATTTTATACACGGTTTTTATGTTGTACACCGCCCGGAGCCCTCCGGGGATGGGGCAGTATATTAAATTAAATAAATAATAATAACAACAACTTCATAGATTTCCATAAATATGTATCCAGATTTACAAATCATTTGGATATTTACCCACTCGCACATCAAAAGGGTCTGAATGACATGCTCAAAAGATAGAGGAACAGTGGGAAGATTTAATTTGTGTTACAACAGCATCTTAATAGAAGATACCACAGGCAAATCTTCTAATCCATCAAACCCCACACAATCCTTGACAGATGCCTTACTAACTTCCTCTTTAAAAAAAACTTTCAACAATAAACATTAAAAAACACCCTCTGAAGAGCCTGTGCTAGACTCTGAACTTTTAAAAAATAATTTAGTATTTCAACTCTGCATCTAGAACTTGTTCAAGCTTTGAGACTAGGTAGAATATTTAAACATTTTTCCTCTATCGTTTTTGTTAATAACAACCCTCCAAGGCAGCTGCTATAGTGGTGTTGCCAGTGTGCCACAGTGAACTAGGATCCAGGAAACCCAGGTTCATTCAGCCTCAAAACTCGAAACAGGGTGGCCCTGAAGAAAAGTATTTTCTCAGCCTGACTTACCTCACAAGTTATTGTAGAGGCACAAATAGGATTGACTTTTGAGTCAGAATTCTAGTTTCTAAAGGAAACACAAGCTCCAATTTGTTTCAGGCAGGAAACTAGTTTGTTTCAATGTGCTCTGTGAAAAGTGGTGGGGGGCACACAAGCAAGGGGGAACATAGACATATGGTGAACAATTCCTCCTCATCCACACTGCAGAAAGCCAGAGTTTAATAGTAGCTTGGCATGGCATTCAAAAAAAGCCCCAGTATTGTGGCAAAAGCAGCAGAAAATATTAGGTTTTAAAAAGTAGCACAGGTAGGATTTGAAAAAGACAGGCTAGAAATTCAAAAAATAAGCAAGCAGATTGTGCACGGACACTGCCACCCCCCCTCCAATAATTATTTGAAAATCTTTTATGAATCAAATGGTTACTTTAAAAAATAATGAATTTGAATGTTTAAATATCAATAACAGATCTTTAAGAATTAGATGGTGTCAGAAATTTGGTATTTGTTACATAAAGGTTGCCCCAAGTAACATGTTCAAGCTTATATCATTAGAAATGTTCATTTAAAACGAATCAAGCTTTGTTTATACACCAATTTTATTTTATGCAACAGGACTTCACTCATGAAAAACCTTGCTTATATATTAATAGATTTTTACGTATTGTTCGTAGATGCAATTCCATGTTTATCTAAAGTGCCGTTATTAATACCAACAGCTTCTTCAATGCAACTCAATGCATGAACTGTAGACTGTTTAAGTATCATAAGCATCACACGCTAATATTTTAGGTCAGCGGTTCTCAACTTGTGGGTCGCGACCCCTTTGGGGTCGAATGACCCTTTCACAGGGGTTGCTTATGACTCTCTGCATCAGTACTCTCCATCTGTAAAATGGATAAATGTTAGGGTTGGGGGTCACCACAACATGAGGAGCTGTATTAAAGGGTCACTGCATTAGGAAGGTTGAGAACCATTGTTTTAGGTGAACAATTTAATGGAATTATACACTTTCAGCATAGTGTTTCAGACTTAACATACATTTTATACGTTTGCAACATACATCATCCGTCCTCAAACCTACAAACTGAAATATTGACTTTAAAAAAAAAATGACAGCTAAGTATCAAACTTTGAAAATAAAAATACTTTTACGACGAGCATGGAAACAGATTTTTTCCAAGTTTTTGTGCCTTATTTACAAGATGTTGCAAACATACTCACTGTTCCATCCAAAATCCTCAAGTTTACCATCACCATTTTACATAGCTGACAGTTATCATTTTGGCATGTTGATAAGGTACATTTGTAAGAAATGAACAGGAAGTGCTATACACACATATAAAAGAACACCAGTTCTTGAATAGATAAGAGATATCCCACAGCCCACTGCTTTTCAGGGAGATTATACTGTGTTTTATCAAGTGTGAACTTTGATATGGAAACCAATAGCATAACTTTGATACCTCTTTAGAAAATGCTATATGGATGTAAACTATGTAAACTACAATTGTACTATGTGGGTGTAAACTACAACTAACTTTTTGTTGTTATTCATGTAGTTTACACCCACATATTTTCCCAACCAGGACCCAAAGAGGCTTGCACTGTTCTCCTCTCTTCTATTTTATCCTCACAACAACCCTGTGAAGCAGGCTAGGTTGAAAACATATGAATGGTTCAAAGTCACCACCAAGCTTCCACGGATATCAGGTGATTTGAACTTGGGCCTCTCATAGTCTAATGTGCACTGGCTATCTTTTAGGCTACCTGCTCTGTAACAATTGGCAACTTACTAGAAGATTGCATAATTTACATAAAAGGGTGCTGACCAGTTAAAGAAACTGTAAGCATCTGAGCTTAGTCTAATGTGCATAAATGTGCTTGTAAGACATTATTTCTCAATAAAAACCATATTCTATTCTCAAGTAATATGCACACTGCTACAAGAAACACAAACTTTAAAGTGGCCTTCCCTCCTGTGTGAGAAATAAATGTCTAGTCTAAAGTAGCACCTGCCATTCTTGTACGTACCTGTATTTTTAAAAATTAAGTTATTTTTACAGAACTGCTGTGAAGCTAGTTATGGTTACTTTTCAAGTGATTTTAATCAATTAACTAATTAATTGGTGAGACAAAACACAGCAGCCTATGCACTCAAGAAAAAGATTATCACTGGGCATACTGGCGTCCTTACCAGGAAAAAAATAAACTTACACTGCAATCTTTTTTAGAGTTACTCATGTGTGACTCCTTTATTTCAAAGGACACAGGCTGGAATAAGTCCACATATGACTGCACCTCAGTCATGTCCATCACAGTGACTGCTGGAATTTCTGGATTAGAACGTCTCTCTTTGCTCACCCAAACAGATCCCATCTCTCTTACACACATCTCATTCTATCTCCTCCATGTCTCTGCTCATCTGAGTCTTCCATAACAAATGGCACAAACATACTGGTAGATTATAGAATTTCTTCTTACTTTGTCAGTCTCTGATATAGACATACTGAAAACTAGCACATTTTATTTATTTACTTCATTTATATTCTGCCATTTGCCCCAACAGAGACCCAAACTGGCTTATGTGACATGGTGTTCCTCTCCTCCATTTTATTTTTTCAACAACCTTGCAAGGTAGATTAGGCTCTGAGAGAGTGACTGGTTCAGGGTCACCCATTAAACTTCCATGACAGAGATGGGATTTGAGTTTGAATCTCCCAATCCTAGACCAAAACTCTAACCACTACACCACACTGGCTTAGTTTTCATAGGACATATTTATTTGGATTTTTTCACCATGCTTCCCTGGGAGGCTCAAGGCGATTTCCAACCTCATAAAACAATACAAAATCATAATAAACCCTTTAAAACACATCCTATGACAGGGCTTACTCCAAAACAAGCATATCCAAGAGTCTAGCCAAAAGCCTCATTTAGACATTCCCTTACTGGCTTGCTGATAACAACACAGCATGATCTCAGTCATATCGGTGGAAATCATGGAAGCAGCTATAGAGCAGCAGACTCCTTCTAAAAAGAGGAGTTAAGGTACTATCTATCAAAGACATAATGAGAGGTCATGAACTTGAAGATTTTTCTTAACACCTGTGTGCTTTCTGTGCAGTAAATTTGTAGCATTTGCTATTAATAGACTTCACAGCCACTATGTATCCCCTAATCCAAATCCCTCCAGTGGCATTTAGTTAAAAAAATGTGATGACATCTCAGTTAGTATTTCCCATCCCTTGCAAGAGTCATCAATGCCCTTAACTAGAGAGGATTTTTTTCAATAATTTAATAACAATTTCAAGGCAAATATGTCTGGGTGCAAAGAAATGCATCCCATTATAGATTATACAAGCCAATTTGTATATCGACATCTTGCTGTTCAAATGTTTAATTCTCAGATAAACATGATTCAACCTGGATGATGGTGAAGGGAGGTGGGTTTAATGTTGGAGTCTCCTCTCCCCATTCATCATGGTCCTAATGTGAATTGGTCTGCACTCCTTAATAGATCCAAGCACAGAACTCCCTGCATACATCTGTGGGTAGGACAGAAAAACTCAGTGATCAGCTCTCTAATCAGAAATGTGTTCTTATCAATTAAGCCACATCAATCAGGCGCCACAGACACCCTTTGGTCCTTGCTTATTGCTGCAGATAAACCAAAGCAGTATAATGGCAATATATGAAATTCACTTCTGGAAAATGAAACTTGGCAGCCACTGATGTGTGTGTATGTATGCAACAGCAGCAAAAATGTCCCCAGCAATGCTGGTATAGTACCATGATAATTGCAAGATTCAGATAATAGAACAGGAAGAGGTCAAACAGAAACCCAGCTCTTTGCCTAAAGGCAGTACTATCTTCCTAGTGATCAACAAAGACCGTACAGATCATGAGTGTCCCAAGTACAGAACTGGGTGTACAACCTGCCTGGCACAAACACAGCAACCCAACCCAACAATCCACTTAATGGGAAAGTAAACAACCTCTCCTGGTAAAACAACAGAACAAGGAGAAAGCCCGTGGCCACTAACCAAACTAGCCTACAGGAAACAACCCTTCTTAATTACAGACCACTCAAAATGCTATCTTCTGTTATTTCAGTCTATGATATCCTGAGACACAGAAACTGGGATGGGAGTTACCATTAACACAATATCACCGGAGTAAGGCATCCAAAGAGAGACCAAAAGAAATTATTAAAATGAATGTAACTCTTGTTTTCAATCTTGAGAATATTGTGTTGATGCAGTTGTCCATCACCCCATTCTAAATAATAAATATGTGACAAGCATAAAGCTTGGATAAGCAGCAATTGAATATTTCCTCCTAATGGCAAGGCCATTGGGGATATTGCCTTTGCATTTTAATACCTGCAAATTCAAATATGCTGCCATTATGTTTGTTTTTGTACTGCTGACCTGCACAAATTTTTAAGTTATCCCAATTTCCCGCACAGATTTAGGAGGCTACAAACGCCAGATTCGGATTTTATTTCACTCAACAAGCGAGAGGACTAGCTTTTAGAAAGTAGTTTCTGGGGGAAGCCTCCCTGAAGTTTTTCTTTTCACTCTTTACAATATTAGGTCACTCATAAGAGAAGCTTGTACGAGAAACCGGAAACGTAAACAAGACTCAGCGTTATTCAAGCGCGCAGCGTAAAACTGCAAAGCAAACAAACTACCGCCAACATATCACTCCCTCTTTGAAGGCAATTCGATTTGCATGAATTTGGCAGAGTGCTTGAAGGAAAGATGGAGGCTCGTAAACGAGGAAGTCCCAAAGGAGCCAATCGTCGGGCAGATGTTAGCTTCAGCAACCCGGGTTGAGATCACGCTTGGGAAACTCCGAAGAAGGGCGCTACCTGCTTAACTCTCCGTCCGCCCTGCCTCGTTCCGGACTCGCCAACATTGCAAAGGAGAAGCAGGAAGGAGAGAAAGAGCAACGCTAGTTTCGCAAAGTGCGTGTCGCCCGGCCAAAAACCAGAGGAGGCATTGCAGCGAGTCCTTCCGCCACAGCAGCGACGTCGCGGCCAAGGGGTTTCGGGCACCCGAACGAAGAGATGCTCCGCCAGTGGCGTGGCGGAGGGGGGGAAGGGAGAGGAACCACCCGCGAGCCTCTCAAAACCACCCCAGAAGGCTACACCGGCGCCTCTTCCTCATTCACCAAGGGGCTAGGGGAGGCAGGAACTACCACGCCCAACAGCGCCTTACTCTCCCCACCTCTTCTCTTCCTCCAACCGTGCCGTCGGAAAAAGAAGCCCTCTGCACGTAGCCCTAGGAGCCACTCACCCACTTGAGCGCAGGGTCCTCCTGCGCAAGTCGCGCCAAACTTGCCCGACGCTCCGAGACCGAAAGCGCTGCCCAGCAAAGTGAGCGCCCGTCGGATTTCAGCTGCCTCCGCCTCGGAACAGCCCGCCTTTCACACGCCGGCCCCTCCCCGCCCCTCCTCCAGTCTCAGCCCGGGCCGGGCGCGCTCACCTGCTGCCACCGCCGCTGGGTAATGGCAGGGGACGAGCGCAGGCTTGAGCCCCGTCGGTCTGCGGTCCAGATGGGTGGACATAGCGTGATTGGCAGCCTCGTCCATGCCTCAGCTGTAGGATCCAAGGAACAATCCCTTTTGGCTTGACTTCGCTCCCCCTTTCCCCTTTCCCCTCTTCACTCTCCTGCTCCTTTGCTCTCAGCGACGGACTCTCCAAGGCTCAGAGCCCAAAAGGAGTTAGTTTGCTCGAGGCCCCCCCCCCCCCCCCCCGCCCCGGCTCTGGCCACCTCTTGCGAGGTTGCGGACGTTAGAAAAGCCATTTTCTCCCCCTTCTCCTTCCCTGCAGGCCCTGGACAGCCAATTATCTCGAGAGGCTGCTGCGGTGTGTGCCCCTTTGCACAGGCAACTTAAGGGCGGGCATCGCCGCTGTCGGGTCGGCCTCTTGGGGGACCTCGCTTTGAATTGGGTCAGTGTTTAAATGAGGTTATAAAAGTGTTTCCCTCGTTTGACGCTTGGCAGGAAGCGTTGGCCCGTGGGAAAGATTATCTCAACTTTCTTAACTGCTTCTCCAGAACTTTCATTAACATTTCATCTTTAGATTTTTTTTTTTTTTTAGATTGCCTATTGGCCTGTCATTAAGTAAAACCAGAAAGCAATCTTCTGGCACCTGAAGACTGACTGCAGCCAGGGCTTCTCATCTCATTAGGTGTGTGAAGAATATTCTGACTGAAAACAAGCCTTTCCTTGAGTGTTTCCTGATTAGTTATAGGTCTTTGAAGTTTAATAACATGTTTCCTTTTATGTAGAGAATACGCAACAGTCTCATCTCAAACTGCCCTTGCCCATCCTTTATTTTTACCTGCCCCACCCAACTTGCCCTATCTCTAATCTGGCTTTTAGACATGTTATATTGCCAGGTGGGGCTCAGCATGTGAATCAAAAATCCATACCATGGGGCTAGAAATAAATTTCTTCAAAGCAGGGGATATCTCAGGGATATGAAAAGTCCAATCTATTAAAAAATGGAGGGATAAAAACTGCCCCAAATGTTATGAGTAATGCCTGCGCATCACCAAAGACAAAACAACCGCCTCCCCCCCCCACCACCACCTACTTAGAGTTTGGGCAGCATTACCAATGTGCCCCATGAAAACATGGTGGCACAGGTTATTTAGGCAGATGGAAAGGGAAAGTTACAGCTGACTTTAGCATGCTTTCCCTGCCCTCTTCCCACTCCCTTATCCTACCAGGCTAGACTGGAGTAGTGGAATTCAAAATATTTAGTTATTAAAACATTTATATCCCATGATTTCTCAAACCTCATAATCAAAATAACAATAAATCCTCAAATGCCCCCCATATAACAAAGCCTTGATGACATATTGAAGTTAATACTCAGATTTTTCCAGATGTGTGAGATCAACTTCTCTTTGAACTGGAGTTGTAAGTTTCTTTGGGGCAAAAGCCTTATTTTATGAAATAAAAGATCCAACTAGATATGGGAGGACTCTGCATATCCACATCTATTTAGAGGAACAGGTGAGTAACTACTTTTAAACAGAGACTGAATTAACAACCTCTTCCCCTTCACACACTTACTGCATTCTGTTACTTTCAGTATTTTTTCCATATATCCCAGCACATTAGAGGTATAGGAGCAGGACTTGGGCAAAAAGTAATGAAGCGATTTTTTTTGCTGTCGAGTTACACCTGACTTGTGGCAACTTCTAGTAGAGTTTTCAAGGTAAAAGACATTGGGGAATTTTTTTTGCTGTTGCCTGCCTCCATGTCATGACCCTGGTATTCTTTGTATGTCTCCCATCCAAATATTAGCCAGTGTCACGGCTGAAAGTGTTTGGCCCAAGGTGACCTAACAAGCTTCTATGGCACAGGTGGGGTTTTGAATCTGATTTGACACATTAACCACCAGACTACAGTGGCTCTCTATTTAAGATACAGGCGGAAACAGATTTACCAGCCCTTAAAAACATAAGAGGAATCCTGTGGGATCCAGTGCTGCATTCTGTCTCACGTCATGTCCAACCAACTTCATTGGAAGGCTAGCAAATAGCATATCCAAGGTCTCTGCATGACTGGCTGTTGTGGGTTTTCCAAGCTGTGTGACTGGCTGCAGTCTGGTAGTTGTTGCTCCTAACATTTTGCTCACCTCTATGGCTGACGTGATGTTTTTCTGCATGATGTTTTCTTTTAGTACTGGTATACAGAGGTTTTCTGTCTCTGGATGTTGAAAGTCCCTTTTGAGTTACAGCTGCTTAGTAGCCACATATCTACATTACACAAGTCTGTCCAATCTTCATTTAAAGACATCTGGGTTAATTAGGGTTAATTAGCGTGCGAGCGGCCCCCGCAGAGGCCAGCACAGAAGAGGGGACTCCGCACGGAGTCGCCTCTTCTGCGTCCCCCCACTCACCTCATCCTCCAGCGTCGGTCTGGAGGACTGCAGGGGCCCGCCCATGCTGCCCTCCGACTTCCAGGGATCAGAGGGCAGCGTGGGCGGGTCTCAGCAGCCCTCCAGACCGACGCTGGAGGACGAGGTGAGTGGGGGGGGGGACGGGAAAGCGGTGCCTTCGATGGGAAGGTGGCACTTTCCAAAAACCTCCCTCGGGAAGGGAGGTGGAAAGCGGCGCCTTCATGCCGCTCGGGGCCGCACAGGACGGTGCTGCTGCATTGCAGCAGCGCTGCCTGTTCAAACAGTTGCCCAGGGATGGTGTTTTTGCCGTCCCTGGGCCACTGTAAATGGAAAGGGCCTTTGTTTGAAGCAACCTAAGTCATTCTTATTTCAACTGTTTTGAGACATTATGCTGAAGTCTCTATTATTCAAGAGATTGTTTTTGTAATAATATTTTAATAGTATTGTCAAAGTTTTCATGGCCGGAATCACTGGGATGTTGTGGGGTTTCTGGGCTATATGGCCATGTTCAAGTAGCATTTTCTCCTGGCATTTTGCCTGCATCTGTGGCTGGCATCTTAGAAAATCTGATCCTCTGAAGATGCCAGCCACAGATGCAGGCGAAACGTCAGGAGAAAATGCTACTGGAACATGGGCCATGCAGCCCGGGAACCCCACAGCATATTTTAATAGTGTTAGGATGGTAATGGAGAATTACAGCATAGTAAGGGTGTTGGATTTGGAGCAGTCAAACCATGACTTGTATTCCTATTTTGACATAAAACTCATTTGGTGACTTTGGACCAGTCACACTCTTTCAGCATAATCCACCTCAAAGAGCACTGTCAGGATAAATCAGGAAAACATATTCTAGTATCTCCTCTGAAGATCTTACCATATTATTTGGAAAGAGCTCTTATTTACAAGTTCTGGCAATAATACATATAATTGTGACTTTTAAAGTTTTGTGTGTGTTAAGTATCATAAAGTCTTTCAACTCATGACAACCTTTTGAATTAATCACCTCTAGAATGTCCTATCGCTGTGGTGGCGAACCTCTGGCACTCCAGATGTTCATGAACTACAATTCCCATCAGTCCGTACCAGCATGGCCAATTGTCTGCTCTCCGCACACCATGACACAAAATATATGCTGGCAGGGGCTGATGGGAATTGTAGTCCATGAACATCTGGAGTGCCATAGGTTCGCCACCACTGTCCTATCATTAACAGTCTTGCCCAGGTCTTGCAAACTGAGGACCTTGGCTTCCTTAATTGAGTTAATCCATATTGTGTTTGGTTTTCCTCTTTTCCTGCTTCCTTCAGCTTTTTCTAGTGTTAATGTCTTTTCCAGTGAGTTTTGTCTTCTCATAATGTGACCCAAGTATGATGGTCTTCGTCAGATCATTTTAACTTCTATGGAAAGTTCTGGCTTGATTTGATCAAGAACCCACTTAATTTGTCTATGTGGTGGTCTTCTCCAACACCACATTTCAAATGAATAAACTTTCTTCCTCTCAGCTTTTTTCATTGTTCCACATACATAATTTAGGTTAATACTGTGGTATGGATTATCTTGATTTTGACCTCTAGTGTCACATCCTTACACTTAAGGTTCTTTTCTAGCTCTTTCAAACTGCTGACTCTTTTTAAAAAAATAATAAATGTTTTTATTGTATCATTTGAATTTTAGAGTTTATACTATTTTCCTTCTTCATACATTTTCAAATGATACTTTCCCCCCTTTTCTCCCTCCCCCATTACTTCTTCTTCATAGTTTTGTCACACAAACAGCAGTAAGTTCATTCCCTGTAGTCTCTTCTCCCATATTTCTTCATTGACTCGAGCTTCTTTCATCCAGTCCACGTATATTATCCATATCTTCAAAATTTCATTCTGTTTATCTTGCCACGTCTTATTTTTGGATAATATATCGAAAATATCAAGTGTCACTTGTTGCCAGATATATTCTAACCATTTCTGAAGTGTCCATTTTTTCTTTTCTTTCCAGCCCAAGGCTATTGTTGCATGTGCTGCTTTAATCATTATTTTATACATATAACTATATTGTTTATCCACTCTTCTGTCTTCCATTACACCCATGAACATTAAGTCATTATTTAAATCAATATTTGTCTTCACCAGTTTCTTGATATATAACAATACAATTGTCTAAAATTTTTTGTTTCAATGTTCTTATCATGAATTCCTTATCATCTACCATATATTTGTATAGATGCCCTAGAATTTTCCCTTTGCATTTTCCATATAGTTCCAGACATTTCGACATTATACATTCTCCTTTTACCCGTGAAACCTTTATCCTTTCTCAAATGCCTCTCAAAACCAACCAGTTCTCATTTCCTATCTCTATAAAATTTTGTAATGTCATAATTTCTCCTCCTTCCCTAATCAAATTTGCCACAGTTTGAATTCCTTTTCTTTTCAATATTTGTATCGCTTTTTTTCCTTCTTTGCCAACCACACTTCCCAAAGGTGCCACATCCAGGGTGCCAGGCATCCATTTACCTCTCCATTTTCCCCATATATCTAGCAAGACCTTTCTTGGTCCTATTGCTTTTTGATTTCCTTTCTTTAACTCTTTATTAAAAATGCCATGTGCACCTACTCCTTCATTTATTTCATTTTCAAACTAAAC
This sequence comes from Sphaerodactylus townsendi, assembly GCF_021028975.2. Taxonomy (NCBI): domain Eukaryota; kingdom Metazoa; phylum Chordata; class Lepidosauria; order Squamata; family Sphaerodactylidae; genus Sphaerodactylus; species Sphaerodactylus townsendi. Next base: position 63,605,085 of record NC_059427.1, read on the forward strand.
CCTTTTTTTTTTCATTATCCTCGTTTATACTCATCAGACTCTTAATCTGGAATGCTTCATAATATTCTTGCATTTTTGGAATCCCCCAACCTAATTTTTTGTCATATATATGATCTTATTCATGATTCTTGGTTTTTTATTATTAAAGACCCAAGTGGAAGAGTTCAAAATAAATAAAACATTTTCAACATTATACACATTTTTAATGCTTTGATTTTTCCTGTAATCGATAGGGTCTTCTAATCCCATCCTTTTATTTGTTTTAATATTTTTTCCCACCTTACTTCATAATTATATTTAAACATCTTCTCCTTTCTATGTGTTATTGTAATGCCCAAATATTTAATCTTCTTTTTTACTAATCCTCTCTCTAATTGTCTTTTTTCCACATTAACCCCCATTATTTCTGTTTTCTCCATTTTGACTTTTAATCCTGAATATTTTTGAAAGTCTTCTAGAATTATTTTTAATTCTTCCATTGTATCAGCCGGATTCACCATTATTACTAAAATATCGTCTGCAAATAAGTTTAACCTTATTTCTTCTTGATTCACTTTATAACCTTTTATCCTTCCATTATTATTTATCCTTTCTGCCAAAAATTCTATTGTCAATATAAACAGATGGGGTGATAATGGACATCCTTGCTTCACTCCCCTTTCAATAGTAACAATTCCTGTCCACCTGTCATTAATCTTATTTTTGCCCTTCCTCCTTTGTAAATCTCTTGTATAATGTTTATAAGTTGTTTTCCAAACCCAAAATTTTCTAGAGTTTGAAATAAATAATTATGACTAACTGTATCAAATGCTTTATATACATCTAACTTTAACATTGCATATTTTTCATTTTTGCCATGTTCTATTACATTTAATACATTCCTTAACGGGTGACAAATATCTCTACCTCTAATAAAGCCATATTGCTCTTGACCAATTAACTTTGGAAGGATGTTTTTTAATCTATTTGCAAATACTTTCGCAAAAATCTTGTCATCTTGGTTTAATAGACTTATTGGCCTATATGATTCTACTCAAACTGCTGACTCTTCACCCTCCTAACTATTTGTGTCAGGCGCAGGCAGCTTCCTAACTATGACTGAGCTGTTTTGATGGTAGAGTATGAGGTGTTTTATGCTTGTGTGCTCAGCCTTAGAAACTCCAGAAAGGTGAAGGGAACCTTTTTTTTCCTCTATGGCAAATCCCACTTTTTAAGGCACCAGTCAGAACTGAGGAAGGTACAACAAACAAAAGTAAATTTTATTGAAGAAACTAGATAGGATCGGGAGATATTTCAGTGGATGGAAATCAGGTAGGAATTATACACAAAAATCAGGTGTGGCACAGGCAAAGCTTTTTAACAAGCTTTATAGGTTTCTTCAGTTGCTTAAATGAGAGGTTTTTTAACTTTAGGATGGTTCAGTTAGATGTTATTGGCTAACAGGTTCACAGTGACTTTGGATTCTAACAGACTGGTACTCTTTCACACAGTATACGTACAGGCTTGACATTGTTAGCTACCCACTTCACATAAATCCCCCTCCTGAGGTAACACTAATTTGCCAAACTGAGAATCCACCTGTATGTACAATTCCCATTCTAACTGGCTTAGGAATTCTTCTTCTACGCCCAAAAGATATATTCCCTCTCCTTCTATTTATGGTCACCTGTGGAGAGTCTCACTATTATTCCACCTTCAACCTTGACCACTAAATAAAACTTCCAGTTTTCTTGTCTGTATATTGTCTGCTCTCCGCGCACAGTGACACGAAGTATATTTCAGGTCAGATCTTCTCCCTGACTAAAATCCCCTCGGAGTAGATGTTTAACACATGCAATTAAGGGGCTTATTGCTAACTCTCAGGAATCCAAAAGCTCACAGAACTGCCCCTGTCAGAGAGATATTTCCTTCCTCTGTGAGTAGGCTTCCACCAATCAGAGCATGATCAGCTTACCCAGTCAGGGCGCTTCCAGGTTTGTTAATTGTCAGTCACCCATAAAATTGTGTAATTCCTCAGTAGTAATTATTTTTGTCTTGATGTTCAGTTCTAATCCTTATTTTGCCCTTTAATCTTCATCAGTAGTGATTTCAAGTCTTGATTTCTGCCAGTAACATTGTACCTACATATCCAGAGGTGGGATCCAGCAGGTTCTCACAAGTTCCCAAGAGTAGGTTACTAATTATTTGTGTGTGCCGAGGGGGGGTTACTAATTGGTGATTTTTCCATGTGATTTTTGCCTTAGGTACGCCCCTCCCCTCAGCAGTAGCGCGCAGAACTTGAAGCAGTCTAGCAGGAGGTGCACCAGTGTGCGTGGCAGCCTGCGCCTGCGTGCATTCATTTCCCACCCAAGGACCGGCGCAGCGGCTGAGTCCTTGCCACAGCCCCACCCAGGAATGCCCCGCCCCCGGAATGCCTGGCCACACCCCTGTCGTGCCCCGCCTAGCCCCATTGGCGCTATGTCACAGTTTGAATCCCCCCACCATGGTAACCTGTTACTAAAATTTTTGGATCCCACCACTGCACATATCTCAAATTGTAATGTTCCTTTCACCAGTTTTCACTCCGCTTTCATCTAAATCTTATCCAGTTTTCCTTATGATATTTTCTGCATATATATTGAATAGATATGGAGATAAAATTTAGTTAAATGAATTAGGAAGCAGCAATTAGCAGTTTTTAATACTGCTGATATCCTGTATCACTCTTGCTGTTTTGCTGTACCTTATCGGGCATGAGTCAGGAAAATTAATGAGAAAAGCAAGTTCCAAAGATGGCAATGTCCAGGAACTCAAGAAGTGTATGTTAGGAAATCCCCTGTGTCCACTGTGGGGCAACTTTCAAAACTGATAGTGCAGTTTGTAACTAGGAATTCTACAAGTGTACTTTGGGGCATCCTTGTGCTCACCATAGATACTCATCCATGTCAATTTATGCAGATTGTGTACCAATCCTTAGCAGCCACAAGGACAAGCAAAAAAAAAAAAGCACAACCTTTAATCAGCTTGTCTACATCACGGAAGTCTTACCATTTCTTGCATGTTAAAATTTGGCAGTTGTGCACTTCAAATGCTTAGTTTTAGTTCCTCTTTCTTTACAGAGAATAGAAAAAGCGTGGAGGTGGTAAATATTTCTAGCAAGCAATAATGCTGGAGAAGTTCCTGCTTTGGGGGGCAGAGGGGAGGCTACTATGTTTTATGTTCCATTCTTTTTCACTTCTGAATTGTACAGCAAATAATCATATTTAATCCTGTTAAAATTTTTAAGCTGCACTGCTGAGCAGACTGGTATGCTTGAAATATAGTGTTTTTGATTTACATTATATCTGATTTTGTCAAAATTAATGTAGTCTCTCTCTCTCTCTCTCTCTCTCTCTCTCTCTCTCTCTCTCTCTCTCTCTCTCTCTGTGTGTGTGTATGTGTGTATGTGTATGTAATAAATAAGATCAATAGCTGTTTTGACTGAGATGGGAGATATATCTGCTCAAATGTATTCTGTAGCTAAAGTAATATCAATAAGTACTTCTTAGAGGTTTATTTATATTATTTGTAATGGTCAAAAGTTTTTGCTTTGGTGACTACATCACACTGTTTCTTTCATCTTTTATTCCTTCCTCCCATGAATAGGAATTTGAACTAATGGTCAAACCTTAAACAAAGAATTATTGTGTAAATATACATGACATTTCTTCACGATTTGTCAGTCACCACATTAAATATTGTCTTGTAGTGTGTTTGCATTTTTGCCTGACTCCTTCGAATGTGGGTGTGTGGTTGAATTCAAGTTCTGAACTTAAATTATGGAATGGTGTGCAAAATGTACATCTAATTTTTATTCTTGTATTTCAGCTTTCAAAGTATTTAATCTTCAGAACACTGCAATACATTTTTCACTTCCCCCTTCTCCTTGAATACAGGTGCAGAAGTGAAACGGGTATTTAAATCATGAGATGTAGAATTATACAGAGGATGCAGATCAAATTTCATTCTCATATCAACACAGTTGTCTCATTAACAACGTACTGATAGACATCATGTGAAACAAATGAAGCAAAAAGCTTCACTTCACTCAGCCAAATATAGCTACTTTTGTATTTTTAAATAGGTTATTTTATTTGAACCCGACTTCAGATTTCTAACATTTGCATTTCTAATTTTGTAGACTCTTAAATAGACAAAAGCTGGCCCATGACTGCCTTGTCCAATGAGATTTATCTTATGACTGCACATAAAAATGTTTGCTTTATTGCTTTCAGTTATGTCAAGTTGAAGTTAAAACAACTGTTTTTCATTTTAACTTTCTCAGTCAAGTAACCTGTGAAGGTTTATGGTCTTGTTCTGATGTCATATATAAGCACATAAGTTCCTGCATAGTTGTAAAAAATAATTGCCAACAGTTGTTTGTGCTGGCAAAGCAACATTAATTGCAGACAAAGTCATCTTGATTTAAGTTTGTTGGACTTGGATATACTGGCATTCTATCCTTGCTCAGAAACTGGGCCAATACATTCTTGTTGACACAAATGTATTCGTCGGTGTTTGAATATTGATTTACAGTGCTGTTCTAACAAGAGTCACAACCCGCTGGAACTATTAACTTCTTTTGTAACTATGCACTGTTAAGGATTATGCTATTAATCTTTTTTTAAACCCCTTTATTTTTTGAAAGAATCATTCTTCAGTACAAATTTTCTCGTACTTATAATGAGGGTCAATATGTAGTTATGTTATCAATTATTTATTCAAGTGCTGTAATTTCATGTGTCTGAATTGTCCAAATCTATTTCGATTTTGAAATTTTGCAAAGGAAATCTAGATTGCCAAATTTGGCAGCATAAGAAAGAAATAATATTTGTGATACCATTCTGTGAAAAACAATGTTTGCTTATTTATAGAGATTTTCTTAGCCCAGTGCTGTAACACAGTGTTTGAAAAAGCTTTCAAAAACCTGCAGCATTCTGCAGCAGAAAATTGGCACAGTGTAGATATAATACACAATTTGTACCTTTAAGTGTGTATCAATTATGAATTTTAAGATTATCACCTAGAAAGGCCAGGGAAAATATTGTTTCAACAGTTCTAGTAATGTTATGTGTCTAACTGTATTCTGTTTACCCTCCTCCCTCAGTGTGGGGTAAGTATAGCTGCAAAGCATGACTCAGAACAAATAAAAATATCCTTTGGATGAACCAAAAAACATCTGTACAGTTGAATTGCAGATCAACATTAGGGACCACAGGGGGTGGTGAATCTAATGTTGTTTTGGACATGTAATGGGGGGGGATTGAACCCGAGAACCCCCCCTTACCTATGTCCTTGACTGATTTATTTGTTTGATGGAAGTTATTTCAATTGTTATCAGTGCCTTGTTCAATCCCGCATTATGGGTGCCAGGTCTTTTTTTGGGCACCGTTTTCAATGCTGGTAGCCGTTTTCTTTCCTCATTTGATTGCACATACTTGATGATCTTTTCCCTTAGTTCTTTTTTATTTCAGTCAGTTCTTCAGTTGTTTCCATGATGACTTTCTCTGGTGATTGCACTATTATTTCCTCTCCTGTACTGGCATTTTCATCTGGCAGTTTTACTATTACATCTCCTGGTGTTTTTGGAGTATGTACTGTTCTTTTTTCTGGTGTTATACTTGATTTCTTTTCACAGTTTTTCTAGATTTCTTCCAATTTTATCTTGGTAAAGACTTTATTCATATGATGAATCACCTTTGATCTGCCAGTCTTTACTCAGTGATATTCGAATCTGGATATTGTTGTTTCCACAGTTCATACATTTGCTTTGAGTATCCTCTGTTTTGTGGCTCTGAGTTGTAGTAACAGAGATGATGGCACAATTTTCTTGTGCACTATACTTCTTTCTTTTTAATGGTTGGTCTGCTTGTAACCACTTGTCGACACATACCCAGGGGCCTCAGCATGTGACGGAGCCCTTGTTCTTCCATGCGATAACTGATGCAGTATGGAATTATTTTTTATTTGTTCCACCATATAGTATGGGTTGGTAGACACTCTTAGCTGGTTTCTCGGTTGAGACCTGTTTGGCTTGGGAGACCCTTCTGGTAGCATACCTCCAGCATAGCTCTCAACATCATTGAAGCATGGAACCCTATGACAAGGGGATGTCCATGAGAGGAGGAGGAGGAGGAGGAGGATTATTATTATTAAATTTTGTTTAGTATCACAACTGTCATTTCTTTAATTGGTTGTTGGCCTTTCATTACAATTCAAGCCGCACCCAGAAGCCTAGGACATTGTAAATGTACCAATATAGGATTTGTGCAGATCCCAGTGGGGCTGCCTTTTGAATCTGACACATCTTGATTTTGTCAATTTGAAGGTGTTTCAAGTCCAGCCCTTCTTTTTCATACTCGGCTGTCACCAGGTATTGCTGTGTTGATGACAGTTATTTTGTTGTCCTTGATCACTGTGATGTCTGGTGTGCTATGCACCAACACTTTGTCCATTTGGATTATTATTATTATTGTGCTTAAGGAAGGTTGCTGCACTCTGGACAGTTCCGTTGTGGAATGGAAAAGGTTAACTTATACTAAAAAAACAAGACACCACCATATAACGATGTGCATTGAAAAGGGAAAGAGGGATTCCACTTGACCACCCCAAAAGGCTATGCTGCGGATCATTGGACCTGCATGGACATCTGTGTACGGAGTTGCGCTGACTGCTGATAGAGAAGGGACGAGGTATTGTTGATTGCCTTGCTTACAGCAATGTCATTGTGGCCAAGGCGAAGCTAGTTTATTATAATATATAAAAGAAGCAGGCATATAAAATTGCCTTGAAATGCTAATCAGGAATTAAAACTATCTGTTGGCTGTCTCTTAATTGGGGTACAAATTTGCTTTCCATATTTTTTGAAGTACTCTAGCAAAAAGTTTGGAAAGTTTTGTATTGAAAAGTGTTGCACATGGGCAGTATATCCTGCAAGTACCCTAAAGAAGTTGTTAAACCACCTTGATAATTTTTGATAGAGTGTGATATAGTTATAAACTAATTAATGCCGACATAAGAGGTAGAGTAATTAAGAGGAAAGGAGAGGTAGTTATTAAATATCTGCACCTGTTGTTTTTGCATGTTTTACAATTATAGGGAAAATAGATTATAGCTAGTTAGTAATTAGAATGTAGAGTATATTAATAGTAACAAAATATGGAAGCTGAGAATATACTTTAATTGCCTCCATGTATTGGAGTGACACTTTTTACAGAGTGTATTTCCTTTGGAGAATAATTAGCAGTTTAATCTTCTAAAATAATTTTAGTTCTTTATATAGCTAATTGTGGAGGGACAGAAAGACAAGATGGTTTGAAATAACAGTAATGTAAAAATATTAAAATAGCACTCTTCAAGGATGAATGCATGTATAATCATGAACCTACATACCTGCGAGACCACCTCTTCCCTTATTGTCCTCAAAGACCCCTCCGGTCTGTGGGGGAAGGGGGGGAATTTGTTGGCGGTCCCGACTCCAGGGATGTTTGACTGGCTACAACATTGGTCCAGCCCTGACCCAGTGGAATGCTCTTCCTGACAACATTCGGGACCTGCAGTGTCTGTCTCAGTTCTGCAGGGCCTGCAAAACAGCTGTTGTGTTGGGCCTTTTCTGCCAGGCCAGCTGGGCACTCCTTTCCTTAGTGTCATTCACATCCCTGCCTGGATGCGATGTGCCTATCTGTATTTTTATGTCTCCATGTAGGTTCTGTGCTATTTATTGTACCTTGTTTTTGAAGTTTTTTAAATATATATATTTTAATATATTTATTGTATCATATTGTTTAATACATTTTATTTTAAGCTGCCCTGAGTCCTCTTTGAGATTTGGTGGGGTAAAAATGTAACAAAAAACCAAATAAATATGGAATTTTTATTTTTCATTCCAAATAATACTGTACCTGTTATCATGAAACATTCTTTTATTCATCAAGTGCCATACAGAATAATACTTGATTTTATAAAGAAATTCTTGTGTAATTGTGCATTATATTCCCTTGGAAACCCATAAAAGATTACCAGCATTTTCAAGAAATATTACCAGGAATTTCCAGGTAATATTGAATACAGTGGGGTGGTGGCAAATTGTGGCCCTAAGAATTTTGCACCTGAGGCAATGGCCCCTGTGGGCCCGCCCACGCTATGCCACTGGTCAGTGCCTGCCAAGAAGATATTAAAATGGAGGCAACATTGTATAAACTAGCCTTGAATCCCTGCTTAGAAATGCAGATAACATACTTAGACCCTAAGATCAATCATATTAGTGAGTTTCCTGAACTTCCAGCCTTTGCTTTTATTCAAAGCAAATACTATATTTCAAAACTGCATACCAGTGTGGTGTAGTGGTTAAGAGCAGGTCGACTCTAATCTGGAGAACCTGCTCCTCCATATGAGTCATGGACTCTTATCTGGTGAACCAGATTAGTTTCCCCACTCCTACATTTCTTCTGGGTGACCTTGGTCTCAAGGAGGTAAGTAAGGGGGGGTTTCTCGGGTTCAATCCCCGCATTGTATGTCTGAAGCTCTGCCCCCCGTTTGTGTGTTCTTTTGTATTTTTAAGTGTTTTTTTGGTTTTTGGCTTGATAGGGGCGCATTTTTTAGGCTAGCAGCACCGAAATTTCAGGGATGCTTTGGGAGACTCTCCTGATGATACTACCCATGTTTGGTGAGGTTTGGTTCTGGGGATCCAAAGTTATGGATTCCCAAAGTGGGTGCCCCATCTCCCATTATTTCCAATGGGAGCTAATAGAAGATGGGTCTACCCATTTGAGGGTCCATAACTTTGGACACCCTGAACCAAACTTCACTAAACCTGGGAGGTATCATCAGGATAGTCTCTTACTGATACCACCCAGGTTTTGTGAAGTTTGGTCCAGTGGGTCCAAAGCTATGGACTCCCAAAAGGGGTGCCTCATCCCCCATTGTTTCCAATGGAAGCTAATAGAAGATGGGGCTACACATTTGAGGGTCCATAACTTTGGACCCCCTGAACCAAACTTCACCAAACCTGGCTGGTATCATTAGGAGAGTCTCCTAAAGATACCCTGGAAGTTTGGTGCTGCTAGCTTAACAATTGCACCCCTGACAGCAGGCACCCCAAATTTCCCCAGATTCTCCTTTTAAATCCACCCCCTTCAGCATGGATTTAAAGGAAGAATCTGAGGTCTCCAGTTTAAACATTGAAAGTGATGCTGTTTCAGGGTGGGGGATAATCCACCCCAAAACAGCATCACTTTCAATGCTGTTTTAACTGGGAACCCCAGGTTCCATTTTCCCTAGCTATGCCTCTGCTCAGAGGGGAGGGCAGTACCCAGCTGGTAGGAGGGCGGGGGAGGGGGGTCTTCCATCCCTGGCCTCTGAGAGCTGTCTTTATAAGCACTGAGGCTGGGGGTGGGGCTTGGGGAGGCATGGCCATGCCCTCTGGGGTGGGTGGGGGCCTGGCCCCACCCCCTGAACCCCCCCATAAAAAATCTATACCTACGTCCCTGCTTGGGCTAGTCTCCGTTCATTCAGCTCCACCTATCTCACAAGGTGTCTGTTGTGGGGAGAGAAAAGGAAAGGAGTTTATAAGCCTCCTTGAGTCTCCTTACAGGAGAGAAAGATAGGGTATGAATTCAAATTCCTCCTCCTTCTCTTCTTCTTCTTAATATTTATTCAACAGCACTTTTTAATTGAGACACTGTGTTAACTATGGCCCTTTCTGCACAAACCTTTTAAAACATTTTGAGGCAGAAAAGAAAACATTTCCTCCATGGAGTTCTGCATTGTTTTTACCCAGTTTGGTTTCCGAAATGATTTATTTGCAGCCCTAAAATGTTTTAAATAAATGCATTTTTAAATTGATTCTTTTAGTTGAAATGTTTTCAAGACAGTTCAATTTGCCTGTGCGATCTTTTAAATCCATGCTTCTGTCTTCCCTAATCTTTTTTCTCAGCACCATTTTCTGAGCTCACTGCTTGCCCCTCACCTGTTTTTTTCTGCACCATTTCTGTGAGTCTCTTTAGTTTCGGGGGGGACTAATCTTTGAAGGAAGGAGTATAGAAGGTACAGAGAACCACAGCACGAAACTATGGCCCTTTCCGCATGGGCCAATAACAGCGCAATAAGGATGACAAAAACACTGTCCCGTGGGAGCAGTTCACATGGGGGGCGCAGCTGCATCGCAGCTGCGCCACCCTTGCTTCCCCCCAGCGGCGCAAAGCCGCTGTTTCCCAACCTCGCTCCCTGAGCGAAGTTTTTGGAAAACAGCAGCTTCCAAACGCTGCCATGCGAATGGCAACGGCTGGAAGGTGCCATTCCCCCCCTTTCCCAAATGCCTTACCGTGTCCTCTGGCCTCCGGCACATTGCACAGGCCCTGGCCGAGCTGTCGCGCAGGGCAGGGGGTGTGTGTCCCCTGGCCTGTGCAATGCACCGGAGGACATAGTAAGGCATTTGGGGAACCGCGCAGCCTCGTGTGAACGGTCCCGGGGGGTTGGGTCAGCATCATGTACACTGACCCAACCCCCAGCGTGGCCGTATGGAAGCGGCCTATGAAGCATAAAAGCACCGATTGGACAACATACTAAAAAAAGGAAACATCACAAAGTGGCAGCTAGGAATCATTTTGAGGGGGTGAGTGTTGACATATATCATGATAAAGGGAATAGAAAACATTTTAGAAACATTTTCAGAGATTTGTGCGGAAATGGCATATTAAATATTTATAAAAATTGGAAGTGGCTAAGTTTCCTTTTTGGTACAGCTTATGTTATTATATAATATGGTAGAGAAATAATATTATATAATATGGTAGAGAAATTATATTTTACAAATTATACTAATACTAGCGTGGCCCGGCCACGCGTTGCTGTGGCTTATTGTGGTGAAATGGGAAAGGAACAGTAGCAGCAAATCAATTGCAGAGGCCAGCAGTACATGCTCATGCAAACACACAGCCTGATACTGTGCGATGTCAGTGATGTGTGTGCCTGCATTCCTTGGGGGGGGGGGGAATGGAAAGGCACCGCTCCCACACATCTAGGCTGGCTGGTCATGATCCTTTACCTGGGAGTAAGTTTGGTTGGTGGCAATGGGTGTCGCTTCTGAGGAAACCCTCTGAGGGGCACGACGCAGCCATTCAAAGTATGTCATGGTTGCTGTACTGAGCTTACTCCTGAGTAATGCGTGCCTGGTTTTCTTAACTGTAACTGCAGTATTCAGGGACTCTAGGGTGCCTGGCCCCTCCCTCCCATCCCTTGCATGTCGCCCCTCACTCTCTTCCCTTGCATGCCACCCCTCCCTCCCTTCCCTTTCCCTCCGCTAGCGTGGGTGGGTCATATCAAGATGCTGGGCCCCCTGCCTCCCCTCCTTTGCATGCCACCCCTAACCGTCTTCCCTCCCTCACTTCTCTTCCCTTGCTTGCCATCCCCCCCCTTCCCTTTCCCTCTGCTAGGGTGGGTGGGTCATATCAAGATGTTGGGCCCCCTGCCTCCCCTCTCTTGCATGCCACCCCTCACTGTCTCCCCTCTCTCACTTCTCTTCCCTTGCATGCCTCCCCTACCGTCCCTTTCCTCTCCCTCCCTCTCTTCCCTTGCATGCCACCCAGTGGTGGGATCCAAAAATTTTAGTTACAGGTTCCCATGGTGGTGGGATTCAAACTGTGGCGTAGCGCCAATGGGGGTGGGTGGGGCATGATGGGGGCGTGGGCAGGTATTCCAGGGGCGGGGCATTCCTGGGCGGGGCTGTGGCAAGGACGCAGCCGCTGCACCGGTCCTTGGGTGGGAAACGAATGCACGCAGGCGCAGGCTGCCACACTGCACCGGTTACCTCCTGCTAGACTGCTTCCAAGTTCTCTTGGCTACTTCACAGGAGGAGGGGGGGGCCTAACTAAGGCAAAAATCACCATTTAGTAACCCCCTCTCGGCACACACAAATAATTAGCAACCTACTCTCGGGAACCTGTGAGAACCTGCTGGATCCCATCTCTGATGCCACCCCTCCCTCTCAGTGGCAGTGGAGGTTAAGAGCTCGTGTATCTAATCTGGAGGAACCGGGTTTGATTCTCCGTTCTGCCGCCTGAGCTGTGGAGGCTTATCTGGGGAATTCAGATTAGCCTGTACACTCCCACACACGCCAGCTGGGTGACCTTGGGCTAGTCACAGCTTCTCGGAGCTCTCTCAGCCCCACCTACCTCACAGGGTGTTTGTTGTGAGGGGGGAAGGGCAAGGAGATTGTAAGCCCCTTTGAGTCTCCTGCAGGAGAGAAAGGGGGGATATAAATCCAAACTCTCCTCCTCCTCCTCTTCCTCCTCCTCCTCCTCCTCCTCCTCCTCCTCGTGTGTATGTGTGTGCATGTGTTTCACTTCCACTCGAGTTACTGCCTATGTGCTGTTTTCACTGCTCATCTCTGGCCATCTGAGTGAACATTCTAAGCAGCACGAACATTCTAAAAGTGACAGTTACACACAGGCAGCTGTATGTCCTTCACCAGGGAGCGCCAGGAAAAAGGCATTTTACCTGGGCCAGGTATGAAATTTCAGGTATGTGAACATCTAAAAACACTCTCGCCTGACTGACTATAGTGGCTGAGAATTTTCAGAGGAATTGGCCCAGCAGTTACTGAGGTACCCTGTCATCAACACATACACGGTTAGCTTTTTATATATATAGATAATAATTATGTTGAGACATTCTGATTTGAACTGCTGATTTTATGAATTTTGTTATTAATGTGTTTTAAGCCACCATGAGCCCATTTGGGGAATGACACCTATAAATCAAATTATAAATAAATAATAAACAAATATTTCCAAACTAAACTTTAATACCATATACAAAATAGCATAATAAACATTATTGTTTTGATAGATAGTGGTGCCTTTCCTGCAGCATCTCCGGAAAGGCTAGCTTTCAGTAGCATGACCAGGGTCTAAGTTCTCATTAATTGGAATAACCAAGAACCTCTTTCATTTATCTCTCATGCTTAGGAGTTGCTGCTGAACTGTTCTGAGGCAGCTAGGGCTGGTCCCATGGCAACTCTAGGGATGGGAAAGAGTCAGCATAAAGCAGACACACCTAATTTGCTAAGGAACTTCCAAAATCTGTATCCCTCATTTCACTGGAAAAGGTTCCCTGGGGTATCAGGCACACACCACCCTATGAACGCCACTTCAGTACTGCAATCACTTGCAGAATTAGTATGGGTCTTTTTTGAGCGGTACATTCATGCAAGTTACAGTGGTAGACTCTGCGCACAGCTCTAATCTAGCAAATTAAGTAGTGCTCCTATCCATCCCCAAGGCATTTGGCATGTAAACGAGTATTTTTATGATACCTTGACCCTTTGGAAATTTTCTCAGATTGATTTTCTAAAAGAAAAGAACCATGTATTGATTCTGACTGCAGAAATCAGTGGAATGTTGAGGATCAAAGGAGTGATCTAATTAGATGATGTACTGGGCATGATTTTCTTGCTAGGTTAGACAACCTTTTTTAAAAATGTGAAAGCCTTTCCACCATAATGGCCAATCCAAAGCCTTGCTGGGCAAAAGCTGCATCTGGTACCACCAACTTTCTAAAAACACTTTTGGGCAATAGGAAAGGAGTCGTCAGGCACTATGGGCGCTATGTTGAGAACCCCCTTCTTTAATATATAATAGATTTTAAAAACGCTGAACTATAGTTACTTACTACAACTCAATAAATATTATAACATTACAACAGTCATAGAATGCTTTCGGAAGTCTAACCAAGTTTAACTGTGTAATTCTAATTAGAGACCCTTGAATCTAAACACGCTGTTATAAAGAACTGTATGTGGGTTATGTAAGACCTAGAAGTAAAATCTAGATCAGTGATCCCCAACTGGGGTTCTGTGGTGCACTGGGGTGTTGTGAGCACCTCCCAGGGGCACTCTGAGAATGCTACCTTTTGCCCTGCACCTACCCCTCCACTGACCCTTGGCCTGGCCCATCAGAAGGTCCCAGCTTCAATGTCTAGTTAAAAGCATCAGGTAGCGAATGATAGGAAGGACTTATGCTTGAGACCAGACAAAATAAACAGTATTGTTTTTGATAGAAAGATGGTCTGATTCACAATTAGGAAGCTTCAAGGAAAATGGTGAAGATTCAGAGTACCGTAACGGCAGAACTACTTCACTGAAGATAAGAAGGTGAAACAGGAAGCCACATGCTCATACATGCTTTGTTGTCCTGAATATAGGCAACCTGTACAAGCAACATCTATTACGACAACCATGACTTTTTAAAAGCTTTGATTCTTGAAGCTGAAAGGCAATCCTGTTTTATATAGATGTCTTTGAGGCAGAAGTAAAGGGGGAAATGTATGAATTCACAGGAGGTGTTCACTGAGAATCTTGCATTAACATTAAACTGTGGAATTAGGGCTGTACCAGCATTTAGAGTCTGTATCATTTTACAGACTGAAATAGATTTTAATCTCTTGACTTTGTGGATGATCTCAGATCAGAAGGCGCATTCACAGCATTGTGTCGACACAAATTGTTTGTACATGTAGAAGAAGGTTAAATCTTGCTTGTAAAGTTGGTGTCAGATGATGGCACTTCTCATAGAAATAATCTGTGACACTATTATTGAAATGCCATTTATTCTAATCAGTGAAATATAATTAGAAAAAAATCAGGCAATGAGACTAATACAGTTTTGCTCTCCCGGGCCCATCTCATTTTGTACAAAGGGGCCCCTTGTTTTCCATTTGCTCCCAGCATTTGAATCTGATGCTATTCATAACCTCAGTAATTTAAAACAGCCTAGGACTACTGTTCTTTTTTCCAAAACAAGTACAGACAGGACAGCTGAGATGCTGGTATGAAAGAGCTTCCAGACTTTCAAGTCCAAAAGCTTGAAACCTGAAAGCATACTTTTAAGTAGTAGATTTTAATGTTTCATTAGTGTATAAATGTTTCATTGTGAAAACCTTGCAGCCACAATATGAAGTACTCAGGTGGAACATATGATAAGATTCTGGAGCAGGTTTATCTTTCAATGTCTTTTGTTTTCATATTTAAAATAACTGAAGGATCAAAAAAAGCTGAATAGTATATCAAATTCTTACAATTCCTGTGAAAGGTATCGTTCAAAGCAGCACTATCGGCAATGCAATGTGAAGGCTGTTAGTTTAGCCTGTTGATAGACTAAATAAATTTGTAACTTGTTTTGTTCTGCCAATAAAACAACACTGATAAGAGCCAGGTTTAATAGTGACCATATTTGGGGGGAATGATTTTAATAGGAGGTTATCCTCAAAATAGTTAACCAAAGACAACAGAAGAAAGTAAAAGAAAAATGTGAGGTGTCCTCTATTTTACTTACCTATTGACAGAGAAACAGCATGGCCATGTTCATAAAAACATTGTAACATTGCCATCAAATGTTGCCTCCAGTATTTCCAATCAACCATTCAAAGATTTCAATGGAGAAACCTAGTCAATATAGGTAAGTACTTCAGTGCTCAAATTCACTACAGATCAGCATATAGATGAATAATCTCAGCTCCTGCCCTTGTGATAATTTTCACCTGATGTTATCCATTTCCAGTAATAGTTTCCTTCCCCCGAGCCCTGAAACCCAGAGAAAGAAACCCAAAGAAAACTCTGGAACAGGGACAAGAAAACATACACAACTAAATGAAATCTCTCTCTCTCTCTCTCTCTCTCTCTCTCTTCCCACACAAGTGCAAACAAAACAAAATAAATAATCTCTGCAGCCAATCAACTAAACTGCACCATAAAACCTTCAAGAACCACACAACCAGTCCCTCATGACTTCACAAGGCACAGTTGAAGCACCAAAAATGCAAAGGGAGAAACAGTAGCTAAAGCCAAGCTTTGCACTGCACTCTCTCAAGCTTGCGTCTGGAATGAGGTCTACTGGAACCAGGTCTCCTATTTATGCTCTTTGGCCATGCACAGAAAAAATGGAAAGAAATCCAGGTCAAAAATGGTTTTTTTGTGATTGACCAAAGAGCAGTGTTGTCTCTAACCTGGAATACTATTGGCCATTCTAACTTTCTGCCCCTGCTTCGACCCTCCCTCTCTAGAAGTTCTTGTAGTCCACATAAAGACTGCAGCAACCTAGCAAAACTACAGTGCAAAGTCCACTGTAGCCACTGCCAAATAAGAAAACTCCAGTGAATTTTCCTGTTTGTCCCTTCAAGATCCCTCCCCCCTTTCCTGTTGCCCTGAAAACCAGCCACAGGGCAGGAAATGGACAATGGAATTTTTTAAAAGCCCATTTGCAAAGCTTTAAATTTTAATTCCCCTCCTCTAAAGAACTTACCTTGGCTGGTGCTCTGAGGAGCTTTCAGGTGGGTTCTCCTGGGCTGGTCCCCTTGCTGATCTCCAGATTATAGATATCAGTTTCCATTGAGAAAATGGCATATTTAGAGTACGTAGCATAATTAGATCTCTCCTAAATTTCCTTTCCCCAACTTCTCCCTCCCCAGACTGTACCCACCAAATCACTAGGAATTTTCCATCCTGGTGTTGGCAGTCCTAGAGAGCCAATAGTTGCTGCCCCCCTCTTTAACTATTCTTGACAGGAACCATATCCAAACCCAACCCATCTTCAAAATTACTAAAGTCCTAATGGACTACTTACCCAACCAGTATACTTCTTAACCCGTCTCCCACTGAAATCTAACAGCCATCAACTTTGTCAGTTGGCCAAACTCCTCCTTTGCTTTCCTTTTCCATATTCCAGTCCAGTGTTTGAAAATGATTCCTGAGGCTGCTGATGAGCGGTCCGTCAACACTCTATGAGAGACATTTCGAGTAACTATTATGATAGAACAATTCAAGAACTATCACAAGCTATAAAGAAATTGAAAAAAGGCAAAGCTCTAGGCTCAGATGGTCTAACAGTAATGTATGTATAAATGCTTTGAAGAAAATTTAGGTTACCACTGTAAAAACGATGAATTAAATGAGCAAAGAGAAAAAAAATTGTCTCCATCATGGCAGGAAGTTTATATGACAATTGATAGGACAATTTAAAGGTAATGCACAGTAACCACATATTGTATGAGGTCAGTGGGCAGAATAGACACAGAAGATGTCTGCAGCACTTACACTTTGAGGCTAGGAAATTCTCCCCTTCTTACTAAGCTGTCCCAGCGGAAGGAGTGAAGTAGACATTCTTGTTGAGTGTTTATGTCTTGAGATGGAATACTTATAAATATTCTTGGGAAGGCAAGTGTTATCAGCATGCAGGCACATTCTGGAGAGTGTGGGGTATTAAATAAATAAATATGCTTCTCTTATAGTTTTCATACTGTGGAATTATCATCGCTTTTCACACACAGTTGTGATTTGCAGTTCTCCCAGTCGTACCCTGTCATGGTCCCTTGTTTCCTAGGACCTATTCTGTTGTACTTATTTTGCTTCTTTTTCTAGACCAGAAGCATATGTTTTACATATGCCATACTTCTCTGTGTTCTCAAGATGAGAATCTCTGGACTGCTTCCTGCAGCTGCCTTAATTTTTTTAAAAAATATTACCGTTATCTCACCACTACAACAGTTTGATTTGGTGCCACGTCTACTATTAGGTGATATTCTTGTGCAATATCTGGCAAGGAGAAAGATCCTGTGAGTTGTGTCCTAGAAACACGGAAAGGCTTTGGATCTCCTTGGCATTTTCCCCACAGCCAATATATCCTGAGATAGACCTGGGATTATATATACCAGGGTGTTTTTATCCCGGTTTCTCCCTTCGCAGGGCTGCCCGTCAGCACATCCAGGCTGGGAGGAAGAACTCCAGTAAATTATGCACGAGCCCCTGGTTATTTTCATTTTCCACATGAACATTTACGTTTACATAGTTTGCATATGTTTACGTAGATTCCATTTTTCCGATGTTCTGATTGGCTGCAGCTAAGGGGCAGGGAGAGAAGGCGGCAAAGCCGGAAAAATAAACCAGCCTGTCTCTTGTGGTATTTGCATGGGAGTGGATTAGTGTGGGCTTTTTCAAAAGAACCGCCAATGTTATCTATTTTTTAAAGCTGCGGGATAAGGCAAATCTTGTTTGGCAGGCCTGAATGAGACCCAGAAGCCATGTGGAAGTCCAAACCAGGATGGTTCACTTCCTTATCCCAGGATATATTGGCAAGGGCAAAAGGTGCCCTTAACATTTGGGGAAGGTGAGAAGATTCAGAAGATGAATATGTCTACTCCTTGAAGGTCTTAATTGGGTGGAAAGGAAGGATAAGTCTATCATCATTTGTATCCTCTGTTCTAATATCATATACATTTAATCAGGGAGTAGCAACAATTTGATTGTGGAGGATAGTATCAGTGTGGAACCAGTTACTAATGTCAATCATACATTCAGAGACTAATTTATCTCCTCATTCTACATGCCATTACCAGCACACAATGTTTTTTAGTCAGGACAACCTAGTCAGTATCTTCATAAAATATCAAAAATTTGAAAAACAAGGAAGCATTTGAAAGCATTTCAATCTTCTAGGGTCACTTTGTGCTCGGAGAAACTACTTTGACAAAGACTTCAACCAAGGCTACCTAATGTTTGAGTTAAGAATGTGTGAACTAAAATTGGTCTACAAATTAAATTATGCCCAACAAAGACCTGTGAATTTATTTCCTCCCAAAATTGGAATAATTAGAAAGATAGTTTTGCTAGTGTTGTGAATTGGTCACTGTGTCAGACAGACAGAAACCTTTATTGGCATAGTTAGAATTAATACATACAACATAGGTCAGTGATGGCGAACCTTTGGCACTCCAGATGTTATGGACTACAATTCCCATCAGCCCCTCCAGCATGGTCAATTGGCCCCCCCCCCCCCCCCCCCCCCCCCCCCCCCCCCCCCCCACCCCCCCCCCCCCCCACACCCACCACCCCCCACCCCCAACACCCCCCACCCCCCCCCCACCCCCCACCCCCCCCCCCCCCCCCCCCCCCCCCCCCCCACCCCCCCCCCCCCCCCCCCCCCCCCCCCCCCACCCCACCCCCCCCCCACCCCCCCCCCCCCCCACCACCCCCCCCCCACCCCCCCACCCCCCCCCACCCCACCCCCCCCCCACCACCCCCCCCCCCCCCCCCCCCCCACCCCCCCCCCCCCACACCCCCACCACCACACCCCCCCCACCCCCACCACCACACCACCCCAACCCCCCCCCCCACCCCACACCCCCCACCCCCCCCCCCCCCCCCCACCCCCCCACCCCCCCCAGCCAATTGACCATGCTGGAGGGGCTGATGGGAATTGTAGTCCATAACATCTGGAGTGCCAAAGGTTCGCCACCACGGACATAGGTGGTACCTAGACCCATTCAAAAGCTATAGCATAAAATAATATATAAAAACGTTAATAAAATTCCCTATTGAGAATGTATTTGACAATTTACTTTGAGCTGTTAGCAAATCTAGACAGCTGGAGATTGGGAGTAGCTAATAAAATGTTTGTTACTTCTGAGGTAACAGCTGGGTTCTGGTTGGCTAGTAAGTAAAAGAAGCTTGTGTTTCTACTGCAAAGACTGTGCTACAGTTCTGAGTAATTTCTTCCTTAGGTGACTATGCAGCTGATATTTCAATAGAATATGAGGCAGTGAATCTGGTTTGCTGTCTGAGGATGGAACTCACTGGGTGAAGTCCCTATCCAATCATCACACCACACCTTGGCTGGGGTAAATCAATTGGCCATAGCCATTCTTTATTAATCACATAGAAGCGTGAGGCGCAGCATGGTTCTTGATCTGATCATATAAATATCACAGTGAAGTTCCTGCAGGTGGATGCCCCATACTGGAGCTCCGCTCTGCTGTGGGGCTCTGCCGGGCGGACGCTCCTGGCAAGAGGTGCTCCCCAGATGCCCTGTTCGGCAGGGCAGTTGCCCCTTGCCCCTGTCTGCCATTCCGGAAGGGAAGGGGTAGCTCCCTAGCTCCCCTCCCCTGGCCCTTCCAGATCAATACTCATGCACCAAAACCAAATTGCTAGCCGGCCCAAGCACATGGCCGGCACAAAGGAGGGCTTGGCCCTTTAAAGGCTTGGCCTAACCCTCCCCTTCCCTGACTGGCCAGCAGGCAGCCAGCGCACTCTCGCTTGCCCTGGCCCAGCAAGGCCACTTGTCTGCTTCTGCCCTTCTTGAGGTCGGAGAAACCCCGCCTTGCCCACCCCGAGTGGCAACTGCGGCCTGTGGTGATTCACAGTCGTCTTTTCCACATTCACATTCACAGACTTTTTCTGAGTATGGGATTCATTTTGATCTACCACTACTGTTGCACTCTGGCTATAACTAATATTTCAAACACGTATATCTATATACATGAGTTTATATCCTTGTTCATATTTTTTATATTTCATTAGTTATAAATACAATCATTTCTTATTTATAACTAATCTATATATATAAAAATCTAACAGTGTGTTTGTCCCTGATGGTCTCCCTCAGAAGCTGCTGGACGGATCACCCCCAAATTTTCACAGGACGTCCCTCCCTGTTGCTGGCAGGTACTCGGACCTTCAAACTGCTGAAAGTCCATACCTGAGCCAGGTAAAACGTCTTTTTCCTGGCGCACCAGGCCACGAAGCTGCCTCTGTTTAACTGTCACCCTTAGAATGTTCGTGCAGCCTGTCTGTCTGTGGCCTGAGGGCTTAGAATGTTCGTGCAGATGGGCAGAGATGAGCAATGGAAACAGTAAATAGGTAATACTGTTAGGTAATATGAGTGGAAGTGAAACACATACACACTTTGCCGTGTGAGACTTCAGGTGGGGTTCCTCCCTCCCACGCAGGTAACTTTCACTCTCTGTGCCTCACCCACTGCTACCACACAACACACACCCAGCTCATCCTCACACACCTCACTCTGCCCTCCCTCACATCCAACTACCACTTACCCACTTCCTCACCCATATTCGCCACAGCTCTCTTTTACTAAAAGCGAGCTGGAGTTTGCCTTTTTCTTCTAAGACAATCCGTGGGGTGTGGGCAAACCAACACTACTGGCTCCACTTCTTTTGCACATGGCCCTTTACGAACCCAGAGAGTTGGCCTCGATCTGAGCGCCTCACCACCCTGCCTCTGCTGCCTGACTGGGATAGCCTCCTTGCCCCAGTTCTGCCTTACCCAAGCCAGGACTGTGCGTGTCAACCAGCCTCATGGACAGCGGGATTTACACTCTGGACAGTTCCGTTGTGGAATGGGAAGGGTTACCTTATACTAAAAAAACAAGACAGCACCATATAACAATGTGCATTGAAAAGAAAAAGAGGGATTCCATTTGAACACCCCAAAAGGCTATGCTGGGGATCATTGGACCTGCATGGACATCTGTGTGGGTTGCGGACTGTGATGAGAAGGATAATTGCCACAGCAACGAGTGGCTGGGCCCGCTAGTGAAATATAAAAAATATGAACAAGGATATAAACTCATGTATATAGAGATATACGTATTTGAAATATTAGTTATAGCCAGAGTGCAACAGTAGTGGTAGTTCTATTGTTATTAATATTTACTATTGCACCCCTTTTCTTATGTGATTCATTTTGATCTGCCATATAGGACTGCTGAGGCTAGTGTATTTGTTCTACCTTGCATAAAAACTCTTCAGTGGCTAGGATCATCCAGAGAAGAAAAATAGTTTGAACAAGAGGTATGTTTTGATTTTATTCCAACATACTGAGGGGAACAAATTTTTGGGTCTGGGGGTAATTTCATGATTGTACAGTCTTCATTTGATTATTCTCAGAATAGAACATTTATCAAGGTGGAGTAGAGAATTGAGGTCAATTTCTATGTGGACAATCTTTTGATAGATCTTTATGGACCATTTGGACTGACAGCAATTCTCTAGCAGATAAGATATTACACTTGTGGTTGATGTTTGGAAATGTATCCTTAGCCAATATTTAATTTCTGTAATCCAAGCTCTAATTTCTAGTAAACTTTGATTGGTTTCTTAGCAGATAGTAAGGTAAGTGATACAATTCGGTAGATGTACTAATTGATGAAAGAACCAAGATTGAATTTGCTCAACTTCTGCAGAGTAAGCATGCATCCAAATGGATATTGAATGTAAGTGTTGGGATATTATTTTTGAGTTGAAGATTCGGAGTGAAGCCAGAATTAACTGATTCCCTTGAGCATTTTGCCAGATTTATCACTCGGACTCTGTTTGGCTCAGTTCAGGTTGCAATAAAAGTTGAGGCCTAAGTATTTAAACCACTTTACTGGTTCTATTATTTTATTGCCAATAAAATTGATTAATGCCACCTTTTTGCAAAGAAAATAATTTTTGATTTTTTAGAACTGATGGCAAAATTGTTTTGTTGGCAAAAACCAATAAAGATACCATTTTAAGCCAATTGGCATCTGGGCAAAATTTGTAGTCTCATAAATGTACATGAGTAGAGGTATTGGGTGGCAGCCAAATTTAGGTGGGCAGCTATCAATATCTTCAAAATAGAAAGCAAGATTGTTAATATACAAGTTATATATGTGGGGCAGGGGCAAGGACACAATCTTGTCTCATGTCTTTTTTGACTGGAATCTTTGATGTTTGGTCACCACTGATGGTCATTGTATTTATATGTACTATATATTTGGGCTCTATAGAACTATATAGTGCTGTTGTCCCATATTTATGGCCCTTTGCTCTTACTGTTTTCTCATGACGTATCTGCATATTTGCCAGTTGAAGACAACACTTCATGCATCTGATAAAGTAGGTTTCAATCCTGAAAAGCTTATTGTCATGCCCCCATAGGCTTTTGTTATTTTCCCATTAAGCTTCAGTTTCCCCATAGTGAGCATGGGTTTAGTTCATTGTAAAGTCTTCTAAGGGAGGGAATTTTAGTTAGCCCCATCCCAAGAGACAGTCTTCCTCCTTTACCCAGCAATCCCCTGTTTTAGTACTAGCCAGTCAGTCAGTCAGAGCAAGGTGCCAAGGGTAGCTGGAGACTGTAATATTCGTGATGTTTATGGTGGTCCATAGCAGTTTATGGTGATCCATAGTAGTCTATAGTGATATATAACGCACAAGTTAAGGTTAACAGCAATTAGAATTAGACAAACACTGAAGGAACTAAAAGGAAGCAAGGCACAGTGGACTTTCTTGAAAGCAACCAAGAGAAGACACAGTCTACAGCTTTAAATCTGCTCAAGACAAGCAAGTACTTTGATTTAGACAGACCCAAAGGAAGAGTTAGGGTCTTAATTTTCCTAATAAACCTATTGTTTGAACTGTTGAACCTGGCTTGTGTCTCCTCCACTCTGTCCTAGCCAAGTACAGGGCCCCAAAAACAGATTCATGTGGGGGGCAGAACAATTATGCCACCAATTTTTTTAACATACAGCAAGACTTTTTTTTTTTTGCTACAAGAGGTTGACACAGCTATACTGCTGCAGGTAGCCTGATTCATATTAATAAACAAGAGTACATTCCCATCTGATTACTTATGCAATAAAGTTTCTGCTATGACTTCCTTGTTTGTTTAGACACAGGCTGAACTCCCTTAGCTTTAATTTGGAATGCTTTTGTTTCATTGGTTAACTTTTATTTTCCTTGTGTTTGATGCTTTGCTTTTTTAATTTTGTGTGAGGGTTTGATCAGTTCTGCTGATTAGCATGCAACTATTGCAGCCGCATGGTAACAGCTGGAAACCTGGAACATGACAATGCTTCCAGAAGCAGTGAATAATTTGCTGCTAGCAATTTGCTTCACTTCACCTGAAGATCTCAAATCACTTCATGAGGTAGGAGCTGAACAAACATTAATTTCCCAAGTCTTCAAATAGGCCCCAGGGTTTTACTATGGCTGAAAAAAAATTAAATAGAAGCCACAGCAGGCTCCTTCCCTCTCCCAGGTTGTTGTTTTTGGACTGATACCAATTCCTACAGTGAGAGAAATATATATGCCATTGTCAACAAAGCAGCTTGTACATTTTCAATGGACAACCTGCACTAGGGACATTGTTTGGTATAGACGAGGGGCCATATTTGACTTGCCAAGATACTCCCTAGTCTGCAAAATATTGTGTTCACTGTTTACGGCAATTCATAACAGACCACACATTTCAGAAGAAAAGGCATCAGGATTCAAATGCAGTAGGACCGGATAGGCTGTGAAACTTGCGCATCTGCTTAACTCCACTGGACAAATTGTTTTGAATATGCATTCAGCCATAGCTAGCCTGCCTCTGTGGCACCATGTTGGGGGGTGGGGTGAACTTTCCCAGAGTGGAGCTAACATTAGTCGGCTCCCTCCTGGGATAGAAAGCCTGGAGTGCAGTGCCAGGGCCCCAGCCCTCAGATTTTTTCCACCCTTTTCGTGGTGTAAAGAAGACTGTTCACCTGTTCTCTTCTGTACTTCAAAATCATTGCCACAGACGGCCAGAGGTTGCTACTGGAATAATAAACTCATCAGGGTCAGATGACACCCACACCAAATACATTGCCTCTTGATGCTACTGTAGTTTTGTAGCAACTGTCTCTGGCTTAGCTCCTCAGTCTCCTGACTTTGATGCCAAGATACAATCCATGTCAACTGCATGCCTGTGTATTGAAACATGTGTTTGTATATGTTTGACAATATACCTACACTTGTGTTTCCCATATCCTATGGTTCCCACATCAGAAATGCTATCATTGGGGTCATTACCAGTTCTAACTTTTCCTTGGTTTGGTGACTGTACAATCCTTTTGTACAGGAAACACCAGCCTACCATCTGTTTGCTGGAACTGTCAAAGAAACCACTTGTAGCTTATAATTTAAGTGCTAAAACTGGGATCTGCCCAAGTGTTCTATCTGGAACCATATGCAGATTTTGGCAACATCAGGAAGTTTTGTAAGCCTGCCACAAACAGAAAGCTATTTAAGATCAGAATGGCCTATTCTTGGTCCAGCAAGCTTGTAGTTAAAAGATTACTTTTTGTGTGGGTATTTTTGGTCAAATCTTTGTGGCAATAATAAACAGTTTTCATGATTGCATAGTAAATCTATCTATCTATATAAAAATCTATCAGTGCGTTTTTCTGCTGACAGGTAGTCTCCCAAACGACTGGACCGATTGCTTTGAAAATTTCACACAACATCGCATTTGCATGTGGCCAGGTTTCCATACTGTTTCCACACCTCCTGTTGTGTACATGTCACAATTGTGACAGTTATTGTGTACATGCCACACTGTGACAGTTGGAACCACAGTTCTGTTCCGCAACAGCGCCATCTGCTGGCGTCAAAGCAACACCCTCTGATACAAGGGAAACAACCATGCCTTCCTTGAAAACCGCTGCCTTATGGAGTGAAGGGGATGGGGCGGGCCATCTTCACATGGCCCACCCACCCTAGCGGAGGAAGGGGAAGGTGAGGGAGGGTCCAGGGGTTTGCTGGACCAAACGCTGTGAAATTTGAACACAACGTAGCTAATGCCTCCCAGCGTGTTTTACGCTAGATAATTCGCCTGCAAGGAAAGGGAGTGAAAGGAACAGGACCAGCCACCTGCACATGGCCCACCCACCCTAGCAGAGGAAGGGGAACGTTAGGGAGGGACTGGCCAGGTTGCCATGCAAGGGAACGGGAGAGAGGGAGGGGAGTGAGGGGACCTCTCTCCCTTGCAATCATTGTGCAATGACACATGTTCGAACTGTTCACTTCCCCTTTTCTTTCTTTTCCACTTCACCAGACTCAGCCACGGCAACGCGTGGCTGGGGCCTCTAGTTAATAATAAGAAAATGTGATCCCCCCCCCCCCCACCCGTTCTGAATCTCATGGGTGGCCATTTCCCCTTCAGGCTGTTCTGATCTGTGGACTGTTAGCTTCTACAGTGCATTTGACAAACCACAACCTTGGAATGGACATACCTTGTGATAAAAGGTTTCACATTCTGTATACTTTTATCAAAAGTTCCTGAAGAATGAACAACCAGACAGACAAGCCAAAACAAGGAATACCATTTTCTAGTGAAAATGTTTCCTGCTTTTTGGAGTTGAGGATTGGCTTTCCTTCTCAGATGGGTTGAACAGCTGCTAAAGAAGGTTCCACTGGTTTAATTTAATTTTTTTTTACAAACTGTGAAAAGATTAATGAGAGGAAAGAATTTTTAAAAACTTATCTGGAGAAATAAGTAGTCACATAGATTATGTAAAGAGTACAGCTGAGTGACTTGCCAGATTAAGAGTTCATGTTTCCAATATGTGATATGGAATGGCCTCATCCTCTCTACCCACAGGGACTGTTAGAAGCTTTAGAACAATTTGGGCAAACTGCCTTATGGACTATTTGGCAAACTCAAAAGTGAAGGATGAGGCAAAATTGGACATAGTTCAAGCAAACCAATGAGGCACATATTAGCTAAATCTGAGCCAGCAGCAAAAAAAGTACTGGTCACACTGGCAGATTGCTAAATATGCAGAAGCCGGGGAAACTCCGATTTAGCGCAATTTCTTTCACTTGACAAACATGAGTAGCTCTACATCACTCAGCAAATCTGGATTCAACACACTTGACAGCTACTATTTTTAGCTCTGAGAGGAGGGGTGTGCCTGCAGTCACACAAAGATGATTAAATTTTAGTAAGCTTTCAATGGAGCTATAAATACAGAACATACTATTTCAGCAGAGGGAGTAGTACCTGAGGGGAGAGATCAAGAGGCAGAATGCTAATGTCCTTTAGTCAGATGTGTCTAGACAACTTCTGAAGCACACTGTGTTTAAGTTCTTAAGAATTCTTCTTTAAAAATTACATCAAAGTTAGGTACTGATTTTCTAACAGAGATCAGCTCCACTTGGAAATGAATACTTATGCTTCCACAGTGTCTGTAGCTTTATTAAATGAATAAAGGCAATTCAGTTAGACCTGTCCAGTACTGGTTTGCTTGATAACTTTTTTTCCCCATGCCTACCCCACATTTATGCTATTTAATGGACTCCTTGAATATGTCCTTTAATGGACATCAATGAATGAACAAAGAACTACTTTGACTCACACTGACTTACTTTATGGTTCATCAAGACCTTATCAGCCTACCTTAGGAGCTACATATATGCGTGTATGATGCCATGAGTCTCATCCTCATTTAGTCTATGCTAGACACATTTACTGAAAATGGAGCCTGCATATGGAATGAGCTAAATCCTCCCCCCTCTTCTATCTTACTTTGCTCTGTGCTTAGAAATATTTTCCAGTATGATATTGAAGCAGAACTGGGGAAAATGTTTAAAGAAGTTGAGAACATCAAGGTTTACAAAGTCTTAGTGCCCCCTTCCCCCTTATCCCTGTATGCTATTTTGAGAAGAAAAATAGACTCTATTCCCTTCTCCAATTATCTGTCATGTCCCCACAGAAAATACTATTTTTTAAATATCGGGGGTGGGGGGTGGGGACAATGGAAGACAATTGCCTCTATTGTGGCTGTAGCTCTGACTGGCATGCCTACATATACATCTTTAGTCTTTTAGAAAACAAATGAAAACGAGTAATAAATGCTGAATTCTTGTGTAAAATCGTATATCTGTATATGTACTTTTATCCACCATCCTGGGGAAAAATCATTTGGATTATTTATCACAGAATGATTTTTCCTAATTGAAAACAAGCACAAAAAAGAGAGAAGGTGTTGGTGATATAAAATGGATTTGGCTGTTGTATGATTTGGGAGTATGTGCTAAGAGTATCAAAGGAATGGGGAAAGATGTAGGCAGATGATTAAGTCATCTTGAATCCAGGCTGCAAAGTCCAGATAACAACAAAATACAATTGTGAGTCATGTGATTGTCAAGCGACATCAGCCTCCAGATCCCACAGCCACAATTGCACATATAGTACTTCCCATTTACACCCTATCTTTTTTTCATGACTGCTTCAAGACAAGAACTGCGATAGTATACAGTTATATGATAGCAACTCCTGCAATGTGCTTTCAAGCGTTCAGGGGCTGAATGAATAATCCTAGGGAAAATTCCTCAGGACTTTCATTTAGTGAGCTTGATGGCATTTTTATATTAGTGTGTAAAATACTAATTTTGCAACTCTCTAAAAAAACCCTTTTTTAACAGATCTATCCAGAGAGACAAAATGTGAGAACTAACACTGAAATTTGCAGAGCTCCACTGCAACAAATCATTCTGGCCTAGTACACTGTGTTATATTTACTGTTTTTCATTTGGACAATGTGTCTTCTGCAAGTGCTTAACCCATCATGGGGAACAGTGTTGCCAAGAATATGCATGTACAAAAACAAGCAAATGATCACAATCCAAAGGAAGACCTTCTGCATTCCTATTAAAATTAATTGGATCAGGAGTGAGCAGTGCCCATAATGTGTTCTGGACTGTAACCATTCTCTCTCTTAATATTCACTTATGGATCATCTTGGTCAAATCACATGAGTGTTGAATTTGCATGCTTTCTCCTTACCTTCCTTCTCTCATGTTTTTATCATAAATTCCAATGTCCCATGTAGTATGGGAAATTGTGCTGAGACTCAGGACATCCATGGCTTAAATCTTACTTTATGATGAACTCTCTCCATAACCTCAGGCAAGTTGCTCTCTCAATCCCAGTCCTAATTGGCAGATGGAGGATAATTATACTTACTCATTTTACAGTGTTCTTATAATGATTATAACAAAACAAAGAGGGACCCACAAGGAACTTGCATGGTAGGAGGGTTCTCGGTTGCAGTGGCACTATGATACTGCCCTACTTGCTCTGCCACCTGATCCCCACTAGTGCTGTCTCTTCTCTACTTGGCCTTTCCCTTTGTTCCTCATCCCTCGCTTGCCTGCCATCACAACTGCTGCCTTGGTAGTGGAGGGGGGCAGTAGTGGCTTCTGCTCCTCCCCCACCTGCCTGTAACTTTGCTTCCCTGGTGGCACCAGAGTCTATGCCCACCTCTTTGTCCTCCTTTCCCATCCACCTGCAGCACTGCAGCTTTGGCGGGGTGTGTCTCAGCTCTAACTATTGTTTGTCCCTGCCTTTGCACTAGACTGCAGCTTTGCCACTGAAGTGTTGATGGGAGGTGATGTAGTTCCCACTCCTCCCCTCTCCTCACCTGTAACTTTTATACTACGCCTTCTGAACTGTGACTGGTCCAGTGTCACTCAGCAGGGAAGTAGGGAGGAGCAGTAGGGAATCAAACCCAGTTCTCCAGGCCTGGCCTCAACAAGTTACCCTCAAAGGCCAAATAGTCCTGGAAAAGGCCCTAATGCCTCCTCCTGACCTTTCTTGATGAAGAGAAGAGAGCAGAATAGGGTTATCAGTTCCAGGAGTGTGAGGAAGGTGGGGTTTCAGTAGGGGAGGGACTTCAATAGAACATAATTCTATAAAGTCTAGCTTTCAAAACTGCCATTTTTTTCCAAATTAACTGATCTCTGTCATTTGGAGGTCAAGTTGTAGTAGCAGGTGATCTTCAGTCACTACCTGGAGGTTGAAAACCTAGAACAGAGGGCTGTACCAATTGGAACAAGAGACAAAGAAAAAACTATGGTGCAGTGGGAAGACAATTTTATTCCAATATGCTAATAACCTGTACGTGTTACACATTAAACTTCTTCATATCAGAGGCTTATTGCCTATAGGGACATGGGGTCACTCATGTCCCTGGGCGCACACCTTTCAGTCACGTGGGGGGCACTGGGTGACGAAATGGTGTGCGCCCCAGCTGCACGCCACTGAGCTCTGTCCCGTGCAGGGAGGCGGGGGGTGGGACTCGGCAGTGGGCGGCCATGTACATTATTCTGCATGTGCGGAAGGGGCCTAAGTGTGTGTGTGTGTGTCATATTCAGAGGTGGAATCCAGCAGATTCTCACAGGTTCCCAAGAGTAGGTTACTAATTATTTGTGTGTGCCGAGAGGGGGTTACTAATTGGTGATTTTGCCACGTGATTTTTGCCTTAGTTACGCCCCTCCTCTCAGCAGTAGTGCACAGAACTTGAAGCAGTCTAGCAGGAGGTGCACCGGTGTGCGTGGCAGCCTGCGCCTGTGTGCATTCGTTTCCCGCCCAAGGACTGGTGCAGTGGCTGCATCCTTGCCACAGCCCCGCCCAGGAATGCCCCACCCAGCAATGCCTGGCCACGCCCCCATTGTGCCTCGCCCAGCCCCATTGGCGCTATGCCACAGTTTGAATCCCACCACCATGGGAATCTGTTACTAAAATTTTTGGATCCCACCACTGGTCATATCATATCATATCTAGTAGGAGGGCTACCGAGAGCCCCAAAGGTTGCAGCCCCCTTCCTGGAATTTTATCCATATAAAGTCTCTCCTCCCCCAGCAGCCTTGTGTGGCATAACAGTGCCACTGAATGATTAACTTGTCACTGAAAAAAGAACTGACCTTCCCATATGGTTTACAGGCTCATTTGACCTTCTTTTGTTTGCTGAAGGTCTTCTCCATTACTGCCCAAATATGAGCAATTACAACAGGAGCTCAATGAGAGCATAATGCCTGACCCATTCTTACAATTCAAGTGTTTTGTCTCTGGTAATACAGAATGTTATGCTTCCAAGATGTGGCCTCGTATTACATTTTGACAACTCCCACTCTGCTGAGATTCAGAAACAAAGCAAAACCATACTAGAAATGCTGATCCTGTATTTATTTGGATAGGAACAGTGACAGTCTACTGTTATTTGATTTGTTTTGCAGCCTGTCTGTCACTGAAAATATTTCATACAGTGGACTTCACTGAACTTCACTAGAACGTCTCTAAAGTTCGTTACAACTTCTCTAAAGCAGAATGTGCAGTCACTGTAAACTTCTACAGGATGTAAATAAAAGTTTCTTTCAACTGCAAAAATCCTGAGAAACATTATTTCTTCAAAAGTGCTTCAGTGGTCCATGCTTGTAGCTACAGTTTTGTATTTGTTTAGTTGACACAAGTTATCAAGGTTCTGTTGCTGATTTCTCATACAAGTTTATTTATTTATGTTTCTCATACAAATTTGTTTGTTTATATTTATTTATTTATTTTATTTATATCTCGTCCTGTCCCCGCAGGATAGATTCTTTCCAATGTAGACAAAATTTGGAAGTTCAGATTTTTTTTTTAAAAAAAAAATCATTATTTTTACTATGGCAGAATTGTCTGCAAAGGGAGAATCTTGATTTAGTGTTATAATGGACTTGGCTAGGTCACTTGTATGGGATTTGTAAATTGGCTTCCTTTGCTGTCTAAATCTAAGAATATGACTATATTCATAGGCAGTTTAAGGAACAAAAGATGTCACCTCTTTGGCTATTGGTAGTTGTCCAGATCACATGGTCTTTCTTGTCTGCTGTGTGCTTTGTGCAGAAAGTAGGTCATCAGAAAAGCGGAAATTCACCAAGTGTGTCTGGTTTTTTTCCCCCAACTTCAGAGAAAACACATTTGAAAAAACTCTGGTATATTTGTATCCCTTCTCTTTGTTTCTTTAATTTCTCATACCACATGACCCTCCCTTTGGTTAAAACAAATAATTTTAATCAACACCATGAACAAATATGTCTGTGCATAGATATAATTAATGTACTAGTTTAAATACTTAGAAGTATATAAATGATAAAGATTTTAAAACTTTATAAAGTCTCTCTAACAATTAGAAAATTTAAATTGGAAGTCATTATATAATATGTACTTAATATAATGAGGGGAAGATCTTGATGTAAATGTCTGTTTTCTATTATTTACTTTTCTTCTTTTTTCCTTCTCTTGTATGTTTAATAAGTGTTAAAAATAATAATAAATATTTAAAAAACAAATATGCATTTGTTTGTTTTATCTTTTTATTATGTTTTATTGTATTATTTAATTGTACCCTTTCTTGCATTAATTTTCCAAATCCACTCATTTCAAAACAAATGAGTTTATTTAACCATTCTTCTCTGTAAAATGTGTTCATCCTTTGCTCCTAAGGAACCTTTTCCTTCCTTTTAGCTGTTCTGCTTCTTTTCAGCAGTCCCAAATACGTCCCATAGAAAAATGGCTGTAAAAGGAATTGCAGTGGATGAAAGATGTGTTTTCTACTAGGAACAAGAATGACCTTTGGGTTCATTCACAAAATGTTCTGGCTTTCACAGTTCTTGTAAACATTATGTC
Source organism: Sphaerodactylus townsendi (assembly GCF_021028975.2). Lineage (NCBI taxonomy): Eukaryota > Metazoa > Chordata > Lepidosauria > Squamata > Sphaerodactylidae > Sphaerodactylus > Sphaerodactylus townsendi. The sequence goes on from NC_059427.1 coordinate 63,637,159, forward strand.
CAGGAGCTTTCCCACTTTGCATTTTTTAATTGTTCTATACCTGCATTCAATTCAGTGTTTTGTATATAAAAGAGGCCACGACATATGTACCACACTTATTGTCTGGTGCCCTGGCCTCTGGACTTCCCCAACCACCCCGGCACCCCTGCCCCAAGCTACTTACCTGCAGGACTTGGCAAGCTACAGAAGGACTCACTAGCAGAACTTTAAAGGCGGAGGCCCAGGAAGGGCCCAATCAAAGAAGTGGAGTTGTAGGGGAGAAGGAAGCTTATAAAAGACTCAGGGAGCCAGAGGGTCAGGAAGGAGAAGGCTAGTTGATGGCTGTCTGCTGTAAGGCCAGTCATCCACTAGCAGTGGCTCTCTGGGGTGCTTCCCAGGTTGAGAATGCTTGAGACCAGAGGAAGGTGCCTGAGGTGACAGGGAGCCCTGGTCACAACACTTATTTCCCTTTTGACCAAAAAGTGGCCCTACTTTTTATAATGCCTGGAAAGCCAGTGGATTACAGTGCCCCCCTGAACAGAGTTACACCCTTCTAAGCCAATTGGCCCCAATAAACTAAGGTATAATTCTGTTTGGGGTGGGACTGATAGATTCTTCCCTTTCAAGCTTCAGGCACTTTGGCAGATAGGTATAATTTTGAGGTACGTCTGTCTTGGATGGGTGGAAATGGGAGAGTGCTTAGCTTGGTATTTTATTGCTTGAGGCTCCAGTGATTGCTATATGAACTGCTGTAACTGACCTTCCAGACCCCAAGTCATTGTTCAGTGAGAAAGTAAACTCCTGAGTTTTTCAGTCATAGTAGTACAAGATGCAGCTGGGAAGCACTGCGCATAAACATGTAATTACTGCTCCTTAAATATCCTGAAAGGTCCACAGCCTCCTGACGCTGAAAACATAACCCTCCTTGTCTGATAATCTTGTTCTCAAGTCATATTTTAGTGATAGGTTCATGTTAAATTCAAAGAGTAATTCAGTTTTTACAGAAATTTTAGAACCCCCTTTTTCTTCTCATTGATACTCCTTTGCTCAGAGAAAGTATACATTTTAGTGCACTCTCTTGCTCCATCTACTAGATTTGTGGAGTTAAACTTATTTATTTATTTATGGAATTTATACCCTACCCTGTATGGAAGTCTCAGGGCGACTTACAAAATTAAAAGCAACAATAAAAGCATCATTGTATAATGCAATCCTAAAAACCATGGAACTACACACCCACATACCTTTCCCCACCCCAGGCCAACATTTGCAATCAAATGTCTCAGTAAGGACCCAAAAGGTCACATTCTGAACCAGTTGAAGTTTCTTGGTCAGGTTCCAGGGCAGTCCTCCATAGGGTGAGTTACAGTAGTCTATCTGGAGGTGACTTGCATAGATCTGGATCATGGACTTTCACTAACCGTGGGGGGAGGGCACTGATCCAGGAGGCATGTAAGGATGTGGGCTACATGTGCACCAAATGCTTGCATATGCAGCACCCAAATCCTCCCAGGTCATTAAACACATAGGGAAAGGCAGGATCCCCTCCCCTCTCTGCCATGAGCTTGATCCATGAGGCTCTTTTACGTGGAGTTGCCACTAGGAACTCACATTTGCTATGTAGTAAAAGTGCCCCTTGAGAATCTATGTAAAATCTAACACATAATTTTGCTCTTAGTGGAATGAATCAACTTTCTTGGCCTAACGTATCTTACAGGGCTGATGAAGGGTTCAATCATGTACATTGTTATGAGCTCTATAGAAGATGAATGGGCCAAAAATGTATGTTAATCAATGGTTTGCCAGAGCTCCTCAATTTTATAGTACCCCAAATGGACTTATTCTAATACAGGGGTAGGGAACCTGCGGCTCTCCAGATGTTCAGGAACTACAATTCCCATCAGCCCCTACCAGCATGGAGAGCCGCAGGTTCCCTACCCCTGTTCTAATACATTATTTAGCTTGAAAATGTTGTACATTTTAAAGATTCTAATCAAGAAATACTCAGGCTAAATTTGGTCTTGTGCTTATCCTACACTTCTAAGACCTTCTGATGTATCATGCACTATCTCATGTTTCCCCCAGTGACCATAATTGTTAATTCAGTAAAATAAGTAACAATTATGAGGTCTGCTTTTTAAAGACTTAGGAAACTTTTTTCTTAATAGACAACATTATTTGAAATCTTAGGGGCCTGCTCTCTCACACACAGTATTGAACAGATGTTTGAATACTGAATGAGCAGTTCTGTCTCCTGCTAAAATAATTGCAGTAGAGGAAACAAAAGCAAGAGGGATTACCCTTTCTTGGAAAACTGTTACAAAATTATATTTATAATATATGTCATATAAATGTCATGTCTGACTGGCCCAAGGTCCCTCCAAAACTTTCAATGGCAGATCTGGAAACTCAACTGCACCACACTGACTGATAGCTCAGGAAAATGTTCCCCCCTCCCCACGTTTTGTGAAGCAGAGAATGTTTTCCACCCTGCCTGTTTGTGTTGCCTTTCATACATTATTCTCCTGCTCTCCAATTTATCATCACAATCCTCTGACACAGGTCTGGCTTAGAGTGTTTGCATGGCCTACGGTCACCCAGCAAATTTCCATGGCAGAAGTGGAATTCAAACCTGGGTCTCCTAAATCCCAATCAGACACTAACTGCTACACAACACTGACTCTAATTGTCAAGTCACCAGGCAACCCATGCTTCCTACTCTCTTCCTGGCAGTTCAAAACAGTAGAAAGAGAAAACAAATTTAAAAACTGCCTTTGGGCCAACAGTAGCACTTTGGGGAACCTGCATTCCTCTCTAGGAAAACCATAGAGTTTCTTGTGATTCCTAGAGAGCTGTGACATAATTTCAGGATTTTCCCTGGTAGTGACATCATATAAGAAGAAGAAGAAGAAGAGTTTGGATTTATATCCCCCCTTTCTCTCCTGTAGGAGACTCAAAGGGGCTGGCAATCTCCTTGCCCTTCCCCCCTCACAACAAACACCCTGTGAGGTGGGTGGGTCTGAGAGAGCTCCGAAAAGCTGTGACTAGCCCAAGGTCACCCAGCTGGCGTGTGTGGGAGTGTACAGGCTAATCTGAATTCCCCAGATAAGCCTCCGCAACTCAAGCGGCAGAGCTGGGAATCAAACCCGGTTCCTCCAGATCAGAGTGCACCTGCTCTTAGCCACTGCTCTTAGCCACTACGCCACTGCTGCTCCCTAATATACTCATTAATGGCATCCCTGTGTCCAGCCTCCCAGACTCCAGCTGGATCTGATACCGGTAGTTATTTACTCAAATTTGTTTTGGCACAGAGAGGATATTTTCCACCCACCCTGCCCATGCTGTCTCTATCTTCCCAGCTTTTCATGAACCTCGGGATGTTCTAATGTCATTATGTTCTAATGTTCATTTTTACACTCTCACAGTCTTCTTCAAGGTGGTTGCCAAAATTGGTGGTTTCCAATTTTGAGGTGCCTAGAATTATTTTCTGCCGAATTATGCTGCCAAAGAAGGACAGACAGAATGTTTTTATTATTATAGATTTGTATCTCACTTTATCACCTTAGACTCAAAGGGCGATTCCGCACACGAGTAAAATAGGTTCGACCCAGTTCCCTGAGAAGGGTACTAACCTAGGTCGAAGCCATTGTTGTTCCCCACTGCAACCAGGGCAGGATCATCCTGTGCCTCTCCGCCGCTCCGTTCTGATTGGCTACTGTTCTACGGCCATGTTCAGTCTATCCCCACACACGTTATAAAAAAAACTGCCACAGGAATGGAGGGACGAAGGTGGCGTTTTTTGATTGGCCACTTACATTGGTACACGGAAATTGTGCGCTGTTTGTGCGACCAGCCATCGCTTCAAACGCAAGAAAGAAGAGGGGGAAAAAAATTAGGCGCGATTTTCGCCGCAGCGGTTCTCCAGCTATATGCATGCCCGAAACACTCAGCTGTGATTGGCTGAATGGGGGACTCCTGGCACCAGAGATTCCGCACTTTACTGGAATCGAGCTGAGTTTGAGCGTGGTTCCCTGAAAAAGTAGTAGTTCCCAACTGGAGTTGGAAATTTGACTGTTACATGGGGCTAAGCTGGTACAAAACCACGTCGATCCCAGTGGTTGTGCGGAGCACTTAGGTCGAACACAGGTCAGACTTAGGTCGATAATGCAAGTGCGGAATCGACCAAAAAGTTCATTTTCTCTCATGTTCACCTTTTGCTTTGTGTCATGCTATTTTTATACTTTTTAATAGTTTTCTTGTTTCTGCTTCTTATAGAAGTTGAGTTGTAGCTGCAGAGAATATTAATCCCAGAAAATCATTCTTATGACAGGAAACATTGCCTGCATTTAAATAAATGTTAATTTGTTTCCAAAGCAATAAATGTTAGTTTGTTCTCATCAAGTAATAGACAAAATGAGTAAATTTTCCCAAGAGAGCTTAAAAAAATTATTAGATAAGACAACTGTCATTTTGGTAAGTATACACGATATTACTGTTATGACAAGTGCTGAAAAGTGCATCTGTAATAACATGCGAAGCCAGAAGCTTCAGTTTGAATCCCCAGATGTGTCACACTTTACATTGGAAAGCACAGATGAAAACAAGGTCCTGTTAAAACATGAAACAAAACCAATCAGTGCAGTCACTATCATGTTTGTGAAGTGCTTGGATACTGAAAAGATGCACATACTCAAAAGTATTATCATTGCAATCACTACAAATTGGGACCCAAGACAGATTATTGGGGGGGAACCCTTTGCAAATCACCCCCATTTCTGTTTCCAGGATTTTGTAAGTTCTTAGGTGCATGAGCAGTCCCTTTCCCATCCGTACCTGTGTTTTCTCCCTGTATTTGATTTTCAGGTACTCTCAATAGTCTCCAACTCTTGGGCATGTTCAGTCCTCATCAGGATTTTTTGTTGACTGTGGGTGGCCTAGTTTTACTGCTTGGAGGATTGGCACAGAGACAGTCATTCTACTGTTAGATAACACGATTGCATGCACAGACATTAAAGACTATTCTGTTTTCAGAACCGTTTTTTTTTCAAATAAAGTTGTGACATAAAGCTGTTTCATTGTAAGGTCAGCCTTTGGAATTGATCCAGAAACTAATGGCCTCTGAAACTGAAAGGAGTCCTCTGAAATCCCAGTTTCACCAATAGCTAAAACGCATGGGTTTATAATGCTGTAAGAACTTCCAGGCAAATACATTTTTTGAGGTACTAAATCTTCTGAGTCAAGAAAAAATCATTGTAAATCTCTGGTTATCAGCACTGCAGTTTGGCTGGACAATTAGTCCCATCTGCTTACAACAATATTAAACTTCATTCTGAAAAGGCACTAACATTTGCTTAAACAAGCCCTTCCATTTCCCAACACTGCAGTCACTTCGTTGCCTAGGAGTTTGTTTCAGAATGCAGCATCATTCAAACAGAGAGCTGGTTAGCTTAATAGAGCTACAACAAATAAAAAAGGGAAGCTCTGTCGATATCAGCCTAAGCCTGGAAAACTAGACCAACTTGAATGGCCAGAATTCTCAGGTTGCACACCTTGCCTCCTGAAGATAAAGAGACCTTGCCTTCTGACGGGTGCTCAGATTCCTGGAGTCAGCATTCTGAATAGCAAGACATTTTGACTCTAATAGCCTAGCAGGCCCAGTGCAACATTTAGCTTCTTTTTGTATATAGGATGAATAGAAGGGCAGGCATGCCATCACAAGCATATCCAGCAGGTTTTATTTACAACAGACATTATACTGGTGTTTAACCCCTGTAAAACTGAAGAGAAGCACCTGTTGTTTATTTAGCAGTGGTAAACATGAGGCATTGCAAGGACAGCTTTCAATATGGTCTTAACATCAAGGGAATAGTAAACCTACTCTATATAAGTGAGCTTATTTCTCAGGTCACATAATATTTGAACTCCTTCTGTGGGAATTTCCCATCTGACATCTTGTTCCCCTGTGAAAGACACATTTTGCATTTCTTTCCATCATTTTAACAGAGCTTTAGCAAAACTGGTTTAGAATTGTGTAGTTTAATGGAGGCCTAGTACATTTATTGAAGTTTACTCTGATCTTTTCTTCAGAGTCTGAATTGGTCCCAGGCAGCCGCCGGCTTCATTTTTAGCAGGGTTGACTTGAATCTGATTCACAAGGAACAGCTTCATTTTCCTTTATAAATGTTTAGCTTTGATTTGTTTAGCAACAGTGTTGTTCTTGTTGTTGTTGTTTTAAACATATAACAGGAACATTAAAATATGACATGTGCAACAAAGTCTGTACAGAGGAGAAAGGATTTTCCTCAATTGTTCCCCACAGCCTCAGTGAGGAGTGGACACTCCAGCTTTCTTCCTTTTCCTACCTAGAGATATCTTCAGAGATGAACACTCATTAATGTATCCTCTGTGATTATCTTGCCACCATTTGAATGACAGTATATTCCAGGAATATCCCTGAGGGTTGGAGACCACAGCATCATCATGATCACAGTTGCTGCCAGTATGGGAAAAATCCCTAGGTGGGATGCCCTGAACACCTCAGAGGAAGGATGTGATAAAATGTGGCATCATAGCATGGCTTCTATGTAATGAGAGATCTACCTGTGGATATGCTGGTACTGACAACCAAAAGGGGTAGGGAGAGAAGAGTTGTACTTTGAAGAGTATGCTTGAAACACTTGAGGAGCTCTAGAGATTCTGCCACCATCTCAGATTCCCCTTGGTTTCAGCTGGTGGTTATGCAAGAGTTTTAGTGCCTCTGAATGTGGAAGTTCTGCACAGTTTCATCACTCAAGACAGATTTTTCAACAGCAAGTCAAGAAAGTAGATTCTGAGTTTGTGCCTATAGCAGCCCACAGCAGCTTCCGGCCTTGGCTACCCAGGCTGATGAATGATCACCATATAAATTCAAAAGACTACATCATCTCTCTCTCTCTGAGAAGAACCTTTGGGTCATCCAGGGGTTACTTTGGGCTGCACCCTTAGCAATTAGAGGACAAATCTGCAGTGCTTGGAGTTCTTGAAGATACAAGTGTGAAATAGGCATTCAGAGGAAGAGATGGAAATTCAGGCTTGCTGGTGCTGTGTCTTACTTAGGTAGGTTTGATATTTATCCAAATTGGCTATTATTTCTGGCAATGCTTGGGAGAAATACAAATGAATGAGTGGAGGGTAGTAAAACATTATTCACAGCAGTAATGAAACACTTTGAATGCATTTTAAGTCATATGTCACTTAAAACACTTTTAATTGTTATAACAGTTGTTAAACATTTTGAAAGCATTTTGAAAAAGTTTTCAAAAAAATTATTTCTGATGTGTGGCATGGCCCATTGCTGTGTTCAGATTTGTGAGTTGGGACATGTTCTATAATGTGACGGTGACTTTGAGATGACTTGGTGCAAAAAACCTATTTTTTGGTTGTAGTGGGGGAGGGTGGCCTTTGGTCATGGTGGGGGAGGGTGGCTGCCCATATGGGTGTGTGTGTGTGTGTGTGTGTGTGTGTGTGTGTGTGTGTGTGTGTAACTGAGATTTTGCCCTGAGCTACATAAGATACGGCACCTTTTTATTGCAGATTCTCCCTCTCCACCGCAGTGTGCGTCGATTGAGGGGCTTGAAGTTAATCCCGGTATCAAACAATGCAACATTTCCCTCAAACCCGCAATCTGCTCTGCACTTCTTTTGTTCTTCGTTTTGATTGACTGGTGTGTTGTGTTGGGGCTAGAACAACACTTCTCCCTGCTTGTTTTTTTTTAATTGTGCAGCTTCATAGAAGCGCAGGTAGTCTTTTTTACCTCATGCCAGCCATGGCAACCCCCCGTTGTTGCTATGCATTATGCACACTTGCTCCCCTCTCTTTGCAGGAGTGCATCTTCGTAGCCACGACCAGCACACACATGCACACAAAAAGGCTTTGTGTGCTCTGTGCCCAGTCCGTTGTGCTCTGATTGGCTGGAACATTTCACATCACTCCCTAGGGCAGGAAAAATAAACCTATTGTTTTCCCTGTGTCTCTCCACCAATCCAGCCTCGGCCTGTGTTTTTCAAAAAGTTGCACCTTCCTGCTGGTTTTTGAAAAATGCGGGATGAGGGGCAGAGCGTGTGCCAGGACCGGGATGGAGCTGAGTTGGGCACTGAAGCTGGGGGATTCCTTGCCCAAGCCAGGATTTTTATTGTGAGTGTCACGGGATTTGGGTGCTGTGTGGTTTCCGGGCTGTATGGCCGTGTTCTAGCAGCATTCTCTCCTGACGTTTCCGCTACCATCTGGGTGCTGTGTGGTTTCGGGCGCAGCATGGCGCGTGTTCTAGTGCTGGCATCTTCAGAGGATTCCAGCCACAGATGCGGAGCGGCGTCAGGAGAGGATCTGTCTAGAGTACTCCATAAGCAGGCAGCCACTACTTTACCCGCTTCTTTAAGTGATTCCGGCCGTGAAAGCCTTCGACAATACATTGTCACGGGATTTTTTGACCATGGGAAAGCAGGAGCCAGCAGGAGCCCAGGTATAAGAGCTCCTTCATCTTAGATGGAATAAGTCAAAGAGACCCTCCACTGCCAAGAATTTTTTTCTCCATTTCCCATCCCTATAGGTCAAAGAAGTCTTTCCTTAAGTTTCCAGAAAGATACTTCCTATCTCAGACCTCCCAAACCTGTTTTCCCTGCTAGGTATCAGCTTCTAGATAAATCTGGCCTGAAGGAATCCACTTCTAGTCAAATCACAATGACAAATAAACATGTTCAGGTTTGGGATCTTAGCAAGAAATTGATTAAAAATCAAAGAGCTAGTATAAAACCTAGAGCAGTCACTATTTTCTAGGAATCAGAATCAACTGAACAATTGAAACTGCTGGTATTATATAAGCTTTTCATTGGTATTCTATGTTCTTTAAACTGCTGGTATTCTATAAGCTTTAACCACAGGCAGTGTTAAAGAGCACATTTTCAGGCAGGAAAAATAATCCAGCGAACCCTTACTATCAGACTTTCTATTGTTGAGCAGAAGAGTGCAAGCTGTACTCCCGTTTAATGACATTTTCCAGTCTGGAAAAGTAATAATATAATAATTCTTAGTAGACATAAAGCTTCAAAGTGTTTTACATGCATCATAATCTTTACATTGGAATTGTTAGGTAAGTTGGTATTATTAAAGTGTTTTTAAAATATTTTAACCCACAAGATTATTGTTTCTTTTCCTTGTAGCTGAAAGGAATCAGTGTGCTTTTAGTTTAAGATGAGGAGACCCCATTTCAATCACTGAGTTTTAACTCTTCCCTATAATTCTGTTTAGGATTGCGCGATTACATAGGTAGTCGCCTTACCATCTAAGAAATAGACCCAATTTAAAGATAATGCAGGCTATAGCTGCAATTAAAGATACCACCAGACCCTGCTATGTTTGATAGCTGAACAGTGCAGATGTCCAGTGGCACCTGGATAACCAGCAGTAGACAACCCAGCATGGGCACCCCTGGGTCAGAGACCAACCTCTGGAACATATGGGAGGTCACAGATGGGGGGAGCTGGGGCAGTAGAAGGCATGAAGCTGGTCTTATCCTCTCATGAACAAAAAGGCACCGACACAGTTGTAGAACCAGCCAGACTAATAAACGGCAAATCATGAATGTGTTTGATGAGGGCTGTTACCAACTCCTGCTGTCCAGTATGGCACCTGTGCCTATGAAATCTGCTCTAAGGGCCTTGAGGAGACAAGATGAGTCTTCCCTATCACAGCATATTCTGAGTGAAGTAGACATCCATGAAGAAAAGCTGCCTGAGGCAAGATGCTCCATGAGGCACACTGGAATCAGATACTAAGAATGGTGTTGGGGAGGACAGAAATAGTTATGAGTCCAGATAAATCACCACCTGCAGAAAAGCAAAGAAGAGCATGTGCAGTGTTGCAAACACCACAGGCACCATGCTGGCCTCAGCAATTCCTGAAACACTTTACCAGGGTCCACAGTCTCATTGTGGGGGTGAGGAAGGGGATTGCCACAAGACTCGAGGCATATGCTATTGCTATCCAACTGACACCCATTCTGGATGTTCGTGCTCAGTGACTGCAAGTAATGAATGTACAGCTGCTGCTATGTATGGCTCTGCTCCGCTCCTGTAAGTCCCAGAGTAGTTTGCCTAGTTCAGGGGTAGGGAACCTGCCGCTCTCCAGATGTTCAGGAACTACAATTCCCATCAGCCCCTACCAGCATGGCCAATTGGCCATGCTGACAGAGACTGATGGGAATTGTAGTTCCTGAACATCTGGAGAGCCGCAGGTTCCCTACCCCTGGCCTAGTTGATCCACAGAGTTCAGAAGATAGCTCCCAGGCACCTCACCTAACAGTTGCGGCCTGATCACCACCCAAGGAAGAAGTTCCTGTCAATGGAAAATTAATCCATGCAAGCATCCCTTCCCTCCCCCAGTGGCAGCATCTGGTTTCGCGTGAGGGGAATGGGAGATGTGAATGGCCAAGGAGAGGCAGCTAGATTCCTTGCTCTTGCTTACCTAACAGTGCATGGTTATGTCTTTGAATTCAGCATCTAGAGATAGCGTATTTGTGAGGGTTCTGCAATGAGACATATCAGCCACACCATGTGGATTTTGCACTCCTCTTGGGTGTTAGTGCTAAGCGCCTCTGATATTTGGCACAATTATTTTAAGTGTTCCAAATATGGATTAAGTGTTCCAAATATGGCCTTTTGTCAGATAGTGTTCTCATTTCCAAAGAGGTCAAACAGGGCTGCGTCCTGACTCCTACTCTTTTCAATTTGTTTTTGAGTGATCTCCCCTCTGCTCTTTCAGTAGTGAATAGTCATGCTCCAAAATTGGCTACATCCCATGCATCAATTCTGCTCTATGCAGATGATGCTATTTTACTCTCCCGTTCCAGAGTTGGCCTTGAATGTTTAATGAAGCACTGCATGGACTATTGTGAATCCAATAGACTGGTAATTAATAATGAAAATACCAAGGTACTTGTCTTCTCTAGGTGTTTAAAGAAGTTCAATTGGGCAGTGAATAGCATCCAAATTGAACAGGTTAAATGCTATATCTTGGGCTCTTATTTTTTTTATAACCTCTAATGGATAGCCCACAGGAAGGCTGCACTCCTAGCCACATCTAGTAGTATTTCTGCCCTAGTACTGTTCTTCTGCAGCTGCAGCCATTTTTTTTATTCCCCCAGCCCTTTAGTTTTTTAATGCTAAAGTTGCCCTGAAATTGCTCTATGGAGTCCCAATTTGGATTCAAGCTGTTAATCACTCCTTCAACTCTCTTCAAAATTTTCCATAAGATAACAGGACTTCCAAATTGTGTGCCTTTTGCAGCCCTTTGCCTAGAGCTAGGTCAAAGCTCTTTGGAATCAGTCACTTGGCTAAGGGCCTTTAGATTCTGGCAGATTCACTACCGCTCGGATTGCATTTCCCTGGTCTATCGCTTGCTCTCCGATACTCAAGCCAACCTCTGGTTTTCCATAATCTGCCTCCTCCTGCCACTGCTGACTCCAGTGCCTAAAGGAACTTATCCTGGTGATCTAGACATCAATTGTAACAGCATGAGATCTCCAGGTCCCATGTGAAGGTTGGCAACCTTACCCCTCAGGATTACATTGTCTGTGCAGAACTGAGAAGAAACTCTGATGTACAAAAATGTGAGAATAAGAGGCAGTCAGAAAATGATCTCATCCAAAATGCTGGAAATTGTCCGGAGCCTACTAGGGAAGGGTAGTGAAAAAAAGCTAATCAATCAATAAATAAACTTTGCTCAGTTTAACAAAGAAAAGAGCAATTGGTAAATAATTGATTTTGGCGAAAGCCTGGTAGAATGGAATCCTCTGATTTACTTTAATAATCTTCTTCTTTAACAAAAGAGTGAACCTGGTGACAGCTAGAATCTCCTTAAGGGCTTTGGAGCATTTCTAACAACTTTAGTACAGCCTGGCACTCATAACACAGGCAAGGAACAAGCAGCTTTGTTTTTCGGTTTGCTTTAGGTAACCTGAGAAAACTTTAATATGCAAGTTCTTTTGCTTCAATGAGAATCCTAGAAGAATGGGACATGATTATATGTAAGCAGCTTTTGTTTAAATCCTTTGGGCCAATGAAAGAGAAATATCAGTTTTTTGTTTAATTTAGTATGTGGCCAGGTACATGACTCTTCATTTTTCATTTCAGAAGAACTGCTTATCACCGTTCTGCTCGTATGGAAAAATAACTACTGCCTGGAAATTGAAATAGGGCACCTTTCTACAAGATTAGCCAGTTATGTGAAGCAACAACCAAGGGATCCTTCCTTCCTTCCTTCCTTCCTTCCTTCCTTCCTTCCTTCCTTCCTTCCTTCCTTCCTTCCTTCCTTCCTTCCTTCTTCCTCCCTCCCTCCCTCCCTCCCTCCCATTTTGGACCCAAAGTGGATAACATTGATGGATTCCACACAGGGTATAGGACACAATACAAACTGTTTGGGGTGGGTGGGGGTGGTGGCTTCATGCAGGTCCCATTCCAAAACAAGTCTTCCTTGTTATATTTCCCTCAAGCCGAGATTTTCAAAAATCACTAAACCAGCAATCCTTTTACAAAATCCTGGATTAGAGCTTTATGTTGTTCAAAGAACAACCACTGGCATTAGAAATTATAAAATGTGTTTGAAAGAAAATGTCCATATGCATACTCATAGCTCATCAACAAGCTGAGCAGGGGATCCATAAGAACAGTAAGAACAAGCCATTCCCTTGTCCATTGCTCTGTACATGCCCTAGCTATTCTTATTCAAAGGGTGACTCCCCACTGAAACAGTTAAACTGTTCCCCCCCGGTTCAATAAGATCATAAACCTTCACCATTTGAACAGGTTATTTAAAATGGGCACCAGGAGAGGGCAGTCAAATTGCTGGCAAACTGCTGTGCAAGGCCAGAAAGCTGGCCCTGTGATAACTAGATGCTAGGACACGCTGGCAAGAGGCAGGGGCTTAGAGTAGCAACACAGGTGAGGGAAGCCCTGGCCTTCTCAGTGGGTAGTTCCTACAAAGGTCAGGTGCTGGCAGTGGATGTACTGAGAGAAAGAAATATTATCTGGGGTCAAGAAACAAGTAGAGTGCCATATCGCTGGGCAGAGATACGGGTGGCCACTGGTGCCAGACATGTTGGAAGGCAAGATGGAGCAGTGTGTGCAGATCATGGGGGCACTTCTGCCACAGTTGTTAATGCCAGTGTATTCATGGTATAGCTGACAGCTACTCAGAGGCTGTTTCCGCATGGGCGGAATACAGTGACCCAGGGACGCTAAAAACAGTGTCCCTGGGGAGGGGTTCGCACGGTGCGAAGCCGCTGTTTCCAAACCTCGCTCTGCGACGAGCTGGAAGCCAGGAGACAAGGTAGGCGTTCAGCGACGGCGCAGCCTGTGCAAAGGCTGTGCCACCGCCTGCCGCCCTCCTGGGACCGTCCATGCGAACGGTCCCAGGGGGGTGCGTTGGCATTGTTTAAGCCGACGCACCCCCGCACCGTTGCGGTGCGGAAAGGGCCAGAATCTCAAATCCTGAGACTCACTGGGTATGGTCTAGTGCTGTCACATTAAATAACAGTAACAACTGTAGGGCTTGCACATATCACAAAAATTGCAATATCTGTGAATGTGGTTACAATGATGTGGCTTTTGAAGATATGAGCTATTTGCCAGACTAGAAAAAAAATAAGACGCTGACTAAGTTCCAAACAACAAATATACTTGAACTACTAGTGGCAATTTATTGCATCCTATTTCCATTCTACATACACAGTAGTCACCACAAGGATGCTGTCAGCTGTATACATTGACAGCCCCGAGAGAGTCCCAAAGCTATGGTTGCCAACCTCAAGGTAAAGGTCTGGAGTTTTCCTGGAATTACAACTATCTCCAGATTTCAGAAATTAAGTCCCCTGCAGGAAATGGCAGCTTTGGAGGGTGGACTGTATAGCATTAAAACCCCGCTGAGCTGCCATCAGTTTTCAATCTCTATCCCAACCCAAGCAACACTCCCAAATCTCCAGGAATTTCCAAGCCAGAGATGGCAAATACTAAACCTGAATTTCCAGGCCAAGACCTTGCAAACATAATTTGAGTCATAGTATAATAGCTGATTCAGGAAGGATATTTTAACAGCAGATGTATTTAAAAGCAAAACCCCAAAGCCTTGTAATGTTTTGGTAACGTATATTTTAAATAAAATCCTATGGACAGATGCTATATAGTTTAACCTTCCACACACATATTGCACAAAAACACAGCACTCTAGGACAAAAAATAGTTGCTCCATTTATTCTCAAAAAAAACCCCCCCCCCCCCCCCCGAGATGACGGGCATCCATACTACAGCAGGAAAAAAATGCCTTATTGGGAAAGAACTCAAGCTGCAGTCTGCCAATATACTGAGATAATGAACCTTTTTTTTTTTTATTGAGGGTCTATTTATGGTCTTGGTCCTCTGGAATGGAAAAAAAAATCCTGAAATTGTTGCCTACAGTTTATCCCAAAAGTAATTCTATTCACTTCAGTCGTGTTTTACAGTAAAGGAATTGTGTACTGGATACTTACAGATCCCTAACCACACGTCTTGCAATATTGTCTCACATGTTCTTTTAGAAATCAAAACAGATATTATGTAGATATTAAATCCAGAACCCTTTACAAAGCTCTTACATGGTTGCATTTTCTGTTACATATAATGTTTGGGACTTGTGAAAGACGAGTGGGGGACCTTCAAAGATTTGTGGAACACATTTCATTTCCTCTTCCCTTACTATTTCCTCTTCCCTTTTTGGGGAAAGCCCACATAGCCTACCCCCTTTTCTTGCTTTCTTCCCTCCATTCCATCTTCCAGCCAATCTTCCTTTACCTTCTTGCTTGTCTTCAGCTTTATTTTCTTGCTTGTCTTCAGCTTGTCTTCAGTCCCGGAGCAGCCTGCTGCTGGACTGGGCTGTGCTTAATTGTGCTGTGCTAACTGTTGGAATTTCCAGCCTTGTTTGCATGCAGCAGAGCACAAGCAGCAGGGAATTCTGGGAAGCTGCATGAACATTCTAAAGGTGACAGTTAAAAATCCGTTGATATGTTCTGTTCCCTCACTAGCTCACACTTGTTCCAGCTTGCTCTGACTAAGTGAAAAGATGTTATCTGTGCTTTGTAAACCAAATGCTATGTAAAAGTGTTCTGACTAAAAGATATTGTATTGCAACCAAACTGTAACAAACTATGAGCAGTGCATGTAACTATATTTGTGATACTTTGTTAAATGTGTATATACTGTATATGTTTTCTCTCTCAGTTAAGTAAAGTTCTCCTTATGTTTATGAACTTCTGAGGCAAAACGGCTGGTCTTTTGAGAGTTAACTGTTCTAATTTGATGTGCCGCACAATCCACATTTCTGCTTGTTACTCTGCTTGACAGGATTATATATTCTAAATATACCTGTTGCACTTCACTAACCACTAGGACGGTTGTGCAGTCATGGCTCCCACTGGGACGGGCCCAGTTGCAGTCTGCCATCTGGTGCTGCTAGGCCCGTGTGTGGTGGCTCAGATTGCCAATCTCCAGTTAGAACCTGGAAACCTTTGGGAATTACAATTGATGTCTAGACTACAGAGATACCCGGCCAGGTTTAGCTGTGTGCTGGCCACTGGGCCCAGTTGTGCAGTGCAGACTGGGCTTAGTTGCCTATGGCCAGTCAGGCCCAGTCACATGGTGGGGACACTGCAGGAACTTTTTCCCTTGGATCCCCACTATGTTGTCTTTTCCACCTCCTGGCAATCATATCTCCTCACCGTTCCCTGTTTTCTTCTCTTTTTCCCACTCATGCACCAACTTTTTACCAGCCCCTTCCATCCTCAAGCACTGTTAGTTATTTATTTCATGTTTATATATCTTTTTCCCCAGTGGGGACTCAAGGCATCATATATCATTCTTCTCTCCTCCATCTTATCCTCTCAACAACCTTGAGGTAGGCTAGGCTGAGAATATTTCACCAAGTAGGGTTGCTAGACCATAGTAAAAAAGTTTCAGGGTGATTTTAGAGATCCCCCCCGCTTTTATTTTATTGATTTTTCTATTGCTTTGAGACCATGTTCAGGAGATTGAGAGATACATTTTAATTAATATAATTAAAATAAGTCTTTCTCCATTCACAGAACTGCAGTCTCATGTGAAGGAAATTGAGCATGAATTTCCCATGTCAAAACCCAATATTCAGTTCAGGGGCATACCACCCTAGGGACATGGGGACACCCATGTTCCTGGGTACACTCTTTTCGGTCACATAGGGGGAGGGCACCAGATGCCCCATGTGATGAAATGGCGTATGCCCGAGCTGCCCACCATGGTGCCCCGCCTCCTCCTGATCTCCCTACAGTACCTGGGGAAAGCAGGAGCTGGCCTCCAGGGATGTGGGGGGAGCTCCCTGGTGGGCAGCGGTGACACCCCACCCTCTCAGGCTTTCTGCAAGCTGGCTTGGCTTCTGCCCTCCCTGTGGCCTGGGGAGAGCAGAAGCCAGCCTGCCAGAATGCGGGGTGGGGGGGGGAGCTCTGCAGCAGACGGCGGCAGCGCTCTGCCCTCCTGGGCTCCCTGCAGGCCTGGAAAAAACAGGAGCTGACCTGCAGGTATGCGGGGGGGGGGGTTCATGCTTTCAAAAGCTCCGGCTTTCAAAAGCTGGCCTGCATAGAGGCGCGTGTGTGTGCGTGCGTGCGTGCGTATGTGTGTGTGGGGGGGGGATGAAGGGGGCACGAGGTGGGGGGCAATCCTGGAGGAGTTGCATCTGGGTCCCATTTTCCCCGATACGCCTCTGATTCAGTCTATATTTTAGTGAAATGTTATGCCTTGATTCAAATTGGAAGACAATATGGGTATGGAAAAATTCAAAGATTTCACTGATTATTCTAGTAACAGAACTTTGTAACCACTCACTTAAATTTACAGTAAACTGAAAATCTCTCCTGCCAGTATGTGCCATGTCAGTGATAGAAGTTCATGGGGCAGTCTTCAATAAACTGAATTTACAAGTTGGTTTTGAGGGAGTCTAGATTTCATATATTAGTAACCAAAATGTTAGTCCATCATCAGAATTACTTTTTCTCCTTCTATTGACTTCACAAGTGTGACTCCGCTTAGGATATCACTGCAAATCTCTTGACGGCTTGAGTATGAGGAAATAAAACAAGAAGAAGAAGAAGAAGAAGAAGAAGAAGAAGAAGAAGAAGAAGAAGAAGAAGAAGAAGAAGAAGAAGAAGAAGAAGAGTTAGGATTTATATCCCCCCTTTCTCTCCTGTAGGAGACTCAAAGGGGCTGACAATCTCCTTGCCCTTCCCCCCTCACAACAAACACCCTGTGAGGTAGGTGGGGCTGAGAGAGCTCCGAGAAGCTGTGACTAGCCCAAGGTCACTCAGCTGGCGTGTGTGGGAGTGTACAGGCTAATCTGAATTCCCCAGATAAGTCTCCACAGCTCAGGCGGCAGAGCTGGGAATCAAACCCGGTTCCTCCAGATTAGATATACGAGCTCTTAACCTGCTACGCCACTGCAAGTCTTTTCAGATGAAGTAACATAAAATGGTAGGCAGAGCAACCCCGAGGCATGCCAACGTTGCTGCAGCTAGAAACAGTGTAACAATGACACTGCTAGTCCAGTCTCGTTAGGGTATGATTATGTGGTGGCCTGTAGGAAAAAAGTGTTAATGTATGGCTTTTATTGGACACAGCTGCATTAGCATCCCCAGCAACTGTTCCACTGCATTCTTTAGAAGTATTATGGTGAGGCAGCAGGGCCTTGATGGACAAGGCAGCCAGACCCAGTCAGGATTCTCCAGGCACAAGGGTTGAGCCAACTGCCTATTTCATCCCAGGGGCAGAGAGCGGCTGGGTCAGAAATACTTGCTCACCCTCGCTCTCCCATTTCAAGACCTTGGGACACTTTTAGCAGTGGCGGAGCCCCAGGAACCGAAGCATCTCCCCCAAATACACATGGACAAGGGTTGCTCCCTGCCTACATGGAACAAAGGGCACCCAAACCCCAGAAGGGGAACAGAATGATATGGGCAATCTGTGTATTCACAGGTGCCCTCTGTTCACCAGCAGCAGTATCATCCAGCAGCAGTATCATCCAATGGCTCATGCAGCACCAACCTCTGGGGCACCCCTTCTGGTGGTGAAACAGGAGGGGGGCCAGTAGGCTGCAGCATTATGTTGCCCAAGACACCAGTAGCCATGTCATCCAGCTCTGGAGGATGTGACTTACCTCTGGAGCCTGCATCTGGCCAATACAGCTCACCTTATGAGGCCCAAAGCAAGGAGGTGGGTGCATCAGCTGGCCATATAATGGGAAAAGGTCCTGGGGTGAGGGGAGACAGTGGAGCATCAGCCCATGAACAACCCACTTGCACCCTCTTTGGCACCACTGGACACCTCCATCTAGGTGTCATGTCCCAGGACTGACATTTGCGCTGCTGCCATGCGCCAGAAGGCATGGCAGTGTAAGCTGACAGAGCTAGATCTGGCAGTTACTAGGGCTACATTTTCTTGGCCCATCACCAACCTATTCAGCAGTGTTCTCAGCCTCAGCCCGTTTAGGCTGACAGTGGCCACCTCACACCATTGTGCCCTGTTTCATTCATATGAGGGTGAAGCACATGGCATGGTTGCAAGAAATGCTTTGCTGCCAATATTTTTCATTGGGTGGCTGTCTTTCAGCAACAAAAAGCAGTGGTGGTCAATTTGGGGGCGGGGGGTGTAGCACTATGGAGGCCAGGAAGGGCCAAATAAAATTCAGCAACCTCAGCCCACTTTGGGTATGTTAATGAAGGGAGTGAGAGAAAGCTGTGTTTGTGCTTTGTAGGTGGCCGTTAAGATTTGTCTGTGGCCATTGCATGCGTCAGGCCTCTAGCTGGCACCCTTGCTGAAAATGAGAACTATAAAAAATGTGGCTGTCTTTCCAAACAGAGCCTGGATGGGGGCCCTGTCCAGGCAGAGATGATCCAGGCTGGTGCTGCTGACAGATGGAGCTTGCTGTTGCATGCCTTGTATTGGCAAACACAGCACCTTCTGTGTTATCGCTGTGCCACAGAGCTCAGGCAATAAGTGGATGTGCTTTCAGTCCCCATATGAATGGTACAGGACAGACAGGATCCAATTATGCTCCATGGACCTTTTGAGCCTTTCCCAAATATCTTCCCAAACAAGTGGAATTTTGGGCAAAGCTTTATTCTGAGCTGGCCTGTTGCTCAACAATGTGACCCTGGCATCTTGCAGTCCATCCCTGCATTGTGTGTGCTATTGGATGGGACCACACTGTTCATGGGCCAAGAGCAAAGGATTCCTTGGTCTGAATAGGCAGATGTGAGATGATGACTTGTTGGATGAGTATTATCCATATACAAAGATATGGCTGTGGCAAATGAAGACACTTAATTGGTGGGCTTCAGGGGGAATGGAGAACCAAAATTCACTTCAGCCGAACTTCAGGGGAAGGGTGCTTCTCTCCTGGGGTGGCTTCCCTGGGGGAGAGGGCCAAGAGGGGCTGCAGGCTGCATATAATTGCAGTTTCCTATGGGCTTGTTTTGCAGCTAGGAAACAATGTGGCGGGGGAGACAGTGGTCTGAGCCAGAGCAGGCCCTGATGAATCAGCACTTGTGGAATGACAAAACAGAGACATGAGCATCCCTTGATGGGTGCTGATAGGTCCCTCAGACCTTACCAGAGATTCCACTCTACACAATGGTCCTCCCACTCCCACTGCAAAGGCTTGAACTATCCAAAGCACCCTCACTTCTGTGGCATACATGTTCAAACCAACAGCAAATGATGGGTTCAGTTTAGTTGCTGCTCCAGAGGACTCTCTCCTCCTTGAACGAGTTCATCAATTATAACATTATCTACTCTGCTCAGCATGATACCTTTCTGTCCCTCCCACATGCTCTGTCCAAGAAGGAGCCTGACAAACTGCATAGCTGCCATTCCAGTGCAGAGACAAAAGCTTACTCTCCTTCCCGGCAGCTGTTCCAGCCGGTCTCCATGCACCAAACTCCTTTATATGTGGGGGGCCATGGGAGGGGTCTGGGGCTCCTGTCACAACTGCTCGACTGCCAGACTACCTGGCTTAGGTGCAGAGGCCACTGTTGCCAGGCAGCTCCTGGCCATAGATGAGAGGATAAGGGGAAGAAGGTTGGGGGAACAGTCCCTGGTGGATGTTGGTGCTTTCCTTTATGGGTGTTGGTGCAAAGTGTTCACCCATAGTAGTTAAAAAGTAGTTTTTCCTAACACCAAGGTATCTTGGCACTCCCTTGAAATCTGCACAGCAGGAAGCTATCAGACAGCATCCTGTGCTACATGCTCTACCTTGTGAGTTGTAGGGTGTACTGGCTGGTGTTTAAATAGGACTGTGGGGCCATGACTGGGTGCTGGGGAGGGACCTGAGCCACCACAGGGAAGGGAGGTGATTAGTTATGCTCTTATTTGGTATCCTAAGCTGCTAGAGGCCTTATGGATATGGTTGTGGCAGGGGATGGGGCACTTTTTGCCACTCTAGGGCCACCTATGGGTTGTATTGTACATTTGTCCCTCTGTCAGAGGGTATTCCTGAGCTAAAAGGGTTTAGGGAGCAGAGTAACTCTAGCCATGTCCTCCTAAACTGTCCAGAAGGTCTGAGCCTGGGCTGTTCCACCACACAGCTGCTGTGGAGCAGTACGAGTGCCCTAGAGGGACACAGCAGTCCTGTTGTCCTGCAGCAATGTAACTGGCCCTTACAGTGATGAATCTCAGAGATACACTGAGGAAAGGTTCAGTCAGCTCCCAAAGCCCATTACTCCCCCTCCCACATTTAGGATTGCACTGTAAAGCCTTGTGAATAATTAAAATCACATAAATAAATCCTAGAGCTGAATTCTGTTCAGTAGCTCACCAAGGAAGGGTTAGACCATTTTACAGTAAAAGCAACTGGCAGGCAATCAAACATTCCTTCCCTTTCTAACAATCAACAATCCTGCCATGCCTTTTTTGGGAAAGAGAAAGCTTTTGGTGTTGTTGCATTTCTGTTTGCCATGGATTGATCCATTCCCACCATTTTATGGATATGCCAAACCAATGGTGCTGACATTGTAAACATGTCATTAATCAGGAGGAATATTTTCCTCACTAAAATAGCTGTCAGAAACATTTGTTTTCTCTCTTTGTTCAGGCAGAAGCTAATTTACACAATCTTTTTAGGCTAGTATAGTGACTAGCTGGAAAATATCCATGACAAGGAGTCATCTGAAACTGGAGACAGATGATAGTCATTCTAGTTGCTGTTTACAGTACCATGGTGTGGATGCCCATGCTACTGTTGCTGCTGATAAACAGGCTGGGCAGGATTTTGTACTGGGTTGAATACGTGTGCAAGAATTGGGGGTTCTTCCCCAGCAGTACTTTCTGACCCTGGAATAGTTGATTCCCAGGGTTGTAAGAGCTGCACATCTAAAAGACTCACAGGTTGGTGGAAGCTGTACTGTGGATAGTGAACAAATTCATAAAAGCTGGAAAAGTACATTCAGGCCCTTTCCGCACAGGCCAAATACAGCGCCCCAGGGACAGCATTTTTGCCGTTTGCACAGGACACGTTGCTGCTGTGCAGCAGTGCCGTCCTGGTTTTCCCTGGGCAGTATGAAGCTGCCCCTGAAAACCTCACTCAATGAGCAAGGTTTTTGAAAAACAGCTTGTTCCCGCCAGTGCGGAGGTCTTCACCTCCGGGAAGACGCTGTTTTCCCCATTGGCTCCACTCACCTTCTTGTGCAGTGTCCCTCTGGAGGGCTTCAGAGACCCGCCCACACTGCCCTCCAACCTCTGGAGGTCGCAGAGCAGTGTGGGCGGGTTCCTGCAGTCCTCCAGAGGGCTGCTGCACAAGAAAGTGAGTGGAGGGGGACCACCGAGTGGCTGCAGGGGAACTCAGGGCCGCCTCCTGCCGGTGGAGGCTCTATTCCACGCATGTGCAGAAAGGGCCTCACATTGCAGGTTCCTGACTCTCTGAGGAAAGGCTGAGTGAGGGTACTGCGTGAAGTACCAGCCTGTGTTAGACCCTGTGTGTACAATCCATAACCCAGTACCAGATCTTGTGTAACTGTATCATCAAAGAAATCTCTGTAACATCTAAACTATTAAATAAGCCTGGGTCTGAAACCAAAAACTTTTTTTTTGCCAAAGCTCTTTTGGCAATATATTTCTCCTGCCTCCATTCCTTCCATTCAAGTTATCGCCTTTCCCCATCTCCCCTCTGTTAATAAACTTTGATTATGTTTAGATTTGAAATCTGCCTCAGTATTAGTTTGTGTGCCTTATTTAGGGGGTTGTGAGAAAATTAAAATAACGTGCTTCCTTCATCTTCTGGGACAATTACAGAGCTGAGGGAAAGTGCTTTTATTTAACCTCATGCTACCCTCTTAAACACCTCAGTTCCTATGGAAAAGATGGGGAACCTGACAAGCGGGTTATCCTGCCTCTGTAAATTGGGAAGGTGAGGGGATCCATCTCAGATAACTCTGGGAGGTAGCTTAGATTGAGAAAAAAACACTAGCTCAAAGTCACCACTGAGATTTATGGATTAGTAAGGATCTTCTGAACCCATGTATTCCCAGTCCTTGTCTGACATTCATAATCTTCTAGGTAGCCCAGCCTCAATTTAGTATTACATTTGGCTATTGTATAGTATTACATTTGGCTATTGTTATTTAGTGCTCTCAAAAAAACCAAAACACAAGGGATATCCCCCCCCCCATTTTTTACATTTCCTTTTTGTCAGGGGGTGGGGTAGGAGAATGACTCACTATTTCCAACTTGGGGCTTGGCACTATTACTACCTATTCATTGCAGAAATTAACTTGGCTCGTGCTTGTTGCCCAGCTGCAGCAGGCTGGAGATTGAACAAAGGAAACAGCTTCTTCAGCTAGAATTCCAAGAACAGAGTGGCTGGTCCTCTGTCAGCTCTCTTGGGGAGAATCTATCTGATCCCCCTTTGAAATCAGAACCACTCACAAACAACTGTTTTCTCAGGCAATTTTTTTTACATCATGATGGAAAAATTGCATTTGTTGGCTTATGGATTTTTAAAACTTCATTTTACACTTGAACTGTTTTCCTTCAAAGTATATTAATTCAATAAGTATGTCCTTGTATGAACTCTGCAGTGGCTCTTCTCCTTTGTATGTGTTTGGCAGAAAGATTTATCTTAGAGCGTGTCTAAACTTTGATTTATATATAACTCATTTGTCTTCTATTAGCATTTGATAGACCCTTTCATGTAATGTCACACTATTGAATATTGTACTACCTGGAACACAGGAAAACAATTCCTTTATTGGATATTGTGAGGTGTTGTGAAGCTGTTATTTGTGATACTGGACGTTTATTGTATTGACTTTGTATCAATTTTGACTGTCTTTCTTTACTTTGATTTGAGTGCTTTTTAAGTAGAATAAAATTCTTTCAAATAAATAGCTAAAACTTAACTGATACAGTAGTTTTGTTATTGATTTAAGCGTATCTGCACCTCACATATAATACTTGATTAGCGCTTTCCTTGTAATTTCTTTGTAATTTCTTCAACTACTAGCTCAGCTGAATTCACCCATTACTCTCTTGCTCTCAGTAGCTCTAGAGCTGGAATATCA
Organism: Sphaerodactylus townsendi; assembly: GCF_021028975.2. NCBI lineage: Eukaryota > Metazoa > Chordata > Lepidosauria > Squamata > Sphaerodactylidae > Sphaerodactylus > Sphaerodactylus townsendi. The sequence goes on from NC_059427.1 coordinate 63,660,773, forward strand.
AGCTATGAAGGACTTTCAAATACACGTTCAACAGTGGTGTATTCAGACACTTGTTCGGAATGCCTAATTTATTTTTAAAGTAGAACTAGATGGAAGTGATCTCTTCAGAATAAAAAATGCAGACAACTGAAATACATTCTCCCATCAAAAAAAACCTCAGATGTGCAATTACCACCTCCACATCCCCCAGAATGATTATATAGAAGTTTATTCATCATGGCCAGCAGCTTTTTTCTTAGGCAAAATGTGAGGCACCACATTCACCAAGCAATCACACACTGGATGTTGTGGTAGGTAGGATTTTCTTTATTTCTCTGTGCTATATTAATCCTGGAATGGAAATAGTTACCTTTGTTACAAATTAGATTCAAAGTTTCTGATGTAATGGTAGCAAGGACACCTTAAAAACTAACAAGATTTATTGAGCTATAAACTGTTTGGATTACATCAGATGCATGAAATGTTGCTTGGCATATATAGATATATGGTACAGAGGAGGAAAAAACTTGTAAGTTTCAGGGCTCAGATGCTATGGAATATAACAGGTACATCCTGTGACATGGTAAGCACAGAGTGCCTCATTAAGAACAAAAAGCATTGGTGATGACTGTCTAGCTATGGTATGCTACCTTAACGTTTATAGTAGCTCAAATCCAAATCAAAGAGAATTAATCATTTTATATATACATTCTAGTTGCACTGCTACATACCTGAAACATGATTTGATTTTTTTTCTATTGAAATGTAATAACTTTGATACTAGCATCATGATGCCTTAGGAGGGTGAAATGTTCTCCCAGATGTTTTTGAATTTTTGTGTGTGTTAGATTTATATCCAGCTATTCATTAATAAAAGGTCACCTGTTGTTCTGGGTTCTATATTTATTTTATACCATGTTATGAACAAAACTTTGAAAATATATCTGTGAAATATTTCAAAATAACCACTTCCTTTTAGAAATCCCAATAATTATCTATCATAACTTACACACTCATTGTATTAATTCCTCAAATTCATTTCACCCCTTTAGCTTTTATAACAAGCAACAACAGTCAAGCCTTGTTTGTCATACCCCCAGCTCCTCATCTTCCTCTGGCTCCTGCTGGACTGTCCTCTCTTGCCTTCCCCACCTCCTTCTCCTTCTTTCCCTTCCCTGATTGCCACCACAGTTCCCTCCTCACTCACAGCACTGCCATCTTTGCCTGCCTGGTTCATCGGGGGGGGGGGGGCCATCTCTGTCATCCTCTATGTCACCAACGATCCATCAACAGAACAATATATGGTTGAAGAATAAGGACACAGATGGAATAGAGAAAGGTATTATGTTATTAGTAATATAAGTTAAGAATTAACTCTTTAACTGTAACTAAACAAGTGGTAAAATCTTTAGTTATTGTATTTGGCACAGGGGAAATCAGGAGCCACCTGTCCTTTCTTAATGTATCTTTTTCTGTGTGTTCGTGGTCATTGCTTTTGTATGTCTTTTAAAAAGTCTTAATAAAAAGTAATTATGACAAGGACTTTTGGAAATCTTACATTTCTTATCATTGGGTTTAGGGTTAGGGTTAGGGTTCTAGCACGGTGTAGTGGTTAAGAGCAGGTGGATTCTAATCTGGAGAACCAGGTTTGATTCCTCACCTGAGTGGGGGAGGCTTATCTGGTGAACCAGATGTGTTCCCGCACACCTACATTCCTGCTGGGTGACCTTGGGCTAGGTCACAGTTCTTCGGAACTCTCTCAGCCCAACCTACCTCACAAGGTGTCTGTTGTGGGGAGAGGAAGGAAAAGGAGCTTGAGTCTCCCTACAGGAGAGAAAGGTGGGCTAAAAATCAAGGATGTAGGTTTGGGCTCAAACACCCCCATTACATGTCTGAAGCTCCGCCACGTTTGTGTTTTTTGTATTTTTTTAGTGTTTTAAATCCACCCCCTTTGGCATGGATTTAAAGGAAGCATCTGAGGTCTGCAGTTTAAACATTGAAAGTGATGCTGTTTCAGGGTGGGTGAAAATCCATCCCAAAACAGCATCACTTTCAATGTTGTTTTAACTGGGGACTCCAGATTCTTCCTTTAAGATGGATTTAAAAGGAGAATCTGGGCTCCCTAGTTTAAACACCATTGAAAGTGATGCTGTTTGGGAGTGGATTCCAGCATCACAGTGGCTGCCTATGGGAGGGTTTTTTTTTCCAAACTCAGATTTTGCACCGGGCTCCATTTTCCCTAGCTATGCCTGCCTGGCCTCGGAGAGCTGCTTTTATAAGCACTGAGGCAGGGGATGGGGCTTGGGGAGGTGTGGCCATGCCCCCAGGGGTGGGTGGGGCATGGCCCCACCTCCAACCCCCCCATAAAAATGAATACCTACGTCACTGCTATAAATCCAAACTTCTCCTCCTCCTCCTTTTTCTGTGAGCACTGTGCCTTATTTATTTTGAAGATCGTGAAAGCAAAACCATTCCAGTCTGCATTCAGTAGGAAGAGGAAACATTATTCTTAAGTAAATATTGCAATAAAAGGTCCTCATATTAATTCATTTAGTCTTCCACTGGCAACCTCTTTTCACAGCATTGGGCCACATTGCTGAGGATGACATATCTATCAACACCATCAGAATACAAAAGATATGTCATCCTGCCACCTCTTTTAAAAAAGAAAACACATGCAAAAGGGGCATGGGATTATGACCTCCCTGAGCAATGGAATTCATTGCCTATGCTGGGGTAATTCCCATGAGTTGTCTGGAATATTACATCTACTTTCATATGCAAGGCACAGTTCAATTTAACTCAGAGATCCCAGACCACTCACAGCAAACTTGAAAGCAGAAATATAGATCTAAAGCAGCCAGCTGCAGCTATCAGAAGGCAAAGTACAGAGGGATGATTTTAAATTATTACTGTTGGGGCACAGAGCCAACCGTTAAGTCAATCAAAATCTGGTTTGCCAGAAGAACCATTTTGAGGTGTGTGCCATCTCGTATCCACACTGCTTTGAAGATTACATGATTAGAAGGACAGAGAGGTGAGGCCCATTTGACCAGCAGATCACGACATTTGTGTAAACCCACGTCTCTGCTTGCAATGAGATGAATTTTCTTGCCTGAAATTGGTTGATGAGAAGCTTTTTGCAAAACATTTGTGAAGAGGTTCAGCTGTACAGAATAATTATTGCTATTTTATCCCTATAAACCCTTATTTTGATAGTGTTAGAACTTAATATGCTAAAAATAGCTGGTTTTTTAATACATTAATACACTGGTTTTTGTAATACACTTTCATTAATAGTTTTCTGGTTCAATGCTAAGCCAAGTGATGACATGATGATAATAAAAATACTTAACATATTACACCTAATCCAATCACATCTGCTATTGTCATCAACCTGCTATTGTCATTTACATGCTATCACCAATGGGTATCTGAATGCAATCTTCTCAACTTATGAACAGATGGACTCACCTTCTAGCTGTACCTAAAGTACAGTGTGACTTGTGAAAGCATATACCCTGCCAGAAATTTTATTATTTAAGATGGTGCTGGATTCCTGATCTTTTCTAAGGCCTCTTCAATCATAGCTGCTGAGTCTTGAAGTTTGCTATGAACTCTACCAAAGCAGGGATCTGCCCAGGGCAGCATTAAGGTCTAGGTAACATTCTGAGGGTTGCTGGGTCTGGGTTTGCAGATTAAACAAACTCTGGTCTCTGCGGGGGCGTATCACAGCAATCTCTTTTGCACAGTTCATTCCACCTGTCCACACAATATCACCCTCCAACAGTGCTGTAGTGCCAATGGGGCGGGGTGGTGGTCGTGATGCCCCGGGTGCGCACTGGTGCAGGGGCATGGTGGGGATGTGGCGGGGAATTCTGGGGTGTGGCAGGTGCCGCCACGACAGGGGTGCAGGGCACATTTGTGCCCCAGTGCAGTTTCCCCTTGCTCCACCCTTGCTCTCTAACAAATACTCCATCAAAGGCAGCTATTCTATACATATGCATATGCACTGTCAAGTCACAACCAACTTTTGGTGACCCCATCAAGGACTTTCAAAGCAAGTGAGAATCAGAGGTGGTTTGTCATTACTTTCCTCTGCAAAATCTTCCATGGTAGTTCTCTGTCCAAGTAATGGTCTTGATTAGCTTCCACCATCTGATGAAATCAGGGTATACCATACCATGCTATATCTGGTATCCATCATACCTATCAAATCTCTTAATTGCAGAAAATGCCTCTCACTGCATTTGCCTTTCCTCCAATACCAAATGACCAAGCAAAGGGTTTCAGAGCACAGTAAAACATTCTTAAAAAGTATACTGGTCAGTCAGCTACAGAAGTGCAGCCTGGAACAAAAAAATGATGCATCAAATTATTCTCTCTGCCCCACCCCCTCACCATTCAATTGTTTTCTAATTGAAGGATAGTTATATCTAAGCCACTAAACAAAACATTTATGCAATTACAATGATTACTCTAGCATATGTCAGTTTAAATCTTCTCTATATACTGTATTAATGGCTTATCTTGTTCCTCCAAGTTTTCAAGTTTTTGCCTTTTTTTGCCTTTTTAACATCAGCCACATGTTCTGCAAGCAAGAATAGTCTCTGGGCAACAAACTGCTTGCTTGAAGAGATCAGTTGACGAGAATGTGTACATACAAGCACAAAGCTAGCAGCTTCTCAACCAGGTGTGCAAGCTTACATCATGGAACCTAGAGTACAGGCTTCCAAATTACTTGTGTTCCTCCCCCCCACCCAAAAGTCCTAACAACATTCCTAATGGAACACTACCCTCCATGGTAGACAGACATGTTATTTCACACAGGACAAAACCCATAAGAACATCTCCAGCAAGGGATAAATAACTCATTTTTTTTACCTCATCTTAAATGTAGTTACTTTGGAAAAGAATATTCAGTTGCTGTAAGTAGTATTTACTTAATAATTTTCTTCCATATGCTTAAAGATCAGAGAACACATACTGAAAAGCCCTTCTAAATTTAATGTGACGTTGCCTAATACAGGTGGCAGGCGATTGACTAGATTTGCTCTGAGAAACTTCCAGTCAACCTTTGGGAGAGGGAAGCAGAGAGAAACCGAGGCTTTAGAAAGTAAAATATCAGTCCCCTCAGTCAAGCTCTGGGCCTTCCATCTCCTGCTTCAGGCCAGATTGACTGATGGGGAGGGAGGGGTGCTATTGCAGTTGATAACATATGAGCAAATTTACAAACAGCCAAGTGAGCTTCTGCTCCCTGGGCCTTAAAATCCAACCTTCCAACTGAAATCACATTGGCATGGGTAACACCTACATTGAACAGAATCTCAAATCAGAATGCTACATTTCCATCAGAGTAAAATTAAAACCAGAGATTGTACTAAGCTGGGAACCAACAGCCAAGCAGCCACAGTTAAGATGTTGGAGCAGCTGTCTGGCAGATGCTGAACACAAATTGAATTCAGAGTGTACATTGTGAAAACATGTGACATTCTACTTATGGCTTTTCTGGCAGATTTTATTTGCTTTTCACCTTTATTTCAAGCCCTCGGGAATATTGTAACACATCTTTTATCTTCACAAGAACCTTGAGAAGTAGACTGTTTGGAGCGAATGGTGGCTGAAGAAAACCCTTCTAGTTCTGCTATACAAGCCTTTCCTCTCAGCTTTTCAAATTATAATTACCACTCTCAGCAGTATATGCATTGTATTGTCGAAGGCTTTCACGGCCAGATTCAGCTGGTTGTGGTGGGTTTTCTGGACTGTGGTGGATTTTCCAGACCATGGCCACATAGCCTGGAAAACCCACCACAACCAGTATATGCACTGTTGAAGGGTTTCATGGACAGAATTAACTGGCTGTTGTGGATTTTTCCAGGCTGTGTGGCAGTGATCTTAGTTTCTAACCTTTCACACATATCTATGGCTGTCATCTTCAAAGGCATGTCATCAGAGGCATATCAGCAAAAAATGGCACCTGGGGCAAGACCTTATTTTTGAGTCCCCGTGCCCCCCCACCCAGCCCCACTTACTGCCTCTCAGAAGCAGGGTTGAGTGGGGGGGAGGGGTGGCAGCAGCCGACGGGTTGCGGCAGGCTCCTGGCTGGCCGGGACTACAGCTTGCCAAGTTGCCAAGAGTCTGGGACCCGGAGCTGGCTACTGCCGCCCCCCGACCTCCATCAGAGAAGACCACACCTGCCTCTCTCCGGGGCGCCAGGGCCGGTGGGTCACAGATTGCATGGTCGCCGGGATTCAACGCAGGCTACTGCCACCCCCCACCTCCATCGGAGCAGAGGCAGTGCCTGCCTCGGTCCAGGGGCACCTGGGTCAATTGACCTCCCATATCCCTCTAGTAGATATGCCCCTGATTGTCATGATAAGTTATGTTTCTTTCTGTGGCACAGGGGGGGGGGGTTGTGTAGTTGGGTATTTGTTTTGTCCACCTCTGCTGTGGGAAGGGAATGAAGTGCATTTGTATGTGTCTGGATTGAGTTCATTTGGAGTTGGATTTCTGCATGTCTGGGGACAGTAAACCACTTTTTTCCCTTCAGCTACTCAGATGGAGAGTGAATGACATTCTGTCCATCATTATCGTCTTTCACATCTTGCTTTAATTTGGCCAGAATTCCCATTCAGCTAGTCCATCAGACACTTTATTTTGTCAAGTCCACTAGGCATACAAATACGAATCTTCAGTAATCAGGGATGCTTTTCCAGCATTGAGCAGAAGTTTGGACTACATGGCCTGTATGACCCCTTCTAATTCTATGATTTTTTCTCCAGCAAGATAAAAACATGTTTTGGCTGGAGAACATGCAATACTAGTGAAGATTTTTTTCTCAGTGCACTGATTAAGATACTGTTTAAGAACTACTATCAAGGAGGGGTTATGGCTAGACTGCCAGACTCTGCCATGGAAGCTTGCTAAGTGATTTTGGGCCAGCTGCACACTCTCATCCTACCTACCTCACAGGGTTGTTCTGAATATAAAATGGCGGACAGTAAAATTATGTATCCGGCTTTGGGTCCCCATTGGAAAAAAAAGGGTCTAAAGCAAGTAAATTAATAAATATCAAAGTACTCTGCAAAACCCTCTGACCATTGTAAAAATCTAGTTAGTATAAGAAATAGGCAATAACAGACAACAATCAAAGAAATTCTTTTTAAAACCCATTAAGAGAATGTTATCAGTGAAATAATTCTGCTTTTCACTTCTTTAATCCCTTAATCTTATACTTGTGAGCAAAAGGACACAGTAAATTCAAAGGCATTATTGGATTACAAACACAGAAGGGCCTTTATCCATTTATAGTCCAAAGAAGTGAACACAATGGTGCATTAGTCCAGTTGGTTAATAGGGACACACTTAATTAGTAAACATTCTAAGCATAACATTGCCCTCTAAATGGATTTAAACCCCATGATAATTCTGAAACAGGGATTTTACTTGTCTTCTGATTTCTCCAGCTTTAGCTCTGAAATGTACCTGTTTGCTTCAGGTTGGTTATGCTTGCTAACCCAAAGCACCTCCACTTTATCTATGGCGTGCACAAACAGTCAGAGACTATATCACTATATATTCAGAAAAATGATTTATCTCCAGTTTTCTTGAGGGAACCAAGAAAACTTATTATTCAATAGAGGATTTCATGCTAGATTTCCAAGTTTATAGAGATGGCCAGCATGCACACTGCCTAGATTAAACTATGGCCTCATCAAAATATTCATTTGATGCATTCACAAATGTGTATGCCTTATTTCCCCATTCTCAAAATAGTAGCATTGGTATTCACAGTGATGTTTTGAAGACCCACTGAAAATCTTAAAGGAAAGACAGGCTAGATCTGTCTGTCCCATTCCAGTTTTTAATCTCATGTATAGTCACAGTGGCGTGAATACTATTTCCCTTTTCCCATGGTTTGACTCCATATGATGACAGTATGTGTGGATAATGGAACAATGTTGGTGGTACAAGTTTGTGTGAATCTTTTCATCAGAAAAGGAGAGATCAATATGATTGGCTCCAGCAACATAGCTGCATCATTCAAACATATATTATGACTCCAGGAGAAATAACTACTGTGGATACCTTGGAAGAGAAACAACCAATGATAACTGGAAATTGCTCTGTCTTGAATTCCATTTCAATCTTCTCTTTAAACCCATCTTTCCGCAGAACATAAGAACATAAGAACATAAGAACAAGCCAGCTGGATCAGACCAAAGTCCATCTAGTCCAGCTCTCTGCTACTCGCAGTGGCCCACCAGGTGCCTTTGGGAGCTCACATGCAGGATGTGAACGCAATGGCCTTCTGCGGCTGTTGCTCCCGATCACCTGGTCTGTTAAGGCATTTGCAATCTCAGATCAAGGAGGATCAAGATTGGTAGCCATAAATCGACTTCTCCTCCATAAATCTGTCCAAGCCCCTTTTAAAGCTATCCAGGTTAGTGGCCATCACCACCTCCTGTGGCAGCATATTCCAAACACCAATCACACGTTGCGTAAAGAAGTGTTTCCTTTTATTAGTCCTAATTCTTCCCCCCAGCATTTTCAATGAATGCCCCCTGGTTCTAGTATTGTGAGAAAGAGAGAAAAATTTCTCTCTGTCAACATTTTCTACCCCATGCATAATTTTGTAGACTTCAATCATATCCCCCCTCAGCCGCCTCCTCTCCAAACTAAAGAGTCCCAAACGCTGCAGCCTCTCTTCATAGGGAAGGTGCTCCAGTCCCTCAATCATCCTTGTTGCCCTTCTCTGCACTTTTTCTATCTCCTCAATATCCTTTTTGAGATGCGGCGACCAGAACTGGACACAGTACTCCAAGTGCAGTCGCACCACTGCTTTATATAAGGGCATGCCACTCTTTGCAGTTTTATTCTCAATTCCTTTCCTAATGATCCCCAGCATAGAGTTTGCCTTTTTTTACAGCTGCCATGCATTGAGTTGACATTCCCATGGAACTATCGACTAAGACGCCTAAATCCCTTTCCTGGTCTGTGACTGATAGCACTGACCCCTGTAGCGTGTATGTGAAGTTTGGATTTTTTGCCCCTATGTGCATCACTTTACATTTTGCTACATTGAACTGCATTTGCCATTTCTGAGCCCACTCACCTAATTTATCAAGGTCCACTTGGAGCTCTTCGCAATCCTTTGTGGTTCTCACCACCCTACATAATTTGGTATCATCTGCAAACTTGGCCACCACGCTACCCACCCCTACTTCCAGGTCATTTATGAATAGGTTAAAGAGCACTGGTCCCAAAACGGATCCTTGGGAGACACCACTCCCTACATCTCTCCATTGTGAGAACTTCCCATTTACACCCACTCTTTGTTTCCTGTTTCTCAACCAGTTTTTAATCCATAGGAGGACTTCCCCTCTTATTCCTTCATTGCTGAGTTTTCTCAACAGTCTCTGGTGAGGAACTTTGTCAAAAGCCTTTTGGAAATCCAAGTAGACGATGTCCACCGGTTCACCCCTGTCCACATGCCCGTTTACACCCTCAAAGAACTCTAGTAAGTTTGTAAGTCAGGACTTGCCTCTACAAAAGCCATGCTGACTCTTTCTCAGCAGGTCTTGCTTTTCTACATGTTTTATAATTTTATCTTTAATGATAGATTCTACTAATTTACCAGGAACAGATGTCAAACTGACTGGCCTGTAATTTCCCGGGTCCCCCCTAGATCCTTTCTTAAAGATTGGTGTGACATTGGCCATCTTCCAGTCTTCAGGGATGGAGCCTGATTTCAGGGATAAGTTGCATATTAAAGTGAGAAGATCAGCAATTTCATGCTTGAGCTCTTTAAGAACTCTTGGGTGCATGCAATCTGGGCCAGGGGATTTGGTAACATTTAGTTTATCAATGGCTGCCAGAACTTCTTCCTTGTCTACCACTATCTTTGCTAGTTCCTTGGATTTGCCTCCTAAGAAGCTTGGTTCAGGTGCAGGAATGTTCCTCACCTCCTCTTGGGTGAAGACAGATGCAAAGAATTCATTCAGCTTCTCTGCAATCTCCCTGCCATCTTTTAGCACACCCTTTGTTCCTTTGTCATCTAACGGGCCTACCGCTTCCCTTGCTGGCTTCCTGCTTTTGATGTACTTGAAGAACTGTTTGTTGCTGGTCTTGATGTTCAAGGCCATGCGTTCCTTATAATCCTTTTTTGCCTCCCTTACAGCTAACTTGCTTCTCTTTTGCCACCATTTGTGTTCCCTCTCATATTCTTCATCAGCCAAACTGGACTTCCATTTTCTAAAAGACATTTTCTTTTTTCTGATAATTTCCTCAACCTCTCTTGTTAACCATGGTGGCTTTCTTTTGGACTGGGTGCTGCCTTTTCTAACCTGTGGAACACATTCCAGCTGAGCTTTTATTACTGTGTTTTTTAAATAACCTCCAAGCATCCTGGACAGTTTTGACTCTCTTGATTTTCCCTTTCAGCTTCCTGCACACTATCCCCCTCATCTTTGAGAAATTTCCCTTTCTGAAGGCGAATGTAACTACACTAGTAGTTGCCACTTGTTCGCATGTTGAGATACTGAATCTGACAGCATTGTGGTCGCTGTTCCCTATTGGCTCAACAACACTGACTTCCTGCACCAGGTCCTGGGTCCCACATAGAATTAGATCTAGGATCACCTCTCCCCTGGTTGGTTCCACAACCATCTGCTCTAAGCCACAGTCATTTAGCATATCCAGGAATGCTCTCTCCTTACTATGACCTGAACATGCATTTTTCCAGTTTATATGGGGATAGTTAAAATCACCCATTACCACTACATTTTTGTTTTTGTTGGCCTCTCTAATTTCTTTTTCCATCTCAGAATCCTCTTGTGCACTTTGGTCAGGGGGATGATAATATATTCCTAATATTAAACTGTCCTTCACACCTGGTATTGATATCCACAGTGATTCTGTAGGGGAACCAGCTCCCCTTGCATTGTCTATTTTATGTGATACTATGCTCTCTTTGATGTAAAGGGCAACTCCACCCCCAATGCGCCCTGTCCTATCCTTCCTATAGAGCCTGTAGCCTGGTATAACAGCATCCCACTGGCTCTCCTCATTCCACCATGTCTCTGTAATGCCCACTATATCAAAGTCCTCCTTCAAAACTCTGTACTCTAGCTCCCCCATTTTAGGTCGAAAAGAAGATTGGATCTATTAATATGGACTAGTTCTGCATGGCCAAGGAAAATACAGACTTATGTTTCTTGGACAGCAAGCTTTATGCCTCATGGAAAATCTCTTTTTAAACTGATGGGAGTTTCATAAGTGGTATGTGACGAAGAATGTGCAGTTTTCTTTTTAAAAACCTAAATAAACAATTATCTTTTGCATGCCCAAGGACTTGCCCACAACTAAAGTAGCTCTTTTGTTTCTAGCCTCTGTACCTAACTAGATTAATATGGAACATGACACAGAGACTGGTAAAACCACCCTTATTATGGTATAGGATAGATGACAGGTCAAAGATTACTCTTTCACACTGACACATTTGCTATTAGAAAAGCCCAATATGAGGTTGTTCTGGCACCGATTCCATTTTATTAACTTAATTTGTAATAAAAATGATAATATAGCAGAAGTATATTAATAATTTGTCTGCATTTTGTAGAACAGTTCATTAAGGAATTCATCCATTTTTTCATCAATTTGATATGTGGCGAATGAAAACACAGAATGAAATTCATCCCAGAGTTTGGGCAAACATCCTGGCTAGTTTTGCCCTTTAGAATACAGTCAAACAAATAAACCTTTAAGTTCTGAAATTCAGTTTTTACTAATCTCAACTCATTTAGTATCTTGAAACTGTGAGTGTATAAACAGCAGCCTCTTTGAAAGGTATTCATTCTGAGTTGGTTTCTACATCACCAAATCTTTAGGAAACCAAAACTGTTAGGAAACATTCATACATTCTGGCACAATAATTTTATTCTCAATACTTTCTCGGGCAATAATGACCATATAAACACACCTGGTCAACACTAAACGACAGGCAACTGTTTCACACGAGGAGTCCATATTGGTAGATGCAAAGGAGAATGAAATTCCCTTCAACTGCTGGGTAGACTGGTTGAGTCAGAAAAACTTGGCACACTTTTTATTGTACTTGCATAGATTTGGCTCTTAATCATATCTTTAAATCAATATTTAAAAACAAAGGGTTACTTTCATAGAATCATAGAGTTGGAAGGAACCATATAGGCCATCAAGTCCAACTCCCTGCTCAATGCAGAATTGGCATCCCTGACAAATGTTTGTCTAGTCACTGCTTGAAGACTGCCAGAGAGGGAGAGATCACCACCTTCTGAGGTAGCTGATTCCACTGTTGAGCTATTATCATGGTAATTTTCCCCTAATGTCCAGCCAGTACCTTTCCACCTGTAATTTATGCCCATTATTGTGAGTCCTATCCTCTGCTGACATCAGGAAAGCTCCCAGCCCTCTTCTGATAGTCTTTCAAACACTTATAGAGAGCAATCATGTCCCCACCTCAGCCTCCTCCTTTTCAAACTAATTATTCTCAAGTCCCTCAGCCTTTCCTCATAGAAGGGACATAGGGCTTGGCCTCCAGGCTCCTGATAATCCTTGTTGCTCTCCTTTGTACCTGCTACATTCTGTCCTCATTCTTTTTGGAGGTCTTCAGAACTGCACATAATACTCCAATAAAGGGTTTTTGACATAATTTCACTGAGTTTATGAATGTTTTCATCGTAGGAAATGACCTGAAATAATATTTTAGTGAATTCCATTTCCTTTTAAGAAAGATAGGTCTTTTAACTTCATTTAGCACATTTAAAAACACTGTATGGTACTTTCAAATGCTTTGTTATTCCAGCCTTTTAAATCCTCAAACATCCTTTTCCTGTTCCTGATCATGAAAATAGTATGGAGAAGTAAGTAATAACTAAAGGGACTTACTGAATAAGATGCTAGGTGTTTTCCATGTGTTGGGGTTCCAAGAAGTTTGTAATGATAGGGATAGTATCATTTGTAATGTGTGAGGGATAGTAGCTCATATTGTGATTAAACGTTACCCCCCTCCCCCCCGGATACATACTGATTATTGTCCAGATCTGTGGAAATGCTATTTGCTCCACTGGTACAAACATATATATCTTGATACATGATCTGTATGTTTGCTTCAAAGAGGAAAACAACAGCACTGTGGGTTGTTTCAGCTAGGCAAAACAATGAATTGGGAAAAACCTAAATCCACTCTCATGCGGTATCTCAGTCTGAATCACAGTCAAATGCTATTAACAAAAAATCCCAAAAAAGGATTATTTCTATACATGAAACTCCCTGCATTTTCTATTATTGGGCCTTGTGTGCCATAATTAAGAGCAACAGAATGAAGTTGTGGTTAATTAGAATACAATTGATTTGCTGGCTTTGTCTTTTAGGAACAGAAACACATTTCCAATAGCTCAGAATTTGCCTGGTCAATGCACGGCTGATAAATGAACTGCTGGTGACATAAAGTGGAGTTGAAAGCAAGTCATGGAAGATGTGCTCCACAGGGGAAATAACTAGCATTTCTGCTACAGGGGTCCACTGGTAAATGCTCTGTGATAATTTGTCACTTGAATGCCTGCATGAAGGAGCAGGATGACATCATGGTAGAATGCCACTTTTGTGCTATGTGAGGTGGTTTCAGAATATTACTCCATGTTTCATGAGGTTCTCTCTCTCTCTCTGTTCCTAATGGACTTTGTGGGCAATTCATTTATTTAAAGTGACAGTTGTAAAATTATGCTGCTGGGAATGCACAGGATACCAAATACATTTAAGTTACACCGATCTAAGAAGCTATCAATATAAGCAGGACCAGAGGATTTAACTGACCATTGAATGTGTTGTTTCACTTTAATTACTAATTTGTGAATATCGCAACGATGGAATTAAAATAGGATTGCCTTAAGATCTGAATATTTCTTCCAACTCACTGTACTGAGGAAGGCTTGCCATCTAGTGGCTCCAACACATAAATTAATGATGTCATACATTTTTCACTATTTTATTTTGAAGAAACAGAGCTGGTTACTTGCAACTAGACCCACAACACTTTATTCAGCTAACTACAGATTTTGAACATTTTAAAATTATTTTATTATAAAAACTGCAGCAAGTAAGCACCATCTTAAAACATCCTTTCCTTCCAGGGTTGAAAATGATGAGGGAATATCTTTTCTAATATAATGCCTGCCACAATGCATTCCATCCACTAGAGGGCAATCCATATTGAGGCGGGGTGATCAGAGTTGGCTGGAGATGGTAACAGGAAGGACCTTGTAGGGCAACGTTCAAAGGACTGACCGTCAGTACCTCAGAATCACTGTCGGAAATCTACTGACTAGGTAGGACTGGAACCACCCCAGAACACTGCTTCGCAATCCCAGCCCAGTAATGTGATCTGAAAAAAAATGTGATGACTGATGGTATCAAAAGCTGCTGAAAATTCCAGGAGAATTAACAGAGGCATTTTTCCTCTTCTAGGTGACCCATTAGGGTGACAAAGATCGTTTCAGTCCAATAGCTAGATCAAAAACCAGACGGGAAAGGGCCTAAACAATTTGCCTCATCCAGGAAAGTATGAAGTTGTCCAGTCACCTCCTATGCAATTCCATGTTGCTCAGGAATGGAACATTTGAAATTTGTCTGTATTATTGAGATCTTCTGGGTCCAGGGTAGGTTTTTTAGAAGTAAAGCCATCACAGTCTGTTTCAAGGCTGGGAAAACCACCACCTCTCTCAAAAAACAAAAACTACCTCTCAGACCTACGGTAGTCAGTCAGCCTCCCACCTGGCAAATTTAGGTAGTCAGGAAGGGCAAGAGTCATGCAATCAAATGGTTGGCACCATCTGACCTCTCATAGTTAATGTAAAGTCCAAGTTAGAATGGATGGGAGAGATTTTGTCTGTAAAGTGTTGATCAAAACATAAAGTTTTGTTTCTTTTTTTAGAGCTATTGTTTTTTATATATGCAAACTGATGCCAAATTTATCTACTAAACTCACCACACTTCATTCTATTTCACTGAAGTCAACGGACTTAGAGGAGTATAGCATTAAGACTGAGTGTTCCAAAAATTAGAATAATAAACCAGTGGTTTTCATTGATTATTGAATTGGTTGAAAGGGCATAATGTAAATGAAAATCTAGAAAGAAAAAAGACATTTAGAATATATTTGCTCTGGTGCTTTACAATGAGATCTGCTGTGGTTGTACTTGAATTAACCAGTGCTTCACTGTATTTATTTCTTGACTAGTTCTTCCACGTTCTTTTTGTAGTGGGCTATCTTCTTTACATAGGTGATATAATGCAGAGTTCCCAAGTGCGCTCCAATAGTCAGCCTTATTAGCCAAGTTGAAGCATTTGCCTCAAGTTGCAGACTAATCTTGTCCAAAGGCTACTGTGTTCTACAGAAATGAATCATTATAACTATTCAACTAAATAATTCAATAGTTCAATTCCAGAATAACACAGCTGGTGAATCTGCACCAAATCGGAGAGATTATACTACAGAGCCCATTGGAATACCTATGAAGCAGTGGTGACGGCGGCAAAGATATGTTACCACTCTGCTACTTTAACATTAGCTAGCCCACAACTATTTGTTGTTCAAGGTCTGATTGTTCAAGGCAGCTCAGCAACTACTGTCACCAAAATATGTTCAAGGTCTGATTGTTCAAGGTAGCTCAGCAACTGCTGTCAGAGAGAGACAATTGTCTGTGATACCTTTGCCAAGTTTTGTGCTCATAAAATATCAAGAATACCCTCTGCCTTGGATGTCAGTTGTAACAGAGGCACACCAGAAAACAGGATTAAATACCATCAGGTCTATTCATAGATCATTTTGTCTCAGCTTCTATAATGGATGCTGACAAGATCCTGAAGGATCAAGACTCTGGCCCTTTCCACACAGCAGAAAGGGCGTCTCTCAACCAGCAGAAATTATGCTGGTGGAGGGGAGGGGGCTGTTCGCACGGGAGCGTGCGAGCGGCCCCCGCAGAGGCCAGCACAGAAGAGGCGGCTCCGCACGGAGCTGCCTCTTCTGCGTCCCCCCCCACTCACCTCGTCCTCCAGTGTCGGTCTGGAGGGCTGCAGGGACCCACCCATGCTGCCCTCTGACCTCCAGGGGTATTTGACTGAGAATGGGAAGCTTATGCTTGTCTTCAGCACTTTCCCTAGCTTACTGTGACAGAAAACTCAATACAGATGCACTGACATCCCTGAAATCAGGCTCCATCCCTGAAGACTGGAAGATGGCCAATGTCACACCAATCTTTAAGAAAGGGTCTAGGGGGGACCCAGGAAATTACAGGCCAGTCAGTTTGACATCTGTTCCTGGTAAATTAGTAGAATCTATCATTAAAGATAAAATTATTAAACATGTAGAAAAGCAAGACCTGCTGAGGAAGAGTCAGCATGGCTTTTGTAGAGGCAAGTCCTGACTTACAAACTTACTAGAGTTCTTTGAGGGTGTAAACAGACATGTGGATAAGGGGGAACCAGTGGACATTGTCTACTTGGATTTCCAAAAGGCTTTTGACAAAGTTCCTCACCAGAGACTGTTGAGAAAACTCAGCAATGAAGGAATAAGAGGGGAAGTCTTCCTATGGATTAAAAACTGGTTGAGGAACAGGAAACAAAGAGTGGGTGTAAATGGGAAGTTCTCACAATGGAGAGATGTAGGGAGTGGTGTCCCCCAAGGATCCGTATTGGGACCAGTGCTCTTTAACCTATTCATAAATGACCTGGAAGCAGGGGTGGGTAGTGTGGTGGCCAAGTTTGCAGATGATACCAAATTATGTAGGGTGGTGAGAACCACAAAGGATTGCGAAGAGCTCCAAGCGGACCTTGATAAATTAGGTGAGTGGGCTCAGAAATGGCAAATGCAGTTCAATGTAGCAAAATGTAAAGTGATGCACATAGGGGCAAAAAATCCAAACTTCACATACACGCTACAGGGGTCAGTGTTATCAGTCACAGACCAGGAAAGGGATTTGGGAGTCTTAGTTGATAGTTCCACGGGAATGTCAACTCAATGCATGGCAGCTGTGAAAAAGGCAAACTCTATGCTGGGGATAATTAGGAAAGGAGTTGATAATAAAACTGCAAGGATTGTCATGCCCTTATATAAAACAGTGGTGCGACTGCACTTGGAGTACTGTGTTCAGTTCTGGTCGCCACATCTCAAAAAGGATATCGAAGAGATAGAAAAAGTGCAGAGAAGGGCAACGAGGATGATTGAAGGATTGGAGCACCTTCCTTATGAGGAGAGGCTGCAGCGTTTGGGACTCTTTAGTTTGGAGAGGAGACGTCTGAGGGGGGATATGATTGAAGTCTATAAAATTATGCATGGGGTAGAAAATGTTGACAGAGAGAGATTTTTCTCTCTTTCTCACAATACTAGAACCAGGGGGCATTCATTGAAAATGCTGGGGGGAAGAATTAGGACTAATAAAAGGAAACACTTCTTCACGCAACGTGTGATTGGTGTTTGGAATATGCTGCCACAGGAGGTGGTGATGGCCACTAACCTGGATAGCTTTAAAAAGAGTTTGGACAGATTTATGGAGGAGAAGTCAATCTATGGCTACCAATCTTGATCCTCCTTGATCTCAGATTGCAAATGCCTTAGCAGACCAGGTGCTCAGGAGCAGCAGCAGCAGAAGGCCATTGCGTTCACATCCTGCATGTGAGCTCCCATCGGCACCTGGTGGGCCACTGCGAGTAGCAGAATGCTAGACTAGATGGACTCTGGTCTGATCCAGCAGGCTAGTTCTTATGTTCTTATGACATTCACCAAAATAATGACAGAAGGTGATGTTAAGCAGGGTGGGATCATGTTTTTGAATGGCTGCTACTTTCTAATTCTCACACGAAGAAGTCTTGCCCTGGCCCCCAACAGCATGAATCAGAACAAAACCACATCCTTTTTACAGGTTACTGTGTCAGCATGGCTGACTCGCTTTTAGCTTCTGTTAGTTGGTTGAGAGTGTACATATCCAAAAGATGCATTACACCAGGCTACACAAAAGGCATTTATATATTTTCACCTGAATAATTGGCCAAAAACTGAATGTGAGCAACAGTGAAAGGATTATTTTTTTAAAAAATAGATTTTTTAAAAAACCCAGCAAAAATAGATTTTTTTAAAAAACCCAGCAATAACTACTGGGTGACTTGCTGCTGCATAACTCAAGAGACTTGCCTAGAGATTCAGACCTGCAGTGGTTACAACTTGACTTTCACTGGCTGGGGTTGGTAAGTGAAATGCATGGAGGGCATCTCCCTAAATGTAGTGAGTAAAAAAAACCCTCTGTAGTCAGAAACAGCCAACTTCTGTATAGCAGTGCTACAAAGAAAAACCAAGGGGAAAGTTTGGCTTCCATGCCTTGTTGGCTGGTCAGTTTATGCTACAGACTGCCATTGATGGCTAGTCTAAACCAAAATGGAAGCTCTTATGCCCGTGGTGGCTACTGTGCAACTTGGCTGAGGTGCGCGGTTAAGCCAGGTTTGGTAGCACCATATGACTCACCTAAGCCAGGTTGCATAGCAGCTACTCTGAATAGGTCCAACTGGAGCTACTGTTTGACTACCACCCAGTGGTGTCTACTGCAGCTTGGTTAGCAGCAACTGTATTATTCTCTTGGCGTGGGCCCAGCAGCAAGCACTTGGCTACTTGCTCTTGAAGGACTGAAGAAATATACCCAAATTGGGCCAGGCCCCGCGGTGGCTGAAGTGTGACCCACAGCGTGGCAACTCTGCCACATCGCCGGATCACCTGGTCCTACCTACACTGTTCAGGAAGCAGCCCCCAATGCTGCTCATGGGGCCTCTTCTTGGTCATTACCGCTCATCCTTCCCTGTGCTTTTGCCCGGTCTAAGAGGGAGGGCAGAGAGAGAGACGGCAGACAGATCTTTATCTGATCAGACACTGAAACCAATGGAGCCGTCAGCTGAGCTGGCAAGACGCGTCTGCAGCGGCCTCTCTCTTCTCCACCTCTCGAGCTGACGGGATTTCAGCGCGACGGGGAGGAGCCATTTGCAGTCTCGGCTTTTCGTCTCCGGAAGCGGCGCTTGCCGGGTGTCAGGGCCGGGAGATGGTGGGGTAGCAAATGGACGCGGGTGCCGAAGCGGCGGAGCTCCCTTCTCGGGTCGGGTGGTGGCGACCAAGATGGGCTCTCAGGACGTGCTCAGGGAGACCACTCGGCTGGCCTCCTCCAGCGCCCTCTTGCAGGTAGCCGCCCGGGATGTGCGGGAATGCACGGCAGGGACGGGAAAGTAGTCCGACTCAGCCTCCGCTGCTCCGTTTGCCCCTGAATGCCGACGGGGGGAGGCGGCGGAGTCGAGGCTCCCTGGCTGCGGTGAAGGCGGAAGAAAAGGATTCGCTCTTTACACGCTCACCTGTTGACCCCATGAAGGGATGCTTGCAAAGCGATGGCTGGTCAAGACAAATCTCTAATCCCTGCCTCATATATCCCACGAGGAACATTGGTGCTTTAAATGACGTTGTGTGGGACAGGGAGCTTTATATTGCCTTGCGAAGTCTCTGCTTGCCATCCCCACTTGAGGCTGTAAGAGAAAGAAAACACGCCCACACCCTTTTCAACTTTTGCTGACCTAGGACTGAAACAGACACACAGGCTCTTTCCGTTAGTGACATGTGGCCCACAGAGCTGGTAGTGGCAGTCACAGGGTTTGACTGAAAGGAGGAGCTGCTGAATATACATGTGGTTAAGAAAAGGGAATTTTCTCCACTGCTGATTGATCTCTTTTTGTTGCCTGCTGCTTCTCTCAGTCAGGTCAACAGAGAGAAACAAGGGGCAAGGTGCCCTCTGCATGAGCAGAAGATGCTCCCAAAAATGTCAAAAGAAAAAACGACTCTTAAGGGCTGGCAACTCTGTTCATTCATTATACCCACCTTTCTCCCCATAACAGCTTACAGAATTCTCTCCTCCTCCATTTTATATCATATCAACCCTGTAGGAGACTTAGGCCCTATATGCATGTGCTTGAGAAGCAGTTGATTCTCAATGTTTGCTTTGCAGCATTTTTTTCTTTTGTGCAACTGTCCTTTCCCCCCACATTTTGTTGTTAAATCTGCTGCAAGGTTTGTATTTTTCATATCAGATTTTGCTTGCCTGGGTGCAGGAGTGCGATATGTGATTTATGATGTGGCAAAAGGGTGTATATAGGTGTACCTATATTTAAAATGTTGGTGTGAATGGTTTTTCACAGCTGCGCCAGCATTACCCTTCCATTGCCTTCCAGTATCCATTTTATGTGACCCCCTTCCCTGATCCACCATTTTGCCGGCCTTCTTTATTGTATCCCCCCTGGGTTTTTTTGTTTCCCTCCATGATGTTCACTTAAAAATAACCCCCCCTTCAGCAAGATCATAGGAGAATTGACAGCAAAGAAAAGGTCAAAGCCCTGTGCCACCAATATTCTCCAATTCTGGATCATTTGGGAAGCTTTCCCAAATAATCTATTGATGGAATGATGAACTGAAGTGAAATTGACAATACTGGATTCTTGGATTTGTCAGCATTTGTGTGCTAGCCCTTCTCCCCTGATCTTGCCAAAGAAAGAGGAGGGGAATTATTTGCAAGTTAGCATTATGGAGGGAAGCTTAGAATCTGCTGCTGCTAAACACCACTGAAGCCGGGGGCTTACTTCCTAGTAAATGCATCTAGGCTTTGAGGAAGCCCCTTCCAATCTTTTCAGCAAGAATATAGGAGGAATGGCAGCACAGAAAAGCATAAATGTTAACAAATTCAAGAATCCAGACATGTCAATTTCACTATGATTTATCATTCCTCCAATAGACTTTTGTCACTAAAATTTTAGAAAATGAAACACAACCTGGAGAAAGCTCCCAAAACTATCTAGTATCAAAAAATGGAGGTGGTATTGGAATAGGAATGGCGGTGTGTGTGGGGGGGGAAGTGGTGGTCAAGTGAGAGGAAAGACTATAGTGTGGGTGGGGAGGGGAGGCAGGGAGGGAGGGTGGAGACAAGAAACCCATGACAAATCTTTACACGTTGGGATTGCCTTTGCTTTTCCTGTAGAGGGGGAAAAAGTTGAAATTCGACAGCATTCAAAAATGTGGAGAATTGCAGAAGTGAAAGCACAGTGAGTTCTGAAGAGGGAGAAATGCGTGTGTTCAAAACAACAAAAAGTCTGATGGGAATGTATACTGAATGTGAAAAGAACACACATGCATAAATGGCTTTCAAGTGTATATCTGGCCCAAGATCACCCAGCAAGTTTCCATGGCAGGGTGGGGATACCAATTTGGCTCTCCAGATCTTAGCTTGACACTTAATCACTATATCACATTGGCTCTGTTTAGAAGCAGATCCTATTCTTTTCAGTGGTGACTACTGTCACATAAGTCATAGTGTGCATAATTTCCCTATGAGGGATTCTGAGTTTGAACTGGTATTGGTACTAGAAATTTTGCCGAGCACAGTTACAATATTAGCTGCTTAGCTGTTCTTTGAAATCTTACTTTGTTTCCATAGTTTGCAAGGTAGTGTTGATTTATTTACTGTTTGATTGCATTTTTCAGATATTTTTCAGAGTGATTACGTTTGGCTTAAATGCTTTTACTCTGCGATACGTTTCAAAGGAAATAATTGGCATTGTGAACGTAAGGTAATAAATGACAATCTTATTTCTTTTAAGGTGTGAATGATGAATATTTCCACATCATGGCAGTTCTGTTTCAGTGTCTTCTATTTGATCTTTTTTAAAGCATGGACAGTGAAAAATGTTTTCCAGTTTAACTTTCTGCTTCTTTGAAGATTGCTGCAAGAAGACATGGTTTATCTGAATTAAAATTTGCAGTGTTGTCTAAATGCAAATTTGAATTTGTGATTTCAGTTTCTTAAGACAAGTGAACTGTTTTCTAGATTATGCACATCTCTAGTAGCTATTTAGAGCTTATATTTTTGTAGCTTTTGATTCTAACACTCAATAGCGATTAGATATTCTTGAAATACTAGATCTGAAATATGCTACTATTGCATTATCCCAAAACTGAAGGCTTATTGCTGTTTTGCCAATTTTTTCTCAATTCAGCAGGAACCGTGAAGTGCCTGTGGTAGAATGCCCACATCTGTGGCACTTTGCCTGCTTTTAGCAGAAATACATTATAACTGGTATATATTTAGTTATATTTTCTATGAGGTGATTAGTAGGTTTATGAGTGTAATTTCATTCTTATTATGGATATTCTACAGGAAAATTATTCTCTGTAAAAGTACCATTGAACATATGTCTTGGTCCATTGAAAGTAATGAGGATGCATCATAGCTTCTGTGGGGCTTCCAAGTGGCCTCTGTTGGAAACAATATGCTAGACTCAATACGCTGTTGGTCTGATTGTGCTTTGATTGTGTCTTCCTGCATGGCAGGGGGTTGGACTTGATGGCCCTTGTGGTCTCTTCCAGCTCTATGATTCTACGATCCCTGTGACTACTTTTACTTTTACTCTTATATTGAGATGACTGGGATTGAGATATGATAAAAACTTTATTCTCTAAATATATCTACAGCACTATGTAGATTTTATCTAGTCCACGCCCATTGATGGGAGTAACTGTATATAGTATATACTATTGTGCTTTTAGTGGCATTAAAATATTGCCCTTTGTTTACTAGCTGTAAAGCTTGCATTTCTTAACAAAACGAACCCAATACATTATAGTCATGTATAAGAATTAAAAACATACAGGAATTTGAGTTTGCTTTGTCTGTATATGTAACTGCATTACGAATTGCTTTATGTTTTTATGCTTTTCATTACGATATATAGAGGATTTGAAACCACTTGGGCCAGATTCAGTGAAGGCCAAGCTTGGGTGCATAGTTTTGTAAAGAATGCTTGTGTGCTGACTCCTTCCCCCTTCCTGTCAAATTTAATGAACGTCTGGTTTCTGAGGTTTTGGAGATGGCTTATTGGAATTTGTAGAGGGAGCAACTAGAAAGTCCCTTGTATACAGAACACTGTGTCCTGGCAATGAGGACCAAAAATAGTGGGGATTTATTTGTTTACAGTTCTTTATTGAAATATCTATAACTAATTGTTCTGTCAGTTCTAAAGTGGGACCTGAAGAGTTAGGGGACAATAGGTACAATGGTATTGAGTAGAATTTGATGGCACATACGCACAGACCAATGTTTGTTGCATGTGTAGGACATACTGGCACATATGCATAAAACAGTGCTTGTTACATGTGTAGAAGCTGCTTTATGTAAATACTAGACAATCAGACCAATTAATGAAATACAAAATTTGGAAAATATTGTTTTCAAAGAGTTAGAAATCTAAATGCTCTCATGGTAGTGAAAAAGTGGCAGTGATACTGAACAGCTGTGTAAAATGTATGCCTCTAGCAGCATCAATATACATGAGTATTGTTTGGTGATCTGATGAGGCAGTGGCCAGTATTCTCTATTCTGTGCATTCCTGTGATGACTGATTCAATAATCTAGCTTTGTTTGATTAGAATCAGTTATAATCAGGAAATCAAATCTGAGCCCTAGCCCCCAAATCACTTCAGAAATTCTTTTTCTGTGAACCAGAACTAAATTGGAATACATGTTTTTTTCTGCTTTGGATTCAATTCTGGTTTATCACAGATATAATCTTCTTAGAATTAGTTTTTGGGCTAGGGTTCAGGTTTGGTTTTATTCTCAGCTTGTTGTACTCTCGCTGATGGTTAGATTATGCTGAAATTAATTTTTTGTCTCTTTATTTAGGTTAACACTGCTTTATTCCACAGTCATTTTTTTAGCCAGGGAGGCATTCCGCAGAGCTTGTCTGAGTGGAAGTACAAGGAGGAACTGGACCAAAACCTTTAATCTTTTGTGGCTAACGTAAGTTTAGACGATATGGTGGAATTATCACTTTTTTAAAACTGCAAACCATTGGTATTAACATTTTTCCCATTGTAGAGAAAGGTCTAGTATAAATGCAGTAAAAATGTAAGTATAGCAGAATATGAGTGGATGGATGAGAAGGGAAGAAGGGAGGATATGAAGGCTGCCAAGGGAAGAGAAAGGTAATAGTGTGGAGAGGGGGATGTTGGAAAACTGAAGCACTCCTTGCAAGTCCTTGTAGGTTCCCACTGTGCAATTGGGCCTGGCCTGGTGGCTGGCACTGCAGAACTCGGCCCACCTTGGTGTCTGTTTCATAGCATATCTTGGCCAGACCTTCCCAAGGAAGAGGCTGCCAGAGGCAGGGAGGAAGGCAAAACTGCCCACCGATCTGCATATCTTTAATACAGGCTTCACACACCCCAGGAGTCAAGTTTACTAGGTCTTGAAGTGACTGTTGGAAGGAGAGTGGGGAACATCTGTGACTGTCAGTGCCTTCCGCTGATGGCTCACGGGATACAACTTGTTACTTAGTTTTACCTTGTGAAAATAGACAAAGGGAAAAACTAATGCACATGTTTTTGTGCTTATTTTAATCTGTAATGTGGACGTCAGCTCTGGAAACAATGTTAAAATCCTATTTTAATGAATTAATTAGGCTTTTATCCACTGTTTCCCAACAAAGTTGGGTTCAGAATGTTCTATATAATTTATGAATACGAATATACAAACTAATGTAAAATTATACAACCCAATTTACCAATAAATCTAAAATACTTTAAAACATCCCTTAACTGAGTGAAGAAGATGGTGAAGCAGCAGCAATAGTCTGTTTCAGAAACTTGATGAGGCACAGTGCAGAGCCAACCAACAGGAGAGCACGAAGCCTGGAAGGGTCCAGCTGCGAGGCCATCTGAGTCAAGTTCTGCAGGACTTGGGTCTCACTTGACAGAGTGTTCCACTGGGCTGGTGTCAGAGCCCTGGCTTTGGTTGAGGACAGCCAGAGATGTCTTGTGCCAAGGATTACCAGCAGATTGGTCCCAGATGAACACAGTGGTCTTTGAGGGCTACGTTGGGAGAGGTGGTCCCACAAGTACAATGGTCCCAGACTGTTTATGGCTTTAAAGGTCAAAACCCAAACCTTGAACCTGATTCACAACCAGCTAGTGCAGCTGGTTGAGCACAGTGTTGAATATGCACTGTCCATGGGGTCCTCTTAAGGACCTGCGTGACTGCACCCCCATATTCTGGACCAATTGGAGTTTCTGGAGCAGTCTCAAGGGTACCCCGCGTGGACTGAGTTGCAGTAGTTCAACCTGGAGGTGACTATTGCATGGATCACCTTGACTGAATCTGGGCAGGTCAGGTAGGGGCTCAGTTGCTAATTTGGCGAGGTGAGAAAATACCTTCCTGGCAGAGTCCATGACCTGGGGTTCCAGTGAAATGTTGCAAAGAAGAGGGCAAAATGTGGAATAGTCTACAGAAACTGTCCTTTCATGTTTTGTAGAATCCCCTTGGGAGTTTGCTGGTCTGTATTCCTAGGCTGGGTCTGGCTAGATATACTTGAAATTCCTGATGGAAATGCTGTTCCTCACTACCAGTTTGGAGTAATTGCCTTTGGTCTTTCTGCCGTGGTTGAACTCCTAGGTGAACCTTTTTGGGTTTTAGCCCAGGTGCACTTATTTGTAAAACTAAAGGTTAGTAACGTTGGTGCAGAAACTTTTATTCTTGGTTTATTAATGTGAAGTTTCAATGAGATTTTTTTTAATTGACTGCATTCAGACTTTATGATGAACTTAGTTTATATACAGTAGTTTAATCTTCTGTTTTCTATGGCGTCTGAATGTTGATCACACTATATCACAGCTGGTAACCACTGGTTTGCAATATTTTAACAACAAATTTGCTATAGTACATAATGTTTGAACTGAACCTGTGAGTCCAAAATCAATTGCTGTAAAATAGATGTTTTAAAACTTGAATGAAATTATTTTAGATGGCTTACAGTCCATAGCTTGAATTATATAATGAAATAGTGCAGCATGTATTTAGATATGACTGAATACAACAGTAAATTATTAAAAAAATAAATTTGCATTTTGAGGGAAAGTCTTTGGTCTTTTATGCATACTCCACTTCCCCCATGGCTGCTTACTTTGCAGTAGGGTTTCCCTGCGGCTTTCTGTCCTTATCTGATCACCCTACTGTGAAGTCCACTGAGACAAGTCACCTTTTTGCCCACCAACCACTTACCTTGTTTCCTTTATACCCCTGTCTTGGCGCTTCCCCCCTTGTATTAGATCTAGCATTATTTTGCTTAATGACGGAACTAGGCAGTACTAGGACAGGGGAGGAAAGGAGAAGCAAACCTCCCCCCCCCCCCCAAGAGAACCATCTGCTTTGGTTTCCCTGTGGAGTCGAAGGAAAAGCCACTCTTTCCTTGATCTTGGAAATAGTGGAAATTTTTGGATCTGCAGCACAATGTGATTGGGAGGGAGGAAAAGGTGTCCCTAACAAAAATTCGGTTCATCCTGGGGCAGACCACAAGTGCATAATAGGCGTCCAATTTTCAAGTTTGGATACTGTGATATAAAATGACAAAAACATGCTTGATTTGAGCACTAACCTGCATGAAGTAGGGTTGTCCCCGCAAAAATCAATAAAAATCAGATCTGGGTCAAATCGAACTGATTTTTTTCAGGGGAAACCTGAATATTCCTGAACCTCCATACTGGGTATATCTGGATTCCCAGAAAAAATACTTTCATTGTCGTGGTTGCTTCCGAGCCCCATTTGGAACCCAGAGGGGGTGGCAGTGGATGCATGCCAGGCTGAGCTGGGCCCACATGGAGCCCAGAGATGATGGTGGTGGCTGGCACAGAGCTGAATGCCCAGTTGAGACAACTGAGCTTGCAGTTCTGCATCACCCGCCATCTCTGAGCCCCACATGGAGGCCAGAGGTGGTAATGGTGGCCAGTGCAGAGCACTGCACTGCCTGCAGCCTCTGAGACCCACATGGAGCTCAAAGGCCACAGTGAAGCTCTGAAGGTAAGCGAGGGGGGAAGGAGGGGAGAGGGGGAAGGAAGAAGAAGAGTTGGATTTATATCCCCCTTTCCTGTAAGGAGACTCAAAGTTGCTTACAAACTCCTTTCCCTTCCCCCATCACGACAAACACCCCTGAGAGAGCTCTGAAGTACTGTGACTAGCCCAAGGTCACCCATCTGGTGTGTGCTGGAGTGCACAGGCTAATCTGAATTCCCCAGATAAGCCTCCACAGCTCAAGTGACAGACGGGGGAATCAAATTCGGTTCCTCCAGATTAGAGTACATCTGCTCTTAACCACTATGCCACTGCTTGGGGGAAGAGATTCCCCCAAGGCTTGTAAAAAATTATGACAGGGTCAAAGCAGCCCAAAGCATGCCTAAAAGTTCAGCATAATTTGTGATTTGCTTTTTGGTCCTTTTAAATTGCTGCTGTTTTTTGGGGCAGAGGAGAATAAGATTTCCCCCTTGTTTTGGCTTTGGCAAGCACTCATCCTTAGAATGAAGTACTAACTTAAGAACAAGAGTTGACCTGAAAAAATTGTTTTAATCTTATAAAACATAAAAGAGTGTATGTGTATATATAAGAAAAATCTTTCATATGGTCAGGCTGCCCTTGTACTGTTTGTGACAGTGCATAATTAAACATTCTTAAAATCTTTTAAGGACAGGATTTAGTAATCTTGTAATTTTTTAATTTGACACGCACAAGAACATAGCATCCCACTGAAAAGTAGCACTGAAAAAGGATTTGTATAACTGGAGCACTTTCTCAATTCCCTTTGCAGCCTTAAATGCTGCTTCTGAGGTAGCTGCCCCTTCCCCAAATAGCATGAGGTAGTAGTTTGTGATTTTCTGCAGAACAGGGAATTGCAAATACTATCTCCCCTTTTCTCAATTGATATATTTGGTAGAATCCAACCCACAATATAAATTCTTAACATAACTGTTCGTGTTCTTTGCAGGTAATTGCTGAAAGTCTCTCAATCATTTGCAAATGTATTTTTACAGTTATTCTAGTAGTTTTATATCCTCACTGGGGACTCTACATCTTTTCTCTGGCCCAGGTATGGTTTGAAACTTTTACTTCTTAGGTTTAACATGATAATTATACTTGTTGCTTTTATCTACCATAAACAAAAAATGCCAATTTGATTCAGACCGCATGGGTCTGCTGCTTTCCTATACTAGCCCAGACTGATGTAATTCTAACTGGGGGAGGGGGACAGCTTCAGTGATAAGTATATCTGGGTGCTTTACATTTAGTTTGTTCAATAAATATAGGGGATAGGTGGCTTTCCTTCCCTGAATTAACTTGCAAGGCATCAAATAATGTCAATAGTGCTTTTACTTTACCATTCCAAACCAATTATAAGAGGTGTTCTGCAATGTGCACATTTATTAATCAGCCTTTTCTCCTTAATGTTAAGTTGTCATGCTTTCATATTTAATGATATCAATGGCATATGTTGTTCTTGAACACAACTTTAATGTTATTTGTACTTCATTTAATGAGAATGTATAGGAAAAGGTGTGTTGGATCAGGAGTTCCTCAAAAGCTGGAATGCTGTCTGCCCTCTGGTCTAATTAAGATACTCACAATAACTGACCTGAGAGAGACCAGGAAGATATAAAAAATACACAGCAGTAAAGCAGAACCTTAAAGATTAATAAAATCTATTTCTGCATAATTTTACTTCTGCTGTGTGGCTAAGAAGGTTAAATCTACTCATTTAAAGAATTTTTTTACGAAATATTAAGCCAAAACACATTACTTTGAATTGTACAAAAATAAAAGTGGAAAGGGAGAAACTGGAATGGCCATAAATGACTTACAGTTAAACAATGCATTGAAGGTCTTTGAGATACTATTAAACAATATTTTAGCTTTTTAACTGCTGTTCGTATAACTTCCTAAATTTATGGTTGCCTCATAGGAATGCAGAGTACTTATGTAGAACATTTGATTTCACAAAATACATAATTCTCATGTGTAGTCACTATAGTTGCAGTCACTGCAAAAAAATCATATTACAGTTGCTGTACTGACAGCCCCCACATATGGGGACTAATTCTTGAAACAGTGCCTTGGGTAAACACTGTTGTGCCACAATGTAGATCTATCACAACATTTGAACTTAAGAACGTAAGAAGAGCCCTGTTGGATCAGTGATATGGGTCAGAAGGCCAGTGATCTTTCTTATCCAGCATCCTATCTTACACAGTAGCGAAACAGTTATTCTGGAGTGGCCAACAACAGGTCGTAGAGGCTGAGGCAGCCTCCAGGCATTGAGAGTCAGAGGTTTATGACCTCTGAGTTTGGAGGTTCCCTTAGTCACCGTAGCTGGTACCCACTGATAGACCTGTCTCCTGTGACTATGTCTAATCCCCTTTTCAAAGCTGCCTGTGACCATGGCCGTCACTACATCCTCTGGCAGCTGATTCCACATTTTAATCACTTATTGTAAAAGGAGTATTTGCTTTTGTCTGTCCTGAATCTACTGCCCATCAACTTCATTTGATGCTGTCATTGGGCATTCAAATATTGTTAACATTCTGTTTTCAGGTTCAGGTGGCTGTGTAACTAACGAACATTTCTTTTTCCAGCTTTTATATACCAGCATTTTGGTGTTATGCTACGTAGTGTATTTTATGAAGTTTTTGGGTTCTCCTGAAGCAACCAAAAAATCATTTCCAGTTACCAGAATGACATCTATTTTACCAAATCTGGTACATGATGAAGTAAGTAAGTAGAACAGCTTTAAATAAAAACACCACATTATTTTAGCACAAGAAAAAATTCTAATCAAGCCTGATCGGACAAATCGAATTAATTTTCAGATAGCCACAGTTTGAGATGTAAACTTTTTGTTTACATTAAATTTAATTTTCAAAGATCAGTTGAGTAATATTCGTTTTCCCATGTTTTCATTCATTTTAATTTCCAACATAGGAACATCTCACACAATCCCTATATTCAGAGCACATGATGCTGTATCATGTCAAGGTGCTTTGCACACCAGCACAACAAGGATGTAGCTATAGATTTTTTAATGGGGTGGGTTCGGGGTGTGGCCACGCCCCCACCCACACCTGGGGGCATGGTCACATCTCCCCAAGCTCTGCCCCTGGCCTCAGTGCTTATAAAAGCAGCTCTCCGAGGCCGGGGGAGGCAATATCTTCTCCCCGGAGGGGAGGGAAGAAGGGACTGCCGGCTGAGAGCCCAGCTGGTGGGGGTAGGGGAGGGGGCAGGGGGTGGAGCTTTGGACATGTAATGGGGGGTTTGAACCCGTGACCCTCCCCCCCATTACCTACGTCCTTGCTTTGGAAACATACCAAGTCATTACATTATCTGGAAGGTTTTTAAAAATTTTAAATGCACCTTTGTAATAATTGTTTATGTTCCAGGAACTTGTTAACTGGAAAGAAGCTAGATTGACCTGGAGTTTTTTTAAACAGTCATTCCTTAAACAAATTTTAACAGAGGGTGAGTATGGTTCACTCCAAATTTACATGTTCACCCTCTTGTCCTATTCCCCAGCTTATCTGCCTTTTTTTCACTTTCCAGCATTTTTGTTATGAGCTGAACTTGATAGCAGTGAGAAGGATACCCTTTCCATGCATTTTCTTTTTGAAATTAAATGTGCCAATTTTGTTTTGTTTGTTCGTTAGATAGGTAGTGGAAGTTATGAAAAAAATGTGACCAGCAAGAAGATCATAACATTTTTGTGCCAGTGGAGGAAGCACACATTTAGTTATAAAATAGTTATTTTTGGATGTAATCTATATATATAAAAAGCTAACAGTGACTTTGTTTGTCATGTCCTAACGCTGAAACGGCTGGACGGATTGCCCCCAAATTTTCACATGACGTTCCCCCCTGTTCTGGACAGGTAATTGGACCTTCAAATCGCCGAAAGTCCATGCCTGAGCCAGGTAAAACATCTTTTTCCTGCCTCGCCAGGCCATGAAGCTGGCTGTGTTTAACTGTCACTCTTAGAATGTTTGTGCAGCCTGTCTGTCTGTGGCCTGAGGGCTTGGTATGAGGGCTTACAATGTTCATGCAGATGGGCAGAGATGAGCAGTGAAAACAGTAAATAGGTAATACTGTTAGGTAATACGAGTGGAAGTGAAACACTTCCACACTTTGCCGTGTGAGACGTCAGGTGGGGTTCCCCCCCCCACACGGAGGTAACTTTCACTCTCTGTGCCTCACCCACTGCTATCACACAATACACATCCAGCTCATCCTCACACACCTCACTCTGCCCTCCCTCATATCCAACCACCACTTACCCACTTCCTCACCCATATTCACCACAGCTCTCTTTTACTAAAAGCGAGCTGGAGTTTGCCTTTTTCTTCTAAGAAAATCCACATGGTGGGGGCGAACCAACACTACTGGCTCCGCTTCTTTTGCACATGGCCCTTTAAGAACCCAGAGAGCTGGCCTCGATCTGAGCGCCTCACCACCCTGCCCTCTGCTGCCTGACTGGGATAGCCTCCTTGCCCTAGTTCTGCCTTACCCAGGACTGTGTGTGTCAACCAGCCTCATGGACAGCGGGATTCGCACTCTGGACAGTTCTGTTGTGGAATGGAAAGGTTACATTATACTAAAAAAACAAGACACCACCATATAACAATGTGAATTGAAAAGGAAAAGAGGGATTCCATTTGACCACCCCAAAAGGCTATGCTGCAGATCATTGGACCTGCATGGACATCTGTGTGGGTTACGGACTGTGATGAGAAGGACAATTGCCACAGTAATGTGTGGCCGGGCCCCGCTAGTTCCTTAATATAATTGTTTGGGTTTTGGTTGCACTTTTGAATCCAGTAGTATCCATTGGTCTAAAAAATGGGAATCCTGTGATGACAGTAGTGATTACATAGGGTTAGATCCTAAGATGCTAGTCTATCCATGGATGTCCTAGGAATATTATGCCTATACTAGGACATCTTATTATGAGTTGGAGCGGTAGGCACTTTCTCAGAATTCTGCTGACTCTATAGGCTGCAGACTGCACTGTTAGAAAGCTACTCAGAAAAGGGACTATTATGAAATGCAGCAACACACACTATTTTCACTTCTGCCGGAAGTCTGACCATACATAGATCTTTTTGTTGAAAAAGGCATAGCTGCTAGAATATTAATATCATAGATTTAGAGGTGAATTTACTGGTATGCAGCTGCTGCAGCCTTCCCAAGTGGTGGGTTGCAGTGCTGGATGTGGCATTGGTGTCCCTGTGCTCCCATGGCCATTGCCAGTATAGCAGGGGTGGTCTGGGGCTCCCTCCAAGCCATTGCCACTGTTGTGCCAGTGGCCCAGTTTGGGACTTGCAGCATAAAAAAGGTGGCATATGTCCATTAAGCTCCATGAGGACTTCCCAGTGGTAGGGAAGCTTTTTTGCATTGCGAGCCTCCCCAGGCTGCCAGGTAGCCTCCATGGAAGTGGTGGCCTGGTGCTGCTGCGGCACCATGACTGGGTGCCCGGCCCCTTGGACAGGGCTGCCCTTACCCCTAACTGGAAAGTTATCAAATTATTTATTTAGTTCAGATTTTACCTTTGATCTTCCTTTTGTTGTCCTATACTTACAAATATGTATACTGCTTTGTAATAGCTGGGTCTCTCATCACAGTTAAAAAAAAAGATTTTTGATTTCTTTGGTGCCACTTGCAAGCATACATATCAGGATAACAGTTCAGGAGTTTCTCATTGACAACTGAACACGTTGAGCCATCATACATATACACGTAAAGTAATCTGGCCCAAACATGCTTAATTTGCCGCACATCAAGTTATCTGATGCAATAGCCAAAACAAGAAATAGCCAAAACAAGAAAATGTTGCCTATGGCAAAAAGGTTACAAAGAAAAAGTGGGATTGCAGTCTCTTATGTCTTCATTATATGGCAATCCAGCACAGTTTTCAAGGCATACATATCAGGATAACAGTTTAGGAGTTTCTCATTGTGCAATCACTCACTAGGCAATAAATACTAATATAAAGTTTTGATTTTGCAGGTGAAAGATATGTGATGACTTTCCTGAATGTTCTAAATTTTGGGGACCAGGGTAAGCATAAGCTATTATCAAGTTATAGTTGTCCTTGACATTGGAAGAAAGCTTCATATATTTTTTAAAAAATGAAGTCTCACAGATTTGTATTTTGAATACACTTGATGGTGATACCAATGTAAAGGTAATCAGTATGAATATGTCATTTTGGTGATAATATCTGTGAGGATTTTCTTTTGGCGGCTTTGTTTTACAACTCCAGCTGAGCTGATTGTATTACTATGGTATGCTGAAAATACTGTCTTAATTATTGTTTATATTACCAATTCATTCTTACCTTAATATTGTTTTTGGTGTATACAGATATAGTAATAGTATGAGACTGCTGTTAATAGCTTCAAATTCCAGAATTAGGCCTATGTGTATTTTAGAGCATCGTCTTGTATACAAAATACATTAAGAAGATATTTTAGAATTCTTCTTCTTAGGCCACTTTAGGTGGAAACATTAAACAGCATGTGGTTTATAATATGTAATCCGTGGCAGCTCTTGTTGCATGGGGAGCCAATGAAGTGAGTAAAGGCAGTGCATCCTATTGTTGCAGTCCCTTGGAAATCAGGCTCCTTCCGCACATGCAGAATAACGCACTTTCAAACTGCTTTCAGTGCTCTTTGAAGCTGTGCGGAATAACAAAATCCACTTGCAAACAGTTGTGAAAGTGGTTTGAAAACACATTATTCTGCGTGTGCGGAATGGGCCTCAGAATGGGTTTCAAGAGGGCAATACCTATGTTCTTCATTACCTATGTCAGACTGCTAAAGGAGATTGCCTATAGCTTTCAGATAGGATTCCATCACTGTGTTTTTGAAACCAAACTATGTATTTCATTTAGTACTACATTTCTGGAAGTGGATTCACTGCCTTAGTCCAGTCCTTAGAGGCTGTGATCAAGCAGATGGCTGGAGAATGAACAGAAATGAAAT
Organism: Sphaerodactylus townsendi; assembly: GCF_021028975.2. NCBI lineage: Eukaryota > Metazoa > Chordata > Lepidosauria > Squamata > Sphaerodactylidae > Sphaerodactylus > Sphaerodactylus townsendi. The sequence continues at coordinate 63,694,698 of NC_059427.1, forward strand.
CTAGACTGGCCAGAGCCAGTCTTCTCTACTCTATGGCCTTGTGGATGAAGTTAGGAAAAAGAGGCCTCCCTTCTTACCTGTAGGAAATCTCACAGTGCAGTTGTGTTCTGGAGTTCTTTTTGCTAATCTTGTTGATTCTTTAGGGCTTGGATCCAACTGAAAATCTCCACTGATGGAAGAGATTTCTATTAGTGCAGTACTATTTCTCTGTAATACCTCTGTTGCTGCAGCCCAAAATGCTTTCCAAAATGCTTGTCCCAGGGGCCCAGAGGATCCTCAGGAACAGCATGAAATCAGGTCTGCCATAAGAAAATTGGTGAAAATCACCATCCTTCTATCAATGGAAATGATTGGTGTGATCCAATCTGTTGTTTTCTGACTTGATGATTATATTGCTTTAGTTTTTAAAAATGTTTTGATTTTCATATGCAAAATAGCTATTTGAATATAGTTAATGAGCTACATAACTGTTATTCTCAAAGTATAGTTGTAATTATGCAGCTGAAAATGCAGTAACAGTTCAATCACTACATTGCATTCTGTTACTTATCACTTCACAATATATACATTGTTCATTTACTGTCCCATCAGTATATTTTGTGACATTATTCTTAGTCCAGAACATTAAAGTATTTTGTCAGCTGGTTCCACAAATGCACAAAGCTCCTCGAAGAATGGATTATGATGTGTCATAAAATTCAGCAAGTCACAGTTTATTGGTTTTCTTGTTAGTCTGAAATTGATTTTTTGGCAAAGAAGGTTTGTTGAACGGTGTTTTTATTGTAGAAATATCATGTGGGATGTGTGGCTTGATGACGTGCTTGTCTGTCAGTCATGTTGAGTCTTTGTTTTTAAAAGGCACGATAGATATGTTTTTGAATAAACAAAATACTGAAGTTTATTTTTTCTGTTCATTTTAAAGGTGTATATGATATAGTGAATAATCTCGGATCACTGGCAGCTAGATTTGTATTTTTGCCTATAGAGGAGAGTTTTTATATTTATTTTGCTAAAGTGCTGGAACGTGGGAAGAATATCAAGTTGCAAAAGCAGGTAACTTTAGTATGACTGTCATGTAATGGATAAAGAACAATGTATGTGCTCTAGCAACTTTGTGCCATAACATTTTTGAGCCGGGTGGTGGTGGTGGTGGGGAGATTGTACAATATCAATGGCAGCAAGTAGGTCTAGTGCAGGTATGTAATTTTGATTTTTTCACCAAAGCAATACTAGAACCTGTGGTTATAAATGCGTCTTAAGACTATATAGTGAAAGCTTATTTTATTGAAATCAGTGGCACTTGCTTTTGAGTAAATGTGGATGAGATTGGGCCATTGGTTTACACATGACTCTGCCTTGATCAGACCATTGGTCTTTTGGGGTCATTACTGTCTACTCAGACTGGCAGTATCTCTCCAGAATCTTAAGCAGAGGGCTTTCACATCCCTTATCGTTTAACTGGAGATGCCAGGGATTGAACCTGGGACTTCCTGTGTTGCCAAGCAGATGCTCTATTATTGAGTCATAGGCTATTAGGAGACTATGTGGTAGTGTTGTGAATATTTTATTGAAATAATTGGAGCAAGTTATACTTTTCTCAGAAGAGGATTGCCATTAAAACATCATTTAGTACCATCTCATATTTTAACAGGTTTTTGATTGTCACTCAGTGGAGGAAGGTATCTTTAAGTTTGGATTACCTCTTCCCCTTGCTGTATGGCAGGGCTTATATTTTGAAGGCTTCCACTATTTCTTGGAGGCAGACCCCATTGCATGCCCTGCCTACTGTATGGCTGTAGAGGCTTTGATCAACTTGCTTTGCAAAAGGGAAATAATGGAAAGTGAAAGAGAAGTAAGGTGCCAAAAAACAGAAATCAGCGACTGTCTCCTTGCCTGCCCACCACCTTGTGGGAACAAAGAAGAAGCCCTCTCTTTCCCTTTAAGGATACTCATAGAGGATCTGGTTGTCCCTTTTCCCACCCAAAGGGCTTGGAAAGCACTGGTGGGGGACAGATCTTCCATGCTACACTGAGTTTACTCAGACAGCCATTAAGAATCTGGTTGTCCCTTCCTCTGCCTGTGCTTTCCAAGCCCCAAAGGAAAGTACAGCAGGGGGGAATAGATTCTCCCCAGCCCAGCATGGACCTCTCTCTTTCCCCCCTCTGCTGTCCATATACACTAGAAAAATGGCAGTGGGGGAAGGGGGGTAGGAAAGGAGATGGAAAAAGCTGAAAAAGCTGAATGTTATTCACCCTTTCCAGCCCCAGGTGTATTTGGCTTTTTGAATATACCTTTTTTTAATATTGGTAAAAGAACCCCCTCCCCTTAAAAAAAAGCCAAAAAGTGTAAGCCTTTCCTGTGGAGCAAAGAGGAGGCATAACCCAATCGTAAAGATATCTTCCATTTCACTGATGAGAAGAAATCTTCACAATAAGTCCAGTGTTTCATTTTCTGCAAAGTTAAGAAGTGTATATGTTCCACAGTTAACCAAATGCATTTCCTCTTATACATTAGAAAAGTTTATTACCTGATCTTCTACTTAGTTCAGAGATTTGTGCAAAATAATTAAGTTAATAATTGTGGCTTCTATGCAGTTCCACATCGGAGTACTGTGGAGACTAAGTGCAAAAAGAGAAAGTCATCAGAGTTTTCATTGCTAAAATATTTGTACTTTGAGACACAAAATACATCTTGTTGGTTACTACAAATTTGATAGGACCTGGCTAGCATTGTATTGTGAATTATAATTGTTTTTCAAATAATTTAACACAGCAGCTGAGACATGCTGTTTCTGTTATGAATGCTTAATGATTGCAACTATTTCTCTAGGATGATATCTCTATGGCAGCATCTGTCCTAGAATTACTGTTGAAACTTGTGCTTCTGATTGGTCTGACCATCACCGTTTTTGGTTATGCCTATTCCCAGTTGGCTTTAGATCTTTATGGAGGTTCAATGCTCAGTTTGGGATCAGGTAATGTCTGATGATTGCTGTCTTTTTGGAAAGTAGTTTCACATATGTCAAATTATTTTGTAAAAACATCTTTGTTTTATTTTTCATTTTTTAAAAATGTAGTATATATTTGTGTTTATTTGATACATTTATATACCATTTGCATGCCACTGCATTTATTTATAAACAGGGGAGAAACGACAGAGTTAAACGACAGGGTAGAAGACTTTGCATGCACAAAGTTCCGTATTGCCTCCCTGGTTGCTCCATGCCCAAGGAGCTTGACTGGGAAAGGCTGCATCTCTGCAGAGTTGCTGTCAGTAGAAGTAAACAGTACCAAGCTAGATGGGTCATTGGTCTAATGATATAAGACAGCAGCATCTGTTCTAAAGCCCATTTGTAACCAATTTGTTAAGGCTCAATCGATACATTAGAAATTAATTTTGGAAGTAGTACAATATGTCAATAAGCTATACTTTAGCATCTGCCAGGTTCATGAAAATGATGTTTAATTTTGTTAATTATGTGCAGATAAGCTGCAGCCATCTGGCTCATGATAGATCTTTGATAGGCAAACTGTTCAGTACTGAAGGCTATTTCTGCTGCAGAGCTTTCTGTTAAACATGAATATTAGCTTCAAAGGTTTGGAGATTAGGGTTAGTGGGAAGTGTTTAACGTTGATCCCTTTGGAGGTAGTTTTCGAAGTCTGTTTTGGTGAAATGACCTCATTTCAGTTTAAATGTGTCATTCATTTTGTACTGCTTTTTTCTGCAACAGAAAGAAAAATCACAACTGTATTGCTAATAAATTCTTTTGCTTCTCATGTTGGTGTTCTCTGAAGTGCCGTATACTGTATTATACTACTTAGGATATATTTAGGAATATTTTTCTAAATAGCTTAGACAATAACTTGACAGTCTGTGATGTGTTTATGATTTATTAATATCACCATTTGCATTACTGTATAAATATATGTATGACATTTCATTTTATTAATCAGCTTGTCACAATATCTTTCTCAGGTCCAAGTCTTCTGCGTTGCTATAGCCTGTATGTCTTACTGCTTGCAGTTAATGGGGTAACAGAATGTTTTGCATTTGCTTCAATGTGTAAAGAAGAAGTAGACAGGTAGGTTTTTATTGTATCCCCTTTAGATATTCTTTATTAGTATGCATACATATTATTTATATCTTTAGATGATGAATTAAATCAAGTACTTCATAACTTTAAAACTGCATCCCTCTAGATAATGTATATAAGCACTGGTTGACACATCTCATGTACAGAAAATGGAATCCTTTATGTAGGAAATTCACACTAATGTTTGCATATTTTTCTTACATGGCAGCCCATAATTCTAGATTTCCTTACCAGCCATGAGTCTGATTCAACTCACTAATTCACATATATACTGTATGCACACTGTTGTTCCTGGAGTTACCGATAACTAGAATTTTGGGTTTCATGATAGTTACCAGGTTAAGTTTTGAGATACCTTTTGAGTAAGCGTTGTTTGTATCATGCTTCATGCCTGTGTAATAGTTGGAGGGGGCTGAGAATGTGTATGATACTATGGTTCATTCCTAAATTTCAAGGCCAAACAGAACTCTAATCTTTTTTTTTTTACAAAAAAACATCAAATATCCAGTTCTGGCTCCAGTTCTGAACAGAACTGTTGAAGGAGGATCATTTCAAGCCTCTTCCCATTTTCCCAATATGAAACAGTCCTGCGGAGCCACTGTTTGCCATGTTGAAGGAAACATGCAGGTACACATACCTCTGAGCTTGTCTCAACAGGAAAATAGTAACCCTTCCACTTCTGACTGGGAAGATGGCATCAAATAGGGATGAGACTTAACCTTTCATAATCTTCATTGTTCTGGTCTGAATCTGGGATGCACATTTTTTATAATGGAGTTTTAAAAAATCACTTGGAACTCCAGTCATGGAGCACTCAGTGACTCATCTGGTTTTGCCCTTGTTTCTAGGCCTATATTTGCGATAGATATAACAGTTATGCACAATCAGTTCTTAATATGCTTCTTTTTTTAAATACAGAGCGGTGGGTGACCTTATATCTTTTTGCCAACAGTTCTCAGGCTGGAATAGGTTTATTTCATGATATTATATTTATTTGAACAGAGCTTTTGAAAAATAGGAGAACCATGGCATTGACTCATAGCCCCTCCATTGAGCACTGCTGTGTGTGTGTGTGTGTGTGTGTGTGTGTGTGTGTTTGTGTTGAAATCCACAAACCCCAGGATAGTTTCAGCAAAAAGGAAGAATCTGAAAATAAACAAAACCTGGCTACCAGTACTAAAAAATACCAAAACCAAAACCCATAGAAATTGAAAGGCAATTACAAACTCAGTCACATGCTAATGCAATTACAAGTGAGGTTCCAAGTGTGATTGCAAGTGCTTATGCACTCCATACTATGCCACCGAAACACATCTCACTGTGACATGCGTTTGAGAATGCCAGCCATAGATGTGGGCAAAACATTAGGAACTAAAACTACCAGACCATGGCCACCCAGCCTAGAATACCCACAACAGCCAATCCATTTATTTGGGGGTTTTTTGGATGGTCGATGGTATCCCTGACACTCTCTTCCAACACCACATTTCAAAAGAATCTATTTTCTTCCTGTCAGCTTTCTTCATTGTCCAACATCCAGACGCATACATAGTAATAGGGAATACTATGGCATGAATTCAACTGATCTTTGTAGGCAGTAACACGTCCTTATACTTGAGAATCTTTTCTAGCCCCTTCATGGTTGCCCATCCTAGTCTCAGTCTTTTTCTGATTTCTTGGTTACAGTCTCCCTTTTGGTTGATGATGGAGCCAAGAAATCGAAAGTCTTCATCAATTCCAGTTTCCTTATTATCCACCGTAAAGCTGAGCAATTTTACAGTACTCACTACTTTTGTCTTCTTGATGTTCAACTGTAGTCCTGCATTGGCACTTTCTCCTTTAACTGTCAGTAGCAGACATTTCAAGTAATTTCTTCGCTATCTTCTGCCAGTAATGTAGTATCACCAGTGAATCCCCAATTTTCACTCCATCTTCATTTAAATCTATTAGCCTTCGACAAGAAAATTAAACATGACAAAAATAAAATTGATCAATGAATTTATTATTTTTGTTCCTGTATTCAATTGCTCTTTTTAAGTGTCTTTGTATGTATTTTAAGTATGTTATTAATACATTTTAATGTGTTTTGGGGGGACTGATTGTAATGATTTTAAAATATGATCTTATCATGGATGTTTTCAGTCATGAGCCCCGGATGGAGCCATGGGACACAAGAGTCTCCAAACATGGCATCTTATAAGCCTGTAAGGTGACCCCATGAGACTATTTTCAGTGCCTCCATTCTCTTGATTTTCATAGAAAGCAGGTGCTTGATTTTCATAGCAAGTCACCTAAATAGTTGGACACCAGATGCTCAGCGTAGGGGGCTCCTGGTGTCGCTGCAGTATGAGGTGCTGTTTATGTTGTACTTGCTGAGGCAGCTGTCTGTCTGGATTCAGAGTCCTCATCTTAATCTAAACTGCCTTTATGAAAAACTTGCATGGTTGAAAAGAAATCAACTCTGTGCTCCTTTGTGATATTGAGTTACGTATTTAGAATAATACAGTGCAATTTGCCAGCTGTTGTCATTGTGCAATGGAAATCAAGGTTCTTTCATTTTAAGTGAGGTTCTTTCATTGTTTTTTTTTAATATAGTACACTTTTAAGGTTGTCTTAAAGCTGTTAGATGTCTCCAAAAATAATAAAGGTATGCTGTAGTGGAAGGCAGAATCTTTGCTGATTTATGGCTTTGTAGTCTTAACAGTCTAATGTTGAATTAATCCCCATTTTCATGAATTAGTTATTAGTTCACATTTCCTGTGAATTTGTGTCTTTGTAAACTAATGAAAATGCTTTGACGTGATATGATTGTGAGTCGAATCAAGACATCAACTATTATGAGGGGAAAAAACATACATTACAATAAGATATTCTGTTTATTATGCCATGGCAAAACATTTCAATAAATTAAATCCATGTTGAGAGGAGGGATGATAATTGTGCATATTTTGATTGAGACATTAATTGATGCTCTTATAAGCCTAGATCCACAGAAAACAAAAATGAAACATTGACAGACCATCACTTAAGATCAAAATATGAGTTTCTCAACATTTAGGATAATCAGTGTTCTTTTAAGACCAACTGTTTTGTTGGCATAGTTAGATTTTAATGACACATGATGTTCTGAAGAATTTTCATGCAATAAGAAGTAAAAAAATGTGGTCATTGTCACTGAAATTTAGATTGGAAGTTATTCGGAATAATATTTTCTGTCAATTGAATTCTCTGTTGAGGCTCCTGCCTTGTGAAGTGACTTGCCTGAGGTGGTGATAAAGGCTTCCATGCTTCTGTATCCCACAAACTAAGTAAAACAGAATTGGTTAGGAGGACATTTTAATAAAAGTAATAAGGCTATAGTATAAGAATGGTTCAGGAAGGCACTCTTACAAAATGAATAGAATTGTGTTATGGGAATAGTGTATAGACTATATACGCTTTGACCACTGTGAATAGTGTATATCTGTCTGTTGAATGTATTATCCTACCTTAACTGTTTTGATTTTATACTTAGCTAGTACCATTAACATATTGTATCCAATACCTTATCCTTTGTTTCAGACTGCTATAATTCTAGTCCTAGTCCTACTACATTCCTTCTTAGATTTCTCATCCAATGCATTGACTAATACTGTGTAATGTGCTTTGAATCTCAATGAGAAAGATGAGCTATAAGTAAAATAAATAAAATTAATAACTAATAATATATAGTTTGGATTCTTGGTTTGTAGACATTTATGGAATTATCTGAATCACATCCCAGTTGTTCTTGTGTTTTTAATTGACACAGTTAATGCTGTGGTTGTATAAGCAGTTTATATATATTAATGGCTCTCTTGAACAGTGCTTACTTATATAACTTGACATAGGTCTGCAGCACAGATAAATTCAAAAGAATTTCTCCCTGTTTCTCTTAGTGAATCACAAGGATGTCCAATATGTAGTGAATTCATACTGAACTGGATGACTTATTTTCCTTAATTTATTTTCCTTTTAGGTACAATTTTGTCATGCTTGCTTTGTCCTTCCTATTTTTGTGCATATCCTACTTCCTGACTCATTGGCAAGGCAGCATAGGTTTCATCCTGGCAAACTGCTTCAACATGGGAGTCCGAATAGCACACAGTATCCACTACATCTACAGATATTTTGGAGATAGTCCTTACAGACCTTTAAAGGGCCTGCTTATTTCACCATTGCTGATTCTTGTTTATGTTGTCAGTGGGGTGGTCACGACTATATCAGAGGTAGGTTTTGTTTTCTTCTTATCAGAACACCTTACTAAAAAATATTTTGTTGCTGCTGCTGCTATTGTGTTGAATATACTGATTAGAAAAGCACTTGTTTTGTTATGCTGTTCAGTGAAAACTACAGGGAACTTGGATATTGTTAGAAGATACATAATATAGCAAACTTGTTGAAGCTCTAGGCACCTGTGGATCTGGCTGTCTTGTGGATGGGAAACATCTTAGGGACTGTTTGTAGGATACCATGAGCTCCACAATGCAGTTTTTAAGTAATGAAAGTGAAAAAGTCAGATTTGCAGTGTTCACAAAGTATTATGCAAAATAAATGCAAGTGTGTGTGTGTTTATGTGTGTATAACTGTGAAATATACCTTACATACACATTGTAGAATGTAACTGTGTTATTGCTGTTTCTTGTGTGTGTGCATGTGTGTGTTTGTTTTCCTTCAACTCCATTCAGTAGCAAGTTAGGGTTCCTAGGGCCTCCCGCACCCTTCCCTCAGGCTGCTAAGAGGCAACCTCAGGTGTCCAATCCTGGTCTTCCCCTCCTACCACGTTACCTTCCCTAAGTGCTGCCTTCCCTTCCCTGCTTGCTCACCTGGTCTCTACAGATCCTGCTGGGTTCCCAGCCTCCTGGCAGGCTCAATTCCATCCCTCTTCCACATGCACAGGCACTTCTTGCTGGGCTGCCCACCACTGGCATGGTCTTCTGTAGCTACTCAGGGCTTCTGCCCACCCAGCTGCCTTCGGACTCCCTTCCAGGTCTTGTAGCTGCTCCCTGGCCATCCCACCCCACCACAGGGAGCTTGGGGTGCTGCGACCACTGCCTTCTCCACTAGTCCTGTTTCCTCCAGCCTTCTGCTGCATTAGTGGCAGCCTCTCCACCCGCCGCTTCAACAAGCGGCGATGAGCTTGGGTCACTGCTGTCCCTGCGCTCTGAAGCTAGCCTGGGGCTTCAGATGGTGGCCTACTGTGTTGTGGAAGGATACCTTGCCCTGTGTTGAGCATCAGTGAGTTGGGATGGGGCCTCTCTGGGAGGGGTTGGAAAGTGCCTATGGACATGCAACCCCTGACCTGGATGGCCCAGGCTAGTTCAATCTCATCAGATCTCAGAAGCTAAGTAGAGTCAGCCCTGATTAGTACTTGGATGTTATTCAGAGGAAGGCAATGGCAAACCACCCATGGATGTCTCTTGCCTTGAAAACTATGCTGGATTGCCATATAATGAAGACATAAGAGTCTGCAATCCCTCTTCCACTTTTTCTTTGTAACCTTTTTGCCATAGGCAACATTTTCTTGTTTTGGCTATTTCTTGCTTTGGCTATTGCATCAGTTAACTTGGTGTGTGGCAAATTAAGCATGTTTGGGCCAGATTACCTTACGTGTATATGTATGATGGCTCAGCATGTTCAGTTGTCTTGCCCAGCCTTCCTGATCCCATAGGATGACAGGATCACCACACGAGCTATTATTAACAGTGTTGCATGGGAAGTAAAAAGTTTGCTAAGAAAAGTATGCAAAAGCTAATCAGTATTTCTGTAAAGAGAAGCATTAGATTACTCTATGGTGGAAGCCCTGAAGATATTAATTTAAATTTGTTTCCTTTGTAGGCATTCCTGTGCTGTGATAAGGGCTGGATGACCAGGCTAAGTCATGTAGCCATTGGAGCCCTCTGCTTCATAGTGACTCTCGCTACCATATCTTTCACAGAGACCAAGCTGATCCATTTTGTCAAGACACACTTTTTATTAAAGTATACCAAAGAAGCAATAAAATGATCAGCAGCAGAACATGCCCTGTGTATTTTCATGTATATGTATGTTACAGATATTTTATATAAATAGGTCTGGGGATTTATCCTGATTATCTTGAATTCTTTCAGTGAAGCACAAAAGTTGTTACATTTTAAGTTCAAACCAAGTTAAACTGACATCTTTGCTTCAAACATTAAAGCTGTGCCAAGGGCAAGTAACTTGGTAAGCTGAGGCTTACTGCTGAGTAATATATTTATGCATAATTTACATAATATTTGCATTATCATGGTTGACACCAGCCAGTGGCTAGTGAATACTGTATATCACTTCTGTGATACCATTTTAATTTTGTATTCCATTTGCAAAACATGTTGGGGACATGAGATTCCCAACATGGTAATTGCTGAGTGCAACTGGCAGCTGTTAAAATGTTTACTCTCAAATTAATTCAGAAAAATAGCTTAAGTACTCACTGGACCAGAGTTAGACAGCTTGTCTAAAATTTCTTGTGTTCAGACATAACTGAGTATTGGAATGTAGCTTATTTTGGAATAGTGTTGAGTTATTTTCCTGTGTCTGAGAGTTTAGGGTGCTTATATTCCAGCTGTGAAATTCTTGTAGATATGATAAGCAACTTTGGCCTCATAAAAGTGCTTTTCACATGACATGTTGGAAATCTGTCAATTATATAGAAGCATCTTGGAAGAAATTTATATATCTTAATTTATAAGTCATTTTTTCCTCCTGTAAAACAGTATTGCCTGAAACAATAACACACTAGTTCCATGGGAGCTTTCTTAGTTTTAATTTCCACACATGAGTACCATAAAGGTTTTATGAAAACACATGGCAGGTAACAGGTAAGGTATTGGTGGGTGCCATGGTTCCAAAGGGTACCACTTTGGAGGCTGCTTATTTAAGATATCTATCATGGTGCTCAAATAATTCTATCTTCAAAATGTCTGTATGAAGAAGATGTCTTTGGGCTGTTAAATGTACATTACCAAACTTTGGATGAAACAGCTTTGTTAAGGTAAATTGGAGTGTTGTCATTTACTTCAGTGTATTTAAGTGTACCAATGAAAAAGAAGTGATATAGTTCACACAACTGTTTTTTGTAAATTCCTATATCTCAGTGCAGCCCTCCAAATCATGCCCCACTCATTTCTTAGGATCCCTGTGTCCTCCAATGGCAGCGTTCTAAGAGGCATTGGCCGTTTCCGCACGGGCATTAAATGGCGGCCTGGAGACGGTAAAAACACCATCTCCAGGCCGCCATTCGCACGGGGGGGCGCAGCTGCAACGCAGCCGCGCCGCCCTTGCGCCGCCCTCCCGGCCTGAAGCCAGCGTTTCCCCAGAGCGCTTCCCAGCGCTCTTTTTGGGGAAACGCCGCAGTGAAGCCGCTGCCGAGCGAACGGCAGCGGCTTCACGCCGCCTACCCCACCCGGCACTCACCTTGTCCCCGGGCCTCCGGCGCGTCACCGAGGCCTGGGGACACGCCCCCCTGCCCTGCGCCGCGGCCCGGGGACATGCCGGGTCGCCCGGGCGCCGGCGCTCTGTGGCGCCGGCTGCCCGGCTGTTCCCAGGACCGTCCATGCGGACGGTCCCAGCGTCTTCGGGTCGGCGTCATAAACGCCGACCCGGCCGTTTCTGCCTTCGTGCGGAAACGGCCATTGCTAACTGTTGTAGTTGAGGAGACATAAAAAACCTCCATTCTGCAAGTAGTGATAGGCTCATTCCGCACATGCAGAATAATGCACTTTCAAACTGCTTTCAGTTCTCTTTGAAGCTGTGCGGAATGGCAAAATCCACTTGCAAACAGTTCTGAAAGTGGTTTGAAAACGCATTATTTTGCATGTGCGGAAGGGGCCATAAACTCAAAAACCCTGAACTTTTGTGAAAGCACTAGGGCCAAAACCAGGTAAACTATTTTGATTCCATCTTTAAAATGAGCAAGTTAATAACTATGGCCTTTAAAATATTACACTGGCTTACTGGGTGCCAATTTCTGCATGTGTGAGGTGCTGGTCCTAAGAAGTAATTTTGTATGAAAATTGTCAAATTTCTAATATGACAAGATAACTTTGACTCATCCATTCACTGTACTCACATTTTTGATGCTGTCTTGTTGACAGTCACTGTTTAAGAATGCTGACAGGGTCAGTCTAGATTAGAACTGGGAAAATCATGTTCAAATCCCAGTTCTGCCATGGAAGCTCAGTGGGTAACAGTCTCTCTGTCTAACCTGGTATAGTGTTTCAAGCAGAGGCGTATGGGTAGGAAATGGCACCTGGAGACAATTCCTCCGGGTGCCCCTCCCAGCGGCCCCACTGCCCCACGTCAGCCAGCTTTCAAAAGCTCCAGCTTGCCTGCACGGAGGCGGGGGCAGGGCTTGGGGGCAGCCCCCGCTCCTGAGCCCTACCCCCTGGTCTGCAAGGAGGTCCTTCTTTTAGCAGGCCCAGTCCTGCCTTGGACGATCTTTTCAAGTTATGGTGAGCATTTCAACAACATATCAATGAGTCTTTGCTAAATATGCAAATAACGTATTTTAGCAGCCTGGACCTGCTAAAAGAAGGACCTCCTTGCAGACCAGGGGGTGGGGCTCAGGGGCAGGGGGCTCTGGTTTGCCTGCATGGAGGGGGGCATAGGGTGCTGCGCCCAGCCCCTCCCTGTGGCCTGCACAGAGTGGTGTGGCCCAGCCCCCCTTCACCTCTGCTTTCAAAAGCTCTGGCTTTGGAGGCTGGAGGGGGCGGGGCTTGGTGGCTGCAGTGCATGTGACCAAAAGGTGGGCGCTCGAGGACATGGGTTACCCCATGTCGCCAGGCGGAGATGCTACTGGTTTCAAGTGTGAACTAGAATTTGGGGAGACTCCAGTTTGAATTCCCACTCTGCCATGGAAGCTTGCTTATGAACTTGAGCTAGGCATATACTCTCAGCATCACCTACCTCACAGGGTGGTTGTAAGGGTAAAATGGAGGAGAGGAGAACAACGTAAGTTGCTGTAAGTTCCCATTCATGAGAAAGGCGGGGTATAACAGAGGTAAATTATCTACTTCATGAAGCTGTGTCAGAATAAAGTGTAGGAGGGAAGAATATGATAAGTCACTTTGGGTCCCTATAAGGGAGAAAAGTAGGACATAAATAAAATTATTAATAACAAAATGCCTGCCTTCTCTCTTTCCTCAGTTTTGCATACATTGGGAATTTTATACATGATTTTGCTTATGAAAATCCATGCTTCAATAAATTTGTGAGTTTTAATGCTACTGGACTCCTCTTTGCTTCAACAGATAAATTATCTGTTCCTCTAGAATTAATTAGTCTCTAATTTTTAATGTAATCTAAACTTGTTATTGAAGCAATAGCTTTTTTAAAAATCCTTCAAAAATTTTACAGTTTATTTTCATGTATAACTGAATGCAATGATAAGGCTTTTTTCCATTTTCCTCCTTGAGTAGATTTGTAATAAAACACTATCCAATCCAATCCAGCATTTGTAGGGCCACTCCCCACTTACCTCTTCTAAGTGCAACGCTGCAGCGACCCCGCATAGAAAAGCCTCCCCGGCTTTTGACCACGGAGACATTTGTTCCCCACTCATTTGCCATTCAGGAAATAATGCGGGGGAGCAAGAGGAGGAGTTCCGTGGCAATCGAGCATTCTGATTGGCTGGCACACGTGTGCGTCATGGACATGTGGAAGTGGCGGCCAGCCAAAGGTGGGGCTCCATTTTGATTGGCTGACATGAGAAGTTGTTTTTCATAGGCTCGCCCACAAAGCCGTAAAGCTCGAGCAAAGGGAGCAATATTGGCACATTGCGTTGTGCACACGTCTCAATTTCCGCGAGCGTGCATTGTAAAAGAGGATGTCGCCTCGTGTCTACATCATCACATAGCTTCATGTTGCCCACTTTCTGACGGGGACACCCTCCCTAAACAAAATGGCGGTTCCTGTTTCCTGATTGGCCGGAAGCTGTGCGTCACAGCGAATCAGCCACGCGTAAACAGCCGAGGTTCCCCACCACCCCGCGGCACCCGCGGGGTTTTTGAAAATGTTGCTCTTTGCAGAGGACCTAATTTGCCGCGTGGCAAGGAGGTGGGAGAGCTGCAAATTCCGGGCAGCTGCTGGTGACGTGGGGAACATCCAGGATCCTGGTGTCTTTTAAAGAGGTGACCCCGTGGCTTATGGTGAGTGGGGAGTGGCCCCCTGTTTCTCTTCAGTTATTTGAATCCTACAAGTAGAGCAAATGAAGTGGAAAGGATTTCTACTTTCTACTGTTTTCTGCATCCCACCAGTAGCCACCCTTGAGGATCGTGATCCTCTTAGGAGCCATGTGGCTACAACCTGAAGAATGTTCTGGCATTTAGGGCAAGCTTATTTGTGCCTCCATTTGTGGTTCTGCAAGGTCCAGTCCAGAATTTGAGAAAACTATGCATAAAGTCAGGAGTTTCCCAAAGTTTGAAAGTGGGGAAATATACAAATTTGAACTTGAACTCATACATGCTCATCATATTTTGATTAAATTAGGAATAAAGGTACTGAATGTTACTGAATATCTTAGATGGATATAGTATTTTCTGGCTTCAATAAATGTACAAAAGTGAAAGGTATCTGAGGTACCACAACGGCTTTATTCATATGTAATGATGAACTGATGTTACAGAAACCAGCCTTGACCATCTGTGGGCATGTGCCGCCTTCTTCTCCCTTTGCATTCTGCTTAAAAATTATACAGTTTCCCTTTTGTAAGAAACTGATTGTTTCATGAAAATTGCAAGCTATGGTTTTGCTCTCCTGCATTAAAATCAGGATGCCAAACCAGTTTTAATCCTAGATTGGAGACAAGAAGACAAAGCATATTTTGTGATCTGGATGAAACATCAAATTTTGTTGCAAATGTAATCTTCATTTAGTCACAAATAAGATTCTTTAAATTTGAGCCCAAACCTGCCGGTGCTTGACACCATTGAGTTGTGTGTAGGTGTGCATGTGTGCATTCCTCAGTATTTTCAAATTGTGTCCTTTTAATAACCCAGTTTGTTGTCTTGGGTGAATGCAACTAGAATGTTTTGAGAAGAATACAACAATTTATTCTCTCATTTGTGACAAGATCTTGAAACTATAGAACCTTCTAGCTGCATTTGAAATGTTATCTTCTGCTTGGTACATTTTTAATATGTACAAGAACAAAACTGGGAATCATAAGCAGAATATACTATTACCTAAATGGCTGTGCTGTCAACAGAACAGTCACAAACATTTGTGTTGCTGAAACCATTTGTAGATACTTGGTGTGAAAAATACCTCCTGACAGAATGGGCTATAGACAGAGGTAGGAATATTAATTCAGGTCTGAAAAACTACACTGGGAAAGCTTTAGCTATAGGATGGCTAAAGAAAGTGTGGCAGGGTAGGTAGTGGGTTGAGAAACAAGAAGCAACAAGGATGGAACAGGTAAGGGAAAGGGAACTGGTAGAAAAACAGATGAGCAGCCCAATTTGGGGGCTGGGCAGCAGGGCGGATAGCTCCGCTGTGGCTGGGGACAGTGCAACAATGGTGCAGTGTAGCCACTTCCTAAGTGGAGATTTGCTGTGGCCAGCCTCAGAACTGCAGAGAAACTACACAATTATGACATCAGATGGGATAATTTCTCACCTGTTAAGATGCTGTGGTAGTGTTGCCTGCTGGCTGGTTGGGGTCTCAACCTGCAAAATAGATCCATTGGGAGACCACACCCACACTGGAGCTCCAGACTTTGCTTCCTGTGGAGGGGTCTTGTGTCAGACTCGGGGTTCTAGGTGCTAGCTCACTGCCCAGGGTTCATGTGCTGATTCGATGGCACAAAGCGTGCCCTCCTTGTCTGTTCTGTTCTGTCACCAAGGGTGTCTTCTACTTGTCCTATGTCTGCATTTCTGATGGGTTTTGGATAGCAGCCCAAGCCTTATACCCTACCTATGTGTGTGGAGGGATGGGTGGTTTTGAAGGGTGCGGGACTCTGCTATTGGCCGTTGCTGTGGGGGTTTGGCTGCCTTCTGTCCACATCCTATTGGCCAGAGACTTGATCGGCTTCCCATGCTGCCTGTGGTTCTGGAGGTATGGCTGCATCAATGAGGGGGCATTTTTGCTACCCTTCAGTGTGGCTCTATGGGTTGCATTATATTTTTTTCCATGATAACTGCACTCATGAATGTGGGCATTCCTGGTTCGAAAGGGCTCAGGGAACCAACTGATGTCATCTCTATCCCCTGGAACATTTTCTTTTGTGCCAATGTAAGCCTCCATGCCAGGGCTACTGCGCTGTCATGCCTGTGCCAACACTCATTCGTTGTTCTGCCGTGCCTCTCCCTGGATGATGTAAGTGCTTTGTGACATCATAAATGCTTCTTTCACCAGCGCATGTGGCATTTATGCTAGTGCTATTGTCACACTGCTCCCTGAGTGGATTTGGCTCCCCACTCTTGGATTGCACTGTTAATGATGCTAGGAGAACATTCTGATGGAAGGAAGGAAGTGGACAGGTAAGGGGGTTTTGAGTGTGAAGGGCTATGGGACAAGGAATGGAGGCAGCCAGAAAAGGTGAGGACATACATTTCATGTAATTATTTGGTTGGATTAATCAGCCAAGTGTTTTGATGCCAGACGTCTGGATAAATTGCCAGACTTCCTTCTCTGTCTCATATGTTTTAAAGACAGTCAGGGTCAATAATAGCAAATCTCATCCACTAATCAAATATAAAGGGTGACAGGAAGTATGTTTTTCAGAATATGGAATTAATAGAGGAGAGGATTTGTATTAATTTGTGTCTTCTGTTAAAGTTTAATTATTTCATGGCAATCAGTTCCACTATATTGCTTCAGTTTTCAACAGAATAGCCATGGAATGGAAAAATATCGAACAAAATGGATTCATTTATGGAACACTGTTGTAATAACTAGATTAAGAAACGCATTGAGGAAATTGTTCAAATACAGCTTATTGTTTGCATGAGTTCCCTTTTGCACAGTTAAATCATGATGGTGTTTACACTGTATTGAGGTTTGCCCTTAGCTGCTCTTCGAATAGAGCTGCAAATGGAAACCATTTCGCAAAGCATGTGCACGATGCTTCTGCTCACCCCTATTTTAAAAGAACTTCTAAAATGCTGGGCCTTTTGCAAAACCTGTTTAATAGATTTTAGGTAGTATTATTGATGGCTGGGGCTTTTGTGACCATGGTTGCTTTGTCAGGTTTGGTGAGATAAGTCACTACATAAGAAGAGACTTGGAGGGCAAGAGGGAATGAGTGAACTCACAACTATTTTCAGGTTGCTCCTGGAAGTCCAGAAATCTCTGATAGGGTCTGATAGGTTTACTCACCAGCACTGGCTGACAGCACTGAAAATCTAATGAGATTAGAATCATTTGATGATGATAAAAACTGGGCTGCGATTCTCATATCATGTCTTTGTAGCTTTGAAGATGTAGTTGAAAAGAAAAAAATGGAAAAAAACATGCGCATCATCGGCAGGGAAAACTAAGTTTATTCATATGCTTTACAAGCTGAAATAGTCGCTGGCTTCAATGCAAGCAGAGGAAAAAGGTGAAAATGGTCCCTTTTGAAATCTCTGCAAGATGTTTTATTTGCGTTGTGCAGAAAGAACACAGGGCTCCTTGATCCTCCATGCGTTCTGTTCCATATACTGTTACAATAAGTTGGGGGTGCGTATGGAGGTTTCTTGCAGTGTTTGGAGTTGATGGCTTTGGGGGGCCCCTTCCGCTATAAAACAGACTGCCAAGTTTATTTTAGTTACGCCCTTTGTAAAACAGAGTATTAAGTATTAAACACAATAATCTCTGGAAGAACCCTGTGAATTTAGGTCAGCATATCAAAACTGTAGTGATTTAACTTTTTATGCAGATGGTCACGGATGGCTCTTTCACAAATTATACAAAAGCAAATTCATGTTTTCTATCGTCAAGGAATTATGGTCATTTCCAGCTTCCTGGTGCACCTATTTGCATTCGCATGCTTTGGAAAATTCACACTTGTTTCATGGACATTTTAATATTTTTTAACATGTCTAAGTTACTTCTGATATACAACACAAATGAAGCTGAAAATGCTAAGACTACAACAATTTTGTTAGTCTGGTCTATATTAGACATAAATTCCAAAACTGGATGTTGTGTAATATGGATTTATTAAAACTAATATCACAAAATAGGATGTAAATTTTCAGTTCTCCCAGAATATTTAACTAGGCTGGATACCACTAAAAAGGGGTAAGCCCAGGTCCCACTGCTGATGCCTACAAACTCCCCGTATTGCCCAAACCGGACCCTCCACTCTTCAGAGGCTAACCTCCTGGTGGTCCCTGGTCCCTTGGAGATATGTCTAGCCTCAACTAGGGCCAGAGCATTTACTGGCTCCCATCTGGTGGAATACTTTGCCATCTTTGCCATCCCTGCGGGATCTGAAAGAGTTCTGCAGAGCCTGTAAAACTGAACTATTTCGCCAGGCATTCAGTTGAGGCCAGCCTCCCCGTTTTGATTCAGTTGTCATCTGTACTATTGCCAGACTCTCCTTGGAGGGTGGGGAGCATGTAAGGATTGTTTTGTTGGTCGCATGTTTTTTAGTCTGTTTCAGCATGTGCATTAGTTGTTTAACATCATTAGTTGTTTAATAATATTAGTTGTTTAATATCAGGATTCTATTGTTACACAGTGTGTTACAGTGATACACCTCTGAAGATGCCAGCCACAGATGCAGGCGAAAAGTTAGGAACACAATCCACCAGATCACGGCCATGCAGCCAGGAAAACCCACCAGAACCAGTTGAATCCAGCTGTGAAAGCCTTCAACAATACTATAGTGATTATTCCTCTGTATAGAATACCCACAACAAGGGTGAATTCTGACTGCTGTGTTTTAAAAAATAACTTAAAAGGGAGAGTGGGGAGAATTAGCATGGGGAACTATTAAAAATTATTTTTTCTACCTGAAAGCTGATTTAGAACTGTTTACCACCTCGGGAGTCTAGTATGTTATTCTGGACTTTTTAAAATTTAAGTCTTTGGTTATGTTGCATTTGGCACAGTTTAAATACTGTACAACCTGCAGGGGAAAAGTTCAAGACTTTCCTCAACTGGAGTAAAAAAAATGCTGAAGTATTAACAGTCACTTGTTATCTCTTATGCAGCAAAAGTGGTGAATCCATTAGGACTTGTATTCCACTATATCCCCTTTCCCACACTGTCCTTTTTCCTCCTGACAGCCCCTATACCCTCTCCCTTTCCCTGCTTCCTTCTTTCCTTCCCACACGCCAGCCGGCCTTTCTTTTATCAATCCCCATCTTCAGCATTATTTATTTATTTATTTCATTTTCACCCCAACTTTGTCCCAATGGGGACCCAAAGTAAGTTACATCATCTTACTGTCCTCCATTTTATTCTCACAACAATCTTTTGAGATAGGTTAGGCTAAAAGAAAGTAACTGATCCAGTGTCACCCAGCCAGCTTCCATGGCAGAGTGGGGATTTGACCCTGGGTCTCTCAGATTTTAGTCTGACACTTTAACCACTATATCACACCGGCTGTCGGCTTTCTCTCCTTCCTTTCGTTGGCAGCTTCTCCCTGAGAGAAGTCTGGCTAAGTTGCAAAAGTTGTGTGAAACAAGTTGCTCAAATGCGTTTTGTGGAGGCTACTGCCCAGTTGTGTGAAGACTGATGCTGGGCCCAGACAAGTTGTATGACATCTTGTCAGCAGCTACAGCCTAGGGTTGTCCTAGGTGGTAGCTACCAGTGTGGAGTTCAGTGGGTTGGGGGCTTGCTCATAGGTGGTGTGCTGAAGTTGCAACATCTCTTCTGGTGTGAACGTAGAAGTGATATTGTCGTATCGGTGCAACACTCTAAGATTCTCTCCAAACTCTAATTTTCCTGGGGAGTATTGGGGGCATCATGCCAACATGATTATGTCACTTCCAGATTTGTGCCGGAAGTGATGTCACAGAATCAATCTTACCCTCCCCCCATTTTCCCCTTGCTGCTGTACTGAGTAGTGACAAGTAAGTAGGGTTGTGTTATGATAGACCTGGGCAGCTTACCACTACCACACCTGGGTGGGTATAAACTTACTGTCCTGCGCCTGGGGCGGGGTCCCCGCTGGGACCCCTGTAGCCAACCCACCTTCCCCTGCCCGGCTGCTGGAACTACCGACTTCACTCCCGTTGTCCGAGGAGTGGACTATGTGGGGCAGCCGCTTTACCCACAGCTTGCGCTGGCTGCCCACAGCTGACCCAGGGACCGCAAGAAACCAGGCAGGGAGAGTAAACTAGCCTCCCTGCCGGCCTGAGGGCTGCTGGCCTCCGCCGCCTCCCCAGTCTCTGTCCCCTCCGTCAGTCCACTAACACTCCTCCTCTCCCAGACCTTCCTCCCTGAAGCCGCCTCTCTTTCCCTCCGGCTTCCCCTCTGTCCTCCTTGCTGCCTCCCCACGTTTTCTCTCACTCTTTCCCCCACACGCTCACACACCCTCCTTCCCTCCTCGCCTGCCCTCTCCCCCGTTGTGCCGAGGCTGTGCCTTTTTATCCCCTCTGCAGCAAGCCTCCCGCCTGAAAACCCCGCCCCCACAGTCAGCCCGACAGGGCTCAGCTGGCCGGGTTCGTCCGGCCCGGCCTTTCTGGCGCGCTGCTCCCCGCCGCCGAGATCTTCGCCTGCCGCATCAGCGGGCCAGGCAGCAGGTGAGGCGGCCGGGAGTTGCTCCGCCCCGTCGGCGTGCCGGCGATTGGGCTCGGCGCACCTATGAGCCGCCCCGGTGCGGCGACGGGGCTCCCCCCTGTTGCGGCGCCCCGCGTTGGGGAGGAGGCGCCCGGCCGCAGCGGGCAGGGACACAAGTCCGGGGAGGGGGTGGGGGCTACCCCCGCTCCCGGACACTTACATAGTAACAATTTGGTATTGGGCCTTGTCTGGTGAGTCCTTTTTTCAAGGCAAGAGAGAGGTAAGCAGGATGGAGGCCAAAATAGACCTTGGAAGGTCTCGCTATGTTTTGCTGACAGAAACGGATGTAAGGATAGCTGCAATAGTTTGATTCCCCACTCCTCCACATAAAGCCTGCTTGGTGACCTTGGACTAGTCACAGTTCTCTCAGAACTCTCTCAGCTGCACCTATCTCACAAGGTGTCTATTGTGGGGAGAGGAAGAGAAAGGCGTTTGTAAGCCACTTTTTTACAGGAGAAAATCCAAACTCTTCTTCACCATCTTCAGATTATTAAGGATTTTTTTTGGTGAGTATTTGGAGGGAAACAGTGAGATTGTTAAAGCTAAGCATGGCTTTCTTAGGAATAAATTATGTCAGACTGGTATGATCTCTCTTTTCAGTTGAGTTACTAGTTTGGGGGACAAAGGGAATGCCCCTCCCCTTCAAACTTTGTTTTTAGACACAGAGAACAGAGGACTAAGGGCCAAGGGAAGAAGCAGCATAGACAGTGGTGGGATCCAAAAAATTTAGTAACAGGTTCCCATGGTGGTGGGATTCAAACTGTGGCATAGCGCCAATGGGGCTGGGCGGGGCACAACAGGGTGTGGCCGGGCATTCTGGGGCGGGGCATTTCTGGGCAGGGCTGTGGCAAGGATCCAGCTGCTGTGCCGGTCCTTGGGCGGGAAACGAATGCATGCAGGCGCAGGCTGCCATGCACGCTGGTGCACCTCCTGCTAGACTGCTTCAAATTCTGCGCGCTACTGCTGAGAGAAGGGGCGTAACTAAGGCAAAAATCACGTGGCAAAATCACCAATTAGTAACCCCCTCTCGGAACACACAAATAATTAGTAACCTACTCTCGGGAACTTGTGAGAACCTGCTGGATCCCACCTCTGAGCATAGATCAGACCCTGAGTCCAACAAGAAAGATGCAAAATAAAACACTGTTTTGAAAAACAAAACCAAATGTTAATAGCAAACCCATTGATCAGCTGAGATCATTCCAGACTCTAACAGCCACAAGAAATGGTCAATAGTTGTGACACCAAAGAAGAAATGTTGCAAACGACATAAAGATTTTCTTAAACGAAACATCTAATACATCCAAGAGAACAATTTAGTCTCTTTCCTGAGTTAATCATAAGGACAAAAACTCATCTCCTGAGTCCAATATGTCTGGAAGAAAAGATTCATTCATGGTGTTAATTTTGTCCTGGTCAATTTTTGCAACAACCAAACATTAAGCAAGGAAATAATTCCTGTGAATCAAAAAGTTAGCAGGTAAAGCTAAATTAGTCCCAAATATTTAAAGGGATGTTACCTAGCCTAACAGGGGTTATAAATTTATTAAAAGGGAATCTCCACCAGCTGCCAAGAGTGTAACAGCACACATATGGTTTTAAAATAGCAAAGGGGAATGAGCACTCAGCTTAGCAATGCGAGAGGCGGCTAGGAGGGGATTTTTTAGACTATGTATATGGGGAAGGGATTTGGCAAGGAGCGTTCTGCAGAGTAATGGAAGAGTCTGAATTGAGTTTCAAAATATTTATATAAATTTGGTTTAAAAAGCATACATACAGCAAGGCATAAGAGCACATACATACAAGTTCCTAGTATATAGAAAGGTTGGAAAAGTAGGTGAGAGGATAGAGAAGGAGTTGGGAAGCAGCAGGGTGATACGTTATCTAACGATCTTAAGGAGCAAACGAAGTAGAAGGCAGGGATTCCACGCCAGCACAGAAACCCAGTAGAAGACGATATCGTGTCTCACAATGACCAGACCAAGGGAGGCACAGGCTAGTAATGAGCAAGGTGTTGCAGGTGAACTAAACTTTTATAAGGTAGATAGTTCTCTTGGCGGGAAAAGGAACCAATTGCACTCAGTTTCACATTTGTGCTGGGTTTGGGGTGCAGAGCTAGTTAATCAGCTCATCTATTGCTAAGTCTGGGACAATGGGGCCAAATTGCTTTGTTAAACTAAACGAGGAAACGCTGCAAGGCTTCCATGCAGATTAACTCTTTAGAGTCACTGCCCAAGTTATTCAGATTTGGCTGAGACATTAGACCGGGGTAAGGTGAGTGGTTTAGGAAAGTCATGACAAAGGGTGGGGAAATGCAGAGAAGCAACCATCTGTTGCTGACCTGGTTTCCAGAAGAGATAGGGAAATGCAGTATCTGATGCTAAGGTGGCTTTCCATATTCTTTGTCTTAACAGTGTTTCAGCAAGGTGTGGCAATCAAGCATGCCCTTAAACAAAATGAGACCTCCAGGTTATGCAGGAGTAACTCATTCCCTTGATTAGATTTTGTGAAGAAAACCTTTGATCTTTGGCTTGCTGCCAAGTGGACATGCTGCTACCTACACAGAGAGGTGTTGTGAAAGCTGGCTTCTGCCAATATGATTTTAAAGAAAATATATATTGCAATAATATATGGGGGTAGTCGGGGCCATAACAGGGAGACCTCCAAGGAATACCAGGGTTGTAACACAGAGGCAGACAATGGCAAATTACCTCTTGCCTTGAAAATCCTATGGGGTCACCATAAGTTAGGTGTGACTTAGGGGCACAGAATGAAGCCATCCAAACCACGCTCACCTGTCCTGCTCAGCAAATGCTAACAATCCATTGTAGCAGCTGCTGCATAGGGCTCTGTTTGTGCAAATTCAAGGGTTGTATGGCAACTTACACAACTTACAATGGAGGAGCTCCACCACACCCCCTCACAACAAAACACTCTGTCCAGATGGGAGGCAGTGTGCTTGCAGAGCAGCATGGAGCTGAAAACTTGGGCCCTGCCCTAGCAGCTCTCCTATGGAACTCCCTATGCACCAGTCTCCTTTCTGTGGCCCTATGGATGTCCTCATGTGCTTAGTAAATGTCTCTCTGTTAAATGTATGAATATTTCCATAGAAAAACTGTTACTTGAGTTGGCACATGTATGCATTTTGTTTGGTCATTAATTTGGTCCATTGGGTACATGCTTTAGAAGGACATAGATTTTGCACAAGCAGATTCCATCTTTGAATGTAAAGAACATTCTCTGTAAGTCCTTTACTTGTATATCTCGGAGAAAAGATTGAACCCAGTCCATTCTCTAGAAGTGATGAGTTTTTCTGTATGTATTTCCTTCACTTATAGTCCGCCTTTCTTGCAAGCATATGTTTGTTTTTAAAGAAATAAATTGTTTTTTTAAAAAAACTACACAGAAATACCCCATCACTTGTAGCACACAGTTTTCAGTTCCTAATTATGCTCCTACCTGCCAGCAAATCTAAAAAGTATACAATGAGATAAAAACAAAACAACCCCTTTCTCTGGTTTTTCTCACCCTATTAAACAGTTAATCTAAACTACTATTAGTCTTGGTCTGTATGTGGAAGAGTGTCAATGTGGTACAGTGGTTAAGAGTGGCTGACTCTGTGGAGAACTGGCTTTGATTCCGCTCTCCTCCGCATGAAGCCTGCTGGGTGGTCCTGCCAGCTGGGGAGCCCAGCGCGGGGGGGGGGGGGGTATTTCAGCCAGAAAAATCAGCAATAGCAGAACACATGATAAACCAACCTGGACACAAAATATTATTTGAAAACACAGAAATTCTGGACCACTCTGACAACCACTACGTCAGACTACACAGAGAAGCCATTGAAGTTCACAAGCACATGGACAATTTAAACAGGAAGGAAGAAACCATGAAAATGAGCAGAATTTGGCTGCCAGTGTTGAAAAACTCTAGAATCAAGACAGTGACTAATCAGCTCCACACAAACACAGGACAACTATAGACAATAGCAATCAAAGGGAACAAAGACCAGGATACTTCTATTCAGATGCATTCACCTATTGACCTTGCTATCTTCATTGTTACTCACATGCTACAGACTTCTTTGAGACTCACATGCCAGGCTACTCTATTCAGATGGCCTCACCCTTTGACCTCACAGTATATATACTCCACTTGCTTTCCATTCCTACTATCAGATCCTCTGAAGATGCCAGCCACAAATGCAGGCAAAACGTCAGGAGAGAATGCTGCTAGAACACGGCCATACAGCCCGGAAACCACACAGCACCCCAGTGATTCCGGCAGTGAAAGCCTTAGACCAGGGGTAGGGAACCTGCGGCTCTCCAGATGTTCAGGAACTACAATTCCCATCAGCCCCTACCAGCATGGCCAATTGGCCATGCTGACAGAGGCTGATGGGAATTGTAATTCCTGAACATCTGGAGAGCCGCAGGTTCCCTACCCCTGCCTTAGACAGTACAATGATATAGACTGTTTTTGCATGGCACAATTACACCGGGGTTGAGCCAGGATCATATATACCTGGGCTATTTTATCCCAGTTTCTGTGTACGCACTGTTCCCCGCTTCTGCCCAGGAGCAGAGTTTGTAATGCTCCAGTTTGCTCCACACAACCTGGACTTATGTATTTGCTTTGGAAGCATTTCTGAGCATGCCCAGGGTCCCGTGTTCTGATTGGCTGTTGCTTTTGAGTGGCAGCTTGAATGGACATCAGGCAGGGAGATCAGCCGGCTGGGTGGAAACAATACACTTCGTCTGCCCCGATTTGTGTTTTTGTGCATGTGCTGTGGGAATGGAAGAAACTGACCTATGTTTTTAATGGTTTAAAATAAGATTTTGCTGTCAGAGGGAGAAAACTAGTGAATAGGTCTGCTAATTGATTTAAAATAAAGCTTGTATTGAGGACAATAGACCAAGTGATTGTTCTGATTGGCTGTTGCTTTTGAGTGGCAGCTGCAAGGACCTGTGAGCTTGCCCAGTATCCCATGTTCTGATTGGCTGCTGTTTTTGAGTGGCAGCTTGAATGAATGTCAGATGGGAGATCAGCCGACTGGGTGGGAAAAATAAACTGGTCCTGCTCCTGACTGGTTTTTGAAGCACAGGCAAAAGCAGCGTCACACTGGGATTTTTAAAAAGAACCTCCAGACTAGTGATTTTTGAAAATCCTGGGCTAAGGTAAATATTGTGGGGGGACACTGGGGGAGACCCTGTGCAGCTTCGGTAGCCGTGCGGAATTCCCGGCTGCACAGGGATATTTTCCGTGCCCACACAGGGATATTTTGACCATGTAAAAATGGCCATAGACTGAACTCAGATCTAGCTTCCAGTGGCTATTGCCATTTGTATTTATGTTTCAAAAGTATTGCCTGCCTTGCCCACACTTCAGAATATTGTTGCAGTTGGCCAGATTGATCTAGACACTGTTGATGGGTCACATTGACTCCGGTCAACAAGAGTGAGCCTGGTTGTGCAGAGGGCAGACGTAAAATCTTGAATTAGGCATGCTACCTTTCCAAAAACATTTATCTAATGCCTGTGTGAATCCCAGTTTGATTTTTGTCTAACGTGAGGCAGTTTATGTACTGACTGAAAGATGAGTCCAGAAAATGATGTACTGTGAAGTCAAAAATCATCAAACAAGCACCCAGTCCCAGTAACAAATTCATTTAGTCACCAGAAGAGGAAGTGTGATGCCTGAAGAATGTTTGCATAATCATTTTTCAGCAATTTTAGAAATTGCTTCAGCTGGCTGTTTCCTTCAGCTGTGAATTAGGCAGGGGAAAAATGTAGCCACTGAGTATAATGCTGCTTTGTCATTAAAGCACTCACTGCTGGCATTGAATACAATTCAGAAAAGGAAAGAGGTCATGACATCACATCTGTTTTGAAGGGAAAATAGCTATTGCCCCACATGTAATACAAGAATTCTGGAGTGCAGAAATAACTCCCAGTCGAGTTGCTGATAATTATACCTTTTAGAACGCTGCTCCATTGATCATACTGGCCCATTACAAATGGAACACTTATGTGAAGCCGGTTCTCTGTGCAGTGGGCTCAAAGTGGGTTCTCCTAGCATTTCTCTGTTTATACGCGAGGAGGCAGCCCACAGCCTTCAGTGCAGTTCATTTGCTGAACTCTGCTGGCTCTCTGCTTCTCTTAACTCCGCCCATCGACAGTCTTAAAGGCACAGAGCTGATATTCTCTACCGCACTCCCTTCCCCTCCGCACACACATGCACACTCTCTGCTGCCGTCAAAAGAGAAGAGAAGGGAGAGACTTGTTTTAAAACAGAGTCTTGCCTGAAATAAAGTTTTAAAAGTCCTCCCAGAAATTGGGGAGGGCAGAAGAAAATCAGGGGCGGTGGGTTGGAGCCAAAAACATACCTGCTTGTACTGTTCCTTGCAAAAGCCCTCTATGGTGTTACTTTGTATCAAAAGATCAATCCTTTGATCTCTCCATATGGGCACTTTAGAGAAGCAGGAAGGAGCTGGCAGCATGGAGAGGGGGGCGAGGGGGAAGGCTCCAGGACAACTGAGGCTGTGCTGTGCTGAGGCTGTGTTGGTGAGGGAGAGACTGAATACAGATGCTAGACAGAGATGAGGAGGGGTTCTCTTCCCCCCACTATACATATGAGAGATCAATCTTATCAGTCTCTTGATCAGTGCACTTAGGGAAGCAGGAAGGAGACATGAAGGGGGAGTGAGGGGGAAAGTGTGCAAAGCACTGCGAGGGCGTGGAAAGGTTGGTCATGTGAGGAGGGAAGAGGTCTGGGACAAAGCTATGCCCACTGGCAAATCTGTCCCACTCTGGCAATAAAGTAAGATTTAAATTTTGCTATATGTGGTTATGCTTGCTACAAAGGGAGTGGAAATGAAAACGGGGTTCCAGAAAATACATCCGTACAAGAAATCATACTGTGGTGAACACTGGCCTCCACTACGCAGCAAAGACATGGTATGTGAGTCTAAGCAGTGCAGGTAAATATTTGGTGATAGGGCAAGTCATGTATAAATGTTTATTGTTTATTTATTTATTTATGTATGTGTGCTGCTTATGTTCCTCATGATTCTGTTTACATTTGGGATGACATGGAGAAATGCCAGGATGAATTGCACTAAATTGCAACTTGAACTTACAGTTACAGTTGATTTCATTTATTTATTTGCTCATTTATATCATTCTAGTTCAGTTTCAATTCAAAAGCCCTCTAAGTGGCTCACAGTTTAAAGCTGAAGAATACATAAAAGTCTATTAACCTAAATCAAATAAACATATTAATGCACAGCTAAAGTCCAACTAGCAGATTGCGAAAATAGCACCCCATCATTTAACAGAATGACAGAACAAGAATGATGTAACTTTTCCAGGACAGTGTTCCACAGGGAAAGTACCATCCTGTTTCTAGAAGACATTAATCCAGTGTGTAACTGTTGAAGATGCCTGAAACTGGGGAAAAAATAATGCGAACTTAAACAATTTACAAGTGCAAAAGA
Source organism: Sphaerodactylus townsendi (assembly GCF_021028975.2). NCBI lineage: Eukaryota > Metazoa > Chordata > Lepidosauria > Squamata > Sphaerodactylidae > Sphaerodactylus > Sphaerodactylus townsendi. The sequence goes on from NC_059427.1 coordinate 63,723,035, forward strand.
CAACTGTCGATGATGAAGGACATTTCAGTGAATGTTTCCTCAACAAAATCTGTTTCAGTGTTGGCGGTTCACAAACCTTGCTGACATCAAATGATGTTGAATATTGTACATGTGAATGTGAATTGGAACTTAGTACTTTGTAGTCATTGAATATTCAGTCCACATCAAAAGAATTTCTTTGCTGTGCATGAGGAAGCTGTGATGGACGGTGGATCATAACATTAGTCAGTATATTTCTCCAAAAGGTAGGCAGGATTTTTTCCCAGGTGTATCACCAAGAAAATGAGGAGGTTGTCTTAAGTTCACATACACGTTTAGGCTGAGCTGTATAATTTTCCAGAATCAGTTCCAATGCTTGCTTCTAGCCTTATCTCCACCCTGTGGCCTGCTGATCAACTGGATGGCAGCAGCAGGGGTGGCGCAAGGGGGATCTGTGCCCGGGTGTATGAGCCTGTGATGTCGTTCTGGCCTCTTGGTAGCTTTGCATGCCAGATAACAAACAGCTTGCTGACTTCTCTAGCAAGCTTTCTCACAGGCTTCCAAAGAAATAATTTCCTCTGTAGGAGTTTCCTCCTGCAGACAAAATAAGACAAGACAAGAAAGCTCCCGGCTACAAGATGTTAAGAAAGTCCAACAGCCTTTTTATTCAGGAACCAAGGAAGTCTCCTCAGGTAATCAAGAGAGACTGGATCATAGTTTCAAGAAGCCAAACCTCTGAGTACAGTTTAACAAAGATGATCTCCAGCCTTGATGCCCTCCTCAGTTATCTGATCTTTCTAGCCCACAGCTGTTGCTTGTTATGTCAGCCATTAATCACCCTCAGGTGTTTGCCTTCTAGGAGATAACCTCCTTTCCTACAGGCAGTGCCCCAAATGGTAGTGCTTGAGGCTGCCATGAAACTCCTACATACACCGGGGCATGCCTGTATCCTGCGCCCCTGCCACTCCCCCATCTGCCCCCGCCCCGCCCCACCTCGCCTGCCATGCCCCCACACCGGTGTGCACCTGGTGCATCGCACCCCACCCCATCCTGTTGGCGCTACACCATTGGGCAGCAGAGACAAGGCCAGAAGTGGGTGGTAGAGTCAAGTCCAACCTTGCTTCAGGTTCCTGGAGAACATACCAGTTGAACAGCTTATCAGGTTGAAGAAATTAATTACAGGGAGACCTTTCAGAGTGTAGAGAAATATCAGAGACTTTTCAGAGTGTGGCCTTTGCAGATATGTTCATGCCCTCCAGGGGATTGGCGGAATAGAAGTGAATGAATGAATGAATGAATGAATGAATGAAAAAGAAAAAAGAAAATTAGTTGCTGGACAACATAAATTGAATATGCATGTGGGGTATAAGGGGCAGAGGTATCATAGAATGCATTCATAGTTCAAAATTGAAATAGTTTTCTCTTTTTCTTCTACTTGGTCTAACTACAGATCAACTATAAAGACAATTACAAGATAGTTGCAATTATCTGGGGAATTTTAACATTTAAAATTATATTGTTGCATTGATTACCTAAGGGTATATATAATACCTTTTGGGTATAACTTTTTAGCAGGTTTAGTGCAGGGTTGTTTTCTATTCAGGGTTGTCTTAGGGTAGCAAGGGTGTTACAGTGAGCTGATCATAACAAACTCATCTACTTATATTACAAAGTATTGGTGGTCTTTCAGAAAATCAACCAATAAGGAAGTAGACAGGTTTTGCAGCAAGGGGAATTCCATAATCTTGTAACAGTCACTAAGAAGTTATCAATTAACTCCATAACACAGAAAACTTGAAACTGGGACCCACAAAGTTCTCTCAATGCTCTCTCAATATATATTGAAGGCACATGTCCAGGTCTGCCTTCTGGTTACTGAATTATGGGTATAGCACAACAATAGACTTCTGTATTGAAGGATACATTTAAAAAAGTCCTCATTTATACAATTTGGGCAAAAACTTAAAATGCATAAAAAAACAAGTATTTATAACTAGCCTGATCTGAGGCCTAACCTATTGACTAGTTCCTTTAGTTCAGAGATGTTTAAATTAAAGATTAGTAGGAGGACCCTCAGTTGGGCCCTGGAGACCCCTTCTTTCATAATGGTATTTCCCAGGTTGTGTGCATGCTTAGACTGCAGAGCTGCTCCATGCACTAATAAGGTAATATCTCTCATTTCTTCTGATCTTGTTGTGTCACCAGATGTCACATTCCTTCTGTCACATTCATCCAGTGGATCCCATGCTGTCACTGTTGGTTAATATCAGTCATAGCTCTAGGTTTAAGGGCACTGCTTTAGATTATTGTAGTAAACTGGCTGAAACAAAGGTTGCTAACTCCTGCATGCCTGGAGATTTGGGTGCGGGGCCTGCGGAGGGAGCTTAAAGGGCATATGATGCCATAGAATTCAACTTCTGAAGCTACCATTTTCTCCAGGGGAACTGAAATCTGTAGTCTGGAGATCAGCTATAATTCTGGAAGAATAGGTCCCATGTTAAAAGTGGTAACTCCAGGTGAAACTGAAAGTGTCGGCTCAAGTAACAGTCTTGTGATTGATGCTAACCGGTTATAAAGCAATTATTGAATGCATTTTTGTTTTAGGATATTTATACTTTCCCTTTCAATTTAACATAACAAATGTCACAGAAATCAATTGTGAAACAAAGGTTTAGATGAGCATTGATAGGAATGGTGCACCTGACTCTGATCTCACTTAGGTACCAGGACAAAGGATTTATCTTTACTAAGCGTTTAGCAAAGGTTGGATCTTTTTAGTTGTTTTTATAACCTGTTTCTAACTTCAGGACTGTTAGGTTGCTAGATGTTTTATGTTCTTAGTTTCCAATGGTTTGATTTGAGAGCAATCCTACGCAGTTCTACTCAGGTCCATTCAATGGAACTTACTCCCAGGAGACTCCTCTCAGGACTATCTTATGTCTGTATGATTTTATGTCGCTTAATCTTATTATTCACCTTTTGCAAATAGCTGAAGAGGTGGCATATAAATGTTTCAATAAGTAAACAAAATCCATAATTAAACAAGATGCTCATAATGAACAATGAAGAAGCAGAATAATTAGAAAAATATGAGTGGCGCAATTTTTAAAATTTATTATTTATATACACTGCACATCTGCTTTTGAAGAAGGATGTTTGACAATATATTGGAAAGTTTCATACATTCCTAGTTCTCATTTATTTATTAGTTGCTTTGATTTATATCCTGGCCTTTCTCAGCAAGCTGGTCCCAGGGTGGCTTACCAATAATAACCCATGTGAATTTCAAGATCCTTAGTCTTGTTGGTGTCTTTTAATAGTCTTGATTTAAACAGGATGGAAATATGGAATCTCACAAGCTACTGATGGTCAAACGCTAAACTATTGCACAACCCTTATCAAATAGTAAGGTCATGGTACATTATTAAATTCATTCAAATACTTGTTCAAAGTGCTGAATACAGTTATAGGATATTCAGTAAGTATCTGAATATTTAGATAGGCATCTGGTGAATATTTGGCATTAAAAAACTGCAAAGGTTTTTTTAAATACAAATTGATATTAAGTCTTAAGTTGTTTATTTCGCATATGTGTGCCACATATTTACAAATTATTAGATAGAGCACGACTTGGGAAAAAACTGGAATATCCCATTATTTTAACAATAAAAGGTTCTCTTTTAATTTAACCTGCCATTTGTGATTGTATTTCGTCTCCTCCACAATTGTGCTCACCCCCATAAGATGAACAGTTCTTCTGCATCTCCAATTCTGTTTTTGGCAGCAGTGTAAATATGTATTGATTAAAGTCATGACTTTCCTTTTAAAGTCAATAACCTTTGAATAACATTAGGTGCGAACTGGAACAAATGTGTTTGATGAGAATGATGCTTATATACTGAGGTGAAATGCTTTATTTTAAAAGAATACATTTTGTCATAAAAAATGTTCAGCCCTTGTATTAACACATCATGTTATATCTCTAGAGAGCAGTGGAGGGGGAAGTACCTTACTACCTGTGTAGCATGGCAAGAAATATTTTCTAGTGAATTGCACACATTTTCTGAAAATATGGCCTATGACTACATTCATAGTAAGGAGTACATATCAGCAGAGTAGAGTGGAGCTACCCATAGTAGACAAGGAGGTCTAGTAGTCCAACTGTTTACACTCAGCAGTTTCCCACCTTCTTGGAATAAGACACTTGACATAAGTTGTTCTTTCCACAAGAAGACTTTACTTGATAGTTGCAGCATACAATTATACTAAGTTCTTAAGCTACACAGGACTAAGCACTAAGATAAGTAAGAAGCCTAAAGATACATACTGTAACGACCCAAAGGACCCCCAGAATATTATTTATATATATTTCTGCTTTAAAAATCATATTGGCAAAAGCCAGTTGCCAAAAGCACTCCTATGGGTGTAGGTAGCCGCATGATCACCTGACCACAGCCAAAAGGTCAAAACTACTTTAACAAAAGTTAAGATAATGAGTTACTCCAGCATAACCTGGAGGTCTCATTTGAGTAACTAGAATGCTTGATTACCACACCTTGCTATAGAAACTGTTAAAGACAAAGAATATGGAAAGCCACCTCAATATCAGATTCTGCATTTCCCTATCTCTTCTGGAAACCAAGTTAGCAACAAAGGGTTCCTTCTCTGCATCTCCTCTACCTTTGTTATGACTCCTAAACCACTCACCTTATCCTGATCTAAATGTCTCAGCTAAATCTGAATATCCTGGGCAGTGACTCTCAAGAGTTAATCTGCATGGAAGTCTTTCAGCATTTCCTCCTTTAGCTTAACAAAGCAATTTTGGCCCCATTGTCCCGGGTTTAGCAGTAGATGAGCTGACTAATTACCTCAGCACCCCCAAACCCAGCACAGATGTGAAACTTAGCGTGATTGGTTCCTTTCCCACCAAGGAACGACCCACCTTATAAAAGTTTAGCTCACCTGCCACATTTTGCTCATTGCCACATGTTCTTGTTGGTGTTGAGACATGAATTCGTCCTTCATTGGGTTTCTGTGCTGGCATGGAATCCCTGCCTTCTACTTCTACTCTTCTAAGAATCGTTAGGTAACGTATCACCCCACAACAACCCCCATTCCCTTCTCTATCATCCAATCTATCTTTCAAACCTTTTTTATAAACCAGGAACTTGAATGTATGTGCTCTTGTGTCTTACTGTGTGTTTGTATTTTTGAACAAATTTATATAAAACGTTTAAACTCAATTTGGACTCTTACTTCTCTGTGGAATATTCTTTGCCAGAATTCCTTCCCCGTATTATACAGTCTAAAAGATCTCCTATTGGCCCCTCTCCTGATCTGCCAATATGAGTGTTCATTCCCCTTTGCTCCTTTTAAAACTATATGTGTGCTGTTACACTTTTAGCAGCTGGTGGAGAATCCCTTTTATAAAACCCTTGCCCCTGTTAAGGCCCTAACAATACAGAGTTCTGTACAGCTTTGTAATGTCCAAGCTAGCACTTTGCCCAGCAACAGTCTTCCATAGGAACAGAGTTACAGTCTCTTGCACCAATCACGTTAAAGTTGCTCCAGATTTTCTGGCTCCAGCTCTGTTGCTGACCCAGCTATCTGTGACCTAGGAAATGAACCTTCTTTTTTTCACATACCATAACAGTACACAGGTAGAATGTAGTCTTAAATTTGTAGGGCAGTTCTAAACAGAGTTATACACTTCATTGAAGTCAATTACACACAATGGGCTTGTTGTGGGATGGGGTCAAATGTCTGCTGCAGCAAGATTTCCTCTATGTACCTGTTTCCTCAAGCCCCACTTTCACTTTCTATACTTTCCATGTCAAGCAAGACAACTTCTAGCATGATTTTAATTTGCTTCACTGCGAGAGGGACAGATTTGCCAGTGAGCACAATTTTGACCTGCAGATTTTCTCTCCACCCATGGCCAACCTTCCCGTTTCCTTACACCGCTTTGCATGTGTTCCCCATTGCCCTCCTTCCATGTTGCCAGCCTCTTCAAGTCAGAGAAAAGAAGTTCACTCACACCAACCTCTAATCCTCTTTATGTTTTGAGCTACTGATATAAAGAGAGCTTGAAAATAACAAGACTCTCTGTTGTCTGGCTGCAGCAGCACCATCGGCAGAAAGTGTTATGTGGAGGGGAGGGGGAGAGAATATCTGCTGTAGGACAGTCCCCTTCTTTAGTAGCATGTGGTCTAGTGAATTAATTGTCTCTTTCATTGGGGGGAATTACTTTTGGAACAGTAATCTTCAATAAACTACTGTTCTTCTACATGAGTTTGTTGCTGGTTTGGGGATTCTGACAAATGTCATGTAAGTGCAGCTTAAAAGGTAGGCAAACAGTCTTGATTACTGCATGTAATGAGATCTGTGCCTTTAAGAATCACTTGATGGGTGGAGTTAACTAGGCCTGGAAAGTAGGGAGTGCCTCCTCACATGTAAACAGAGAAATATGAGAAGAGCCTTCTGCAAGCCCACTATGCAGAGAAGAGTCTCAAGGTAGGCATTCCATGCATAATGGACCAACGTAACTGTGTTTTAGGATAGCACTTTTTATGTTTTATATTAAGCTGCCTTTTATTGACTCAGACCAATGATCCATCCAACTCAGAGCTTGTCTGCTCTGACTCAGGCAGAAGATGTATTTCCCAGCATTCACTTCCAGAGTTGTATTTATTTAAGCAAGCTACAGTTTAGGACTTCAGATTAAGAGGGGCTAAATTACCATTTTGGGGGAATGCTATGAGGCTTCTTAAACATAGTTTAGGGCCTCAGCTAGTCTTAATTCAGCCCTATCTGCTGCCCAAGACTCTTGGAGATGCCAGGGATTGCCCCTGAAACCTCAACAGCTGTGTTCTGCCATTGAATTCCCCATCTGGTTTCCCAAATTCTTATTACAATTCTAGATTTTCAAGTTTCAGATTCTTTTTTTCTGAAGTTTGTAGATGTGTATTAGATGTAGATGTGCCAGGCTGGTTGGTAGGTTGGGGGTAGTGATGGGGTGATGTCATCATGAGTTTCTGGAGATTTATAAATGTACCATTGTGGCTTCCAGTTTTTCCTGGAAGTGATGTAATTATGCTTGTGACACTGTTGAGTTGTTTAATTTTCCCCTCTAATTCTGCTTGGAGCAGCAACAAGCAACAGATTCTCAGGGCACTGTACCAGGGGCTTAGTAAGCTTAATGTGAACCAAGTATTTCAGTTGTGTGAAAAATATATCTAAAGTCCCTCTCTAGTTCTGTCTGTATTTTTGCATATCTTTGTGGTCTTCTGGTACACTGGCAGAATGCATATGCTCTTTTAGTGGTGGAAAGCGCCATTAAGGCACAGCTGTTTTATGGCAATCCCATAAGATTTTCAAGGCAAGAGACTTTGGGAGGTAGTTTGCCAATGTCTGCTCCCAGACATTGGGCTGAAAAAACTGTGACAGGCCTAAGGTCACCCAGCAGACTTCATGTGGAGGAATGGGGAATTGAATCCGGTTCTCTAGATTAGAATCCACAGCTCTTTAACCACAAAGTTATACTTCTCTCCACCCCATCCCAACCCCCACTGTAAGAAACCAAGCATGGAGAAGGCTTTTGCAGCATGATTTTTTGAGGCTTTTGCTTTCTTAAGTTTTTTCTTTAGGGTTGCCAGGTCCTCTCCTAACCACCAACAGGGTATGGGGTGGTGGTAGGGTTGCCTGATCTCCTGGAGTTTTGGGGATGGAGCCTGGTGATATCAGAGACCTCAGTGAGGTACAATGTCACAGAGTCCATCCTCCAAGCATCCATTTTCTCCAAGAGAACATCTTTGGAGATCAGCAGTAATTTCAGAAGATCTTTTGGTCCCTCCTGGACTCTGGCATCCCTGTCCTTCATAAAGAATACCATTTGTGTCTCATGAACTGTTTTAAACACTTTTGTCAAATGCATTTCAAGGCTTTCTTGTTTCATTGTTTTTCCACTTACGTTGGCTCATAAAAGGAGAGCTGAAAGTTAACCCTGCTTGGAAAAGAAATGGAGTGTTGCATTTGTACCTCCTTTTGCTTTTCCATCCTTTATTAGCCAGTCAAAGATCATTTATTTCATTAGTTTACTCCATAAAGAAACTACATAAGTTTCTATAATAGAACTGGAATAAATTATATTTACTGAAAATAACTATGCAATTAATTTTCAAATGATTTGCCTGCAGTGCTCTCCTACATATAATAGAATTATTCAAATGCCTATGAACATTTTACATGCAGTACTGGAGTGCATTAGATCAATCAAAAATTAATTGCTTCCAAGGCATCAGCACAGTCTTTGGGGATTTGTTGAATTCCAATAAGTCACAATAAAGCCATAATAACTGATGTAGCATGGAACGGTACAATTGCCACTTGCTCATAATGGAGGTTTTATTAACTACACATGCTGGGTAGAAAAATGAAATAAAAACAGAAACAAAAATAAGTTAAACACCAGAATAGTGGCCATTAATATTAATTATGTTCTGTTTTAATGTGGTTTATCATCTTGACATTTTCCTTACAGTTAAAACAGCCTGTCTTTGGGACAGTTCGAATAAGAGCCTATGAATTCACATGGTCAGAAGCTTCTGAGTAACTGTTACTGTGTTCGCTCTAACAGTCATCTATGGATGGTCCTTTTTAGCTTTCTTAGGGATCCCAGTGCTGCAGCCAGAATTGATAGTTGCTATAAACCACACTGTGAAAATTCTGACTGTTCATAGGCCTGTTCCTTATGTGATATGTGAAGAAAAATAGTTTTTCTCCTTCTTTTAGTGTCTCATGACATTTAGTGTCTCTATAGTTTCACTGATGTTTGATATTTTTAAAGTTTGGTACAAATATGTCATACCAGTTGTAAACGAGATGCACATTTTTAAAGTACTGCTTTTCTCAACAAATAATGGGAATCAGTATTCCCTTCATTTCAAAGACGGTAATGCAAAATTATGGTACAAAAAGGCCCTCAGAAACATCATGAAGGTGAGTTAATTTTTCTTTCCACTCTCCTTTCTACTTTTTACATAAATAGCAGTGCTTAGAATTACATCATCAACTGGTGCCATGGGATCAAGAGTTGAGCAAAGTACAGGTAGCTTGGGAATATGTGGACCTATGACATAGGCATAAAATTAGCTAGTGTGAGTGTGGGGAAAGAAGGAAGAATATTCTTTCCCATCACCTTGCAGATGAGCAGAGCCTGTATACTTATTACTGCAAGAGGTCAGGGGCAATCTTATGTGAGATGTGGTTGCAGAAACCAGGAAGAAAGCAATGGGTCCTTTCCATAATGAAATGTGAAAATGACTTTTGGCAAGCCTTAGGACAAGCCTCAAGAATACTTGTAAACTATTAGTTAAGAGACTTCTTATAACTGGTGGTCTTCAAAAGTCTTTGCCTTGCTCTTCCTGAACTATAAGAAATGTCTCAATTCTTTCATATATTTCTAAAAATGTCCTTTCATAGACCTGTCACAGGGCTTGTCTCTGTGAGTAGATAACATTACTCTGTGAGTAGATAACATCTCTGTGAGTAGATAACATTCACTCTGTGAGTAGATAATATTACTTAAAACATAATTCTGGCCACAGGTTGGTTCTGTTAATGGTGAAAACAATGAATCTGGATGTGGAACTTGGCCTCAGATCCTTGCACACCTATAAAGCTTGTTATGGTAGTTTTTGGAAAATTAATACATTTCATCTTTATTTTACATGAATTGTTGCATGAAAGCTAGGCTGACCAGCCGTCTCGCTTTTGGCGGGACCGTCACACCTTTAAACAATTTGTCCCGTGTCCCTTAATGAAAGCTCACTATTGTGAGGTATTGAGGGCCACTCTGAGGTCACAAATAAGACCAATAATGAGGAAGGCTAACAAACACTGGAGACTATAGAAAATTTTATGAGGTTGGTGACTGCTGATATGGTTAAACTGAGCAATACTGGGTATGAATTTTGTAAAATAAATAAAATAATAATAATGTTCTAAGTTTGAAGAAGTGTTGAAGAGTTTGGATTTATACTCTGCCTTTTTCTCCTGTAAGGAGTCTCTATACTTCAGAACAGTGAGCTTACAAACTCCGTTCCCATCCGCTCCCCACAACAGACACCTTATGAGGTAGGTGGGGCTGAGAGAGTTCCAAAGAACTGTGACTAGCCCTAGGACACCCAGAAGGCTTCATGTGTAGGAGCGGAGAAACAAATCCACCTCACCAGAAAAGAGTTATGTGGACAAGTGGGGAACCAAACCTGATTCTCCAGATTAGAGTCCACTGCCCCTAATCACTACACCATGCTGGCTTTCTCTATGTTAGATTACCTTGTCATTAACTGTACTGTGATTACTTCAGACAATGGTTCAGTGATATAATTTTTTACAACTACTTGTCTTGTGCCAACTATGGAAGGTAAAAGGTAGTTCTCTGTGCAAGCACTGGGTCATTACTGATTCATAGTGTCTCAACACAATATTTACTAGGCAGGCTTTGTTTACAGAGTAGTTCGCCATTTCTTTCTTCAGTCATCTACCCTTTACTAATTTTGCCAACCTCAGAATAATGGAAGGCTGAGTTAACCTTCAGCCAGCTATCTGAAACTGACTTCTGTCAGGATCCAACTCAGGTTGGGAACAGAGCTTTGACTGCAGAACTGCAGCTTACCACTCTAGGGCCCCTTCCGCACACGCAAAATAATGCGTTTTCAAACCACTTTCACAACTGTTTGCAAGTGGATTTTGCCATTCCGCACAGCTTCAAAGAGCACTGAAAGCAGTTTGAAAGTGCATTATTCTGCATGTGCGGAATGAGCCTAGGTCATGTGGCTCCTTTTTACTATGGACGACAATACCTAAATAGGAAGAATTCCTGTATCCTTCCTACCTGTGACATTAGCCATCTCAGCTATAGAGAAAGAATTTAGATCCACTAGTTGTAGTGAGTGAGCAACAATCTATCAGGTACTGCCTCTCTCACTGCTCCTGAACTGACTATGCTACTAAGGAGGCAATTGCATTAGAAGGCTCATTTAGAGAACCACTGAAAATAATAATGTCAGTTTTTACATTTTTATGATGAGAAGTACCAGGTAGAACATTCAGCTCAGGATTCAAAAATTTTGTGTCAAGTCAGCTGCAATCATCTCTGTTTTCCAGCTCCTTCAGTTGAAAGGGAAAGACATTTGATTCACCTCAGAAATTTGCCAAGTTGCTTTTGCTTTTTCTAGTTCAATTAGTCTGAACCAGGACACACAGACTATTGTGGGGATCATTCAGCATAAAATGTTTGTTTGCACAGGAAATCTGACCGGTTCTCCAAACAACTGGGAGAAAGAGATGTAGGTACCTTGTCCCCCAAGCCTCGGGAAGGAATTTAGCTAGTTTTAAGTAACGGGTGTAAATTTAATAGATTGTTGGTGTTTAAAATAACACGAATCTTCTAACTTTGTTCATGGTTTTGAGATCACTCTGGAATGAAAGGCAATAACAGAAATTAAGCAAAATAAATGAACCAGTAATGTTTTAAATTTTCTTCCTCCAGTATATTAAAGGAACTATATGCCATTACATAGACAGCTTTTATATACTTCAGCAAAACCAGTGGCAATTTAATTGTGACTCTGTATTTCTTTTGCAATGTACTTTTATAATTCTTTCAACTCTTTACTGCTGTAGGCATTTATTATTTTAAACAACCCATGTTCACACTGTTAAGCCATGTTTTGTAGTTTATAGTGCATATTATGAATATCTCAGATGAAGAGAGTTGCATTTAATAGAGTCTGTGACTGGAATAGCAGTGTTGCCTAAATCGAACCAGCAGTAAATCCCAGAAGTACCAAATCCTATTTTAGTATCTTTTAAGAGCAGACTGTATTTTCTTTTGAACTATATAAGCAGGATAATGGTTTGTGTTGCTATAGTTGCATGTGGGGATCCTGCATGAGCATCCTAAGGGGATCATATCTAACTTCTAACTTTTTGTGATGACCAAATTCTCTATAAAAAAAATGTTTACTTCCCTTTCCTCAAATTCGTTCTATCAAAACAATTGTAAGTGACAAATTCCATCAGTTCTGAGAGAGGGGTTTTGATCTGGGAATAGGGATAAGTGAGCCTGTGTGTGTGAGAGGAACAGTGATACTTGTTGTCATGCTTATATCTTATAGGCTTAGGTAGTGTTTTCCATGCAGACAAGCTCCAGCCAATTGCTTGCCTGTTTGACATTTTCTGCAATATAAAGAACCCGTGATAGGCAGGTCCAGTTTTGCCTCTATCTAAGAATAACCAATGGGAGCTAGCAGAATGCTGGAAGAGATGACAGGTGGTAGTTGACAGAGCAAAAGTGGATAAGATGCTGAGAGATTTGGTAGTGAATTTCCCCACAGGTATCTCTCTCTCTCTCTCTCTCTCTCTCTCTCTCTCTCTCTCTCTCTCTCTCTCTCTCTCTCTCTCACCCAAAGCAGTCATTGGAGCCCTGAACAAATATAATTCTCAATTTAAAAAAATTAAAAAAAATTCCCATTTTTTTTAAAAAAATATTATTCCAAGGTACCAGAATCTGGACTAGTTCCAAGCTAAGTTTTACTTATACCGTGTTTCTCTGAAAATAAGACAGTGTCTTATATTAATTTTTGCCCCCAAAGATGCACTATGTCTTATTTTCAGGGGATGTCTTGCTCTGGTGTTCTGTTCGACGGGCACGCTTCCAAACAAAAACTTTGCTATGTCTTACTTTCAGGGGATGTTTTATATTTAGCACTTCAGCAAAACCTCTACTACATCTTGTTCTCCGGGGATGTCTTATTTTCGGAGAAACAGGGTAGCTCTTTCTCTACAAGGTGGTATTAAGAAAACTATAATGAAGGACACAGGTGAGTCTTATTCTTCACTTCATGTTAACTAGTTCTGAATGAAGTCATCCTCTCTTCATCAGAGAAGATCCCAAGCATATTCCTGAGTGACTGCAGACTACAGACAGGACTGGGGAAGCCTTAATGGGTGCTCAACCTTTTCCTTGTCCTGCTTTCTCAATCACTGTTTCCAGTTGCATGGAAAAATATAAAGGCATTAAACAAGCTGTGATCTAGTGCTATATCACATTCTTTGTATGCAGAAGGTTGTAAGTTTAGTTTCTGCCATCTCTGTTTAGCACACATTTCTCGGCATGAGACATAGTTGAAGGTCCTGCCAGTATAATGTTCCAAAACCAACAATGCAAATCAAAAGGCATTTGCCCTATGCAGACCACAAGGTGATTGTGTGGAGGCAGGGGGTGGTACCAGTGCCCTTGAGCCTGGTGTGTGAACACATGAACAGATAATCTGCATAGGGCTAGTGTTCTCAGTATAAGTATTGCTTTTGCATCTGTTGTGTTGATCGCATTTGTTTGGTCAGCATTCTCATCATCGTGGAATTGATTAAGCCATGTTGTGTCTTCCCATCACACAAACTGGCACTGTGAGAATGTGCATGCACAAGCTGAAACTGGATTGAGTTTGGTTTACTACTTAACGCCATGATTTTATGCTGTCTTGATTATGACTTGTTTGATCTGCTTTATTGTGATGTGTGGGTTTTTATGTAATTACCTGGAAATTGCCTCAAGCAAATTTGGGAAGGCGATCTAGAAAGAAAGAAAACAGCCTCTTCAATCCGTGCACTGGAGCTTAAATTTCCCAGCTATCAAGACATATATTTTTATGTTTAATATTTCATTAGTTATACAGAGCTACATTTCCAGAAAGAAAGAAAAATAGCATAAAGGTGCCTGATTTACTCACTTTTAATGGAAGCAACACATGTGGGCAGTGTTAGCATTACCTTCCCCCATAATTTCAAGGATGTTCTCTTTTATTTATCCTTCCAGAGGATCTACATGGTCTGCATTAGTGAATGCAGTTGTTTACAGAAAAGTAGTAGTCTGTGTACTTGGAATAATGTACAGCCCAGCCCCAAGGCCTGTTGTGCTAGCAGATGAATCATTAGGCCTGCTAACTGCTGTGCCATCACAATGTAAGTAAGAAGCTTGGTTGCTAGGATGGTATTGCAGAGATATGGCACTGAAGCTGCAGGCAGATAATTCTCATGCAAATGTATAGGATTAAGGTGCCAGTCAGTGGCACTGGAATAGCAAGAATAGCATTGTTCTTCTTTTCCTTCTGAAACTGGGAAGAATATGTAAAGCATGACTTCTCTTTCAATATGCAAGACGCATTTTATTTATTTATTTCATGAGCAGTTTCTATCCTCTATAGCAAATGGCAGAGAATTTTAAACGTGATCAGGGATACCTGAAGAAAAGTTTCAGATTGTACCCATGCTGTACCCACAGGAGTCTGTTTCTAACAATACCTAAATAAGCCCCCCCCCCCCACACACACCCCTGCCCTGCGACACACAAATAGTGAGAGAACCAGTGCAGTGTGGCGATTACACTGTTGGGCTGGAATCTAAGAGACCCAAACCCAGGTTTGAATTCCCACTCTGTCATGCAAGCTTGCTGGGTGACTTTGGACCAGTTACACACTCTGTACCTAACTTAACTCACAGGAGGGGAGAACAACATAAACTAGTTTGGGATTTCATTGGGAAGAAAGGAGGAGGGCTAGAAATAAAATAATAATTAACTGAATAAAGTAACAAATCATTATTTAATTTTGTGAATAACTCCATTAATTTTGGTGAAGTGTCTCAATAACTGATAATTTATGTGTAGATGTTTGGGTCTTGCAGTTCAGTCTTGAAATACAATAAAAATAAAAGAGTTATTAAAAGGAATCTGATATAATTCAACTTATAAAATGTTTGTCTAGCTCATTATTGAATTTGTATTTAGTTAACTGAGGCATAGATTTCAGAATATTGATGAACTAGAGTTTTTTTTAAAAAAAGTTGTGTGAATTATCGTTCAAGCTGTCAACGCAGATGCCTTTCTAATGGCCATACAAGACAGTCAAATAAAATTCATCTGCAGCCATTACAGTGCTAAAAATAGTGTGACATCTTTTGCTTTTATTCTGAGGTTTTACAATATGGACATTAACATGTTGCACTGCTGTTCTTTTACAGCTAATGAATTAATTGCAAGCAAAAAAATGAAAGCTTGTAAAAAAACCAATAGTTAATATTTTTGACTTTTGCAAAGATTGCCTGAACCAGTTTTTCACATTCTTTGATTCTAAACAATAAGTAGGATACAACCCTAAACCATATTCCACGCTTCATTAATACATTTTCTTCAGTGCTTTCTGTGATTTTTGGATGAATATTAAAAGGATCCCTTAACGGTAAACTATTGCATTGTGCCCCCCTCTATTTCTCTGCTTCTCCCTCTGTATCTTTAATTTTGTAGGCTGCCAAATGTGCTGTTACCCTGCTATATTTGTCTTCTCTGTCTCTTTCTTCGTTTGGTATGCTGCCACCTGGAATACAATTCCAAAAACCCTTTTATTTCCCCTTTTATTCTATTATTTTCTTGGTAGTGTGTATGAGAGGTAAGGCAAACGGATGGCATTCGCGGTACTAAGGACAATCAGGTGGGAGTTCCAATATTTCATTAAACCAAAATAAGATTTTATTTATAACTGGTAAATAACTTCAAGGTTCCAAACAAATTAATTTCAAAAGTTAAAATAAAATATAACTGAGGCACTAACTGCTTTAAATAACTTCCAGTCAGCCTAAAGTCATTCTGACCCTTTTCAATCTTACAGTAAAATTATGTCACCCTCACACGGTTTCTGTTCTTTTTGGACAGATTTTTCCTCAGAGGGAGATTTGACACTCTGGAGTTCTCTCTCTGTAAAAACCACATAGCTAAAATTCCACTCACACAGATATGACACAGATATCATGCCCTCACACAGCTCTCTCCATCTCTATCAGAACTCTTTCCCACACAGAACTCTACTCTCTGTATTCAGCACCGACTCTCAATCTCAGACGTCTTTCACACACACAACCCTGACTCTCACTGGCCACTTCCGCACACGCAGAATAATGAATTTTCAGTCCACTTTCAGTGCACTTTGCAGCTGGATTTTACTGTGCGGAATAGCAACATCCACTTGCAAACAATTGTGAAAGTGGATTGAAAGTGCATTATTCTGCATGTGTGGAAGGGACCAAGGTCTCCACCTCCTTTTATAATCTTTCTTCTACTACTCACAGAAAACAATCACAGCTCTCCTGCCTTTTATGGCCGCCTCTCTCTCTCTCTCTCTCTCTCTCTCTCTCTCTCTCTCTCTCTCTCTCTCTCTTCAGCACTCAGTTTAAAGACACACACACCTACAATAATTTCAACTCAGCTTTAAAATCGTTACAACTATGCTTTGGAATTTAGCTGACTGGCTTCTGTTTCCCTCCTTAAGTAACAGTGCAGCTCTAAGGGTGAGGGTTGTAGAAAGACATTACCCTGGCATATCTTAGTGTTATGCTGGAGTATTCTGGAGGTACACTGATGTAGTGCTTCAGAGTGGCTCAATGGCAACTGTCCACTTATGTCCCTTAATTGCCGCTCCCCACTACAGTGCTGCAAGTGTATTGCCCTCAATGGAGAGGGAAACGGTATGGCAGGATTAGTCAGTTCCCTAAGGTCCCCAGGGTTGTAATCCACCACTCAATGATTGGTTGCTTTCCTCCTTCACCTAGAATTGCCAGGTACCCCTTGGCAACCAACGGAGAGTGCAGGGGACTTAGTGGCAACAAAATGAGGCCTGGCTTCTGTTGCCTATAATGCAGTGACATCACTTCTGGTGTACATCAGAAGTTACATCATCCCATTTCCAGTAACATGGGGGCATTCTGGTATTTGGGGGGAAAAAAGTAGAAGCTGTTTTTACCATAGAAGTTTTGCCCAAATATAGTGCATCCACCTGTTGCTGGTGATGTGATGAAACCACTTCTGACATGCGCCAGAAGTGACATTGCTGCTTCCCCAGCAACAGAGACCTAGGACATGGGCCAGCTGATCATCACCGGGGTGGGTAGGCCCCTGCCCCTGGCAGGGGTATGGGGATACCACTCCTATCCATCTCAGACATGCTGTCACACCATTGTGATGTGACTTGGCAGTGATGGCGTAGTCACTAGGGTCTCTAGTCCTCACTCTTCATGCCCCCTGACTGGTGCTACTGGATGCTTGCTGGCTCTTCCAGAATCTGCTTGGGCATCCAGCTAATGCCTCTGGAGTACAACTGGTGACTGGCTGCAGCAGTGGCGAGGCAGATCTCAGGAGTGTGCTGTAAATGTGTTCAGGAGAAGATGCTACAGCAACATCCCTTCAAAAGATGAGACAATGAGGCTTGTTTGGTATTGTCTCTATTAAATTGCAAAAAAATTATTGTTTTGGTTGTTGCTCACTGTTTTAATTTCAGCTGATTGAGAACACTCTTAGCTATTATTGGTTTGTCCTTTTAAAGCTTTCTGATGTTTTGTTGATGTCATATGTATTCAAGCTACATTAAAAGGCTCTAATGGTGACAGAATTATAATCTCTAGGCTCATTGATATCAGTGGAAATGGTTTAAGAAGGCACCGTGACTCTGAAATGCAGGATAAAAGTATTTTAATAAGTAAAATAAATGAGGGAAAATACAGAAAACAGTACTTTATTGATTTACAGCTTGGTGGGGAGGATTGGGGTTTCAATCTAGATTTAATTTCCTGCCGTTGGCAGTGACGTGAAGCCTTCCAACCAATCAGAGTGCAGTGGGCTGTATGCGATTCATGCACAGCCTTTTTTGTTTTGTGCTGGTGGAGGCTATGTGGAAACATGGCTGTGTGGAATGTGATTTCTGTGCCAACTGTTAACTAAAATTACATGTTTGTGCCAGTGCAGCTGCGTCGGTAAAGAGTACCAAAGTCACGCATAAACATAGCTTAGCATGAAAAATAGCTACTGTCCTATCTATGCATGCGCAAAAAAAAGTTTTTTTAAAAATTCCCACCCCACTACAGTGCAACAGCCAATCAAGACGAGGAAGAAAGAGCCACTGAGCAGATCGCTCGTTCAATCATGCGATCATGGGGATTGCTGCACTGTTTGAAAGTGTGATAGACATGGATGTCCTCATTACACACGTGCTGCAGTGGGAAGGGTGAAACCTGGATAAAAAGGTGCCGATTCTTTTGAAACCTGGTTGAATCTAGATTTAATTTCTCAGCTGGGAAATGGCCAGACTATTGTATTTTCATGAAAAAAGTAACAGAAACAGCTCTTCTGTCCTGGCCAGAAGAGCTATTTGTGTGAGCAGAGAAAAGTGGGGAGATGAGCCAAGAAACCCAAAGCAAGACTAATATTTCCTACAGAAGGGCAAACAAGTTGGGCTTTAATAGGTTTCAGAAGCTGTGGAGCTTCCATGACCTGAGGTGCAATGACTTCAGAGGCAGATAAAATAAGTGCACAATGAAAAGCAAAACCAGACGGAAAGTAAACTGACTGTGCAGCAGACTACAAGTGCGCAAATGGCCAGTATTGTCATGTGGAAAACCATTCAAATTAACAAAATAACTCATAACATACATAATCTACTTTCAGTGGAAATACCAATTATAACAACTATGAATCTGATCACTGCAACATTTCAAAGTTGTACCAATCAAAAGATAAATATAACTTTCACATGTAGAAGTCAAAGAACTGAAAAACCTAGATTTTAAAAAATCTGCCCTTTGAAAGGCAAACTGTTTCCATCGATTTAGAAAGATTGGCAATATGCCTGGTTTCAATCTGCCGAGAATTAATACTGTCTGTTTCATGTAATTTGTTTTCAATACACAATAAAAATCTCTTGCATTGACTAAATTAGTTTCTTTGTATTTAGGTGTTTGTGTGAAAGAGTTCCCATGTGAAGAAATCAAACATTATTATGTCAGATAAATTATTTAAAGTATTTTACTCATTTGTTACAATGTTTAATCTTTATTATTAAATTTAAAAATACAACTAAAGCGGTCATACCAAATAGAGATTTCTTATTTTGTGCCATGTAAAAGGCCAAGCAAGTCTATTTGTGTAAACAAGTAAAGTAAAATGTGTTGGCTGTAGTATCCTTGAAGTTTGTCATACGAAGAAGCCACTTATATGTAGACTCCCTGAATCATTGGTCAATTTGAGTAAAGAAGATGGCAAAGACAATCATCTCTGCTATTGCCTGTGAAGGTGGAGGGACAGGCAGAAAACAGCCAGGTTTGTTGGCTTGTGATAATTGTTGGTTTGCTTCCACCACTGTAGACCGTACTACACATCACACTGTGTAGTACACCATACTACACATCTCATTCGAACAACCCTGAAGGGGGCAGGTTGGAACATCTATTTCTGAATGCTTGTGTACAGAGAGGCTGATTCAACATAAGCATAACTGAACTAAAATCTAGTTTCAATCTTACATGCAGATGTTCCTTTATCATCCTTGGTGTGTATCTCCCTGAACTTTGTTTCACATCATAATGCATTTATAAAGTAGGGTCTATTAATGGCTGTAAAATCTACTACAAATTGGTAGGTTTTGTATATCACAAGCTTTTTCAGGGAGTTAGCGAGGCTGCCGGGGGGAGAGGGAAGGAGGCTGATAATGCTGTCAGTCCTGCCACTTCACTCCCCATTTCTGAGGCTGGCAGGGGATCCTTAGCATTCGGTCAGCAGAGAAGGAGAACCCTCCAGGGGCAAGCTGACACATTAATTTTAAAAGCACATGTATGTGCCACTCTGTCCTCAGTAAAGTACTATAAGCAAGTTGAGGCTCTAATAGTCACAATTCTTATTAAAATAAAAAGCCAGATTTCCCTACTCCTCTACCCCAGCCAGAACTTTAAACATTTCTTTAAATATATCCACTTCAGGAAACCAGCCAGAGAAACAATTTAACCTTTGCATGTCGAAGGAATAAAAGAAGTCCCAAAGGAAGATGAAGAGATGGCAGAAAAGCCAAATGAATTCTTTGTATCTGTGTTCACTGTAGAAAGTGTGAGGTATGTGCCCATGTTACAGCCACCATTTTCAGGAACAGAATCTGAAGAACTGAGTCAAATTGAGGTGATGAGAAATGAAGCTCTAGACCTGTTGGAAAAAATTACAAATCAGTAAGTCTCCAGGTCCTGGTTGCATATACCGGAGAGTTCTCAGGGAACTCAAATGTGAAACTGTTGATTTACTAACCCATATATGTAATTGCTAACTGTACCCAAAGACTGAAGAAGAGCAAATGTTACACTGACCATTAAAAAGGAGTCCAGAGAGGAACTAGGATAGTTCTCTTACAAGCCAATTAACCTAACATCTGTCCCAGGCAAATTAGTAGAAACTGTAATCAAAAATAGAATTATTAGCCACATTGAGAAAGAAAGCCTACTGAGAGAAAATCAGCATGGCTTCTGCACAGGGAAGTCCTGCCTCATCAATTGTTTGGAGTTCTTTGAGAAAGGGAACAAGCATGTAGATGAAATGACCTAGTAGGTATTATATATTTGGACTTTCAAAAGGCTTTTGACAAGGTACCTCACTAAAGACTCCTGAGTAAACTTAGCAGTCATGTGATTAGATTCTCTTACAGATTAAAAATTGGTTAAATGGCAGGAAGCAAAGATTAGGAATAAATGGATAGTTCTCACAATGGAGGGATGTAAGCAATGGGGTCAATCACTGTTGGCAATATTTAATTTTTTCATCAGTGATCTGGAACAAGGAGAGGCAGGGTGGGCAGTATAGTAGTTATGTTTGCAGATGACACAGAATTATTCAGAGTGGTGAAGACGAAGAATGACTGCAAAGAGCTTGTGGAAGGACCACTGGAGCAATGTTGCAAATGAAGTTCAGTGCTGCGGTTTATTAGGAAAGGGACTGAAAATAAAATGGCCAATAATATATTGCCCTTGTACAGAGGTGTAGCTAGGTAGACTGGAGCCCGGGGACAAAACTTGAGTTTGGAATGATGTGGGTGGCCATTTCCCCACAACCAAACAATGATTTTTTGCACCAGGTCATTTCTAAATCACCATAGAACATGCCCCAACACAGCAATAGTCTATACCACTCAGCAAAAATCAAACATTTAGACAATTTTTTCAAAATGCTTTCAAAATGTTTTACTACAGCAGTCGTCCCTAGGCAGAAGGGAAAGTAGCTGCCACATTCCTCCAAGCCAGGCAGTGCAAGTAAGCATGTAAATCTCTCACAAATCACCCCCCAGCAAAACATTTGCCAAACGAATGTCAGCGTCATCTCTCACAAAACACCTCCCAGCCCCAGCATAACATACATGGCTCTCTCCCCAATCAAATGTCTTTCCTAATTTTGTCCTCACACCAACCCTATGAGGTAGGTTGTTAGCCTGAGAAACAGCTCCCAGCCAGTGCAAATGGGTATTTAGCATGCAAATCTCTCAAAATCACCCCCAGACAGCTCTACTCCAGCTGTCAAGGATGAGTGGTGTCACCACCACCCCCTTCCTTGCCAGGCTTGTATACAGTTGTCCATGGGCTTAGATTGGAGAACTCTGTATAGCAGTGGTGGCGAACCTATGGCACGGGTGCCAGAGGTGGCACTCAGAGCCCTCTCTGTGGGCATGCACAGAGTCGCCCCCCCCACAGACACACACACATACAGCATTTATTGGTAACTGATTAATCTGAGATTTAATTATCTGTGACTGCATCCCAGAGAGTCACCCATTATTTCCCCAGCATTCCCGCTTCCTCTGGTGCAGTATCACTAGAGTGCTTTTTAAAAACATTGGCTGTTGCTATTGCTATCACACCATCCTGATTAGCCCAGTTGGGTTCAAGGTTGTCAGGACTTAGAGGCTAAGTAGGGTCACCCATGGTCACTACTTGGATAGGAGGAGACTACCAAGGAAGACCAGGTTGCTATGCAGAGGAAAGCAATAGCTAACCACCTCTGTTTCTTGCCTGGAATGCTCCATGCAAAGGATTGTCATGAGTCAGTTGCAACTCAATGGAATGTTCTCTTTAATTTGTATTCCAAAAGTGTGCACTTGAAGTTCTAAAATCCTTTGCCATGATCTCTGAATTCTCAGCTTTCATTAACACCCCCCCCCCCCAATAGACTTATTCTTTGCAGAGTTATAAAGCTAGAAATTCAGAAATCATGCTGGTAGATCTTTGGTAGTACACACTTTCTGACCTCCTAAACCTCATTGTGAGGCTGGGGATGGGAAGAAGCAGTGGTGGGATTCTAATTTTTTAACAGCTGGATCTTTCCCAACCAGCTGGGCAGCCTCCTTGGAAAGGAGAGTTGCTCAAGCCAGCAACCCTCACCTGGGGGCTGCTGGGGCTTCTCTCCTACAAGGAGGGCTGGGGAAGAGGTTGGCTGGGGAAGAGGTGAAGAGGGCACCACAGTTCCATCCACGTAATTTTTAAGCACTTCACTATTTGAATTTTTAAACAGGATATGTTGGGGATCAGTAATAAAGGCAATCTGCGGCTATCTCCTGTGCCTGTCTGAGCCCCCTCCTAGCAGGGTGTCCCCCCCTACAAAGTGCCCCCCTAGGAAGACTCCTAGTTTGGTACAGGGTGGGAACCTTGCCAGCCTGTGTCCCGCCAGGGATTCCCGCTTGCCAACTTCCCTGCCAGGACTTTGGTCCTTCCTTGTCCCAGCCCCCTCATCATAAGGCGCTGAGCTGGCATCCCCACCGCCCCTGAAGTTTTCCTTGGGGTTCTGCATCACTACCTGCACCCGCTCTAACCACTACTGCTCCACAAGTGCCTGGCACCAGCCACAGGAAGGAATCGAAACTGCCTGTTGGGGCGGGAGGAGCGATGGGCCCACGGAGGAAAACTAAACAAACCTTCCTGGTGGAGAACCAACAAGCGCTGCTAGGACTGGAGTCCCCCTCCCATTCCCGCCTATTTAGGCGCCTCTAAATAAAGGGAGGGAGCTGACCAGGCCGTCTGGTCTCGGCCATTTGCATGCACCCGCACCCCGTGGCGTGTGCTTGCCGCGTCTACTCCACCAGTCCTCTCCCAGCCAGAGCCCTTCCGGCGCTGCCGCCACGCCGTTCTCTGCTCAGAACAGGAGGCCGTGTGAAGCGGCCGCATCCTCCCCCCCGCGAGTGCATGAGGTCGAATGGCGTCTCCGGCGCCCAGCCAGCAGCAACCCCCTTCTTTCTCCCTCACTCCCTTCCTAAGCCTCTTCTAAGGCCAGTTGTTATGCCAGGGGAGGGGGGGAGCAAAACTAAACAAACCTTCCTGGTGGAGAAGCAACAAGCCCTGCAAGGACTGGAGTCCCCCCCCCTGCCCACCTTTTCAGGCCTCTAAATACAGGAGGGAGCTGACCAGGCTGTGGCCCCAGCCAGTCTGCCTTGCCACCTACTCTCCCAGCCAGAGCCCTTGGCGACGGCGCACCGATGGCTCCAGCTGAGCGTGCCGCCCGCTCGTTCTCTGCTCAGAACAGGAGGCCGTGTGAAGCGGCTGCATCCTCCCCCCCTCCCCTTGAGTGCATGACGTCGAATGGGGCCCCCGGCGCCCAGCCAGCACCAACCCTCTTCTTTCTCCCTCCCTCCGCCTCTTCTAAGGCCTTAGTGAGTTGTTATGCGGGGGGGGGGGGGGGCAATGGGCCCGCAGGGAAAACTAAACAAACCTCCCTCGAGGAGAAGCAACAAGCCCTGCAAGGACTGGAGTCCACCTCCATGCCCACCTATTCAGGCCTCTAAACACAGGAAAGGGAGCTGAAAGCGCGCACCGACGGCCCAGATGAGCGTGCCGCCCCGGTGCCCCCTGTTCTCTGCTCAGAGCGGGAGGCTGTGTGAAGCGACGCATCCCCCTCCCCCCCGCAAGTGCACGAGGTCGAATGGCGCCTCCAGCACCCAGCCAGCAGCAACCCCCTTCTTTCTCCCTCACTCCCTTCCTAAGCCTCTTCTAAGGTCAGTTGTTATGCCAGGGGGAGGGGGGAGCAATGGGCCGATGGATGAAAAACAAACCTGCTTCCTGTGGCTGCGACTAGGAGGGACACAGGCTGTTGAATTCGGCACTGGCAGGACTCGAAGGCAAAAGCCCGAGCCCGCTTCTTTTGCCACGTGCCTGTGCTGCCTGCTGCTGCCGCTGCTTGCTTCCTCCCGGGCCTTCTCTCACCTCTCCTTCCCTTATGCGCTGCTACAGTCACTCAGCAGGGGAGGAGGTTTGTGCAACCTCCGACCACATGCGCTGAGAGAAGGAGAAGGAGGCAAGGCACGCTGGGTCAAAGGGAGGCGGAGCTTCCCCGCCCTTCGACTCTGGTGGCTTGTCTGAATGGTGGGACTGGCCCAGAGAGGCTACCGTCCAGGGTGGGCGTGGCTAAGGCAGGCTGCCGACTGCTATGTGCTTGGCTTCACATGATCTGGTGCAGTCTGGGGAGGCGGGGGAGGGGCCCGCCGCCCGACATTTTGGCGCCCCCCACGTGACCGCCATTGTTGCGCCCGGGGACAAGGGGTACCCCTCGTCCCTATGGAGAAACGCCACTGCCCTTGTATAGATCTAAAGTTTGGTATAGATCTATAATGTGGTATCAACTAACGCCGTCCTCTTCTGCACATGCAAAATAATGCGTTTTCAAACCACTTTCACAACTGTTCGGCCGTTTCTGCACGGGCCTTTAATGGCGGCCTGGAGACGGCAAAAACGCCGTCTCCAGGCCACCATTCGCACAGGGGGCGCAGCTGCATTGCAGCCGCGCCGCCCGACCACCGCGAAACCTCCGTTTCCCCAGAGGGCTCGGAAGCGCTCTTGTTGGGGAAACGCCGCCTCGAAGCCGCTGCCGAGCGAACGGCAGCGGCTTCGAGACGCCTCCCCCACCCGGCACTTACCTTGTCCCCAGGCCTCCGGCGCGTCACTGAGGCCTGGGGGACACGCCCCCTGCCCTGTGCCACTGGAGCAGGCATGCAGGGCCAGGGGGGCGTGTCCCCAGGCCTCGGCGACGTGCCGGAGGCCTGGGGACATGCCGGGTCGGCCGGGCGCCGGCGCTCCATGGCGCCGGCTGCCCGGCTCTTTCCAGGACCGTCCGTGCGGACGGTCCCAGCGTCGTCAGGTCGGCGTCGGAAACGCCGACCCGGCCGCTTCCGCATTCGTGCGGAAACGGCCTTTGCAAGTGGATTTTGCTATTCCGCACAGCTTCAAAGAGCACTGAAAGCAGTTTGAAAGTGTATTATTCTGCGTGTGCAGAATGAGCCATACTGTGTGTATTTCTGATCACTGAATCTCAGAAAGCACATTGCAAAGCCAAACCAAAAAAAAAGCACAGAAAATGGCTACTAAGAGGACTGGAGGGGGGGTGGGGTGGAGCACTAAAGAGTGAAGGGAGAAGAGCCTGGAATTTTTCACTTGAAAAAAAAGATATGACAAAGTATGATGGGATAAAAATCATGCATGGGGTGAACACAGTGGACAGAGAATACATTTTCTCCCTCTCCCAAAACACTTGCACACCCAATGAAGTTGATGGGCAGTAGATTCAGGACAGACAAAAGGAAATACTCCTTTACACAGCAAAAGCTTAAAATGTGGAATTTGCTGCCAGAAGATGTCATGATGGCACAGATGGCTTCAAAAGGGGATTAGAGGAATTCTTGGAGGATAGATCTTTCAACGGCCACTAGCAAGAGGCAGTAAACCTCTGGATACTAGTACCAAAGGTGTGCCCTGCACCCCTCTGCCCTGTTGTTGGTCCTTCAAGAGTGACTGGTTGGACACCTTGTCAGACAAGATGCTGGACTAGATGACCCCGTCGGACATTTATTTTTTTACGTTGATACTTATTGATGGATGATGTCTTGCTTGGCATGACAGTATGCTGTTGATGCACTCCTTCAGACTACTTTTCAATCTTCCACTGGTCCTGGCGAGGTAGACAGTCTTCCTACCTTTTCAGAAAGACATAGCTGCAAATCTTCTAGTGTCTCCTGCCTTTTCTTTGATGGCAAATCCTCTTTGCCTTCAGCCTTTCACTTCTCTAGCTCTTGGAAGACCTCTGTTGCTGTTGTTTTTAAACTTCCTCCTGAAGATATTCTGCTTTTTTGCTACCTCTCTGTCCTCTGTCTCTTTTGACTGCCCCTTATATACTAATTCAGGAACATTATCTCCAATCACCTTCTGATACTTGTTCAAGCCTTGCTTTCATTGGTTCTGGAATTATAACTTTAAGAATCCCCCTCAAAACATCCCTCCTACTTGAAAACTTATTCTGAGCTTGAAAACTTTTATTTATGACCGTTAAACCTCCCTTTGGCAACAGTCACTTGCTTTCCCAACTAAAAATGCATTGTAGCTCTTTGAAACCCTGCCCTGCTGTCACCTCTGAGAACCTCAATGCATAAACAAAGCAAAGATAACAAAAACATATATTGTATCCAGATGTGCAGAGGTTCTACCTGGTGAATAACCACAGGACACATCTTGGAATTAAATTGGGCCGCAGCCCTTTTATTGAGGCAGAAGCTGGGCAAGCAAGAGGAGCGCATCCATTTTGTGGCCGGTCAGCACCCCTGGCTGACCCCAGCACCACACCCCAATCCATATAGGGGAGGACAGGAGGTACTGGGCCACCCGCCCACTGTGGCCCCCTTCCCGCTGGGGTGACAGGCTTGAATTGCAGAGGCCTCCGCAGCAGGCAACATGAGCCCCCCCCACCCCATGCCTCTTATAGAGGCCCCCAACCACGGGGAGGACCGGCGTGCAAGCTCGGCCTCCCCTAAAGATGCGCTCCTCTGCCCAAGCCACCAAGGCTGCCCAAATAGGGTGGGTGGGTCAGTTTGCTCCAGGCATCGAAGAAGGCCGGAGCAACCACATGCTGCCTAATATATAGGGTGCATGCTCCACCCCCCACACTCGTGTGCATCACACGATCAGGCCGGGTGTGGCTCAGCTGCACAGCCAGCCCAGGGCATGTATGCTCATTGCTCCGGAGCTCACCATGTGCCCTGCCCCCTGTCGCAATTACGGCTCAGTTGATTCTGGGACCATTATTTATGAAATTATTACAAACAATATTTTTTTTTGTTTAAAAAGGTACTTCTCTGCAGCATATCCACATATATTCTATGGGCTTTCTATTAATGAACTTATCTATTTTGCCCAATGATTTGAATGATATCATGAATGTATGGATTTGTGTTTTCATTTGCTAGGAAATGCTCTGTGCTGATTCCTTATTTTTTGGGGACCAATATGGATAAATATTTTTTAGTTGAGGTCAAGAAAATTACACAATAGAAACATGCTCCTTTCTTGTGTCACTAGGTGGTGCTAATAATCTGGAAAAGATGTTCTGTGGTGCATTGGTTCAAAAAAGGAAGCCATTTGTTGTGCTTTATATAGTGGTGGTTTTCTGTTCTTTATGCTTAATATGATATAGTGAGTCAGGTGTTCTTAATAAAGTGGCCAAATTGATTTCTGACAAATGGGATCAGGAAAAGGCTGTGTAAGCTATAGATTTTTTTTAAACATTTTAGCAAATGCATGTGTGAAAAAAGTACATTCTAGAACAGGTATCCTCTCAGAGGGACACCCCCCCCCCCCATACACACAGACACTTGTTGCTAAAGAAAATAAAATGGCTTTTCTGTAGACCTGGAGAGTAACTGTTTTTACAATATATAAAATAATGACGCTTGCCATGAGTGGACTAAACCATTTTACAACTATCCAGGATCATACATTTTCATTTTACAGTATCGGTTTTGTCTTTAACACAAAACAATTACCATCACAAAGCATATCCAGAAGATAATAAAGATAACTTTTAACATTAAAAACACTCATTTAAAACATTTACAAAACCTGTTCTTCTATAGCACTTTAGACAAGTAATGTGTGGTAATGCTGTGTTTTTTTTGGCATAGACATCACTCTGATTGCTGCAGGTGGGTCAACAATAATGTGTACATATAGATATGTGTATACACACACACACACACATCTCTCTCTCTCTCTCTCTCTCTCTTTCTATCTCTCTATCTATCTATCATCTACATACACACACAAAGATACCTGTGAGACTCTGGCAGGCAAGATATTCTGTAGTTTGCTTGATTGAAAGACATACACTCTTTCTCCTCTTCACCTTTTGACTTCAGATACATTTCACTGTTTTTAGCTGAAGAAGGTGATCTAATTGCTCTGACCAGCTGTGTCAAGAGCCCTGGTATAATTACTGAGCCCTCCGTAGGGATACAAATGTGTAGCATACATTGTCAACTTAAAACATAATAAAAACCAAGGTTCTATAATTGTTGGAGTTTTTCCACTAAAGTAAATTGGGTAGACATGACCAAAAAATCAACACATTCTTTTCTCCTCAGAAAAAGGAGGATTAACATATTCAACCTTTCCTTCTCCAAATCTATTCTTAATACTGACCACCTAGGTCACAAATATGCAGTGAAATCCAAAGGAGAGTTACTCCAGTCTAAGCTCATGAATTTAAATGAATTTAGACTGGAATAACTCTGCATAGGCTTGCACTGTTAGGATCACAACCCAAATAACCTACTTATTAGCACACTGTTATTTATATTCCCTTCGGGGGGGGGGGGGGGGTTAAAAAATTGTAAATGATTATTCTTTCCTTTTCCACCACCACCAGTACTACATGTGCTGGATTTTACCTGTCTTCTGTCTTGAGTTGCTCAGGAGAAAAGTGCATAAATAATAAAACAAATAAATAAATATCAGCAAAAACTGTGAATACAGCATTTTCAAGTTTCTGGATATTTACCAGCAAGTATGTATCTAATAGCCATAATATTTTATCTGCTGATTGAGCCCATATGACGAGAAGAGAGTTTTTTTCTCCCAATTTTGGGGAGTCCTCAATTTTGCAGAAAAATTTTCAACATTTTTCAGGAGGGGGATGTTCAATTCCCTCCAAATGAAACCACTGTCTGTTCAAACACAGACAACACTTCTTGGCCGTTTCCGCACGGCGGCGGAAACAGCTGGGTCGGCGCATTCCGCGCCGACCCGAAGACGCTGGGACTGTCCGCACGGACGGTCCTGGGAGGAGGTGGGACGCCGGCGCCGCGGAGCCCCGCCGCCCCGGCGTGTCCCTGGGCCTCCGGCACGTCGCCGAGGCCTGGGGACACGCCCCCTGGCCCTGCGCGCCTGTTCGAGCGGTGCAGGCCAGGGGGGCGTGTCCCCAGGCCTCGGCGACGCGCCAGAAGCCCAGGGACAAGGTAAGTGCCGGGTGGGGGAGGCGGCGTGAAGCCGCTGCCGTTCGCTCGGCAGCGGCTTCACGGCGGCATATTCCCGAAAAGAACGCTTCCCAGCGTTCTGGGAATATGCCAGCTGCGGGCCAGCCGGGCGGTGCGAGGGCGGCGCTGCTGCGCTGCAGCTGCGCCCCCCGTGCAAATGGCGGCCTGGAGACGGCGTTTTTACCGTCTCCAGGCCGTCATTTTCTGCCCGTGCGGAAACGGCCCTTGTTTCTTCTACTGCTATTGTCAGTATCATCGGTGGAAATGGTAGGTGGAAGAAAGTCTGAAGTGGCAACACCCAGCAAGAGCTGTGGCAGTGAAGGGGAAGGGGAAGCAGTGGCAGGGTGGGTCCATCAGCAATGAATGGTAGTGGCCGGAAGCAGAAAGAAGCTGGGGTGGGGCCGGCAGCACCATGTTAATGCGGGAATGGCTGGGAGCCACTGCAGGCCCAGCAGCATTAGCATTAGTGTGTGTGTGGGGGGGGGGTCGTGGTGGTGGTGGTGGCTTTGTCTGGCTTTGGAATTAGGATTAAAAATAGACCAATATTAATAAATTGGAATATGTTTTAATTCAGCTGTAGCTCCACAACTGAATTGTAATCACTCTGCCCCCTCCCCCCGGCATATGTTTGGCATTAGACTCTGCAGTAGCAGTTGTAGGTGCCTATGAATCAGTTCAGATGCCATTTCTTCCATGGCCTACTTCTGGTAAAAGTGTTGGGCTTTGTTGTGCAATGGATTCAATGCTTTGATATTTATCGCAAGTCTATTTTTGAAAGGGAGGGGGACCCCATTGCATATATAGCCATTCAGACAGGCAAAGCACATGCAGAAGGTCTCACCGATGCTTTTCTCCAGATATTTGTCATGAGGTAAGAGAAAACAATTGACATAAGCTCTTTTGAAAGAGTGAAGTTCAGATTTTTGTCCAGCACTCTCATCTAACTTTTCAGCCAAACAAGTTTGAATCACAAATAAGACCTTTAGACCAGGTCGAGATTTTGGTAATTATTCAGAAGCAAATTTTGTAAGTACAGAATTGTCATCCGCACATGCAGAATAATGCACTTTCAAACTGCTTTCAGTGCTCTTTGAAGCTGTGCGGAATAGCAAAATCCACTTGCAAACAGTTGTGAAAGTGGTTTGAAAATGCATTATTTTGCGTGTGCGGAAGGGGCCATAGAGAGAAGCTTGCCTAATTTTTACTATGTGTGTTTGAAAGGGAAGAATGCACTATATGTACATTCTGTACCCACTCTTAACTGTCCCTTGCCTCAGAGGACACAGCTTTGGTGTTGCAATTCGCCTGGTCAAGTGAAGCATTCACCTGACTGAACCCTTTTGAGGAGTTTCAGGGTCAGGGCTGAGATTCAGTGACAAGGTACCTGCTTTGCATTCAAAAAAGATGGTTTCAGTCCTGGGAGTTTCAACAAAAGGATCTTAGGGGTGAGTGTTGGAAAAGACCTTTCTGTGCCTGAAACCATGGAGAGTCACTGATACTTAGAACATACAGTATGGAGCTAGATGGAACATCTAGATTGCCTTATACAGCTTCTTATACTCATCACAGGCTGAAAAAGTTCCAACTTCATGCAAACATTAGCTACACATTTTGTATTTTCTTTCATGGGAGTGAATGTTCAGTTGGGAGGCTCTAGTTTTTATCTCTTTTAAGGGTGCCTGGCTGACTGAGGTTGGGCGACTATCCAGACAGATATGCTGTTTCTGCTATCATCAACTGTCTTCTCTGACTCTTCTGCCTTCATGGTTCCTCATACTCAGCTTTTCAGAGGTTGGGATGAACATCAGAACATCATGTGCCACTCCCTCTCTTTGCTTCAACTGGAGTGGGGAGAAATCTTTGAGGGCTGCATACTCTGATTTCAAAAGCATTTCCTTAGAAGAGGCAGAAGTGTTCACAGAATTAAAGTAAATTTTAAAAAATGAATCTAGTAATGGGGGCTTAGAATAGCCACTTTGGCAGCTGTGGATATAGGCAATCTTAGTTTGAATTCTTGTGTATCTGTCTATAACTGATCTTGTTAGTGGAAATCTATCAAGTTTCAGAGGGGCATGTTTGCTGTTAGGCAGTAATACACTAAACAGATGGGTATTTGGCCTGAGGTAATGTTCATACTTAAACCTGACTACTTTAGCATTTGTTAAAGGTGTAACCCAAATCAGAATCTGAATGTGTATTTGAATTAGTCTTTTGTTACTATTTAAAAACACCGTCAACGCAAAGTTGCAACGCAATACAATATGTGAAGTGCTAATGTATTGTGGCATTGGTACCAAATAACACATTGGCTTAATTGCTTTTGTCACTAACCAAATGACACATTTTTTGTTGTTTGTGATATCTGATTGGTCACAACCAAAATCTCCTGAATCCCAGGGCTAGATCCACTGGAGGGTTTCCATGAATGGAAGGCTTTCTGCCAGTGGTCTAAACAGTTTATTCTAACATTCGCTGAGATTCATTTTTTTGCAGTGTGAAAAATGTGGTTCAATTTGACATAAATTTTGGTGTGGTTGAACATATGGGACTTAATAAGAACGCAGGGTATTTCTTAACAGGGGAAGAAAATTAAGATGAATGCTGTTTCCTTTCACCCTCCTCCTGCAGTCCCAGATTTTCCCATGACAATTTGGGGGTCATGGGGCAGTAGTGGGAGAGGGGAAAAAACAAAGTCATATTCCATGGGTAGAAACCCTTCTGCCCATAGAAATGCTCCAGTGGATCCATGCACTAGCTTGTAACTGATTGTCCATTCTGTTCAGAGATTCCTTGCCGATTCCCCATGGTCAATTAATCGCGTGATACTCACGTGAAATATCAAGGATTCAGGAAGAATTCCCCACTGCCTGATCGACAAACAAGGATTCATCCTGGTTCAGGCGCTCATTCTCCCCCTTATCCTGCGTCTTTGCCGAACCTGCTTGAAAGTACTCCTGTTTCAAAAAACATGTCTTCGATCCAGTTTGAAGGGGAGGATCGGGGACCTAATCCTGGTTCAAATTTCCCACCGTGGGGCTTAATGCAAATGCCTTACAACCAGTGCGCACAGTGACGCAAATGCCTTACAATCAGTCCAAGCAGTGCTGTTCTTGCAAGAGCACGAGAGAACAATAATCAACCAGAAACTTGGGCAGGGAAGATGTGCTGACATGATGACATGCTGACGTCATAACGTGAACACATTTTTGCGGGAGAAAAAAAAAGGTCTCACCCCAACCTGGCACAACAGCAATCAGGAGAGACCCACCAAGCCAATCGCATGGTAGTGGGGATTGTTACATTTCTTGAATCTGAGGCCATTTCTGCACGGTCAATATTCTCGGGGGGGGGTGTAAAGCGTCGGCGTATCACGACGCCATCGTGAACTCTGGTAGACCGTTAGCGTACGCGGTCCCGGTAGGGGGCGGGGAAGACGGCGCAGCGCTGCACCGTCACCTGACCGCCTTACCTTCCTCCGACCTTCTGGCGCATCGCCCAGGCCAGGGGACACACACCCCTGTCCTGCGCAACAGCTTTGGAGTCGCAGGGTGGGGGGGCGTGTTCCCAGGTCTGGACAACGCGCCGGAAGGTCGGAGGGAAGGTAAGGCATTCAGGAAAGGGGGAATGGCGCCTTTCAACTGCTTCCGTTTGCACGGCAGCAGTTGGAAGCCGCTGTTTCCAAAATACCTCGCCCAGGGAGCGAGGTTCAGAAACAGCAGCTTCGCGCTGCTCGGGGGTTGCGAGGCTGGGTCGCTGTATTCCGCCCGTGCGGAAACAGCCAGAGATAGGCCTAGATGTCTTCACTGGAAACATGCTGTGGTGGGGAGGTTGAAACCTCGATGAAAAGGTGCAGTTTATTTTCAAACTTGGTTTGATCTAGATTGAATTTCCTGGTGGGGATTCGGCCAGTCCCTCAGAAGATGTGGATTCAATCTTGCTTATCTCCTACTTTCTGACCATGTTATTTAGTTATCAACATTACCTGAAACATTTTTTCTCTTCCTCTTCTCAAAGTGGCTCACAACATTATTACAAACACATGCAGTTAGCATTTAGCTGTTCTATGCATATATTTCCACATTCTGGATGACACAATTATACCAGGTTACAATCGGTGTCTATTTTATCCCAGTTTCTCCCTTCACATGACTGCCTGTTTCTGTGAAGGAATCGAGTGAAGACCGGGAGGAAATACTCCAGTTTGTTTCGCATGAACCCCCGGGTCTTTTGTATTTACTCCGCAAGCATATCCACACATGTGGAAACATCCCTGGTGTCCCGCATTCTGATTGGCTGTTGTTTTTGGGCAGCAGTGGGGGGGGGAACAAAGCCTCCCTTTTTCCAGTTCGGATAGGGCCCAGCGCAGACCTCAACAGGGCAAGTGGCAGCAAAAAACAATGGGGTACATTATATCACATTCCCACTCACGTTCTCATATTTTTGTGGAAAATGACTCCCCCCATGATATGTCCACTAACATTCGACCCAAAGTGCACATCTCCCTAGCTATGTGCTCCGAGCAACCAGTACATGTATAGAAAAGAAAATGGGGACATTTTGGGACTCCACTCCTGATTAAC
The DNA here is from genome assembly GCF_021028975.2 of Sphaerodactylus townsendi. Classification (NCBI taxonomy): domain Eukaryota; kingdom Metazoa; phylum Chordata; class Lepidosauria; order Squamata; family Sphaerodactylidae; genus Sphaerodactylus; species Sphaerodactylus townsendi. The sequence goes on from NC_059427.1 coordinate 63,756,786, forward strand.
CCAGGCAAAATGGTACCATGAGTAAAAAACATGCTTGGGGGAACGCTTCGGGAAGGATGGGCTGCAATGGTTGGCGGTTCAGCAGAGTTGAAAACTGACATGATGTCAGATGGGGAGATCAGGGGGACAGGCAGTGGGGCAGTGAGATCAGGTGGCTGGGCAGGAAAAATAAATTGGGTCTGCTGCTTCCATGATGTTTTCATGGTAGTGGGTTCAACGCGGGATTTTTTTGAAAAGAATTGCCAAATTGGTAATTTTTGAAAATCCTGGGATGAGGGAAATATCGCAGGACAAACCTGCTTTAGGACTGGAAACTGTGCAAACACCTTGGCCAAACCGGGATATTTCCTTTGCTCAACCTGGGATTTTTGGACCATGCAGAAACGACATCTGTTACAGGGGCAAATGAAAGCCTTTTCTTCCTCTTCGTATGTTTTCTTTGAAATCCATATGGATTTTAAGTGGTTTGCCTGATTTCTCATGTGACTATCTGCTGTAATTGTAAATGGACTAAAAATCTATATTAACTCCATGCCATGAACCTCTTGAATTATTCCATTTTATCTAACTGGCATCCATATGTATTTCATGTTTCTTCCTGTTTTTCTAAAAATATGTGTGTTCTTTATTTAATAATACTCTTTGCTTGGGTGTTCAGAACACTCTTCTTCGTATGCTTTTGCTTGATTCTTACCTACTAGTTGCTTTAGTTTTTGGGACTGGACCAGGAAAGCCATTTCAGCAGATTCGTGTTTATAGTTACCAGGTGTCTTATGGACATGCTTCCAAGGTACAATAATTCAGTATCCATCAGGATGAAAAATGTAGAGTATTAGTGTGTGTAGTGCATTTGAAGTAGCAGACAGAGCTGGCTCGCAGTGAATGACACATTTTGCCAAACTTTCAGACATTTTTATATAAACAATGAACACCACATAAAACAGTAATTAAGCACCTGCCTAGAAGGTGAATATTTAACAGAGTTACTTTGATCTTAAATATTTGTATTTTCATAAATATATATATCAAAACTCTCTAGTATCTGAGATTATATATTATGTATTAACTTCCTTTCCCCTTATACTGTAGATAAGATAAATTGTACATCAAGCACATTAAAATAATGTAGATGCAAACAATGCAATTGGCAGAATTTTTCAAGTTCCTTCCTCACCATTCCTAGCAATATATGCTTAGATAGTCTCTTTTCATCCATTGTAAAGGTGATCCTTTGTTGTGGTAGGGGTTGATGGGAATTGTAGTCCATAACATCTGGAGTGCCAAAGGTTCGCCACCACAGTGGTAGGCTTTTTTAGTTGTACCAGGTAATTTTTGGCTCCTTGAAAAATATTGGTCTCATGTGAAAAGAAGTGTCTAGCAGAAGAGGAATGTGTACTCCACAGCAGAGGACCACCTACTCAATAGATAATGAGGAGTACAAACCAAAGCAAGTTACAGCATCCCAGCCACAATTTGACAAACTAAGGCTCATTCCGCACATGCAGAATAATGCACTTTCAAACTTCTTTCAGTGCTCTTTGAGGCTGTGCGGAATAGCAAAATCCACTTGCAAACAGTTGTGAAAGTGGTTTGAAAACGCATTATTTTGCGTGTGCGGAAGGGGCCTAAGTTATTTAGCAAAATGTTTAAATGTATCTGGGATATTAGGACTGTGCTGTAGCCATCTAAAAATTATCTTCAAAAAATGGAAAAGTGTGGATTTGATCCTATGATTTTGTTCTTCTAACCTTGGAACTTTCTTCCAATGAAAGGAGCCAGGGAAAAGGGGGCAGGCCCCTTGCATTTGAGAAGATCTCTCATTGGCAAAAAGAAATCATAGGATCCAGGTTGTATACAGCGAGCTGTCAGTGGAAAATTCTGATGATTGTAGATATTCCTCATTTCCCCCTTCCTCTAGCTATCCCTTCTGACCATAGGACATTTGATGGCTAGGACTGTAGATCTCATGAGGATGAATAGCCATGTAGGTGAGAGGGCTGATATGTGGAACAGGACAGAAAAATAATGCTTTTTGATTCTTCTGACAGTAAAGTTGCACTGGTGAGAAGGAGAATGATTTTGCCCCCTTTTATCTTCATCCTTGCTGCCCGCTGACTATGGTTGCCAGCTTTGGCTTGAGACATCCCTATACATTTCAAGGAGGTGCATAGAGAAAAAAACCCAATTTTTAAAATTCATATCCCTAGTAACTTTCCAAAGTATCAGGCAATGATTTTCCTAGGCCTGTTAACTTAATGAGATGCCAGGAACTGATCCCAGGGCCTTTTTTCATACTTTGTTGCTGAGCTAAGGCTCTTAAGCTTGCATCTGTTGACTTCAACTGGGAAAACCATTAGTATCCATTTATAGACGAGTGTGAAGAAAATTTATTGAAGAAGAAGAAGAGGATCTTTGCTTATATTTGTAATCAGTTATGACCTTGGGAATAAGAACCAACAAAATCAGCAAAGTGTTGACTATATTGGTTTTGATAATCATATACAACCACATCTACAATTTATCACCGTAGGGTTGCCAAACAGACTTGCTAAAAAACAACAAGGTGCAGAAGACTGTACTTCATAGAATCATAGAGTTGGAAGAGACTGCAAGGGCCTTCAAGTCCAACTCTCTGCCATGCAGGAACACACTATCAAAGCACTTCTGACATATGATCATCCAGCCTCTGTTTAAAAACCTCCTAAGAAGGATATTCTGTAGCTAGAGTCTCTGATGTAGTCGTCTGGCTATTTTGTAAAATGCTATCTTTGTGATTAGTCTTGGGGTGGTTGTGGTGGAATTAGCTAATTTGGTCAGTTGAACACCTTTGATTTAGCTTGTTTGCAGTGGTGTACAAAACACGAAAGAGTTAGCTAGCTTTTGAAAATATTGTGTTTTCAGCATAAATAGTCGACTTGTAACCAGAGATCTCAACTTCACCTTTTATCAGTAAAAATTAGAAGTCCTGCCAGAAGAGTGTTGAGTTAGGTGTGTGTTTGTATCTCTCAGGTCACAAAATTAAAAGAACAGAGAGACTTATTGCACAGAAATTAGCCTGGCTCTCAATATTTTTGTCGTATTGTTACTGACCTGATCTAACTTTGCCCTACAAAGAGAGGGAGCTGGGTATGGTAGGGAGCTTTGGTGAAGAGAAGGTTATGAGGTGACATGATAGCTATGCTTAGATATTTGAAGGGATACCATGTTGGTGAGGGAGCAAGCTTGTTTTCTGCTGCTCCAGAGACTAAGACCAGGAGAAATGGGTTCAAGATGAAGGGAAAGAGATTCCACCTAAACATCAGGAAAAACTTCCTGACAGTAGTGGAACGCACTACCTGGGAGTGTGATGAAGTCTCCTTCTTTGGAGATTTTTAAAGAGAGGCTGGATGGCCATCTGACAGGAGTGCTTTGATTGTGTGTTTCTGTATGACAGGGGGTTGGAGTTGATGGCCCTTGGGGTCTCTTCCAACTCTATGATTCTATTATTCTGACTTGCCTTACAGAGTACACAAGGTTCCCAACACTTAAACATGCTCCACTGAACATGGAAAATGGGATATCTCAGGTCATTTCTGCATGATCCAAATATACCAGGTTGAGCAAGGGAAATATCCCAGTTTTGCCAAGAAGTTTGTGTGGTTCCTGGTCCTATAGCGGGTTTGTCCTGTGATATTTCCCTCATCCCAGGATTTTCAAAATTTGCCAATTTGGCAATTCTTTTCAAAAATCCCACATTGAACCCACTATCATGCAAACACCATGAGAGCAGAAACATTTTATTTTTCCTGCCCAGCCGACTGATCTCCCCACCCCACTCCCTTCTCCTCTGATCTCCCCACCTGACTTCATGTCAGTTTTCAACTCTGATGAGCCGCTAATGGTTGCAGTCTGCGAAACATTTCCCCAAGCATGATTTCTGCTCATGGTATTGACCGGGTGCCATTTCGCTTGGATTAATCAGGAGTGGGGTCCCAAAATGTCCCCATTTTCTTTTCTGTACATGTACTGGTTGCTTGGAGCACATAGCTAGGGAGATATGCACTTTGGGTCGAACGTTAGTGGGCAAATCAGGGGGGGGAGTATCTTGTTTTCCACAAAAAATTGAGAACGTGAGTGGGAATGTGATGTGTAAAGCAGGTGTAAAGGTGGGCACTAGCAATTCAAAATGCAGAGCGGAGAAATTTATTCAAGCTGCCACCCCAAAACAACAGCCAATCAGAATGCGGAACACCGGGGATGTTTGAGTATGTATGGATACGTTTTTGGTGTAAATACAAAAGACCCAGGCTCATGCAAAACAAACTGTAATATTTCCTCTTGGTGTTCTCTTGATTCCTTCATAGAAACAGGCAGCCATGTGAAGGGAGAACCGGAATAAAATAGATACGTATTGTCGAAGGCTTTCACGGCCGGAATCACTGGGGTGCTGTGTGGTTTCCGGTCTGTATGGCCGTGTTCTAGCAGCATTCTCTCCTGATGTTTCACCTGCATCTGTGGCTGGCATCTTCAGAGGATCTGATAGTAGGAAAGGAAAGCAAGTGGAGTATATATACCTGTGAGTAAAGGTCAATAGGTGAGGGCATCTGAATAAAAGTGGCCTGGCAAGTGAGTAACAATGAAGTAGAGCATGTGAGTAACAATGGAGATAGCAAGGTCAATAGGTGAGGCATGTGAATAGAAGTAGTCTGGCTTTTGTTCCCTTTGATTGTCTATAGTCATCCTGTGTTTGTGTGAAGCTGCTTAGTCACTGTCTTGACTCTAGTGTTTTTCAAAACTGGCAGCCAAATTCTGTTCATTTTCATGGTTTCTTCCTTTCTGTCGAAATTGTCCATGTGCTTGTGGATTTCAATGGCTTCTCTGTGTAGTGTGATGTAGTGGTTGTCAGAGTGGTCCAGAATTTCTGTGTTTTCAAATAATATTCTTTGTCCAAGTTTGTTTATTATGGGTTCTGCTATTGCTGATTTTTCTGGCTGAAATAGCTTGCAGTGCCTTTCGTGTTCTTTGATTCGTGTCTGAGTGCTGCGTTTGGTGGTTGCTATGTAGACTTGTCCACAGCTACATGGTATGCAGTAGACTCCTGCAGTAGCTAGAGGATCCCTTTTATCCTTTGCTGAATGTAGCATTTGTTGAATTTTCTTAGTGGGTCTGTAAATTGTTTGTAAGTTATGCTTCTTTATCAGTTTTCCTATGCGGTCAGTGGTTCCCTTGATGTATGGTAAGAACACTTTCCCTCTAGATGGCTCTTTATCTTTGTTCATGTGGCTAGTTCTTGGTCTTGCAGCTCTTCTGATGTCTGTAGTAGAGTAACCATTAGCCTGTAGAGCTCGGTTTTGGTGGTTCAATTCATCTTGAAGGAGGTGAGGTTCACAGATTCTGTTTGCGCGATCTACCAAAATGTTTATGGTGCTCCTTTTTTGTCCTGGATTATGATTGGAGTTTTTGTGTAGATATCTATCAGTGTGCGTAGGTTTTCTGTATACTGTGTGGCCCAATTGTTGGTTTGGTTTGTGGCTGACTAGGACATCTAGAAATGGCAGTTTTCCTTCATTTTCTTTTTCCATAGTAAATCGAATGTTTGGGTGGATCTTGTTGATATGGTCCAGGAACTTGTTTAGTTCTTCTTCTCCTTGACTCCAAATGGTGAATGTGTCATCCACATAACAGAACTATATTGTGGTCTTTTTGGTGCTGTTTCCAGGGCTTGCTCCTCAAGGTGTTCCATATAAAAATTTGCTATTACAGGGCTAAGAGGGCTACCCATGGCTACCCTATCTTTCTGTTCATAGAATTCATTATCCCACTGGAAGTAGCTAGTGGTGAGGCAATGTTGGAACAGGGCTGTGATTTCTTTTGGGAATTTCCAGTTGATGAGTGCCATGGTGTCTGCTATGGGGACCTTGGTGAAGAAGTGTGGTTGCTGCTCGGGGTGGGGAGAAGCGAGACAGCTGATGCCGCCCAGTAAAAGCGGAAGGGGAAGGGGAGCCATGCTAGAAAGGGCTAATTAATAAGAGTCCTCCTTTGAACTAGGGTTTGCTTTTTTGTTTGTTTGGTGGGGAAAGAGACTTCATTCGGCAGCAGTGGTACTAATACAAGGGTATAAATACCAGCACTAGTTTGTTGATCAAGATTATCTCAGTACAGACAGTCATGTAAAATAGGATATGTCTTTAGGGAAGAAATAAGTAAATAGGTGGGATGTTTCCATTATGTCAGCAGATCGAGCAACCTGCTCATAAATACTTAAAGCTCCCGAGGTTCGTATAAAGACATTCAAAAGTAATGAGATTCTATCTAAACAATGTATAAGTAACAGTGTGATGCTAACCTTGATGTAAAATGCTAGTTACAGCTTGGCAAGAGTTGGCAAACATTGGTGATGGTAATTAGTAACAGAGGCCCTTAATTAAATACATAAAGCATTAACTTCAGACTTTATTAACAAATCATCATGACGCTCACGGCAAAGATAAAGGGTGAACAAATATTGCTTTAAGGGTCTTTCTGCAAAGGTTGAGATGACAGTAAGTAAAATTTCCTTTATTAACATTTTGATTTTATTCAGAGATTCAGGGGTTAGAAACTATTTGAAGACCGTCATCACTGGTAAGAGTAGGCATGAAATGAAAAAATCAAGCTGTTGTATTGTCCCTCTGGTATTTCCAATGTTTATATTATGTATATTTGTCATGTCTGATCTTATCCAATATAATGTTCTTGAGGAGAAATAACACTTTTATTTTCCTGTGCTACAAATTTAATTTTGACCATATCAATGAAAAAGATAATCTAAAGGTTTTATTTGCAATCAGCTAGGCAGTAAATCTTCAACCATGTCATGAAGGATTCAAGTCTCTAAAATGTACTAATTTATTGCTTACTTTAGATTATAATAAAATTATTAATATACATTGAACTATTTTAAAAGCAAACTGCTAATAAAAATCCTGATGTTATCTGTTTTAATGAAGCACAAGAGGAAAACAACATTTATTTTGTTACTTCTAATTCTCATTCATCTTGCAGTTTCAGTTCATTATTTTTTACAGTAATACACCCTTGGACAATTGAAGCATTTTTCTTTATTACATTTTCTCATGGAGAAGTCTTACTGGATTTGACAGAATGAATCAATATGTGTCTCAAGCAGTTAATTATAGTATAATCCTTACAGCCATATACAACTTAAGGATGGCATCTGATCTATAGATTTATTTTAGAGCATCCAAAATTTTGTGTAGTGGGTCAAACTTGTACACTTTGGGAAGGCAGTAAAGAAAACTCAGCAAAGTGTATGATATAACAAATGGACAAAAAAAAGGTGCACAGAGCAATCCTGAGCTGGCTGGTTGAAGTGTAACTACAGCACTGCAAGTCCACTCCCTGTAGGGTTTCATTACACTGCAACTGCAGGGGGAAAAAGCTTCATTTTTGTGACTTTCAGGGGCTGCAACCATGTCAGCATGCCTAACAGTAGCACTGCTGTGTTCTTTGGAGGAATTGTGGGGTGGGAGCCAGGCCATGAAGCCCCTGGCAGTGGCCAAGCTCTTCCCTGTCTGTGCAACGCTCTACAACATGGTCATGTGCCCAGTGGTGGGATCCAAAAATTTTAATAACCCGTTCCGATGGTGGTGGGATTCAAACAGTGGTGCCGCCGTACACACGCACCTCCAGTCCCTATTGGGCAGGGAGGTTGCTTTAGTAACCCCTTCTCGGCACTCAGAAAAAAATAGTAACCACTTCTAGAGAAGTGGTGAGAACTGGTTGGATCCCACCTCTGCATGTGCCATTGGCTGTCACCACCCCTTGTAAGGGGACTGCCAGATGGTCTCTGGGCTGCAGTGGGAAGGACAGTCAATACTTGGAGGATGCAATGGTGTTATCAGGATGTCAAGGGCATAGGCTGTCTTTTGAGGCACTGTGCCCTCTGGCAGCTTTGGGGAAGGATGCCCCAACTATTGGAGGATCATGGCCCCAATGTCTTTCTGGGTACAATACCATATATACGTGAAACCAAAATCAGACTCGCAATGATAATCAGAGTATATCGTTGGACATCAAAGGTGCATGGTTATAATTTTTTCTTTTTACTGTGATTATAGTTCAACTTATATCACATGTGTATAAATAATTCACCCAACTGTGAACTTATATAAACAATCTTATCCCAATCTTATAACTCTAATCAAATGTGCTATAAACTTATATATAATCTAAGTCAACTTAACATGTTATTATAGAATCATACATCTTTGTGGTTCCTCTTAAATACAAAGTCCTAATAATGTTCTGGAAGTACAAAATGCCTCAGTTGTGGTGTATCTCTCAGCTCCATGAAAGTATGTTAAACTTTCCACAAGTCCATTTCAGTTCTCAGCAATTGTATAATGTGGAAAATTTCTGGATTGGATTTATATCACAATGTAAACATCTCTGTTTCTTTCCCCTCCAGGAATTTCCAGCGTCATCAGAGAAACTACATGATGTCCAGTTTACTCACGGGAAGTATCAAGTTCACAACGAACCGCATCACACATTTAATATGCATTTTCGATTGTTTTTCATCAGTGTTGTATTCCTTAATTGAGTAAATATTTAGCCATTTTGGGTTCTAATGAATCAATGTTTTATTGTCAATATAATATAATATCAATATATTTCTGTACTATGCATACCAACCATTATTAATAAATGTAAATATGTATGTAAAGTATATTGATGTATTAAATCTGGACAATTAAATATTAAACAATAAATATTAATTATATATTATCAAATATAAAATAGTTATTGATATGAAAAAAATATTATTAGCTGTATGTAAATATATCTATCAATATTAAATACTATATAAAATATATGTTTCTGTCTTTTTGCAATTATCAACATTATCTTAATCCTCACATAATTGAACTATCAGATCCAATTTTCTAATGGCTATCTTTCAGTCTGCATTCAGGAAATCCTGTCATTGAGCTTTAGTAAGATTAGTATAATGCAGAACGCCTGTTGCTTCCATGGGGACATTTTGTAGAATACACTTAAATTTACAGTTACAATTGAAATAAGTCATACAATCATAGGTAGCATCCAAAATCCAAATCCTTATTTAGTCCTTTCAAGTGGCTGTTGAAAAGATATGTCCATTTTGCTTCCTGCTGCAATAATATTTTCCTAACATCTATATTCTTCTCCGCTGATGGTAAATATTGATATAGAACAACAAATTTAAAAACTTTCTCTGTATGTTTCATTAGATTGAAATGACTCACTAAAGGGGCTTCCTCCTCCTTGGTCTTTATACTGCTGGTGTGTTATAAGACCTGGTTTTCAGGGATCTCATTGTCATGCACATGTATATTAGATTACATTTGCATATTAGTATGTATACACATTGGGATGTGTTACAATTGGAAATGATCTATTGGCCATGATCGTGATAAATTAGGGTCCTTAATCATTTTAGTATTTAAGGATTGGTTGCACATTTGGCCACATTGGTAATGTCCTCTTACAATTGGCTTATTTTCCTTTTTGGGTTTAATATCGAACCGTATCAGTTGTTGTCTAATATTATTGGTATGTCTATAGCCTATCCTGGATGGGATTCCACATCCAGGAATGTCCAGTATTATGGGACAATATTTATGGACTATTTCTTTTATTGCTTGCGTTTTTGGAGTGTAATCTACTGCCCACGTAATCCTTTGATCCTGAGTTCCAGTTCTGTATTGTAACAGTTCATTTTGGGGCACTCCTGATATCCCGTTCTAGACTCTATATAAAATTGGTTTGGGGTATCCACTTGTATAATAATTCTGAAGGATCCTGTTTGTCTTCACTTGAAAAACTTCTTGTTCAGTGGAATTTCTTTTTGCCCTAACTATAGGGGAGATTATCCCTTAGATGTTGTGAGTGATATGATGTAATGGAGTACTTTGTTCCTTTCAGTTGTTTTATGGTAAGGTGCAAACACAATCATGTTGTTCTTATCAAAATAAATGTGGGTGTCCAGAAAATTAATTTTGGACACATGGTTCTGTCCCATAAATTGAATGGACTCATGTAAGCTGTTGAGCCAATTGACAAATGTTTGAAAGTCCAGACCTGGTGTAATAATAAATAATAGGTCATTAATACATCTCTTGTAATAGAATTTATTGGGACAATATGGGTTGGATTCTGGGTTCAATATGAATTTAGTCTCAAAATCCCACATGTACAGAGTAACGGCACTAGGAGCTAAGGGCGACCCCATACTCAGTCCTTTTGTTCATTGAACCTGAAATAATTGTGTTCCAAAATGATTTCTATTAATCCTATTAAGAAATGGGTTGGTGGAGTTAGAGATATTCTGGTGTGAAGTATGTCAAGTATAATCATTCTAACCTCTTCATGTGGCATGTTAGTATAAAGGGAGTTAACATCGACCGTGATTAGGTACGATCCATTGGGGCATTTTATTCCTTCAAGATTATTAATTAGATCGGCCGTATCCTTTATGAAGGAAGGCATAGTTTTGACAAATGGTTGTAAGTAGCTGTTTACAAAAATCACTATTGGTTTGAATATGGACACTGAGGCGGAAATGATAGGTCTACCGGGCTGCGGATTTTCCAGTTTGTGGATCTTAGGGACGGTATAAAATACCGGTACCCTCAGATATTTTTTAATTAAGAAATCTGCTATTTTTTGTGTGATCCATCCCATAGATAGAGCTTCCTGTATAGTGATTTTTATTATGGAAGCTACATGGTCAGTTGGATCTTTCTTAATTCTTTTATAATAATTGGTGTCTGCTAGCTGTATAGTCCATGTGGTTTTGTAAGACTATACCTCCTCCCTTATCTGCTTCTTTGATTTTAATGGAATCATCCTTTCTAATCTCTAAAAGGATTGTCCTGTCTTGGTATGAGAGATTCTTATATCTATCTTGATATCTATCCTTGGAGTTTTCCATTTTAGTAATGTCTCTCAATGTTAACTTTTGAAATGTGTCGATAGCCACATTTTGTATATTTGGCACAAAGGTGGATTTGTTTCTGAACATCGGTTCTTCCCTTAAGGTATCAGAATTTGAGGTTTCTTTCTGGCCAAAAAAGGCTTTAAGTTTAATGTGTCTCATAGTTTATATATGTCAATACGTGTTTGATAACTATTGTATACTGGAGTAGGTACATATCCTAACCCCAAATTTAAAACTTGTATTTCATCCTGAGTTACAACATAGGATGACAAATTGTCTACTATGTCCTCCTTTTGTTTCTCCAAATAAAGCAAAAAAAAAGACAGGGGGTGATGTTATCTGGTGCCCCTTCTGTTCTCTCTGAAACTCATTCTAGAATCTCCCATCCTGGAACTCTCTCCTTCCTCCTCTGATGTAAATTGTATCTCTTCCCTATCTGTCCTTCTGAGGAGGTGAACCCATCTTGCCAAGTGATCCTCTTTTGTCCTGTCATAGTGTCATATTGCCACTTATAGATTTTGTTTAAGTCATAATCTTTTTGATCACGTTTGAACTTTTTTAAAAATTCTATCAATCTGTCTTTGAAGGTTCTTAGTTCTTGCTCAATATCGTTCATTTTTTCCTCAAAGACAGTTTCTGTGGATGACTCCTTCAACTCTGACTCTTCCTTTTTTATGTCATTGTTAATTTTTTCTTCTTGTTCTGTGGCAGTTTCAATTATTAATAGCATCAGATCTAATGAGCACTTATTAAGTATATTAGTCCATTTAATTTTAAAACTTTCCGACTCTAGGAATAATGTTGACCCTTTCTGAATGTGTAACCTCCTGGGGATCCTGTTAGCTCTTATATGTTCAGTTAAAGAAACCGCATGAAAATACGTTTTAATATGTCTTTTTCTGGAATTTAAAAGTGATGACCAATCAATTTCAAAGGACTGTGTAGGTCCTAAATCTTCTCTTTGTACCTTTGTTAGGATGCAATCGACATCCCCTTTATTGTAGGAAAAACTACCCTGCCAAGCAGCCATTCTCAGTGAGTTCAATACCATATATATGTGCAACCAAAATCAGACTTGCAATGATAATCAAAGTATATAGTTGCATATCAAAGCTGCACAGTTATAACCATGCAGCTTTGATGTGCAACTACATACTTTGATTATCCTTGTGAGCCCAATGTCTTTCTGCCATTTGTTGGTGTTCACCACCACCCTCACATACTACTGCTCCCCATTCCCATATCAAGTACTATGATGCACTTGCAATAATTGGGAAAAGTCAAAATCTGCAGGGCAGGCAGATTACAGCGACCAACCCACAATGATGTCTCCTCAGAATGGCACCCACACAGCCTGGCTGCAGGGGCAGGTGCGATGGCTTGGCGGGAATAAAATGTGAACTGTGCACTGTCCACTGCAGCTGCAAGCCCCTATGTAGCCATATGTCACACTGAGTCAGCTGACACAAAGAAATGCAGGGGATGGATGCTGGAACTCTGGCAGGCAGAGAGAAAGACTTTCCAAAGTCCCCTCCAAGTTTTTATGTTCTGTTTTTTTTACACTTATTTGGTTCCCCTGAAAAGGTGAAAGTGACCGCAGAGCTAGGAATTCCCACATTTGGAGAACAGCAAATATTCTACTTCATCAGGAGGTGGATTTATTCCTGCTGGCTAAGGTGATCTTCAGAAACAAAAATATTTTCTGAGCTTCCAGTCACTTTGAGACATGTAAAAAATTGCACATCCATATGTATGATTGATCCTCTGTGGTGTAGTCTTGGCCATCCACTTCACAAAGGGTGAATGCTCCTGTTTCTGTGGGCACTAGGCTCAGGATGAAATAGAGAAAATTGGAAACCTGGTAGACTACCCTCAGCAATCACATATTTCATTATGGTCATCATAATGCTAGTCAGGAGCCTGACACACATAATGGCCATGCCTATAAATCTTTTTGCAAATGACCTCTATAAAGACCTAACTTTCATTAACATGCACACATTGGACCAAGGTTTTTGGAATCCACTAATCCTTTCCCAGCCTCCGTAGTACTAAGCCCCCACAAATTGACCAGCTCTCAACTGTTGAAAGACCTTCGTCTAATGTAAATACTGGTGGTGATGTGTTTCTAGTGGATGATGTCACCTGCTTTACCCTACTATCATGAGTGGAACAGGGCAAACATGGTCAAACTGTGTTCCATCAACCCCACCTCTGTGTAATCTCAGGAGAAATGGGTTTGAATCTCCTGGGGTGGCTTTCTTCACATGAGGTGGAGAACCATGTGGGGCAGCAGATTGCATACAATTGATGGCTTCCTAAGGCAGCCTTGTTCTGTGGCCAGGGAACAGAGTGGCACGGGTTCAACAGTTAGAGCTGAAATTCTCTCTGTTGGATCTTCACCTGTGGAATGACAATAGCACTCTATCTGAGGAGGATGGAGGACAGTCTGAGCTTCCATCTTGTGTTCAGGATCAATAATGTTGGTTTCTGGGGCTCTTACTGCCCCTGCTGGCCCATGGCTGGGGCAACTCCTGGCATGCAGCAATACAAGTGCCAAAGAGAAGTGCAGTGGCATGGGGTCCTGCACTGGTGTAACTCATCCTTATGCTGGTGGATCTCTGTGATATGCTGGCATAAAGGTCTGTTGGATTTCTAAGCTTACCCTTCCCCCCGCCCTGCAGGATTGTGGTGTTAGTTGTGCATCTTCACATTTATCTAAATAATCTTAAATATAAAATGAAGAGGAGAGATGAGTGAATTACCTTTGAATTCTGTTAGGATTTATTGTGGGTGTTGGTCCAGGGGGCAAGCCTATTTTTCACCTGTCACCCATTTTGCCATTCTAGATTTAGATTTGTGGTTTAACTGCCCCATCTTTCATTATGGCCTTTCTGAAGACTGGCTGTATTTCAAGCTGCCATCACTTGATCAGTGGGAAAAATTGCCAAGGTGATCCATAAATGGAGCAGAAAAGTCCATTATTGTCCACTGGGGAACTGCCAGTGAATTATAATTTGGAAATCTTGTTTTACTATTTATTTATTATTATTTTTATTATTTTAACACATCCTCTGCAAATCATATGGCATTCAAAGTGATATACTAAAATAATAAAAACACAGATTGAAAACTTTGAGCATAATCAGCATAAACTAGCAAGAGCCTTTTCAAATTAGCTTGGCAAATTAGCTAACTTTAAAACTAGTCAAAAGTCCTGATGGAGAATGTTTCACAAAATGGGTACCATTACACAGAGGGCCTTGCACCACACATTCTCTAATCCAGATATGGTAAATGATGGGCAACAGACCTTAATGTATAACCAGGGAAGATGCTCCCAAAGGTCTACAAGATCAAGGCTGTTCAGGCCTTTGAAGGTAAGAGTCAGCAGCTTGAACTGGGCCCAGTAGCAAGGCAGTCATTGCAATTATAATATGGCTTGTCTTTTTAATACACTCACTGTGATGGGACAGCACTCATGACTACTGCTGCTCAAATACTTCGAAAAAGCTGAGGTTCTGTTCGCAGAAGGAAAGGTGGGGAAAGGAGCAAAGTCACCTATATCAGTAGCCCTAGATCACATGAAAATTTGCAGCACTGACATTGTCTTTGTGCGATCTTTCTCTGTATGATCTGTCTTTTGAGACTAGCTAGGTTGTGTGACCATGAGGGGATCAGGCAGGTGATTTACTTTTTCTGTGGTTAGGTCCTTTTCAAGGAACTCTCTACCAGAGAGAGATCTTCCTGGTCTCTTTTGTTTTCATTTAGGGTCTGATGGATCTGTGGCGACAGGTTTTGTATTCATATGATGGACATTTTTTTCATCCTCTTCCTTTCTTGTATTTTTCTGCCATGTGGCACTCTGGCTGCTGTGCTGCTTGTGGCTTGATTGTCAGCTGGCTCCTGGGTCCCAAAGGGACCATTCTGCAACAAAGAAGGTCCAGCTTCTGGTGATGTGGCAGATGAATATTCAATCTTTCTAATAAAAAGAGTATATCATTTTTTGGGGCAGTTTATCCTGAGCCCTGGTCTGGAATTGCTCCAGATTCTAGAATCCTGGAATTTTAATAAAACTTGAACTGGAACCCACTACACCAGTGATGTAGGCAGGAGCCCTGGGATGCTGGAGTAGCATCCAGCTCTGCATCCCAGCGCCAGAGAGGACTGCAGCAGCCACATGCTGGCAGAATTGCCCCTCTGCTGGGGCAAGTGCCCCAGGGAGGGCAAATCCGCCAGCATGGTCATGCACCACTCCCATGAGCGGATTTGGCCCCCCTTTCTTTGGATGGGGCCAAAAATTAGATTCCCCAGTTTCAGCTTTCTATATATTGCAATGTGTAAATGAATGAATGAATGAATGAATGAATGAATGAATGAATGAATGAATGAATGAATGAATGAATGAATGAACGAACATGAGTGAATGAGCCAATCAGTGAGTCCCAGACATCCTTATACAAAGACAGCTATCATGGCCAAACTAGATGTGATGTTGGGAACTATCATGTTACATTTCTCTTAAAAGTAATGTTTTGGATTAGAATTACAACACTGTAGCACTAAGCCTCCTCACAGGCTCCTTCCCAGTATAAATCCCCCATACTGCTCCCATTGCTGAGGTAAGTTTACAGATATTTATAATTTCACCCTAGCAAGGCACTTTGTGTGTGTATGTGTTGTCTGTGTAAATAATATAGTGAATATATAGGGTCTTAGTCTAACATAGGCTTTTCTGCCTCTGCTTATAAAGGAATTGTGATTTCTCATTCATTTTGTCATCATAGCCAGTCACTTTAAAGGAATTTAGAAAGGCAACTCCTAAAGATAACATATGGAATCTTTCTTATTCCTTATTAAAAAGGAGGACTTCTGTATATTTATTGAAATACCACAACACAGGGGACAAGATCTGTCCCAAATTAAGCACTTATAGAGACTTGCTTGCTTCTTTGGTTATTCCTGTTCTGTCATTCAAAGTGCATACTCATGACATTCATAGAGGTGCAGAGGTTCAGCGTTTATAATCCTTTCACCAGATGTTCATCTGTACAGATGAACAGCTGCAGCAAGCCCTAAGTGCATTCAAGTTATGTGAATATGTGATGCGGACTTTGCTTGCTTGCAGTTTGACTATATATTTTGATTGACTGTATAAAACGTTCAAGTCTATGTTTATTCACGCACAAGGCTTGCTGCACATATTTGTACACACAGATGACCTTGGAACGGGACCAAAAAAGTTTGATTGTAGTACCTTCTAAGCTTGCAGAATGGATGTGCTTTGAACTACTGAACAAAGCTATTAAAATCAATGGGATTTGAAAGTGCTCAACTTTGGCTGAAATGGTCTCCAAGTGTTCCTTTTGTACTATTTATCTGCTTCAGTTAATTGAAGACTAAGGGCTTTATGGGTGCAAATTGTTACTACTTTGAAAAAAAGAAAGCCCTGACCCCCTGCACATTAGCAAAGAATAATTTCAGATAAGACAGCCAATTAATTTAGCAGTTCCTTTTTAATAAACCTAGTTCCCATAATCATACAATTGTGGTAACTATACTTTCTTCTCTGATTATTAAAAAAATGAAGGCCAATATGTTTCTTAACTATTCATTTTAGGAATATTTAAAAATCAGAAAAATTAGGGAGCATAAGATTAGAGTTGCACACAAATTGCCAGTTAACGTTGTCACTAGCTATGTGTGCATTCCACTGTAGTTTTTAAAGGCTATATCTAACCACAAATTTATATACTCAGATATATTTTTTCTCTCTTTGTTTTTTTTGTAATTTTTAAATATTTTTATGTAACTACAAAACTATCAGATGGGGAACCAGCCATCCTACAAAGACTATACAAAGAAAGAATAAGAAAAATGAAAAAATAAGGGGAAAAAAGATTGTCACCCTCTATCCCCCATACATTCAACCCAAGTACGTACATTCAATCCCAGTACTTACCACAGAAAAAAGATAAAAGAACATAAAACAGATTTGTAGACATATTAACTACATGACTCCCACCTCACCATCATATACCCTACATTCTATATCAAATAATCTAAATATCTTATATCAGCTTTCTATTTCCCCCTAGAACAAGAAAGATACGAAAAAAATTCTTTGTAACTTTCATTTTATGACCTGATTACCAGTACTTATGTATACAATCTATTTTAAACTATTACTTCATCCAGGGTTCTGATATTATTAATCCACATACATATTTACTTTTTTGCTCTCCCTAGCCTTTTAGATTAAGGTGTCACCTTTGTAAACTGGGACCTGGGAAACAAATTGTTACCTTGTGGCGTATCGCGTATCTGCAATGTACAGTCGCCAGAGAGCACACCTGCCTTCTGTAGAGTGACTCCTGTTTCCCGCCCTGTCACAGGAACGGGAGCGCCCCAAAAGGCAGTGCGCTCCTGTGGCTGCATGCGCGGGAGGCTGCCGCACTGCCTTTTGGGGCGCGCCCGGTTTTCCTCCCTGTGACAGGGCAGGAAACTGGGGAGCGCCCCAGAAGGCAGTGCACTCCTGCAGCCCCAGAAGGCAGTGCGACAGCCTTCCAAAACCCAGGACAGTTAAAAAAAACCTGCGGGACGTGGGACAAATTGTTTTAAGGCGGGACTGTCCCGCCAAAAGCGAGACGTCTGGTCACCATATTTTAGATGAGCTCTGCTATTTTAAAGTTTATTTTATATTTGATTCCTGTAACTCCCCCTCCCATCATCAATCCAGATCTCTAGCTTTTCCAGCTTGGTCTACTATACTTAAAAAGTCTTTTTTGTTTTTGCTAATAAATTTTCTTGGTCCTTGCATGTTAAGGATCTTCTGAGTTCTGTTAAAGGTAAAAACTAGTCCTTCTGGTAACCACCATCTAAAGGGAATGCTTTTCTTCTTCAGAACCTCTCTAAGAAACTAGTATTCTTTCCTCTTCACCAATATCTCCTGTGGCAGCTCCTTCATGATTATTAAGTCCTACCCCAAATACTGCATTCTCTTTTTAAAATGCATGCGAAGTATGTCTTCTTTCATTTATCTTAATGTCAGATAAATCACACAGTCTTGGGGCACCTTTTTCTTTTGTGCAACAAGTGATCTCACACAATATATTTTATCAATTTTTGCTTGTATTTCTGGAACTAGGATAGACATATATTTTGCTAGCTTTGGTAGAAAATCCTTACTCAAATCTTCTCCCTCTGATTCTGGTAAAGCACAAATTCTCAACACAAATTGCTTAACTCCAGGCCAATTAATTTTTCAACCTGGTATTATATTTCTTTTTTTATTAATTTCCATGATTTTAGAGTTATTCGAGACTTTTTTTGCCAAACTTTAGTCAAACTTTTTTCAATCTGCTAAATCTTGCATGCATCTGTCAACTTTATCAATCTTATTTTTCATTTCTAATATATCTTTCCGTACAGATGCAAGCATAGATCAGCTCTCTGCATTTGGTCTGATGAAACTGGGATAGCTGCATCTGAAACAATTCTCATTTTGCATTTTTAATCAGCCATTATTTCCTTCTCCTCCCTTTCAGTTTCCAGCTATATTAAAACCAAGTCTTTTTACTCTGGGTGGTTTATAAGTCTGGGTGAGTTATAACTCCTTTTTTCAAGCAAGCTCTTGAGTTTTCATTTGTTTAAATTGTGGAGGAGCATTACAGCAATATGGCACTAACAGATCTCTAAACAAATTATCTCATTCTAACATGGCAAATTTGTGATGCAGTTCATAGATCAAGCACATAATTCAGTTGTACTTATCTGTTTGTAAAAATAACTTTACAATAATAAAATAATAATTTAAAAACCTGCTTCTTGTCCCGTTGCTGAGAGGTTGTAAAGCAGACTCCAGTGGGCAAAAGAGCCGGGGTTTCTGCTTTTATTCCAGTGCCCCTTACCCCTCCATTCCCATCTCCTGAGAACACAGTGCTTTTCTCTCTAATAACATATTTTAATCCAAGGAGTTGTGGTCGCTCAGAGACATCACCCAAGTGAAAAGGTAACAACAGGGGTGTCTCTCCACAGGAGAGCAGCACCCATTTTCAAAAGGGAGTGAAAAGTGTGTGTGTGTGTGCGTGTGTGTGTGTGTGTGTGAGAGAGAGAGAGAGAGAGAGAGAGAAGAGCGGAGTTTATAACTGATTTTTAAACTTTCAAGCATTCTTTAAAATATTGGTATAGCCAAATTTGATTATTTTGTTCTCACTTTAGATTAGATAGGTTCATTAGTAGATTTTACCCATAAAAGGTAAGTTGTTCAAAGGTGATGTTTGTTTACTAGTTGCTGAGATGGCAGAATAGCCAGGCTTTTGGTGCTGGGTCCTGTTGTAGGCCTTCTAAAGGCATTTTATTGGCTACTGGTGGGTATATGATGATGGACTAGATAGGCCATTAGTCTGAGGCACCAAATCCCTTCTTCTGTTCTGTGTGCCCAGATAATCTTTTAGATAGCAAATGCATGGAAATTACAAGCTTCTCTACTGTCATGTTTTATTATATTTGCATAAAGAAATAAAAGATGTAATCAAATAGAAGGAGCATACAGAAATGCAGTGATACATGAGTGCAATCACAGTAAAAATTAGCCTATCATAATACATGATCCTATAGTGATAATAAAATTGAATCAAATATGAAAATACCAAGTGAAAATGTCATTTAGTGGCAAGTGGCATACTGAATATGAATTCCACAGTTCTTATTTCCCTTCAGATTGCCTGGAAAATATACCAGTGGGTTTATTGTTATCTTATGCATCCAATATTTTTAAATCATTGCTAAACTTTTAGCCTAAAATTGGAGCTGAACTGCTCAGATTTTTAGATATCCTTAGATACCTCTTCATCTCTCTCCAGGAAATTTCTTAGCATTCTTTTCAATGGGCCTTCCCCCAGTGGAAGTTGACAGTTCACTTCTTCAAAAATGTTCTCTGGAAACTCCGGTAGCATGTTTCTTTTTTCCTCCTGTTGAGAGCATCCTCCGGATTTCTTGAAGTCTTATTGTCTCTGTGCTTTCTCAAGTCATTTGGATTCACCATCATGGTACGTGAAATTTTCCTCTTTTAAATTATGTTTTATGTATTGTTGAAGGCTTTCACGGCCGGAATCACTGGGGTGCTGTGTGATTTCCGGGCTGTATGGCCATGTTCTAGCAGCATTCTCTCCTGATGAATCAGACATGAATCAAAGAACACGAAAGGCACTGCAGACTATTTCAGCCAGAAAAATCAGCAATAGCAGAACACATAATAGACCAACCTGGACACAGAATATTATTTGAAAACACAGAAATTCTGGACCACTCTGACAACCACTACGTCAGACTACACAGAGAAGCCATTGAAATCCACAAGCACATGGACAATTTCAACAAAAAGGAAGAAACCATGAAAATGAACAGAATTTGGCTGCCAGTTTTGAAAAACACTAGAGTCAAGACAGTGACTAGTCAGCTCCACACAGACACAGGATAACTATAGACAATCAAAGGGAACAAAGGCCAGACTACTTCTATTCAGATGCCTCACCTATTGACCTTGCTATCTCCATTGTTACTCACATGCTATACTTCATTGTTACTCACTTGCCAGGCCACTTTTGTTCAGATGCCCTCCCCTATTGACCTTTACTCACAGGTATATATACTCCACTTGCTTTCCTTTCCTACTATCAGATCCTCTGAAGATGCCAGCCACAGATGCAGGCGAAACATCAGGAGAGAATGCTGCTAGAACACGGCCATACAGCCCAGAAACCTCACAGCACCCCAAAATGTATTCAATTTTTAAAAATAACATTCAGGTAGATAAAAAGTTTTACTGAACTCAAAACTTCACACTGTATTAAGTGTCTTCCTAATTGAAAGTGACTTGGCGGCAATGGCAATGGCAAACCACCTCTGAATGTCTCTTGCCTTGAAAACCCTACAGAATTGCCATAAATCTGCTGTAACTTTACAGCAAAAAAAAGATGGATTATGGAGATAGTGTTCTGATTTTGGGGGCAGCAGGAGATTTCACATGGAACCAATAGAGATGCTAACAATTTTTATCTTTTTTGATTATTTTTCGCAAGACGTCCAAAATTTGATGCACAAACATTTATGTTTGTTCTTAAAATAGTATTTTGATACATTGGCAAAATATATGGGGAACTAAATTATTGAAGTCTTCACATTCCATTCTCTGTGTGTGTTTATGTGCGAACAGGTTGTGTGCTGGGCAAAAAAAATGTGACACTATTATATGATTAAAAACTGATGCATAATTGGAATCTGTTCTTACTCTGTGGAAGCAATATGAATATATACACAGCCAGTGTGTTCTGTTACGTTGGTCACATAGTGTGTGGTTATAGAGGAATAATAAAAAGGAATGGTGAGCCATCTTTTCACCCCATTGTGAGTTCATGGGCTTCATTACTCCTTTACTCCTATACCTATAAAAATCATGCTGTGTACTTCTGTTAATGTTTCTGCTTTACAAACATGCGATTTCATTTCATCGGTCATACTGCAGGGAGAGATTAAGTAGTTTGTATTTTGATGTGTAGCACTCCTTTGCAGAATTTTAATGTGTAACTTTAGCCAGTTTTCTCCCCAGCATCATCAGAATATTCTCCAAATAAAGTGGTCTTTTGTTAGCTTGATCCTTAGTCTTTTCCTATTTACTATGGCTAAACCTACTGTAGTCAAACCTACTTAGGTTTTGAGGAAAACATGACTTTACTTCTACCTTCACTTTGTACCAGATAAATGGAGCCAAAATTAGGAACCTGATGGGTATTAAAACCTAGTATACTAGTCTATATGCAACATTTAAATTGTGCATAGTATACATTTTTGATATACAAATTATTCAATTAAAGCAGAAACCTGAGCAATCCCCACTCCCATTTAATAAATGACTTGGTCCAATTATCCAGTGGGAATTTCTGGATGACCCCACCTAGGATAGCCCAATACAACAAAGCAAAAATGTTGCTTTGCACAAGGGGTTGGATCCAGCCAGTTTCATGCTCATTCTCACCTAATTCCACAGCATACTGCAGCTTCCAGCCCATGCACATTTTATGCATGCACATCCCATTATGCTCAGCCCAGCCCAGAGGCATAGCTGACCAAATGGAGCCCGGGTCAGACTCTGAGTTTTTCACCGCCCCATGGGTCCCTGTGCCATGCCCCCATGCCATGCCCCCACATGCCCCACTTACCTCAATGGTCCGTAGCACTTCCTTCTCTCCTCCTGTCCCAGTAGCAGTTGGGGAGCTTCTGGGGGCAAGGCTGCAGCCCAGCCAGACTTCTGGGCCAGGGAAAGCCCCTTCCTGCCCCCACCCTGGCTGGGGAGTTGCTGAGGAGCTTCTGGGGGCAGGGCTGCAGCCCAGCCAGACTCCTGGCTGAGGAAAAGCCCCTCCCTCCCTTGGTGCTTTTTGTAAAGCCGAGGTCTCTCTCATTTTGAATAAAGGGCCAAGGCTGGAGCTCCCCGGGTTCTCCAGCTGCCAGCCTGCAGCCTCTTCGCTTTTCTTTTATAAGCCAAGGTCTCTCCAGCTATGGCCGCACTTCTTCCTGCTTCCAGGCTCAGTGGTGTAGTCACAAGGGGGGGGGCATTTTGTGCTCGCCACGTGACTAATTGGTGTGTGCCCAGGGTAAATGTCCCCATGGAAGCTATGCCTCTGGCACAGCCTTTCTGAGTGGTCAGAGAGAATGGCTACTTCCTTTTGCACCAACAGAAAAGATTGTTGGATCAAATCCCCATTTTTCCCTGTTGAAAAATGTGTAAATGCAGAGGCCCAGTCAGAGTCTTTGCTACAGAGCCCTTTATCTGTTTGGAGGTACAAATGAAAAGGGAGGACTGAATAGTCTGTCACTTGTTGCATGTATTACCTTAATTGGTAGTGCAGGTTTTTTGTTTTTTTTTAAGAGTGGCTCCTTTGTTCTTAAACTGAAGGAAGATATCAGATTAAGAAAAAGAAAAGAAAAACGCTACCCCACCCCCCCCCCGAAATTTCTTTCCACTAGTTTGGTATACTGAGAAATAGCACAATTTGCCCAGATAACTTCAGGAGAAACATTTTCAGCCAGTATGATGTAAATTTGTTAAGAATTGTACGTATAATCATGTAAGATTTGTAGTTTCTCAGGCTAAAACAGCACTGTGAAAACTGTTGTTGCACCTATAATTAAGTTTTACATGTGGCTTTTACATGTTGCAATCATTGTATGGATCTGCTACCATGTTGAAGCATTTTCAGTAGCGTCCATAAAACAGTTCACGCTCTCTCTTTCTCTTTCTCTCTCTCCCTTGGTATTAATAGTTTATTGATTTTTCTGGCAGCCAAAATGGAAAAGTCAGTCTTCAGAATTTAGAGCAATTCTTTATATGTCTTCTTAGAAAGATTAGTAACAAAGGCATTACTTGGTGTGCCCCTGTCCATTCTAGAAGTCTGATCTGAGTTATCTGAAATTTAGTCTGCAATCCTAGACACTATTATTTCAAAGTTACAACTGTTGACACTTGTGGAGTTTACTTCCCAGTAAATTCCCATAGGATTGGGCTGTTAGAAATGATACCTCTCCCTTGAATTCCAGTGATTTTTTGAAGATGTGTCAAAACCAACATTAGGGCAACATAATTTAGAATATTTCAAAAGTAAGCAAAAACTTAAAGAGCGGAATCCATCAATATATTTTGATAACAGAAGAAGGCAATTTTTGCTTCCCTTTCCACTGTAGATCCTGAATTCTCTCCCCTTGTTCTTCCTTAGGGAACCTTTGGCAGAACATTTCAGGCTGCAGCAGAAAGTGGGAGTAATGGAAATCCTTCTACCAGCAGAAGTTATTTGAAGATACACCCAAGATGCAGGAGATCTTACACCGATTCTCCTGATTTTAAAGATTAAAAGGCACTGCAGAGCCTTCTAATTTAGATCAGCTTTATAGTATGGTGAGTAAAGGCATTACCTTCCTCCTGACACTTTTCAGTAAAAACTGAGGGAAAATATTGTCCTCATCTTTTTCCCAATCAAGGCTAACAGTGGTTTATGAGAGTGGATTTCTGTGGGAGAAATGGTGCAAGAGGGAAGAATTAACCATCTGATTGTTCTGGGTTTTCAGACTGTGTGGATGTGGTCTGGTAACTTTTGCTCCTGAAGTTTTGCTTGCATCTATGGCTGGTATCTTCAGAGGCATGTCATGGTAAGATCAATGGTGTATCTGGGGATGGGAGAACAGTGGGGGCATTTGCCTAGGTCATATGGGGATGCATTTTGGCCCCGTCCCCTCCTGCCCCCAGCCTTGAACCCCCAACCAACCACCCCACAAGCAGCTTACCTGCTACTTATTCAGTATGCTATGCCCACCCTGCATTGTGTGCACAGGCCATACTGCTTGCCTGCCCTGCTCACCTGGTCTGTCTTGTGCTCACTTGGCCCACACTGTGCCACTTAACTACTGGTCGCCTGGTCTGGCCTGCACTGCTTGCCCACTGCTTACCCACCCCCATGCTCACTTGCCCGTTCTCCACTGCTTGTCTGCCACTCACCTGTCTGACCTGCCCCAAATTCACTCAGTCCAGCCTGCACCGCTTGCCTGCTGCTCACCCGGTTTGCCCTGCTTGCCCAGCCCAGTATGCTGGAGAGGTAGGCAAGAGGGGGCGAAGTTTTGGAGGGAGCCAAAAGGGAAGTTTTTTTTATTTTGAAGGGTTTTTTGCAGGGAGGGCAGGGGGAATTTGGCTGGCAGGGCATAAATTTTGAAGGGTTGCCCCAGGTACCATTTCCCCTAGATATGTCCCTGAGTAAGATGGTTTTTTCTCCGTGGCACAGGGTGGCGTGATTGTGTGGAGGGGTATATATTTTGTCCATTTCACAGGTGGGGGGGAGTGAGGAGCAAAAATGATAAGACCCTGGCCCACAACAGCTGTGAAAGGTTTTGACAGTAAAATTAATCATCTCTTTATCTTGTACCCAGAGCCCAACTGACACTGGGGGAACTGATTACAGGTTTGTCATGTCACATCAAGTTAACATTCTATATAAACACAGAAGTTGACCTGGTTCTCCTGCATGCCAGTCTGAAATCACAGACATGGAGATCATGGTATTTGCATAGTTTGAATATTAGCTTCTTTGATGCTGGTTTTGCAGTGCATCTAGAGACTAGTACACATAGATATACTACATATAGAAAACATAATAAAAGAAAATGTCACCCTTTTCTGAGCTAGCAGAAAACAATATAAAATTAGGGGACCAAGTAAACTCTCAATTTTAGTTAAATAAAGGGGGAAAGAAAAGCAGTTTATCAGCAGCCTTAACATTTACTTTTCCAAGGATTGATAACATTTAATTAATGGTCTGTTCAGTCTTCCTTTTTTTTTTTTGCTTTCTGTATTGTGATGGGCATTTGTTAGCTACTGATGCTTAAGAAAAGGGCATCACAGTTTCCAAAGTATAAATGTCACATGAAAATGGGTGCAAATAAAATGATTATGCCTCACAATTTCACTTGCTAGTGTATGCAGGCCTCATACAAAATAAACAGGCTTGTTCTTTGATGCCAAGGAACCCAAGTTTGGCTATAGGCGTTCATTTTGCTGTGAATTTATGATATGAATATAGCATTTGCATTAATCTCAGCATGCATTCACAAAGCATCCATAAATGTATTCCAGAAGTACTTCTTTTTTGCTCACACAATTTACATTAAGATCCACACTAGCTTTACACATCATAATATTCTATTTTTTTCTCCTCCATTTTTCTCTTGCCAATACGTTGCATATTTTTAAAGCTTTGCAAAACTCTGTGCCATGAAGGAACGGCCTGCATCTATGGCAACTGCCACATTTGCACTTTTCATTTACAAATCAGTAACTCAGTTCTCATTAAATATTCTTAACCAGTCTGTTCAACATATGTTTGTCTGCATATCAGTACAGGGAGATGGGGGAGGCAAATTAGATCAGTAGTTAAATTTACTTCCTAATAGGGAATGATATCCTTGAGACAGAATAATTTTGCAAATTAAGACTTGTTGCAGAGAACATTAAGGACTTCCCCAATCTTTTTCCTTTTCTTCTTAAGGATGAAAACTGAAAATAGTCTTGGTTAACTATCGATGCCATTTCTAAGCATATATTTGAGAATACTCAGAGATTTTACAGAAAACTGAATTTATTAATGAGGTCAGTATTTAAAACTAGTGTGTGATTACTCCTGTTTCAAATGTTCAGTTTTTCACTCATGTATTGTTGAAGGCTTTCACAGCCACAATCAGCTGGCTGCTGTGGGTTTTCCAGGCTGTGTGGCCAAGGTCAGGTATTTTTTGCTCCTAACATTTCACCCACATCTATGATTAGCATCTTCAGAGGCATGTCATAGTAAGATGTGTCTCTCTCCATGGCACAGTGTGGAGTGATGTTGTGGTGGAGTATATTTGCATCTGCTTAAAACTCACATCAGACAAACAACATCATACATTAAGGACTCCGCTCATTTCATCACCAAAATAAGCACCCTCAAACTCAACCCCAATAATAGACTGATCAGCTTTGATATGGTCTCCCTACTCACTAAGGTCCCAACAAAGGATACTCTCACATTCACCAACCAAATCTTCCCAAATGATATCACAGCCCCGTTTTACAATTGTCTAGCAACCAATTACTTCCAATGGGATGAAGAATGGGGTGGCTAATTTTTACATGGAACACTTTGAAAAACAAGCCCTTGAAACAGCACCCCAAAAACCCATAGTATGATTTCAATTCGTGGATGATACTTTAACAGTTTGGAGCCCTGATGAGGAAGAATTGATGAAATTTCTGGACCACCTTAACAGTATCCACCCAAATATTCAAGAAAGCAAAATGCATTCTGATTCTCTTTGCTTTCCCTGTGAAGGGAGAGGAAAATTCGCACTATGAGAGCTTTTGGAAACTGTGGAGATTCTTTAATCTGAGAGTGCAGTGAGTTCTAAAGAGGGGAAACATGTGCATAACTGAGAATCAAAGCCTTTGAACATATATCTTCTTATTTTGAAATGTCTATCTCACACCTAACCCAAACAATCCATCAGATTAATGCAAGTGTTAATCCATAGTGTAATTATTTTATTTAGAATCATTCTGTTTTGTGCCATCACTGTACATGCTGCTTTACAGAGTAATATAAGCCCCCCCCCCCCCATAGACTATGTCCTAAGATTTGTTGTTTGCTGGTAGAGTTGTGTGGTGCCTTTGTGGAGCAGACTAAAGGTTTTAGCAGAAAACGTAGCATCTGTCTGACTTGGCTTTGTGTGAATTGCTAGCTCTGACTGTCTTGGTTCAGTCTCAATTCTGAGACTTGACAGTTCATTTTGACTTGGAAGCTACTTTGTTCTTTATGATTCTCTAGTTTGACATTGTTTCTGTTTGTGTTCTCTGATTTGACATTGTTTCCTTATGGATATTTCTGGTTTCTTTGTCTTGGAGGCAGCATGTTATTTTTCCAAACAGAAAACAATGGAGACCAGGATGTCTGGGTACATCTTGTTAAGAGATGTGGCAGAAATCCTAAAACTTGCTAAGGCTCAGGAGATCCACCTAGGAGTCTGGAACCCTTTATTAAATTACAATACAGGTATTTAGATCCATCCCACATTTGACCATCCTGGCAGTCTTAATCCTTTTAGGATAAAGAAAGAGCCAGATATTTCAGAAAAAATAAAGTAACTGCATACCACAAATGATACCCTTTCCTATCCAAATATCTAACTGCAGTGGAAGAGAGAGAGAGAGTAGGGTGCGCCCTCAGTTTAAAATAATCCCTTGGTCCGTGGGGAAGGGGGAGGGTTGAAGGGGGCTTGGGAGGGCTTGGTGTTTGGGGCAGGGGGAGGGATGGAGGGGGAGAAGTGGTGGTGGATGAATTCATAATTCCACATCTTTTGGTGGGAAAGGGTATAGTACCATTTCCCTGAAAATAAGACATCCCCTGAAAATAAGACATAGTAGAGGTTTTGCTGAAGTGCTAAATATAAGGCCTTCCCCTAAAGTAAGACATAGCAGAAAAAATTGTTTGGAAGCATGCCTGGCGAACAGAACACCAGGAAAAATAAGTCATCCCCTGAAAACAAGACATAGCACATCTTTGGGGGCAAAAATTAATATAAGACACTGTCTTATTTTCAGGGAAACACGGTATGGAGAGAAAGTGGTTGTACAGAGTGATCTGGTAAAGTTGAATACACTGTGGTACAGCATCCCTGTCTTGAAGTCATCTTCACCCCAGGGAAGGCCCCTGCCTGTCCCTCTGCACTGTGTGACCCTGCACTGCATCCAAAACACATTTTGCTCTCTGCATTGGGCCATTAAAGCTCTAAATAGTCATGGTATCCTCCCACTTGGTTGTGACATCCTGCTATTAAGTGAGTTTTGGTGGAATTGCTCCCTCTGTAGGATCAGGTTTGCATTGTGTATGTGTAATTACAAATTGGTAGGCATGAAGGATAGGAATTTTTTGAGCTATTGTGTGTAGACTGTGGAATTCTCTGCCACAATAAGTTTGCCTTGTCCTGACTTATAGAGCTTTGTCAAGGTAATAGGTTTTGTGGGTTGTTTAAATTTTAGAATTTGAAAATGCTATTTGTTGTTTTTGATTGGTTCCCATTTTTATCTCATTCTATTTATATACTTCGTTTATACCCTTTTCTCCCCAATGGTACTAAATGTGGCTTGCAACAACAGGTTTCTAGCACATTATGAAGAAGGCACTTGGTTGAGCAATAACTGAAGCTTGAAAACAGTAGATAAAATGATTTTAAATATCATAGTTATGAAGCTAACATGACCTTTTATAATTTTTGCATCTGTCACTGTGAATGCAGCCATGACACCCTAAAGATTATTTTTGCTTTTGTAACCCATTCTATTTTAATATTTGTATTTTTTAAAAAAATGTTTGGACTTTAGGGCCTAGGGAACAGGAGCTCACTCAGCACAAGCAGTTGGTAAGTTTGCTCATATATTACTAACTGCAAGAGCCCCACCCCTTTTGGCAATCTGGCCTGCAGCAGGAGAGAGAAGGTTCAGAGTTTGACTGAGGGAATTGATCATTTCCTTACAGGCTCACTGGAGAAAGATCCGAAACAGCCGCAGCCGCAGATGTGGAAGAAGCAGCCCCGCACTTCTAATTAATTTTTTGGACTCCCTTGCTCTTTTTTTTACTACTGGGCACTGTTGATCTTTGTTATTGTTCTGAAGTGTCCTGAAGGGCACTGAAGATCCTGTATATCTGAATTGTTCTATATACATAGCCACCATGATTAAGTTTTAATTGTAGTTGTAAAGTTATTGCACTCATATTAAATGTTTGTTACCATGAATGTTGTTATCCTGTTGAAGCAATTTCACATTTGTTTAGCAAGCCACAAGGTGCTGTCAAACCCAGTTCTCCAGATTAGCATTAACTGCTAATGTGGAGGAGGGGGATTCAAACCCGGTTTTCTAGTTATATTACAAGCTCTTAAAGAATGTTCAGAATCCCAAGCTTTTCCACAGAAAGTTTGAAAAAGAAATTGGGGCTCCTCCCCACAAAAACCCCCCATATTTGTGTACATTCTGCAGCACAAATCAAACACTGTTCATCCCTCCTTTTGCAAAATGCTCCAATACCTGCACATCAAATATCTCCTTCAAATCAAATGTTTGTGGAAGTAACTTAATTAGAAACTATTTCTGATTTGTTGCCTGAAAAGCAGTTTGTAATTTTATTGGTCTTGCTCACTGAGAAAGATTTTATGACTTGTTGTAAAGAAATGCTGTCACTACCATGGAATAGGACTTCTGCTTATATGAAGCCAGGTTTCTCTTTTTCTCTATCAAATTTTCTTATTCATTCACTCTAGCCCCACTGTGGAGAATTTTAAGTCAATACTCTACAACAACTCTCAGTATTAACTATATTTTATATGTTAAATATTAAACAGCTTTTGTACACATTAAAAATTGAATATTTTAGCAATATTATTTTTCTGTACACAGCACTAGTTTTTTAAAAGTAGAAATTAAATGAAAATACTGCAGCAGAGTGTTGGCAGTTGCTGTAGCAAACCCACAGGAAAATACTCTCGCTTTTCCTCCGCACATGTGCTTCAGTGTGTCCGCAAATATATATTTTAAAATCTGGAGGAAAATTGTTAGAACTCCTAGTGACAAACTTTTTACTTCTGATTTACTTATGTTTCTGCTGCCTTTTGCAAGTGTGGGAGGATGTTTTTAACGGATTTAGATGAGAGGATGTCTGCTTCTCTTTTTAAGCAAAGCAATTTCACAACATGGAAGAACAGCACCAAAGTTAATTAACCTTCATTTGCCCTTGTTAAATCTAAATTTGTCTCTGATCAGAATGAGCTGTTTGGCAAGAAGATGCAATGTTGCTTTATTTCAACTGTAACACGGAAAGTTTTAGTGGACATATTTAATAGTGAGTTGAGCTTTGTGATCCAATTTGAAAATTACAGTTGAAAATGTTAATATTGGTAAAGTCAATTACAAAATGAACAGAACAGATAGTTGCACAAGTACCAATAGGCTGTGCACCCATGCTTTTTAAATTGTTAATCTGTTCCTTCTATTTCATGCACCCAGTCCCACACACTTTCTTTTTCTTACCCATCTGGATGAAAGATGTGGACAGCTAGTGTGTCCAGGGTTGCAATGAGTATGTAGCCAGTGAGTCCAGTAATGTAACTTCCTAAATAAATGCATTGCTCTCTTTAATTGCAGTACTTTAACAGCAAAAAAAATTGCAATGGCCAGACCTTGATTTGTGATCAAAGCATATCTCATAATGGGAGATATTTCTCTCACCATCTTCTACATTCTATTTCTAGGTGTGAGAGCAAGAGTAATTTGACTGATGCCTGACTTTGTAGATGCAAATAATGAGGCAATGAGTACCCTGATGATGGTGAAGCAAGCACATCTCACAAATCAACCAGAGACTGCATTGCAGGGAAGGACTGGATAGTTTCGAATACTGTATAGTTCTGAAGGTTTGCTGTGTTGGTCTGTGTTGGTAGAAGCCAGAACATTAGTGCCCAGTAGCACCTTAGAGACCAACAAGATTTTCAGAGTATAAGCCCTCTGGAGGCTGATAAGGAGAGTTGTGACTCTTGAAAGCTTATACCCCAAATGGCTGGAGAAGGCAATGGCAAACTGCCCCATAAACAAAGTTTGCCTAGTAAACATTGGGATGTGACGTAATTCCGTGGGTCAATAATGTTTGGGAGGACTACCTTTACTATTACTGGGCTGGAATACATTGCATGATGGTTGTTTAGCTGTGAACTTCCTGAAGTGAGGTCTAATTTGGCTGAATGTGTGCTCCCAACACTTGCGAATCTGAATGTTTTCATCCCATGTTTGAAAGTTAGCATTAAAGAGCGAAGCTAGACTTGTGACATATAGACCTCCCCAATAATTTTATTCTGGTTTGCTTTTGGATTCAAGCTAGGCATAAAACAGTAATTCATAGTTAACTTAGGTAATGCAATCTTGTAGAGTGTTGAGAAGGGGAGTTAGAGGTTCAAATGAAAGCTCCATGGAGGACCTTGGGCCAGGCACTTAACTGTTAGGATTTTTATTTGTTTATTTATTAAATGTATAGGCTTGTTGTGAAGATAAAATGTATAGGATTGTTGTGAAGATAAAATAGAGCTAGCACAGATATGCATTACCCTCATCCCTTTGAAAGAAAAAACATTATATGCATGGGGTGTGATTGTTAAACATTCAGCTTTCTGTTGCAAGTTTTATTAATGTCAGAAATAGATAGATATGTAATTGTATCATAGGTACAACTTCAGAGATGTATTTATTATGTGGTTATTAAATTTTTTTGATTGGCACTGCCCATGACTTTAGAGAAAATGCATTTCCTTAAATCAGGTCTGGCAGTCATTTGCATTTTCTGAATGAAGACTTGGATAGCCTTGTTGGCTCAAGGCTTCATCTTCTTAGACTGTCATAAGGGAGATATAACAAGTGTCTTAGGGGAAAAAAGGAGAGAGGATCAGCAGCAGCCCATTGTTCGGTTAGATATTTAAGCTATCTTATGAAGAAAGGTATAAACTCAGAAAATTGCCATTTTCTACTGTCACGTCTGCTAGCCATTCAAGCTGAAATTGCCCATACTCTGCCATTTCATGTAGTTACCTTCTCTCTGTTGCATGCAGTGGCGTAACTAGGCAAACTGGAGCCCTGGGCAAAACCTGAGTTTGATGCCCACCCAGGCGCGTGCCCAATGCAACGCACACACACCCCTTGTAGCTACGCCCATCTAGGCAAACTGGAGTTTGGCGCCCCCCATGGGCAGCCGCCCTCCCCCCACCGTGACCAAGCAATGATTTTTACAGCAGGTTGTTTCAAAGTCACCATCACATTATAGAACATGTCCCAACTCACAAATCTGAACCCAGCAATGGGCCATGCCACACAGCAGAAATAATTTTTTGAAAACATTTTCAAAATGCTTTCAAAATGTTTTATTACTGCTATGAAAACATTTTATGGTGTTGTATCCAGTATTCCCAATTGGGGGAAACAGCATCACTTTCAATGTTTCAAAGGAGAATCTAGGCTCCCTAGTTTAAACAAGTGATGCTGGAATCCACCCCCAAACAGCATCATTTGCAATGGTGTTTAAACTAGGGAGCCCAGATTCTCCTTTTAAATCCACCTTAAAGGGAGAATCTGGGGTTCCCAGTTTAAACAACATTGGAAGTGATGCTATTTTGGGGTTGATTCTCCCCCACCCTGAAACAGCATCACTTGCAATGTTTCAACTGGGGACCTCAGATTCTCCCTTTAAATCCATGTCAAAGGCGGGGGGATTTAAAAGGAAAATCTGGGGAAATTTGGAAGGTGCCTGCTGTCAGGGGTGCAATTGTTAATCTAGCAGCACCAAACTTTCAGGGTATCTTTAGGAGACTCCCCTAATGATACCACCTAGGTTTGGTGAAGTTTGGTTCAGGGGGTCCAAAGTTATGGACCCTCAAAGGTGTAGCCCCCATCTTCTGCTAGCTCTCATTGGAAACAATGGATGATGGGGCACCCCCTTTGGGAGTCCATAGCTTTGGACCTCCTGGACAAACTTCACAAAACCTGGGTGGTATCAGTAAAAGATTCTCCTGATGATACCTCCCAGGTTTGGTGAAGTTTGGTTCAGGATGTCCAAAGTTATCGACCCTCAAAGGTGTTGCCTCATCTCCTATTAGCTCCCATTGGAAACAGTGGGGGATGGGGCACCCCCTTTGGGAGTCCATAACTTTGGACTCCCTGAACCAAACCTCACCAAACCTGGGTGATGGCATCAGGAGAGTCTCCCAAAACATCTCTGAAATTTTGGTGCTGCTAGCCTAAAAACTGCGCCCTCTGCAGGCCACAAAAGGAAAAAACACTAAAAATACAAAAAATCCCACAAACAAACCTACGCCCCCCACAGGGCTGCGCCCAGGGCAACTGCCCACTTTGCCCAATGGGAGGAACGCCTCTGGTTGCATGGTGTAGTGGTTAAGAGCAGGTGGATTCTAAATTGGAGACCTGGGTTTGATTCCCCACTCCTCCACCTGAGTGGCAGAACCAGATGTGTTTCTGCACTCCTACATTCCTGCTGGGTGACCTTGGGCTAGTCACAGTTCGTCGGAACTCTCTCAGCCCCACCTCCCTTACAAGGTGTTTGTTGTGGGGAGAGGAAGGGAAGAGAGCTTGGAAGCCACCTTGAGTCTCCTTACAGGTGAGAAAGGTGGGTTATAAATCCAAACTTCTCCTCCTCCTCTTCTCCTTCTTTGATGTCTAGAAAAAAATTCTAGGGACATATTTTGTGATAAAACTGCAGCATTTTATTATAGCTTTACAGTGCTCATTTTCCCTGAATTATCCTCTGCGTAAGATATAGCCAGGTCGTGATTGATAACTTTAATGAATTCTTGACAAGCAATGAAACTAGGGAATACATATTTGCTAGGCCAAATCACCTTTTAAAAATCTTCTCATTTTCTTTAGTACTTATTTTTAAATGGTTATTTCAGAGTGTTCAGAAACCATCTTAAATCGGGCAGATTTTTGCATAAACTCTCATGTGCATGAACAACTGCAACCTTTAAAAAAATAACACAGTAGATACTGGCTTGGATCCAATGATAACCTGTGTGCTTTCACAATGCACTTTTGTATACTGGGCAGGGGAGATTTTCTTCCACCTGGCAACAGCTCTTTCTGCTTCACAGAGTGCTACCTTTCATTTGTAAAACATGGGGACTGCTACTAGATTGGGTGGTAGTTGAAAACACTAACAATCCTGTTAGTGAAAATGAATATAGCTACTTATCTGGGAATGTTCTCTAGAAATTTAGATATAGGAAGAATAAATGGCAGACAGCAAGCAGGAGAAGAGGACAAGCCAAGCAGAAAGGCCCAGAAAGCAAATGTAACCTCTAACTGTGGGTTCTGTGGGGCAGAACTTGGAAGGAGTTGCAAAGAACTAAATTTTAAACAAAACTTAGAGGTTTACTTCTCTTTACAATTAACATTAAACGTCAACATTTAACATTTCAATTCAAGGTCCTGTTCAGGTTGCATTTCAAGTCCCTTCTAGTTACAGCTCTACTGAAATACTGCCAAGTCCAAGTTCACTTCACTG
The DNA here is from genome assembly GCF_021028975.2 of Sphaerodactylus townsendi. Lineage (NCBI taxonomy): Eukaryota > Metazoa > Chordata > Lepidosauria > Squamata > Sphaerodactylidae > Sphaerodactylus > Sphaerodactylus townsendi. Next base: position 63,791,430 of record NC_059427.1, read on the forward strand.
CAGAGTGGGATTTGGCTCCTGAAGGACTCCAAGGGCTTGGTTGAACCCAGGGATGCAAACAACAATGATGAAGGTTTCCCAGGGAGGGAACTCTCACCCATTACAACCACAAAAAGAAACCCTTAACAAGGTGTTAAGGGCTTATAGAAATCAAGGTCCGAGTCTGGTAGCCTTGTCTTCTCCAAAGAGCTCTGCAGCCTTTCTGCTGCTCTGAGTCTCCACCCCCTTACTGGTTCAACCCATTCTGGGCATGGGGGTTACACAAACAAGGAGAAATGTCACATAAAAAGGAAGGAGCAGTCAAGGGAAGGAACAAAACAGGGAGAAAGGGAAAGTATATGCAGAGATGCCAGATAGGGAGAAGAAATAAAATACTGTCTTCCCTCCTTACAGGGTTGGAAGGTTTTGATTTTTAGCCATGAAAGTTATACTAGCATGAGATGGTAGAATTATGTACAGTTGTGATAAACGAAATTGTATTATCCCAAACTGGATCCAGAGCAGGAGAAACTAGCTGATGGCCCAATCTGAGGTGGGGTGGGGTGGGGTTGAAGTGAGTTGTGCAAGCAGTGGGGCTGTATGCTGGTGAATTTGCCCAAGTCACTTACCCTGGAGAGGGGCAAATCTGCTGGTGGGCAGCCTCTATGGCCCTCTACAATGTCCACACACTGTGTAGAGCTCTGCTGCCCTAGCAGGGGCATTTGCAAGACATGGCCAGGGGTGGAGCCAACCTTCCACTCCAGTTTTACCACCTGGGACACCGTGCCAGGGGCATGGACTTACGCCACGCCCACTGACCCCAATTAAGGGTTTTTCAGTTTTCAGGAGGGGTTTGTTGCAAATTGGCTCATCCTGGAGAGGGTTGCACTGCCTCTGAAGAAGTAAGTTTGTAGCTTGGAGGGTTCTACTAGATTCTGGCTGATGGTTAGAGCCTCAGGCCTGCTCTATGACATGTAGTGCCTTTTATCAGTTCAGCCAGTTAAGTCTGTTCCTAAAAACATGTCATCTGGAAACAACGATCCATACTCTAATCACATCCAAATTAGAGTACTATAAAGGGCTGTATGTGGAGCTGCCTTTGGAAATGGTTTGGAAGCTTCAATTGGTTCAAAATGCAGTTGCCAGGCTACTGTCAAGTGTTGGTTTTGGGGATCGTATCACCCTTGTGCAGAAAGATGAACATTGGCTGCCCATCTGTTTGGCACAATTCAAAGTGCTGATTCTTACCTTTAATTTTTATTTTATTTATTAAATTTATAGGCTGCCTCATCCCCGAAGACCCTAAGTGTGAGGTCAGGGTACCTGAAAGACCACCTCCTCCCAGACTGTCCATCTCACCAGTAAGATCTGACTATCAAGCCCTTCAGAGATAATGCTGTTTGCAACTAGAGACAGGGCATTTTCTTTGGCAATATTCTTCCCCTTGAGGTTTGCCTAGCAACTAATTTATTTTCTAAATAAACCTCTTTCTATTTAAGCTTTTAATTTTATCTTACCAGCTTTTCAATTGTCTGCTCTGTTTTGCGGATAGTTTTTATTCTGCTTTTTACGGTGGTTTTTACTGTGGTTTTTAATTGCATACTTTCTTGAGCAGGTCTCTAAAGAGGTAGCATACAAATATTTTAATTAAATAAATGTATCCCATGAGTACCAAGGCTAATGATAAATAGAGTTCAAGCTGTTGGTCATTACTTACTTTTTCTTAGTTGATTAGTTTGATGGAAGAGAATTACAACCTACTGCTGCATAGCAAATCCTCCCTTTTTGAGAAGCTATGGGTGGTGTATGTGGCTTTCCACTCTTCCATGTGATCCTAAAGCAGCTCTATTCAGTAGGTTTGCTGAAGGACCTTTAATCTAGCGGAGACAGTGATATTTAATCTAGCAGAGGCAGACAATGGCAAACCACTTCCTAACTTCTTTTGCCTTGAAAACCCTTTGGGGTCACCATAAGCCAGCTGTGATTCGATGGCAAAAAAAGGAAAATAATGGTTGGTTACCAAACCCAGCCACAATTTGTGGACCACAGCCTAATCTTAAATGGCCTTTAAATGTACTTTAAAATGATTCTGGTATTGAAAGTCGCAGAAGAAAGAAAACAAAGACAGTGAAAGAATACAGGAGAAAGATTACAGAGGGAAAGATTACAGGAGAAGACAGACTGTTGACATTCAATAGAAATATGCTTCCTTTTGAACTTTGACAAGCAACTGAACACATTTAGGTTGAGCTTTCTCTGCATCACAATATTGTTTGAAACACCATTGTTTGAGTGAGTCTAAGTTACCTGAAAATTTCCTTTTGCTCCATTTTTGTATGATCAGTTTTGGCATTTGTTATTAACAGTTGAGCTCACTATGATCCAATGAGATTTTCATCTAATATTTTATCTAATAAATGATATTCTTCACTTTTATCTTGCCTTTGCTGGTGAGCATAAGGTTGATATATTATGCATTCATCATTCATTCATTCAGTGTCTTGATTAAACCCGAAAAGCTCTTATGCAAGCAGAGTATAAGAAAATTCGTAACAGCGCAAGTACTGAAGGAAGATGAAACAATGGTCTGTTCCTGCTTTACAAATTAGTGAAATTTTCTAAAAATAAAAAAACCCTGATTTTTAGTTTATGGGACAAGCCGAGAAATATTTCCCAAATTAAATCTATTATGAACAGTCAATTACACTATACTTTGATGTTCATCACAAGTGAAATTGGGGATGGGGCTAATTTTTCCATTTATTACAGAGACAGGGTATACAATATATGGATAATTATAAATCACCCTAGTAACTTCATGATTGAAGTGGTATTTAAACCCAGGCTTTAGTCTCTAGACATGTGTAAATGTACATTATTTATTTATTAAAACATTTATATTCCACCTTTCTCTCTGATCATGGTGGCTCAAAGCAGCCTTCAAAACCCTTCTCAGCAGGTACATGGCATTTTTCTTTTAAAAAACCCTCAGAGGTGTCTCGTTTGCTACTGCAAACATGAACTCCAGTTTTTTATCTGTGCATGGCACAGAGTATATAATTTTTAAACCCTTCTTTGGGGCTTTTGTCCTTTATTATTTTCTTCTCCCTTACTACTATTTTCCATTCTTCAGGTTGAGCTTTCCCACTCCTTTTTTTAAAAAAACCTTTTTTACCTCTTTTTTTACTTTCCTCCCACAATCTTAATTCTACATTGCATGATTTTTGAATCTCGTATTTTGATGTTTCCTAGAACCTCAAAGCCTATAGTGTCAAAGAGCAAGCGTAATGAATTGGGACAGGTTACCACTATGCTGCTGTGGCTATGCCATTCTTTACCCGTAGGATATTAATGACTTTATGGCAGGAAGGCTATTTGTGTCTGGCCAGGGGGAGCAAAAATAATGCATGTCCTTTGTGAATGTAACTTTGCTCCCTAACCCCCATGCCCTTGTTTGTAGGCCATCACTTCTGCTTAGTGATAACCTATTCTGAGGGATCTTTAACTGGAAGCACTGTTGAAAACCACAGACTGTAAACCTGAAGTGTAAATCATATATATGGCATTGCTTGCATTCTAGTAATTTTATTGGCTCTGTTCCCTCCGCATCATGAATTTGTTGAATTTGTTGCACTCTATGCCAACAGTGAAATAGCTGGATGTGACAGTTCCGGATGCATGGCATTATGCTATCAGCAATGATAAATTTAATGATTAGGTCATGACTGTTTATATCTTGGATGCCCGCCATCTTTCTGCTGCTATTTACTGTTTGAAAATCACTAAATAATTGGCAAATATGCCTCTAGCCTTACCTTTTAAAAATGCAGCAATTTATTTTTAAATTAACAGTTGTATATATTTGAACATAAACTAATTCTCTTGCTGGGGGAAACTTCCATCATTCTCAGATTTAGCAGGTGACTAATTTGCTTTCTTGTCTCATTTAGGAAAGGAAAGGACCACAAAAAACTGCATTTTAAAAGATCAGGTCCACACAATAAAGAAAGTTGGCAATATGTCACTGGATTATTGTATCCATTATAATGTAATAGCATTACTAAGAGAAACGCTAACTGAAATGAGACAAATACTCCTAGGATATTTTATTTTATTTTGGATATTTTATGATCAAGTATTTATTTCATTGTACCTATTGGTTAAAAATTATTGAGCCTAACCTTTTCTTTCTACAGTGCTCTGAACTGTCCAGTTTTGTAAACTGGTCTGTTGTATCTCAGATCGTTCAGAACATATATTTCAAGAGCCATTAAAAATTCCTTGCTTTTTCACACTCAAACATTTTTTGTTGTTGTTCAAATAATTTAAGATGGTCCTGAGACAGCCACAGGGGAATCCCACTTCAACATATTTCAAAGCTCTGGAAAGCTTTGATCTCCAGGTTCTATGGTATATAGGGATGAATGAGAGAGAGAGAGAGAGAGAGAGAGAGAGAGAGAGAGAGAGAATTTGCACAGTTGGGATCCTAAAAAGGAGACAATGCTAGAAGAGAGAGAGAGAGAGAGACAGCAGTGTATAGAGAGTGTTGGTATATTTTGGCAGTTTGACTGGAATTACCGGTATTCTCTAACAATGCAATCCTAAACAGAATTACACCCTTCTAAGTCCCTAGAAGTTTAGAATTGCACTGCAAGTGAATTGCACTGTAACTTCTATTTATATATATACTCTATTGTTGAACTTGAATCTTAGATATGGTTGACATTTTCAGCTAATGGAAGAAGATTGTTGTACATATCATTGATATCAAGGCAGCTGCATCTATTTAGCAAGATAGAGCTCATCACTGTGTCTTGAATTGCCACCTTTCATCCCCTCTGCACATCCCCTGTCCTATGTAATATTACCCCAGATTTCCAGACTACCTGCTTCCCCCCTCCCTCAGTTGGGGATGGGTGAAGATATTTTGCACAGCTGCTGAGACTCTTGATGGAGAGGGTTTAGAGGAAAAAGAGGAAACGATCTTATGTTTCTTCATCATTCAGTGTGAATGTAGTCTCAGAGATGGGAGGTGGTGAGGGAATGATCCAGGTAGAATAAAACCTTCTTCTGCTGGGCTAGAAGAGGGACAGGTAATGCATAGGATTGTACCTAAAAGCTGACTCAGAGGAAATGCTTAGATACCAGAATTTTGTACCCTTTTTGACAGTGGTGGGAAAGTAAAATTTGTGATTTATGTCCCAAATCAGGCAGGTAACAAGAATTCTACTTGAAGAATGGTTCCGTTGGGCCTGTGAATGAGTCTCCTTGACTGGAATAATGCTTATTGTTCTGTAAACAGCAGTAATTTATTTTGGTCGAGGTGTGTGAGGATCCCAAGAAGTCACAGAACAAAGCCTTGATAGGGGTGAGTGACTGCTTTCCCATGCACCGGCGTAATGCCCATTGGGCAGGGTGGGCAGCTGCCCAGGGCATCACCTTGTAGGGGGCATCAAAATGCTGGGTTCGTTTTTGGGTATTTTTAGTAGTTTTCCATTTGTGGCCTGCAGGGGGCGCAGTTTTTAGGCTTAAGTGGCAATTGTCAAATTTCCAGCGTATCATCTAGGAGACTGTCGCTTATGATACCCTCAAGTTTGGTGAGGAGTTTGGGGTTTCAGGGAGTCCCAAAGGTTATGGACTCCCAAAGGAGTCGCCTCCCTATCCCCATTGTTTCCAATGGGGAGTTAAAAGGAGATGGGGGCTACAGTTTTGAGGGTCCATAACTTTGGCCCCCCTGAACCAAACTGCACCAAACCTGGGGGGTATCATTAGGGAAGTCTCCTGATGAGACCCTGAAAGTTTTGAGACTGTGCCTTCAGAAGTGTGCCCCCCCAGCCTGCAACCCTCATTGACAGCAATGCAGAAAACTCAATGCAGAACAAAGATTCTTGGGCAAATACCCTCAGGATGTTTCAGAGGGAGGGAGCATTCTTGATGCTTATCAGCACTGTGCTTGCACAGGAGTATCATCTGGGAGATTGTCATAATGGCATTCCCAGGGTTTGGTGCATGAAATTCAGGGGGTCCAAAAGTTAAGGGACCCCTCAAAAGGGTAGTCCCCATCTCCTTGAAGTGCTAAAAAGGAATGGGGGATGGGGCACCCCCCCTTTGGAGTGGGTGTAGCTACATAACTTTGGACCCCTAAAACTCAAACTGCACCTTAAAACTCTTGGGGTTACCATATGCAAGGACAGGACTTTCCAGATGATACCCTGAAATTTTGGTGCCAATACATTACCAAAAAATGCACCCCCTGCAGGCAAATTGCAAAATGTCATCTGGTGCAAAAAAAATTTTGACCAGTCGTGGTGGGAGTGAAGCACTTACCATGGGGGCGGGGGGGGGCATCCAACTCAGGTTTTGCCCAGGGCTCCAGTTTTCCCAGGGCTGCCTCGTTACGCCCCTGTTCCCATGGGATCTTGCTGTTTCCTCTGAAGTTTCACTTTAATTGTATTTAGAACTGTTCATGATTTAACATAGAGTCTCTCTGTACTTTTGACTACAGAGTACAGGATTTCAGAGAGTTCTGGGCCGCCTAGCTCTTAACCATTAGGACTCCATAGGTAATAGGCTTCATGTCATGGGCTAAGAGCCGAGGGTCAAGACCCATTTGCTCTGACCATTCAACTTGTACCAAATGCCTTATGCATCTGGCTATACCAAGGCTTAAATATCTGCAATGTGAAGGGAAACAGAAGCTCAAGCCAGATCAGAACACATACATTATTCATGAGTTCATATTATACTTGCCCTTGGTAAACTAACTTGCAGTAATCATGGAAGACAATCCCAAAAGTCCCATCCTACTACAAAGAGTTCAAAAGTGCTAAGTTTGCAATTTGCCTGTAAACTCTGTTCTGTGTCAGCAGCAATATTTGTATGGAGATGGTAGACATCATTAGTGCAACAGACAATGGAGCTGCAAAATGATGAGAAGGCAAACCAAGTATTTACTTAACAACTGGCTTTCCTTTTTCAATCATAATGGTTCTTTCTAGGGGATGTTATTAATCATACCAGAAAAGAAATTAATATTCAGATGTCCTTTAGCGAATACCATTGCAAAGTTTTAAAATGGGGGGGGGGGCATTGATTTTATAGTTTGTGTTTTACTCTTTGTTGTTTGACAGCCTTTGAGTTTGGCCTACTCTTGACTGGGAAAAAGTATATTTGGAAACAAGGAGGTCTTTTATGTGGTGATGCTCTTCTGAAAGTATTCAGTGATATTTTGGTCACCCCTGTGATTCCTGCTGAGCTTCTATACTATACCTTAAACTGCTACTTTTTCATTTCTGTAGTGTTCTTGTAGTGCTAGTAGTTTATCTTCAGACTAGCTGACCCACTTTATGTTTGCTGTAACTGGACCGTAGGTTTCCCATCTCTGAACTTGTAGGGTTTACTTGGGTCACTAGAGGGGCTTCTATGTATGGTTAACCTGAGATGATTGAGAAACATCCCCAGTTGATCAGCTTTTCTGAAGGGCCAAAGCATTTAAAATTTTCTTCCAAGCAGTGAAGGAACTGTTATATACATGCCTTTAAAAAAAAGTTTTGATGACCCAACAACAACACAAAATGATGGCCCTGAAATATGAATGTATCTTTTAAAGTGCAGCATACCTTCTGAATGAAGGGCAAACACACGTCAGCTGAAGACCGGGCAGAAAACTGGAGGAAAGATAGTCTGAGAAACAGAGAAAACGTGGGGAAACTGCAAAAGGAAAATGGATTCAAACAAAGCTGTGTGGAAGCTTGGAAATAATTTCAAAGGCATCAACATTGTCATCTTCACATATAATGGGTGCAGCAATGCCTCTGTTTTCTGAGCATTCATGGTTCAGCCCAGCTTCACAGTTTGCTCATTAACTAGTGAAAACATATTCTTCATTGTTATAGAGTTTTATATGAATGATTAATATCCTTATTGTTATGCATCTATTGATTTTTAATTCAATCTGCTTCTCTCACCAATTTTTATTGTCATAATAAACCAGTGAGATAGAGGGAAGAGAGGGAAGAGAGGGAGGGAGGGAGATGGCAGTTGGGTGTAGATTTTAACCTAGATCTAGTCTGACACTATAACCGCTACATCATATTATCTCTGTGTGCAGTACCAAAATATTGTCTCAAATAGATAATTAAAATTAATACAGCAAAACTGTTTGTTTCATTTCTGTGGTAATTCAAATTCATTTGTGAGCTTTTGGAAGGTCAGTTTATGCAGGGGCATTATATCAGTACGGCAAAGCAGTTATAAGCTGTAACTTTGATATGAAAGAGCTATTAGTTGGCATGCCACTTGTGATGGATGGGCTATTTGGTGAATGAGAGGACACTGACCTTCTAGTAAATATATTAAGACAAAAGATATCACACATCTAGGTCCTGTATTTAAGAAATTGATGTATTTGTATGTGCTGTAGTAATATGACCGCATCAGTGTCATACAATATATAGAAAATGCATTGCAAAGTTGACTATGCCTTTTCAAGACTAAAACACAATCTATTATAACAGAAGGCACAAATGCATAAGAAGACTGTTGAGCTGGTGGAGGATGAGGGAGAGAAGATTCTGCACAAAGGGAGCCAGCAGCTGAAGAAAATGCAGTACAAAATCACAAGTGCCCAATAATGAAGAAACGTAAAAAAAATAAAAAAGGGCAGACTTCACCCAGACCAATGAATTATGCTGCTTTTTTAAAATCACTAGTGAATTACTATGCCTAGCTTGTCAAGAAATGCTTCATTCAAAAACTGATTAAATAAGATCTCTCAACAATAGAGATTCCAATGTCTGGATTGTATCTCATAATATTTTTGACGGCTTCATGCAGTCATTTCAGAGAGCTCTTTGTCTCTTGAGGCTATTCTACTGTCGATAAACTCTTTGAAAGGTTGCTGTACTACTGCTCCACATTTGAGGGATATTTCACAAAGATAGGAATTGGCTTTTCCGTTCTTCATGCTGGCAAGCTCTGTGATCTCCTAGACTTCCAGATCAATTATTTGCTCAGTTGCAACACTTTCAGCAGACAGATATGAACACACTAAGCTACCTTTCCATTCCAGTTTGAAGGCCCTGAATTATCTTATATTTAACATCAGTGTGCATTTTTCAAATACTTGTTGGGTGAATTTGAAATACACACTGTTGATAAATTTACTTTGTTCTTTCTCCATTGTTTTTTGGCCAGATGAACAATCACATAAAGAAGCTATTCCACCACCCCCTACCCAGCAAGCAGTGGCAGAATGCATGGCTTTCTCCATTGATTTTATGTTAATGGAGACAGCTACCTTTAAGCTCTTGGTAGCTTATGAAGGGAAAGAAAAGAAAGGCCTTGAAAAAGGGTTCTTCTATTGTTTGAGTCATTTGGAGTGACTTGTTTTGCAAGCACTAATCTGAGGGCACCCGCTATCTCTTTGTGACAGGCTATGGTTTGGATTCTGGTGATTGATATCTGGGAATCAGATAGGTCAGCGTTGCTGCCTTGTTGCAGAGATCAGGAGTCTGTTCTGATTCTGCTGGTACTTTTTAATTGCATCCAGGAACATGATCTACAGAAATAGGTTATAGTTGAACTGCAAATAGGTTATAGTTGAACTGCATCAGACATTATAATGGCAGACTCTGGGTCTGAAAATAATAGAAACTGTAGATTTGTTCTAAAGTATTTATTTCGAAGCGATAGGTAAACATCAGCAAAGACGATTCTGAAGATCCCGCGCAAATCTCTTTCCTATATTCCCCAAGGCTCCCCGCCCCTCCCTAACCAAATAGATCTTTCTATCCCTAGAACAAAGCATAAAAGAGCTGGGAACATTCACACTTGATAAGGTGGTGCTGTTTCTGGCTCCAAGGCTGCAGGCAGTGGGAGCGTGATAGCTGGACACCTGCAGAAAAGAAAGCCTTACAGTTTCCTTGCAAATGCCTGCCACCCCCCAACCATAAGGCTCAGGCCTGACATATAAGTGTGAGGAAACGGCAAAAGGAAGTCAGCCCTGGTCTGTTGTGTATTTAAAATGAAAGAGGATTCGAGTATTTATATATTTATAGATGATTATCCTCCCTTTGCTCAGGGCATCTTATACCAAATAAATAACACCCCTCATCAATTCAGTAATGGTATTTTTTTTTAATTGATTTCCATCCCACCCTATCCTTCAGGGCTCAGGGCAAGTCACAACGTAATTTCCCCAAAAAATACAACAGTAAATTTTAAAACATTAAAAATAATAACAATACAAAACTATATACTATAGTACTAAAACCAATAATAGGACAGGTGTTAAAAAACAGACAGCGTTGAAACACCCCCTCTACTCCCTCCCCCACCCCTGGAGGCTGAAAGAAGATGACATCTCTTTATTCAATCCAACTAGCTAGGTGGACAAGGCCTAGAGGAACAGCCATGTTTTGCAGGCCCTGCAGAATTGAGATAAATACTGCAGGGCCCTGATATTATTTGGCAGCTTGTTCCACCAGGCTGGGCCTGGGCCTTGGGGCCAGAGTTGTTAAGGCTCTGGCTCTCGTTGAAGCCAGCCGGATCTCTTTTGGGCCAAAGATAATTAAAAGGTTCCCCTCCAAAGAGCATCTCCCCATATTGTCTTAGGGCATTATGGGAAGATGCAGTCTTGAAGATATGCAGGTTCAATACCGCTGAAGGCCTTAAAAGTTAATACCAACACTTTGAACTAACATCCCAGAACAAGTGCAGTTCTTTTTAGGACCACTGTTATATAGGTCTTTTGACTGGTTGCTTCCTAGTAAGCAAGCTCTCCATGTGAAACTAGTATTCTAAAATTCTTAAAGTTTCTTGAACTCGCCAAAGACGGTCAGCATAGAGCAAGTTGCAGCAATCCATTCTTGAAGTGACTGTTGCATGGATTACAGTGGCAAGGTTGGGTTTCAAGAGGTATGGAACCCCCTGCTGTGCCTGTCGGAGATGAAAAAAGCAACCTGGGCCATCCTAGTTACCTGGTCTTCCAGCGATAGGCTGGAGTCCAGAGTCACTCCCAGGCTCTTGACCAATGCAGACAGTTGGAGAGTCGCATCGCCCAGGGCTCTCCCTCTGACCAAGTCAAAGTACCTCCGTCTTCACTGGATTTCAGCCTGCTCGCTCTCAACCAACCAGCCATGGCTTCCATACAATGCTGGAGAGCCTCAGGGTATAATTGGGAACATACATATCAAGTTACTACTCCTCATTGTTTCATGTTCATCTCCCATCCAAATAACAACACTGAAAGGATATGATTACTTTAAGTGGGTGGTGCTTAACATGACATAGATCCTAGAGGCAGATGAGTAGAGTCATGGCTGCTTCAGCAAGTCAGTTCTAATATCAATTTCAAAGTTATGTGAATAGTTAATTAAGTTCATTTTATGTTATACTACATCTTGGATCCTGAAAGTGACTCATAAAGAATGTGATATGACTCCAGAAGTGGGGTTGGCTGCAAATTGCAGCCCTTGCTCAGAGAAACAACGGAAGTTGGAAGAAACGGAACAAACAAAAACAAGACAGAGCAGCTCAGACCTCCTGCTCTTTCCAGAAATGCCACAAAAAACTGGAAAAGATTCAAACAAGACTTTGACCTCATTTACAACAGCAAATGAAACTACACAGAAACCTGACGAACAAAAGATAGCTCTATTATTACAGGCACTGGGTTTATTTAATAGTTCACAACCTAGTGAAGAATAACAAGTTACTTATAAGACTGCTTTACAGAAATTTCAAGAATACTACTCCTAAATTAAATGAAAACTTTGAGGAAAAACCAGTTTTATTTGAGATTACAGAAGGAAGAGGATACAAATAGTTCATTACAGATGGGGCAGCCCTACCTGTGGAGCTGGTGCAAGGGGCCAATGCACTGGTGGAGGACCTGATACAAGGGAGGCCAATTGGCCATGCTGAAAGGGGCTGATGGGAATTGTAGTTCCTGAACATCTGGAGAGCTGCAGGTTCCCTACCCCTGCCCTAAGCCCTGCCACTGAAAAAGTCCCAGCCACAAGTGGGGCTGTGCTGGCATCTGAAACAGACACTGGCATGGGCTGGGTGGGATGGGGTGTTCTTGAGGGGAGAGCCAACATTAGTCAGCTTCCACTTGGGGTTTGCGGCCAGTTGCACTGGAGCCCCTCCCCTGGACTGGCATCAAATAGGGCTTTCTAGAGGCAACTTGGATTTTTGCAGTTTTCTTCCTTCCCATGCCTCCAGAAAGTCCAAAAATATATGCAAAATCTTTATTTAATGATACTAGTTAGTCATTTAGCCTACAGGCCTTGAGCAAAGTCACACTACAAAAAATAAATATTTTAAACAACCAACCAGTTGCTGTGATTAAAGTCCTTTTAATGTAATTATATGAGCAAAAAAAAAATCTGGCTACAGCCAATGTAACTCCTAAATCCATGCCTGCCAAGAGTTTCTTAACCTTATCTGGTATTGACAGGCCCTCATTATCACAGAAAAGGCGATTACACAAATCCCTAATACTGCAAAAGGTACTGCATTCTAGTCAGCAACACTCCAAAGTTTCTATCTGTCCAGAAGCAGTTACAAAGTCTGAGTATGCCGCCCTTTGCATTTAACCTTGCATTGCTTGAGAAGGCACAGAGTTTAATCTTGCAAACATAAATACTCTCCCATTTTGAGGAACAATTTAACAAATCTAAATATGGTAAGGGTGCCTTTGGGTCAGATAATCCTAAGTATAAAGGGGAACATACCCTACTGGCTCTCTTTGTGGGCTGATAAAGTTCAAGTTGTATAGGTGTTTGTTTGCCACAGAGAGTGCTGCTGGTCTTCCCAAAATCTCCAAATCACTACTGTTAAAACCCAGAATGTGGAGTCTCCATTAATTTCCTCCATGTTATAGCACTGGACTCAGAATTTAGTGTCCATGGCAAATAATTTTTTTCAGCCAGAGCCCAAAGGCAGAGGTGCCCATGCCTGTGCTTCCAAAGGTTGTAAGCCTAGTTCTGCCTTTAAATAGACCACAAATCATTGGTGACCATTGCAAAACAGGAATACACCTCAGATTGTAGTGGCTGTTTTTGAATAACAGCTATACAATTTGCAATGGGAATATCTGTCCAGGCAAGCACTTAGTAATTGCAAGCGCTTTGTCCACAGCATATGATGGTACTGAAGTTGAAGTGAATTCTGAATCTGGTATAGTGCACAGCAACATGCTTACTATTTGACAAGATATGGTCAGTAATTTCAAAATTCAGAATATTAACTTGCAGCAAAAACACACACAATGAATTCTGATGGACCTGATGGACCTGCAAATTCTGATGGACCTGCAAAAGACTTGCAAAAGACTTGCAAAAGACAAAAGACTTAGTATGACTACTTTGAGGATGGAATCCTGTTCAAAGGTACCAGATTAATGGATCCTGACTCTAAACACAGAGATGTCAAATCAGATGCACGAAAGACACTTAGATCTGGAGAAATGCAAGTCCATTGCTTAGCTGACAACAAGCGCCCCATCAGTCTCCCAGGCTATATTTGTGTGATTAGCTATGGGGAACAGTCTCCTGATCGCTCCCAGAGATTTGAAGGCAAAGCTGTCTCCCTTCAACTGTCCAGGAAATCAGTATGTTTGAGGAAAAGAGACGACATCCCTGAATCCAAGCAAAGTAATAAATAGAAATTTGTGGGAGGCATTTCTGTTATCCACCCCCACCCCCAAATTACAGAATGCTGTCAATCATTCAGGAAACCATAGAACCCGTGGTGAGATTCAGTAGGTTCTCACCACTTCGGCAGAACCGGTTGCTAAAAGGGTGCTTGAAAACAACCAGTTGTTAAATTATTTGAATCCCACCACCAGAACCAGTTAAATTATTTGAATCCCACCGCTGCATAGAACCACCCCCCCAAAGGCGTTTTTCATATTAATTTTCAGTTGGGAGTTTTCCAGATGTACAGCCCTACACATTATCCCTGGATGAGCAGGGTTGTCAACACTGGCTTGAGAAATTCCTGGAGATTTGGGGGCAATGAGGGGAAATTTGAAGAGAAGAGTGAGTTCAGTGGAGATGGGTTACCATGGAGTCTGTCTGGAGTTGCCATTTCCTCTGAGGGAACTGATCTCTGTTGTCTGAAGATTAATTGCAGTGTGGACAAAACACCAAGCGTCTCCAGGAGGCTGGCATGTTCTTTGGTGGGATTCTGTATTGCGTATGGATTCTTTTGTTCCTTCTTCTGAACTCACATGAGTTCCCTAGATGGTGCAATATAAGGATTTTGGTTGAAATGTTTTCAGTACCTTTATGCCAGTGCTGAAATATCTATACTAGTATCCTATTTAGCTCAGTTTCACTGGACATAATAGGCTGTCATCTTCAAGCAGGTCTTTGATAGCTCTTAGATGTGGTTTAGATTTGAGCAAGATATGGAGACATTTTAAAATGTTAAAATCTTGTTAGCTTTTAAAGTGATTTGAGTCACCATTTATGGCAAGAAAGGCAGGATAAAATGTTTGCATAAATAAATGTCTTCTACATACCATTCATGGAATGGTTTTTGACCTATGAATTCTTTACCTGGTTTCACCCAAAATAGCTTATGCCCCATTATTGTATACCACGTATTGAGTCAATTGTATTTATTTGTGGTTATCCATAGTGAGGAAATACAACTGGTACTATATTAGTCCCAAGAACTTTCTTTTCACAGAGACTTGCTAAAATCCATGCCTGGGCATCTTTACAGAACATTGAGTGAAATTCTGTGCATGGTTACTCAGAAAAAACTCACATTTTACTTAATGATGCTTACTCTCAGGTAAATATTTATATGATTGCAGCCACTGAGAATTGTTTAGGCTGGTTTTCAGAGTTAAAAGCATAACTGTACATGTGTATCTGAAATGGTTAGATTTTCCTTCATGTCATATACTACTCTGAGGAGTTAAATATGCTAAGGGATATATTTAGGATTCATAAGAACCTAACACAGTCCATCAATGTACTGAAGATCTCTTTCACAAGTGCTAATAAGTAAAAATATTATTTTTAATGACAGAAAGGAATCGATTCTCTTTATGTGGTTCGGCTGTTTAAGATGATTTAAGTTCCTACTATACCATAAAACTTTAAGTAGCTTATAAAAATTTCTCTTTTATTATTTTCAAAAAAGGAGAGAGAAATAGAAGTGAGCAAGGAGGGGGCTTGTCTTAGGGAAATGGCGTGGTTGTGTCCATGATTGCCAATTCTGAGTTGGGAAATTCTTGGAGATTTAGGGATGGAGCCTGGGGAAGGGAGGGTTTGGGGAGGGGAGGGACATCAGTGAGGCATAATGTCATAGAGTCCACTCTTCTGGAGTGTCCCAGAATTACAATTGAGATCAGTTCTCCAGGGGAACTTATCTTAATTGTAATTCTAAGACAGCTCCAGTCCCTACCTAGCAGACCTAATTGTGTCCCAAGCATTTTTCTGTCTTGCATGAAAAGCAGATTTTGGGAACTGAAGATGGTGAGTATTACATTTTTTCCTTCCCATTTTTGCTGTTACACCAATATTACTTTCTTGCTCCTTAAGGATATTCAGTATATACTCATCACTTTGTTTCTGAAGAATAACTTGAAGCTGCACATAGATAACTGGGAACGTTGAAGCTGATTGAAATGTTTGCATTTGCTTCTCATTTGTGTGCCTAGCATGTGCTACTATATAGCATTATCTAGTGTGTGTACATACTTTTGAACACATTCCTTTTCACTGTCCAATGAGTAATCACAACCATCTGGGCTTTTGGACTACGGGCACTATGGCTTGGCCCTTCAGACTTATGCCACCCAAAAGGGTGGCATGAGGCCATTTAGCCCCATGAAGTGCTTTTGGCCAGGAAGGTGTGTTGTTTTCCTGCCTCCCCCCAATGGCCAAAAACCTCTGGGGTGGTGAGGGGGGGGCATGGTAGTGACACCACATCCCACTGCCTTGGGCTCTGGATGGGGCTGTGACAGCAGTGGTTTGCCATTGCCTTTCTCTGTACAACGCTGGCATTCCTGAGTGATCTCCCATGCAATTGCTAACCTGGGCTGACCCTGTTTAGCTTCTGAGATCAGGCTAGCCTGGGCCATCCAGGTCAGGGCCAGCCGTCCCTATCTGTCAGTCAAAATATACATAATAGGCTTGATGGCAGACTTACTGCACCAATTATCTATCATCCAGTTCAGACAACTAAATACGTTGCATACATGGTATAGCAAATGTCATATACTTTGTCCATCCTCTGAATCCACTAGTAATTTTTGTCCATGGATTTGTACCCTGGGAAAGTTACTGTCATGCTGTTTTCCCCCAAATTCTGTTCATGCGGCTCAGGGCATCCCTAAGAATAGCCTGAAGGGGGAGTCAAACGGGCAAAAATCACTCCCCCCATCCATCAACAGAAATCCTCTGAGGGATCCAAGCCACTGACTTGAAAGGCTATTTCTCTCACAATTCACAAGCACAGTCATTTCGAATTCCCAGGCTTCATATTTTAGTCTGAATTTACTTTTCTGTTTGTTTGTTTTTTAAAAACTGACCTCTAGAGATCTGCTGCTCCTGGGCAGCTGTCAAATGGGTAGAGTTTGGTACAGAATTAATGACACACTGTTGTTTTTGGATGCTGAACACTGTTTGAATGCCAATTATATCTTAATGCAAACTTGTTCAAGTGGGCAACTCCTAGTGGTAGAGATGGCTATTAACAGTATTTGCAGTACAAAAATGAAGGATACCAGAGTCCACGTACATGCTTCTTATTCCCTTCAGCTTGGAAATTCTGTATTTTAATTTGTTTAAAAAATGTTTTGTTTTTATTATATTTTATTTTGTAAGCCGCCTGATAGGATATGAGCCTTGCTCAGTAGAGGTGAAAGACACTATCTGACCAATTCTAGAAACAATCACCATCTGTTTGGAGCCGTAGGCATTCAGAAGAGAGCTTGTGCTCAGCTCAAATTTCTTCAAAATCCATGTTCACTTTTTCAAGACTGAGAGGTCATGGGATTTGAGACTGCCTGGAGTTAATGACTTTTGAATCCCTTGGCCCTGAACAGTAAAGTACTTCTTCTTGTGAGAGATATATTCTAGTGCTTAAGACTGCCCAGGTATGATGCTTTCTTTCGTTCTTTAACTCTGATCCCAGGCATTGAGTGGTGTTGAGAACAGATTGATAGTTGTCTATTGAGCAAAAAGAATTCTGGACATGTTCAGAGACTGTCAATCACACAAAGCCTTATTGCAGCAGGATGACTTGCAATGAATGACCCATTCAACCTAGAACAAGACACAATATTGGATTAAACAGCTGATCTGCAGCAACAAAATATATCAGTAACTTCCTTCTCAGTGCTGATAGACTGTTCTAGAGATTTACCCTCCTATGGTATTGTATGGCAGGCAATCCTCCCTCTCCCCCACCAGACTTTTCATTTCATTTCATAACCTTTATTGGCATAAAAATCAAAATAACAATTTCAATAAAAATAGAAACATGATACAGAACGTGTTAAAATAACCTTACATAAGAATTTAGCCACAGCCTCTAAGATCACATTGTTCTCACTATTTAAAAGAAATATAAATTTTTGTGGATCACTTGTCTTGGCTTTGTCTATTAACAAGGGGGCTAAAAGACTGGCTCTCGCGGGCGCATACAAGGGGCAATATAATATAACACGCCAAACAGTCTCTTCACAGTCAACCTCACAAATGCATTTTCTCTCATGATGCGGGAGCCCAAGTCTTCTCCCTTGTCGAAGAGTTAGAACATTACATCTAGCTAGTGTTACTGCCCATCACCATTTAGACTCAATTAACAAATATAAATATCTAGCCATGGTTAAGTTGTTCAATGGGATGCCCAGAAAGGAGGGAGAACAAAATTTGTTGGTTTTAAGTCTCATATATTCCAGATGGAGCCTTTTTTAAATTGCACCAAATGCCTCCTGCTCTGTAAGCATAGCTAGATTCTCAATTGTTATTGCCATGTCACTCAGCTTATTTTTGATACTGGACCACCATCTGGTGGAATGCATTGGGCCCCCTGCAGACCAAAAACTTAAACAACACTAAAAATACAAAAAACACAAGCCTGAATTTTTGCGTCCCCCCCCCCCAGGCATGCGCCTGGTACAAGCCGCACCCCCCTGGACCTCTTGTGGCTTCACCTCTGCTGAGACTCACCTGGCTGTGGTGACTGCTACTAGGAATATGGTCTTCATTCTGAGATGCTTGAGGGGTATTTCCATGACTGGCTCAAAGGGTTCCCTTGTTAGGGCAAGTGCAGCTTCCAGATAGGGAAGTGGTGCCTGACTGTAGGCGACTTCAGGGAGCCCCCCCCCCCAAGTAAGTGGCTGATGCATGGTTGCTGGGATGGAATCACTCTCTCTAAGGTATGTATCACCAATTACAGAGCCACCACCTGTCTGTATAGTGTGGAGATGCAGAGACTGGACTGCAGGCCACCCTTAGGAATGCTAGGACCTCCTTGATCTCCGGGGCCAGAGGGTTTGCTCTCTTCCTCCAGCACCAGCAGACGAACATCTTCCAGGTGGTATTGGAAGATCTTAAGGATAAGGCATTCATGGCCTCTGCTTTCAGGTGATGAAAGCATGAAAATAATCTGGGCATCTGGTCAAGCTGGATGCAAACAGGTCCAGGATTGGTGTTCCCAGGTTTTGAGAAATTTGAAGGAAGACCTCCTTCTTCAGGGTCGACTACCATGGATGGATCTGCTGCTGGCTCAGCCAGTCCACCTGAATGTTTTGGATGTCATGTATGTGTTCGGCGTGCAGAGACAGATGATGGAGCTTGGCCTAGCAGAGTATCTTGGTTGCCTCGTGGTGGAGGGATGAAGACCTGGATCCCCCCCTGCTTGTTCAGGTAGGTGTTGGCTGCCACATTGCCCATTCTGATGAGGACATGAGTGCCGTGGCTGCCTGCCTGGGCTCTTGAGTCCAACCTGATCAGGATGTCTTCTAGGTAGGGATGGATTCTCAGTTCCCTCTCTCTCAGGGTTACCACCAGGTTGATCAGGACCTTGGAAAATACTCTGGGCACTGTCCAGAGTCTGAAGGGTAGGGCGCAGAACTGAAAGTGCTTGTTCCCTGTCCTTAAGCGTAGAAACCTTGCGGGGGGGCCCCTCGAAGATGGTGTATGTAGATAGGCCTTAAAAAGGCCTGCTCTCAGAGGAGTTAAAAGGGGAAAGTAAAAGCAAAAAGCAAACAAAAGGAACCTATCAGGATGAAGAAAAAATCAACCAGGTGCAAAGTGGCAACCCCATGCAACTGTTCTCTCGGGAGAAAGGAAAAGAACTGGGGAAGTAAAGGGGCGGATCCCAGCTGGCCAGGAAGTTCAAGTTTAAAGAGTTTCCTGTCTCTCCCAATTGGAGGATGGGAATTACCCAGATGTCCTTGAGCTCAGGGGAGAACAAAATATGAATCCAGTGGGCCTTAGAGACCAACACAATTTCCCAAGGTATAAGATTCTGTGAGTCAAAGCTCATGTTGACAAAGTGTAGAGTTGTCAACCTCTAGGTGGTAGCTGGAAATCTCCTAGGATTTCAATTGGTATTCAGATAATGGAGATTAGTTTACCTGGAAAAAATGGCTGCCTTGGAGGGTGGACTCTAAGGCATTGTAACCTGCTGAGGTCCATCCTCTCCCCACCCCCCTCCATAGGTTCTACTCCCAAAATCTCCATATATTTCCCAACCCAAACAAATATTTGTGCACAACAACGCTAGCAGTCATAGACTATATAATTTGTGAGCTGACTAAATCTATAATTAAGTAAGTCTCACATACAGACAAGAATGTATTCATAAAAACTAATCAGCACTTCTACTTTTTATTGCTATCTCTGTAAAGATTAGGGAAGCAATTGTAAAAATTGTAAAAGCTGATTAGTCCTTATGAATGCATCCTTGTCTCTTTGTGATACTTATTTGAAGATGTACTGGGACATTACTGATACAGAGTCCCTTTAATGTATATATTGTAGCTTTAGTCAACAGACAAAATATACAGTCTATGACTGCTAGTGCATTATGTGCAAATATTTGCTTGTTTAATCATTCTAGTTGCATACACACCGCCCCCGAATTGTACACACTATGATTTCCCAACCCAGAGCTGGCAACCCTAACAAAGTAGTATCTTTCAAAAATATTTTTAATTATGCCACCAAACAAAAAAATCGAAAATGTAACAACAGTAGTAGCAATTCTACACAGAAGAATCTGTAAAGGATCCCCAAATATCTAAACATTTGTCCATATGAAATTGTTGTCTATATGTCATTCATTCAAACACTGATAAGGTTGTAAGGTCCATAATCCACTGGATTAATTTTATCTATAAATAGTGTGATTCATTCACTGCATTGTACTGTTTTAATCCTACCTAACAGAAAGTGCTTAGTTTCAAAGTATAACAGAATTATACATCCTAATTATTCACTGTTTCTTGTCAGGTTTGGTTGAGTCTTGGGAGGTTGTTTTAGTCAAAGCAATGTGGATGTACTTAAAATACATATCAATATAACTGCACTATTGATAACACTGGCATGCCAGAAACAGGTAGATAATTTAATCATATTTTATGATAGTGCAATTGTTAGCAAGGATGCTGAAAAGTAAAGTGAATTGGTTTCGTAAAGGTTATTGTTTTGTCCCATTTTAAAGTTTCGATCTACCCAAATGGCTTGGAAAATACCACTTCTATTCACTTCTGTTCTGATATCGCAATTACTGTCACACACTTCACTGCCTTAATAGTTGTAAATAGTGACTTACAGGGTTGCCAACTGTATTGTTCTGAAAAATATGGAGCTGAAGTGCATTTTTCCTTCTTCCAACACAATAAACAGGGACAGATCTACATTTTTTTGAAGGAGGACAAAAGTACAAAGTGATGCCGTCCATATATTATATACATACCAACAACTCTTTTAAATGATGGAATAAATTATGTTTCTATGAACTGTTAATGAAACATTACAGTTTTACATTATTTTATCTATCTATAATGTTTGAATATTCCCTCAATCCCTCTGCATGCATAAAAACCCAACCCAATGAGAAAATATTTCAGCCTACCTTTTCCCTGACATATTTAAAAATATAGCACACATAATTTTGACATGGGAAACCAACACATCTGGCATTCCTTTGCAGCCTGATAAAGTAGTACAGCCCAAGAAAAACTTTTATCTGGTAATTATTCTGCTACAAGCTAAAATGACTAAACTGGAGGTACTGTACTTTAATCACTGGAAAAGATTCATAGGAAAAAATAATAATGCTAGGAAATGCTGAAGACAGCAGGAGAAGAGAAAGACCCACCATGAGTTGAATTGACTCAGTAAAGAAAGTCAGTAAAGAAAGTCCTCAGTTTGCATTACAGGAGCAAAGCTGTTAATGAGAGGACATTTTGGACATCTTTGATCGATAAGTCAGAAGCAACTTGATTGCACATAACAAGTGAACATGCCCTCCCTTCTTGTCTTTCCCCACCCACCTTTCCCAAGGCGTAAAATCAGGCTCTTTGGAGAAGTTCAAACCTATCAGATAAGGCAGCAAGTCTAGCGGGGGGGCAGGAAGACTAGGAATTGGAAGGTTCTGCAGCTGGCTGATGATTGCCTTGGCCAGGGGAAGAAGGGAGATTAGTGAAGCCAAGGAAGGTTACCTAGGGGTCTTTGTGTCCCACTGTATAGCACTTGATTGGGAATGCATGTCTTCTACAATGCCCCAGTCTGCAGGACATCCTGTTCTATATCTTATATTCTGTGTTTATAAAAGCTGGACTGGCTAAAAACCAAAACATAGCCAGCATGAGCACAGTAAGTGTACTACCCCATGGTGTATCTACAGAAAATGGAGCCCGAGGTAAAAACTCCCCACCACTACCAAGGAGCATTCAAGGAGGCAGCAGAGATTTTGAAAGGTACCTTTCGTTCCTGGGGCAATCTACGTATACTTAGAGAAACTGCATTAAATTAGGGTTGCCAACCTCCAGGTAGAGTCCAAATTACAAAAATCTGTTAGCCTGGAGAAAATGAATGATTTAAAGGGTGAAACTCCCCACCACCACCAGTGCTCAGCTTCCTTCCAACCTCAGCATCCACCACACCCACACTCCACTTAATACTCGAATCTTCAGGAATTTCTCAACCCCTCCTTTCTCCCCAGTAGGAACCAAAGTGACTTATATCATGCTGCTCTCCTTCATTTTACCATCACAATAGCTCTGCAAGATAGGTTAGGCTGAGAGTTACTTGCCCAAGGTCACCTAGCAAACTTCCAAGACACAAGTGTGTGTATGTGTGTGGGGGGAAGAGAATGGGGAGAGGAAAGGGAGAGAAAGGAGGATAGAGAGAAATGGTGGCAGAACGAGGGGAATAGAGAGAATGAGGAGAGAAACAGAATGGGGGGAAAGGAAAATAAAGGTGAGCCATGGGACATCTTCTGCTGTTTTTGCCAGCCCCCGCAGGGTCCTCCCCAATGCCTGAGCCCCTTTCCCAGAGGCCACAGAAGGGGCAACCAGGGGAAGCTATAGAGGCTGTCTTGCTCCACTGTGGTGCCAAGAAGCACTCGGGAAGGAAGGCGAGTGGCGGGCATGCAAGCAAGTGTGGTGGGCCAGCAGTGGTAGTGGGAAGGAATGTGTGCAGATGGGGCAGGTCAATGGAAATGGTGGCAAGCAGGGCAAGTGGCTGAGGTACGCAGGGTGGGTGAGGTATTGGGTGAATAGGGCAGGCGAGCGGCAGCAGCAGGCAAATGGCCAAATGTGTTCCCCATGTCTCCCCTGTCCCCCCAAGATACACCATTGGTACTACTCCCATCTATGGCTCCAATTCACCTCAACTAAGTATTGATTGGTGTAAAATCTTAGCAACATTAATACCTTTGCAAAATTTGCCCACCTTCTTCAGTTCTCTCGTCGTTCTCCACCCCTGTTTAGCTTTGAATTTTGAAGATTTTTTTACCCTTTCCTCACAAACAAAATAAAACATTTTGAGACAGGAAATAAAACATTTCCTCCATAGAGTTCCACATGGCTTTTAGCCCAAAACATTTTATCCCCCATCTGAAAACATTTTATTTGCATGCTTCTCCCAATCGATTCTTTTTTAAAAATGGTTTTCAAGAACAGATTATTTTGTGGAAGTGTTTTCACTTGCTGTGCAGATCTCTTTACAATGTTTCCCACGCTGTGCAGCAGTTCCTGAATAGCCTTAAGATTATGCTGGCTGTCTCATGCTGTATTTATGTTAGTTTTTTTATTTCAGGGGGTTGTGTCTACTTAGCTATGTAGACATGGCCCCTTGAGATTCGCAGTGTGAGGCTTTGAAGCCTCGGAGCTTCAGATCTAAGAAGAAGTCTTTTTAAAAAGCAGAATGACCACAAAATGGTGACCAGGAAGTGTTTTTCAGGTAGTGAGTTCAGACTGTTGGGGTTTTTTGGAAATGTTTGCAAAACGTTTTCAGGGATTTGTACAGGAAGGGCCATTCTACATAGTTGTAGAAAGCCTTTTCAGCCCTGACCTGGATAGCCTGATCTCATGAGATCTCAGAAGATAAGCAAGATTGAACCTGGCAAGCATTTGCATGGGAAGCCTCCAAGAAATACCAGGGTCATGATGTGGAGGCAGGCAATGGCCAACCACCTCTGAACGTCTCTTGCTTTGAAAACCTCACGAGGGGTTGCCAAAAATCAGATGTGACTTGACAGCAAACAAAAAAGGCCTTCTCAACTCAGACATAATTTTTTTCAGCTTCAATGGTTCCAAAACACACACGGTTCATGAATGATTGAGTGAATGGCTAGCAGGACAGAAAATTTGGGATAAGAACTTAAGCAGTGATTTTTGGGTGGAAGAAGGTCCTTGGTACTTCTAATGATAGTTATTTCAATGGAATGCTTAGGATGGAATCCAAATAGCAGAGGGGCTGAAGGAAATGAAAAAGGCATAATCCCAGCCACAATAATACATTGCATTCTACAAGAGCTTAAAAGTAAAAGAAAGAAGAAAGTAGGACAAAAGATAAGGAAGACAAATAGGGAGAGGGGTTTTTTTAAATGAAGAAAGGAAATGATGGCCTTTTTGAACAAAGAGCAGAAAGAGCCAGTAGAAGGCTAGAGGTGAATGATGTGTGTAAGACGAGAAAAATAGAGGACCAATTGAAAGCAGTTAGCTGAGAAAGGATAAGATAAGGTATGAAATAATTGGTTTGGGAGAAGCAAGAAGGAATGTAAGTGGAGTAATGCTTACATGTAAGGCTTACATACGGCAAAGAAAAGATAGAATTCCTTTTTTTACACTGTAGAATATTTGCACATGAAGATACACTTGTCAGTTTGATGTGTGCTCTCATCATTCCTTCTCTTGATATATTTAAGTATATCTAAAAAACTGAAAATCTTAATTCAAATTTGGAACTTAGGAAAGAACATGTTATGATAAAATTACTAGCACTTTCTGGCATTCACTTCTGTATTCACATTTGAACACTGTATCAATTTGATTGGTGGCCTTTACAGTGGTAGGCCATTTAGAGTACATCAGTCAGATACAGCCTGGATGGGGAATAGAATGTGAGCCTGGAGTAAAAATTGACAAATGCTTCCATTCTGTTATCTAATCCAGTAAAGTTTCCAGTGCATGAAAAACAGCCATGAAATTGCCACTGTCAAATATAAACACGTTGTTTCCTGTTGAAAAACTCTGACTCAAGCATCAATCATAAGTTCATTTTCTTTATTTGAGAACATTCTCTTTTCCCTTTGGTACTGAAATCTCTGCAATTGACTGAGCAGGTTGCTGATGTTAGTTTAAACTATAAGATACACTTCATATGAAGTCACTGTTAATGCTGTAACATAACACCAGGAATTAAAACACACAGATTCTTAACAGCAGCACACCTTCCAGCATTTCACAGCTACAAATAAGGAGATACTCATAACTCCCCCCTTCTAATGCCAAAGGTCAGTCAGTGTTCAAGTACATTTCACCACTTGCACATTATTGAAAGACCTCCTCCATCCTCTGTACTTATTTATTTTGTAGCAGGGTAAAAGTAGTAAGTTTATTTTCAGTACTGTACTGAGCATGTGAGACCTTAGATCAGCACCCCTCTATGTAATCAGGACCCCTCCATAGATCCCCCCAGAAGATCAATGCATTCTTTATATTGATTTCTTAATTTGACCTCACCTGAGCTTTGAAATAGGAGGAAGCTACATATGTCGTTGATCTATGTCCTTGATCTGGATTGCAAAGGGGTATTTCAATGAACGAAGGCATCTTCTCTGCTCCAAAGGGAGGAAAGGAGAAAGGTGCTTGGGAAGGAACTCATTCACTTGGATCCACTCCCTCTCATTACTCTAAAGTAAGACCAGTGTCTCAAGTTAATTGATGCTTGCATTTCATAAACACAAACAGGATCTGCCTAAGATTTAGAGGTGACATGCAACCACATCCATCTCAGGATGGATCATACAAACTAATCCACTGCTTCCTACTCTGTTATAACCACAGGGGTCCCACCCTGACCTGCCTTTGATAGCCTCAAACATGATCTGCTGCAGAATCCCCAGGAAAATGTCATAATCTTCATCAAGTGTGGCAAGCAATGCTTGATGCTTAGATGTGCAAAGCATAACCTCCAATGTCTCACTTCCCTTTCAATACACCTGCAGTGTAACATTCAGAAGAAAGTTCTCAAGGGTTGTCCATCCCTCTGGTTTCAGTCAGGGTAGGAGCAAAACTGCAATTGAGTAATAGAACTGATTGCAATGTAATTGACTTCCATAGACATGGGAGGTGTATCTATTTAGAATGGCATTGTTGGTATAGCAATTATCCTGGTTCAGTAATGGGTGTACACTGTCAGCTATTGATCAGGAACAGAATCATGGTAACTTCTGTCTTATCAGGTGCTTAGGAATTTGGCTGATTCTTGCTTGGTAGAGGTGTGGGGGGGTCCTTTCACTTTAAGCTAAGTTCCACAACTAAACAAATTCATTAAATGCATGAAGAAAAACCTTTATTGATAAAGTCATGATGGCCTTAAATTAATTTTTAAAATCTAGAAAACTCTGTTAAGTATAAAGGGACTGGAGTATGGCAGCATAAGCAAGACATATAGCCTTGCTGAACAACCACACATCTCTGTAAATTGCAGCCTTCTCTACCATGCCATGAAACATCTCTTCTTTGTTCTGTGTTGAAGGCAAAAAATTAGGTTTCTTACAAAATTAAAAAATCTAGCTGGCAGAGGTTACTATCTAAAAGATTCATAAAGGTCATTTAGATGGGCAATTATCTGGATAAGTGAAGTTAAATTACTTCTGAAAAATATCTCAAGTGATATTCAAACAAGAAAATAAGAATACAAGATCCCTGCTGGATCAGACCTGTGGTCCATCTAGTCTAGCATCTTGCTTCACACACTGTCCAGCCAGTTCCTCCAGAGGTCCAAGTGATGGACTGCAGAGAAATATGTGTTTTTAAAAGTGCAGTTCGGATTAGGCAAAGCACTGTTTACATTCAGACCTCATGAGGCATAGAGGTCTAAGAACAGGAGCAGCTACCTGATTGACTGTGGTCTCCTGTACTCTGATTTGCCAAGGGCAAGATGATGCAGAGGAAGGAGGAGGTTAACTCTATGACTAAAACTACCTGAGAGGCTTTTTGGCCTTTAGTGTTCCTGCTATTAAGAACTGTTTGCTTTAACTGTGTTAAAAAGTATAACAACTCTGAGAGGGAGTAGTTAGTCAAAGTGGGGGGATTGCTACTGTTATCAGCCTGAGAGCTGTATGAAAGCAAGCATACACACAATGGAGATAACTGGTGGAGGGGTTTATTGAAATGCCAAGCTGAAGGGCCATGTAAACCAGGGAGGAATATCTTCCAGTGAGGGAAGGATTCCTATATACTAGTTGGTCTTGGGCAGTGGTGGGTTTCAAATAATTTAACAACTGGTTGTTTACAAGCACCATTTTAACAACTGGTTCTGCCGAAGTGGTGCAAACCTGCTGAATCCCACCACTGGTCTTGGGTATGAGGTTTTGCTTTGAGTTTCCTCTGCTTTGAGTTTACTGACAGAGAGGGCTGAGTGTTAAGGTACTGAGTCTATGTACCAATTCAGTGTTAGAACCCTGAGTGAAAGTGAACAAGTCATTAGCCAAAACATCTAGAAGTAAAAAGGGAACTATACAATCTGAAACAGCTGAAAATATAAAACATCAAAGCTGAACTGAAACGGAATAATCTTATTAAGTGCTGTTCTGAAAAACAAAACATTCTGAGTTTTGTTTTTCAGCACAGCACTTAATAAGATTATGTCCCATCTGTACCAAGCTCTATTGTTTATATGTTTCTGCTACTTTATCCATTCCCTTCTTTGAGTTATTCATATAACATTCCCATCTTTTCCCTTGTTAAATAAATCTTTTAACCTCTTTCAGTTTTATATCTCTTACTTTGTATTATCATTTTGGTGTGCCTTATAGAAGCAGTTTGCCAAGGAAGTTTTTAAAATAATGGGTTTCCACCATCTGAGGGAAAGTGCTTCTTGTCACCAAATGCTACCATATTTCTGAAGCAACTCAGTCCCTAAGGAAGAAAAGGTGGGAAAAATCTGACAAGCCTGGCCAGTTAGTGGTTTCCCTGCTTTGGTGATATTGGGAGATGTGGAGGGTGTTGAAACCCAACAACAAGACAACAAGAGACTGAGACCCTGATGTTGCCTCCTGGCACTGGAATTCAGTGGAATTCAGTAGAATTCACTGCCTCTAAACATGAAGCTTCCTTTTAGTCACCATGATATAAAATAGCTCTATAAAAGGATTTGAAATCCACATTTGCTAGGACTGGGATGATGTAGGACATGATATCAAAGTTAGATTCAAAAGGGGCCATTCTGTCACAGAACTGTATTTCTCTTACACCCCATAAGTCTATACAGTAAGCAATATGGTCTAATTCAGTGTATCGATGGCATGTGTATAACTTATGTAAAGTAGAGCAATTATATTTTAAAAATCCATTTTGATCCCTTATTGAAGTATTGCTTTGGTATATTTCTGTCTGGGCAGACGTCTGATATCAAAAGAATTTTTTCATTTTCACTTTTCATATCAGGAGAAAGAAACATTGCCTTGAATCTACAGAGACTGTGGCTCTGTGGTAGAATATCTACATTGCACTCAACTCCTGGCATCTTCAGTTAAAAGGATCAGATATCAAGGTGACAGTAGATTAGTCAATATTGACCTTAGTAGAATAGTAGGGTGATTCAGTGTAAAGAAGAAGAAGAAAAGTTGGGTTTATTTCCCCCATTTCTCTCCTGTAAGGAGACTCAAAGGGGCTTACAATCTCCTTTCCCTTCCCCCCCCCCACAGCAAACACCCTGTGAGGTGGGTGGGGCTGAGAGAGTTCTGAAGAACTGTGACTAGCCCAAGGTCACCCAGCTGGCATGTGTTGGAGTGTGCAAGCTAATCTGGTTCACCAGATAAGCCTCCACATCTCAAGTGACAGAGTGGGGAATCAAACCTGGTTCTCCAAATTAGAGTGCACCTGCTCTTAATCACTACACCACGCTGGCTCATGTGTTCTTATGCATTGAAATGAAGACTCGATTTGCTATACATGAATGAAATTAATAAAATTATTACTACCCCAAATGAAAAGCCATCTTTTGCTGTAGTTTATTACAGGGCATGATTAATGTCATATATTCATTTGCTGGAGTAGTCAGCATACCATAGTGATTTTCTGATTTCTGCGATGGAAGGAACTACAATGAATACATGGGAGGAAATTACCACTGGTAGTAATTGAGTTCATTTTTCATGTAAATGCGTCTGCTGTTATTATGAGGCGCTGCGCCTAGCACCCTGTAGACATTAAATAAATGCTTAGTTATAATAAAAGGATCAGCCGCAGACCTCCAATGTAAAACAATTTTGTTTTCTAGCAGGTCCAGCTGTGAAGAAGAAACTTCTGTAGCAAACTTTTCAGATAATATTCTTTGTGGCTGTATAAATTCATTTACATAATCTCCAAATTGCTTAAATAAAAAGGACATCTGGGTAGGCCTTATGCTGGTTTTCTTGTTGGGGGGGAGGCTCTGGCTGGACTGGACCTGTTCACTGGAGCTAACTGGGATGGGAGGTAGAACTATTGTCATTATACAGAAGTCAATGCATTGTGGGTAGTGTTGCTAGTTCTGAGTTGGGAAGTACCTGGAGATTTTGGGGATGTAGTCTTGAGTTGGCAGAGTTTGGTGAGGGGAGGGACCTTAACAGGGTATCAGAGGCGGAGCAAGGGGAAACTGCCTCTGGGGCATGTGCATGCCCTGTGCCCCCGTTGTGGTGGCGCCCACCCCTGTCCTGCCCCGTGACGCCCCCAGAACACCCTGGAATGCCCCCTCCATGCCACCTCCACGGCCCAGCCATGCCTCTGCTGAGGCTCCGCCTGGGGCATCGCGCCCCTCCCCTGTGGGCGCTACGCCACTGCAGGGTATTATGCCATAAAGCAGGGTATTATGCCATAAACCAATTGGCCATGCTGGCAGGGGCTGATGGGAATTGTAGTCCATAACATCTGGAGTGCCAAAGGTTCGCCACCACGGCAATAAAGTCCACCTTCCAAAGCAGCTATTGTTTCCAGGGGAACTGATCTTGATTGTGTAAAGATCAATTGTAATAGTGGGAGACCTCCAGGTGCCAAGATTCACGCTGCAAAGAAAGTAACAGAAATATTAGCCAGTAAATTAAGTCCAGAACAGTGATGTTGGGAACTCTGGGTCTTCCTGTGGGACAGTGATGAGTTTACTAGAGAGCTGTGAAGTATATTCCTTCCAAAATCTTATGTGAAGCATGTTAACATGCCTAACATGTCTCAAAGGAACTGATTTCTAGGCCAGCATCACACATAAAATCACTTTATTATATTTGAATAATGAAAAAGAATGGCATCAAACTGTTTATCTCCAGGGAGAATTCTCACAGCAATGCTTTAAACAAATAGCTGTTTGATACATTGTTCATAACTGTTAGGAAACCTACTTTGTCATCTGTTTGACAAAATCAATATTTGTGTATGGGGGGTGGGGGCGGTAGCTGCAATGCCAACTGCTGAATGCTACTGGAGTACATTTCAGTGGAAAAATTAATGGTTTTGAATGGTTATCCTTCACTCAGTCTTTTATTTTAATCTGTAACAGAAGATATTGGAATTAGTGCATCTCCCAGAAACACATTCTAGATAGTCCTGGGGTATGGTTGGTGGGCATGTGATCCAGCTGCTATCCTAACTGAAGGTCTGGGTCTAGTCAGGATCAATGCCTGGGTAGGAGGTCTGATAAACTCTCTTTTATGATTCCTTGAGTTCTTTGAAGGAAAAAAGAGAGATCAGTGCAATAAGTATAATACTGGACATCTCAAAATCATCTGAAGAAATTATCAGGCAAACTGAGGAAGCTCACTGAATGGCATCCATCTATTAGACTTGTCATAACCATATAGAACTTTAACAACTCTCCCCCCCCCCCCAACATCACATGTCTCTTGCACTGAAGCAGTTAACCAGTTTGCAATTCAGGTGAAAATTACAGGAAGATTATGTTCATGAGAAAATCCTCTTGACAGATTCTTAGGGCTGCTGCTGTTGGGTCAACTTCCCTGAGAACCATCAGGCCCCAAAATCAGGGAGCTGATCTCCTCAAACCTCTCATGCCTGTCAATCCAACCTAATCCTGATGCAGAATTGCCTGTTACAAATCCACAAGGATGGCTCTGGTAGGAGGTAACATTTCCAATAAGTGGCTCCCAAACAATTTGCTGATAAACCCCCTTTTAGAAATGACAAATTCAAGTTGAAGAAATGTGTATTCATGGAAAGTCTCAGCAAAAGACAAGATAATTGAATACCTTGTTCCATCTTCCCTAAGCACTGCTTGACATTTGCCCTCATCACATTCTACACAGGAGTGAAAATAAAGCATTTTTTTCTTGCTGGTGTGACCCACAGTCTGTATTGGCAAAGTTTTTTTTAACTTTAACAATAACAGGTAGACTTGGGAGCACAGTTTCACAACCTACAGTGCTTTTCAAGATAGGCAGTTCTAAGTAATGATATATTGAGCTCTTTTTTCATAACATGACTGACAGGGATTTTAAAAATCTCATGTTTGTTTAAAATCTCTTGTTAAGAAGTGTCTAAAAGGTACTTTTCTAGGAGTCATCAATATGTCACCTAACAGAAAACAGCTGGCAGGATGCTGGTGACGATGAGCTGCCTAGGGCATATACTCATCCAGCTCATTCAGTTTAAGGATGTGGATAAAAGCCTTGGAAGTCCTAGTTTGCCTACCATCCTACCCACTTTTATCTGCCTCTGCCCCTTTCTTCAGTTTCCCTCCTTCCCTATCCCTGGCAACTTCTCCCCAGGAAAAATCTGGCCCTGTTGCATGGTGGCCACCAGCACACAGCCAAGTCCAGTGGCTACCAGCACAGAGTCAAATGTTCCATGGCACCAGTGTCATGCCGAGCCCATTGGTAAAGTAGTCTTTGCTAGGACTGAGATGGGTCCAGTGGAACAGTGGCTGCTGCCAGTGCTGGGATGGAACCAGTGGCCCTGTGGCTGTTGCTAGTGCTGGGCTGAGTTATGGTGACTGTGGTGGGCCAGGGTGAGTGCTATGTCTAATGAGTTTTTAATACTTACTGCTGAGCCTGTCTTTTTCCATCAAGGCACACATCAAGGGTTGTTTCTTCCTCTCAGCCCACTCCTGCTCCCTTTTATGGTACATGCATTGGCTGGTGTAGGTTCTCCAGGATGTATGGCTGTGGTCTGGTAGTTTTAATTGTTTGTTTGTTGTTTGTTTTTTGGCCACACTGGGATTCCTTCAGGTTTGTAAATCTTCCTGGTCTGTCCCTACCTCCATTGTCTGTGTCTGTGTTGATCATATCCTCTATGGCATAGTTCAGAAATAGATATTTTGATAAAACAACAAGCCATTAAAAATAAGCTATGTAAAATAATCTATTGGACACAAATCCATTAAACAGGGTTCAGTCTAGAGTCAGGCAATTTTTCAAAGCTGTTAAGATAAAATCCCTATAAAAGCCTCGATAAAACTATGTGTTTTGGTTTTTACCTAAAAGACAGTAAAGTAGGCCCAGGCAAGCCTTAAGGGGTGCCCTGTCCACCTCTCTCACATCTAAAGGAAGGGGATCCACAGAGAGCAGGCTTTAGAGTAGGGCTGCCACCAGCAGCAGCAACCAGTGGAAGTTGGGGAGATATAAGGGTACAGCCATTGTAATGATGTTTAGTCACTTCCAGAGGAACCCCAGTTTTTCACTTTGTAGTCTGGCCATGGCAATCTGGGTTTCCCCCCAACTGTTGTAATGCCATCACTAAATGGCGATTAATTTATTTTCTCCACCTGGCCACTGGAGTTGCAGCAGGAGATGGGAGCTAGAACCTGGGGAACCCCTGCCTTTGGAAGAACTTGGCAAGCCTGCTTGAGAGACAGTTCTCTCATGGTTTGGATAATATGTGAGAAGATGTCTTTCAGGTACCAGCTAAAGATCTGGCAGGTGTGAAATCTACCATAATAATGAAATCAGCATAGTTGTCAGATGGCCACCTCGCGTCTGCTTAAAAACCTTCAAAGAAGGAAAGCCCACCACCTCCTAATGTATAGCCAAAAACTCTTTTGATTTCATTCCAACCAGTTGGTTCTGGTTCAACCTTATGGGGAAAAAGAAAAATAATTCTGTACTATCCTCTATATGACAGCCCTTCAAGTACTTGATGATGGTCTTCATATTACCTCTCAGTCGTCTCCTCTCCAAGCGAAACAAATCGAGCTCCTACAACTTTTCTTCACAGGACTTGGTTGCCAGACCCTTCACCATCTTTGTTGCCCTCCTCTGGTCACATTCCAGCTTGTTTACATCCTCTTTCAATGGTGGTGCCCAAAGTTGAACATAAAATGCTAGGTGAGATCTAGCCAGAGGAGAACAAAGACAGAGGAGAACACTTTGCATGAGCTGGACACTATATTTCTGTTGTTACAGTCCACAATCATATTTGTCTTTTTAGTTTCCGTGTCACATTGCTGACTCATGTTCAGTGTATGGTCTACTAAAACCCCTAAATCCTTTTTGCACAGACTATTGCCAAGTGTCCCCAATCCTATAATTATGCATTTGATTTTTCCTACTTAAATGCAGAACTGTGTTGAAATTCTGTGTTGAAATTCACGTTATTAGTTTTAGCCCATGTTTCCAACTTGTTAGGATCATCCTGGCTGTCTTCTACCATGTATATTTTCATGTTAAGCTAATAATAATATATCTGCCTGTGTAGATGGGGTATGTAACTTGTGCATGCCATTGACGTGGGCATTAAGGAATACACATTTTCCAAAGGACATGGCGGTGGGAGAGTTGCAAGTATTTGACATGGAAGCAAGACAAAGGTAAGCAAGAGGTCATTAGCTAATGTGTTTAAAATGTTTAAGCATATTTGAGATTTTAAGAGATGGGTGATCAAAGTCAGTCGTACCAACAGTAAGTAACTCACTTGTATGGAGCACCTTTAAAGAGTGGGAGTAACTGCACTGCCAATATTTCATACTTATTCATAGACATGGTTTTTATAGGTAGTTAATTTGCAACATAATCCTAGTTCAGAAAGACGAGCTGGGTCAGGGCTATGTCAGTTTGTTGTACTATAATGCAATGCTAGGTTTATATAAATAGACAGGCAACACAAATAATTAAAAAGTCAAGATTATCAGGTCAATGAAACCTCTCTTTAAAGAGCAAAAGATAGTTTTATTAAGAGATAAATACAATGTTTAGATAGTGCAAAGGTCTTTTACTTTCCATGAATGTTTTATTATGAATCAGACAATTTACCCTGTTATTGATCTTATTTTATTGTTCTGGCAAAGCAGTTTATCCGGTAACTAGCAAGTCAAGCTCATCCATCAAACCAGGCCTGCACTTTTATGCAGCCTTCTACTCCAGTTCAGATATCTGAGATACAAGCATCATAATTCCATTTTGCATTTTATAATCTCCTAGTCATGGAGAAAGTGGTTCAAAACTTTGGGTATCTAATTGGGTCTTATACACTTTTATGCTAGACTCTTTCAAAGTCAGACTTTTACTTTCTCCCCATTATTTTAACAAACTTATAAGTTTTTAAAAAGGATAGTAGCATGTAATTATATCGATTTAAGGTAGTTATTCAGCTTAATGAGATTCAGTTCAACCATAGTTCCATTCGAAAGCCTGATATAATGAAGAAAAGTGTGGAACATATTCTGATTTCAAAGCAGTAATTGTTCAGATGTTCAGTATTCTGCAGACTGTTTTTCACTAAATAATGCATTTAAAGCTAAATTGCCCAAATGAAAATATGAAGTTGCTTTATGCTATGGCAAACAATTAATGACTTTTATTGGCAGTAGCTCTTCATTAGCCCATTCCTTTCCTGTTCTGCTGTATGAAAGCCTTTTTAATTAGAAGCCAGTGACCAAATCTTCCACATGCAAAACAATGAGATATGGACATGAAGGCTCACATAAATCCACTTGATATTAGCCAGCGTGGTGATTGGACAATGTTGCTTCTGAAGATCTATGCTCAATATTCTGTTAATCTCTGAAGCTCACTGGTTGGTCTTCAGAAAGTGTCTGCCTTCCAGTACTTTTATTTAGTTATACTGCTGAAAAGAGAAAAAAAACAAGATTTATAATCTTCCTAGAAACTTGAGAAAGCTTTGGGAAGAAATATAAGCAACTAGCAATTTGGTGCAATTATTCTGCAATGTATTATTCATACCTCTCATCTTTACACCTGAATGTATCTGCCGTTCAAGCACCACCTATTGTCAATTTATTATCCATATTTAAAAGCAATACGTTGTCAAGCAAAACCTACAGTGGATTACAAATGTATTGTTGTGTTCACATAGAGAAAACATGAATATTTGGCTTTAATGAAGCTGACATTCCAGAACTGCAGGGTAATGGATATCCAGAATAATAATGATTTGGTTTCCTCAATCTGTCTGCACAAGGCTCTGACAATCTCTGATCTTCTCAACAACCCCACTCCACCGGCAATCCCGTCGGACCCAAGGAATATGTTCCTTGGGTAATCTGACCCAAGCAGTAGTATATTTGTATACAGCGATCACTATTAGCATATAGCTGAGAAACAATTGACTAAGAATATCTGAACAAACTAAAATAAAGTAGGTGATACAGGCATCCTCTCACACTAGTCTTAGGTTTACCCCCCACCCACCCACCGATATTGAATTGAAGGGTAGGCTGAATAATTGTAAAGTGTCTAGATTTCTTGTTCAGACTCTGATCATATATATTTCTCAGGTATCTTGTTGGCCTCTTGTCTTGATGTCTGACACTTCAAAAGAACTGCAAAAGCATTATTCTCTTTCCACAATATATTCCAAACCAAACACTTGCAAAAGGGCAGGGATTTTCTGTATAACCCATAAGATCCTTTCCCATCTGCCTAGAACACTCTGGCACCTTTGTAAGGAATGCTGAACATGTCTTCTCAGAAAAAACGGGGCTTGCTCCCAAGAAAGTACCCTTCAGAGTTCAGCCTTCATTGCTTACATTCAGTGTCTAGCTAGTTCCTTTTGTTCTTCTGGCTAACTCCATTAACATATAAATTAGTATCTGCTCCCTCTGCAAACTGGAAGCCAGTCAAAGGAACATTTTGGTCTGTAACCTTTTGACTTCTGGTCAAGGCAGTTTTAATCTCTGGGCCTTGTCAGTCCAAATTCAATTTTTTTGTATTTAAATCATTTCATGCCACCTTTCTTCCTGATCAGAGTCCCCAAGGTGGTGAACGCGATGACACAAAAACATTTGAAAAATTAAAAACAGCATTTAAAATTGTAATGAGTCATGCTTTGTTACAGCCCACAAGCCTTTCAGAAGCAGAGTGAAAACAGATTAAAAGTTTAAAATTATAAAATAATTCTATAAAAACTAATAAACATAAAATTTCCACTCGTGCCAGGAAAGGTCACTGGGCGACTTTGGGCCAGGCACAGTCTTTCAGCCTAACCTATCTCACAAGGGTGGATCAAATGGAGGAGAGGAGAATGGTGTAAGCCACTTTGGGTCCCCACGGGGGAGAAAGGAATTAATGAATTAAATAAATACAGCAACAGAACTAGGCAGGAGGCCAATAACTGTTACTGGAGACATGCCAATTGAAACAAAGAAGTCTTCACTCATTAGTGGAAGACACTGATAGAGCGACACAGATAAATCTCTCTGAGGAAGGAGTTCCAAAGTTTTCTCAGGTCACCACCTGTCTGAGCTCAGATGACAGGGGCAACCAAGGCAGGACCTCCAAAGATGATCAGGTAAGTTCATATGGGAAAGGTGGTCCCAGGATGTACATAGCTTTAAATGTCAATACCAACACCTTGAATTAAGCCTGGAGGCAAATTGGAACCAGCAGGGGCAGAGTGAGGGGGGCTGCACCCAGGGCACATGCGTGCCCTGCACCCCTGCTGTGGCGCTGCCCACTCCCGCCCCACCCTGGAATGCCCCCAGAATGCCCAGCCATGCTGCCGCATTGGTGCACGCCCGGGGCATTGCCCCCCTTCCCCGTGGGCACTACACCACTGGGAACCAGTGTAGATGAAATAAGATTAAAGTGATACAGACTCTACAACCATTTTAGTCAACATTTTGGCCACAGCATCCAACTGTAGTTTCTGCACAGTCTTCAAGGGCAGCCTTGTAGAGTGCATTGCAGTAATCTGCTCTAGATGTTACTAGTGTATGCACCACAGTTACAAAATTTTTCCTACCCAGGAAGGCCCATAACTGGCTCACCAGATGAAGCTGTTCAAAGGCACTCTTGGCTACCACTGCCACCTGCTTACCCAACACAAGGCTCAGGTCCAGGAGCCCTTCAAGCTATAATCCTGCTCCTTTAGGATGAATGCAACCCCATTTGGTACAGGAGATAACTCATTTCCCCGGGTCAGACCTCCTCCCTGTTGGATAATCTCCTCAGAGATATTATACCTTTGCATTACAAGCAGAGTGTGCGGCGGCTGGAGCACAGCAGAATCATCTCCCAACATGCGTGTGAGCTTTGGCACAAAGAAAAGTCAGAGTCATTTGTAGTTCTAATCTAATAATCTTTATTAGTGAACTTCATTCTGGATAGAAAGGTAGATAGATAGGTCCACTAATCTAATCTAGCTGGATGGATGGATGCACTCAGCATCCATCCTCCCTACGCACATGGTGCTGTAGAAGGTTAGAGAGCAAGAAGAAGAGTGAACCGGAAGGAAGGAAGTCCCTGAGAGTATCAGTCTAACATCAAAGGGACCGTACCAGCAGTAAAGGTGTTGATCCCTAGGTCCCTATCTAGCATCTGGCTTACTAGTAAAACCCCCTCTGTGGTTGAGGCAGGAAACAGCGTAAAGTCCTTCTCTTCCAACACTCCCTACTAGTTGCACCTTCATTTTATCAGGATTGAATTTCATCTTGTTAGCCCTTGTCCATTCCCAAGCATTACAACGTTATATTTTTTACAAGGACACCCAGGAGGAAGTGTTGTTTCACCAGAATATTTTTGTAGTTACTCTTACCTTTGAAAACCTTTGGAACCCCTCAAAAGCCTCCTAAGCTTCCTATGCTTTATATGGGTGTTTACTGATGTTCATAGAAGTTTTTTCTACTTGTGCTGCTGCTTTGGCAGCATTTTCATTATTGCTTCCTTTCCCTAAAGCAGGGGTAGGGAACCTGCGGCTCTCCAGATGTTCAGGAACTACAATTCCCATCAGCCCCTACCAGCATGGCCAATCTGGAGAGCCGCAGGTTCCCTACCCCTGCCCTAAAGTGAGTCCAACCAATCAAGAATCATAAACTGAGGTGATGACATTGTGCATGATATAAAAAGATTTGGCTATGACCTGATGCTGCTAATACCAAACAAAGTCCATTTAGACTAAGGGCACTATCTTATGACCTTGTCCTTGGATGGACCCTAGCCAATCAGGAAATACTTCAAAAATTTGCCTCCTCAGAAATCACCAAAGGAGTGTCACTAATTAATGCTTTCTTCAAAAGCCCCTGGCCCCATTTTGCCTTAGTCCTGCTTGAAATAGCTAGTAGTAAAGGAAAATAGCAAAGGCACCAGGAATATTTACAAAATACTTAACCATATTAATCTGCCTTTGATGTCTTGCTAAAAGTGGAAAAAGTCTGTGCAATTAATTGCTTCCTTATTGAATCCTATGCGGATGTTTTTAGGATTTTTTTCCTAAATAGTTCCTAGAAATCATGGGAGGATTTGTTTAGTATATTTGCCAAGCAAATTTTTAATGCAAGGGGAATGTTAGTAATTACTCTGGGCATCACTTGTACAGGGGAAACTGAGACCCATTTTGCACAGGCCCAGAAACACGGATGTAGGATGCTATGTAACCAGTCAGGGATAAGCTGCCCACCATTGCCCAGCCTTTGCAGGGAGGCTCCTTTTCCTTTTTAAAATTTTTGTGGCTTGCAGCTGCATAGCTATGCAGATTCAGCTGGTCATATTGTGAGACATCAGTATGTCTGTGGGGGTTCATTTCAGCCTGCCTGTGCAGCTATGCATGTGTTGTAGGGAAAAATTAAAATAAAAAGAGAAGTGTCTCCATCCAATGACGCGACAGGAACTGGATTGTTTCCATGGCTTCTAATCGCTGCCTGCATGGAACACATGTGAACGGGAAAACAGGAAAATGGGTTCCTTTATCACAACAGCAACTCATTATACATTTGTTGTGTGGAAGGGGTCCTAGGGTTATATGTCAGTGTTTCAAATGATAGGCAGCTGGCAGGCTAGACTAAGACCTGGAAGATTCCAGTTCAAATCTCCACCTCGGTCACAGAAACTTGCTGGGTGTCCTTGGGCCAGTCAGACTCTCAGCCTAACCAGAGGTGGGATCCAGCAGGTTCTCACAGGTTCCCGGGAGTAGGTTACTAATTATTTGTGTGTGCCGAGAGGAGGTTACTAATTGGTGATTTTGCCACGTGATTTTTGCCTTAGTTATGCCCCTCCTCTCAGCAGTAGCGTGCAGAACTTAAAGCAGTCTAGCAGGAAGTGCACCGGCGTGTGTGGCAGCCTGCGCCTGCGTGCATTAGTTTCCTGCCCAAGGACTGGCGCAGAGGCTGGGTCCTTGCCACAGCCCCGCCCAGGAATGCCCCACCCCTGGAATGCCCGGCCATGCCCCCGTCATGCCCCGCCCAGCCCCATTGGCGCTACGCCACAGTTTGAATCCCACCACCATGGGAACCTGTTACTTACATTTTTGGATCCCACCACTGAGCCTAACCTATCTCACATATTGTGCAGATAAAATGTTGTGGAGATAAAATAGGTGAGAGAAGAATACTGGAAATTGCTTTGAAACCCCATTGGGGAGAAAGGTGGATATAGTTGAAGTAGATAAATAAATAAAATGAGCCCATCCTTTTTCTCAACCAAAGTAATAACACTGACTAGTAAAAATATAGCTGAAGTACTAGGAGTTTGCCCCATTGTCCCAAAGCCTTTGGGTTTGCCCCATTGTCCCACTTACTAAGACATTAACTTCACTGAAAAGTGTTTGCTGCATTGACCTGTTTGACCTGCATATTTAATCAGTGTATAGCCCATTAATAACTCTCATTCTTCTCTCCCACACATCCCCAAGCAGATCAATAGCTTGGCTGATAGCCTGACTGGAACAAAAAGAATGCTTACCAGCTCTGCTCAAATTGTTAATAAGAACAGTTGCCTACTTTTGTTTTAGAACACTACTAATTTTAGTTTCAACATCAGTGAGCAATGGGAAAACCATATTTACAGCTTTTACATTGTGGAACACGTAGAATTTTTTCTTTGTGTTTTCCTTGACCTATTATACTTGGAACGCCCACCATCAGGCTTTTCACCATGCCGTGGGCTTGTAGTGTGTCTCCTTGCATCTCTGTTTACACTGGGGAAGGCACTCACTCCTGCCATGCAATTTTTCTTGCAGAGAACTCTCCCAAGCCTCTGCTTCCAATGGCCTTGTTCCTGCTGTGCCCAGTGTCTTGCCAGCTGACAATCATGATGCCACTTGGAGGGATGGAGGAAAGACTTGTTGTTTTTTGTGGGAGCAGGGGAGTTTGGTGGGGGCACAGTGGGGAAAGTTTGGCCAGGATGTGGTGTAGTGGAGGTGCTTGCCCTGGGCACCATTTTATATCAGTACCCCAATGTCTGCTTGTTCTGATTCTCTTAACTCTACCCATCAGCTCCTTCTTAAAGGTACAGCTCTCATCACACACAGTAATTATAAGATAATTTGTTAAAACCCTTTAAATGGCAGCTATAGTGATATATCTGTGATTCCAGTTATATAGATAATGTAGCCCCTTTCCAAAAATAATGCCTCCCCCAATGAAATAGGAAAAGCAATTTCCTGGACCACTCACTGCTGAAGAAAAGGACTTCCTCTTCCTCCCCTTCCCCTTTCCTCCACACACATATGTGTACACACACTTCTTGCTCCCACTGGTGCTGCAGAAGAAGAGAGAGGTGTTTTTAAAATAAAGAGGTGTTTGAAATAAAGTTTTAAGAAGCCCTCCTGGTCATTGGAGAGGGCAGAAGTAAAAGTGGGGTGGGGTGAGGTGGAGTCAAAAAGACCCCCTGCTTGTACTGTTCCTTGGACAAAGCTCTCTCTATTATTATTATATGAATGTATTGAAATCTCAACATGAGCATTTAGAGAAACAGGAAGGAGCAAGCAACATGGAAGGGGGAGCAAGGAGGAAGGCAGGAAAGCCAGTGAGAGGGAGTGGGAGGGGTGGAACTAGGTAGGCTGGCTATAGATGGAGGGAACATGTCCAGGGTAAAACTGTGCTCACTGGCAAATCTGCCCGTTTTGGTGGCAAAACAAATTAAAAGTCACGCTAGAAGTGGACAGAATAGAAAGTGAATAGAATAGAAAGTGAAAGTGGGACTTGAGGAAATATGTCCCTACAAGAAATCTTGCCGCAAGGGACATTTACCCCATCACACACCACACACCTTGTGCATAATTGGCCCTTCACTGAAATTGGATCGTTTAATCATCTTGTCAGCAAAGTTCAGCTTTTCTACTTTTATTATACCTGTGATTTTAAGGGATCTATTTAAATTAAATTATGTTGCTTTATTTATTTACATAGTTGTCAACTTGCCAGGAAAAAATGTCCTACCCCTTTAACAGAGGCTTAGAAACTAGGATCTGAGAATAGGTTAACATCTCCACTTCATCATGGAAGCTTGCTAGATGACCTTGGACCAATCTCTCTCTCTCTAAGCTTAAACTACCTCACAGGATAGTTGCTATGAGAACAAAATTAAGGAAATAAGAATTATGTTTTAAGCATCTTTGGATTTCCATGGAGGGAAATCAGGGAACTGTATAAATAAAAATAACCTGGTTGTAAATCTGTGAACTCTATTTTTTGTTGATTTTATCCACTGGCGTAATGCCCATTGGGCAAGGTGGGTAGCTGCCCAGGAAGGCATCAAAATGCTGGGTTGGTTTTTGGATATTTTAGTGGTTTTCCATTTTTGGCCTGCAGGGGGCGCAGTTTTTAGGCTAGCGGCACCAGATTATCATCAGGAGACTGTCCTTATGCTACCTCTCAGGTTTGGTGAGGTTTGGTTCAGGGAGTCCAAAAGTTATGGACTCCCAAAGGGGGTGCCCCTATCCCCCATTGTTTCCAATGGGAGCTAATAGGAAATGGGGGCTACAGTTTTGAGGGTCCATAACTTTGCCCCCCCCCCCGAATCAAACTGCACCAAACCTGGCGGGTATCACTAGGGCAGTCTCCTGATGAGACCCTCAAAGTTTTGAGACTGTACCTTCAGAAATGTGCCCCCCCAGCCTGCAACCCACTTTGACAGCAATGCAGAAAACTCAATGCAGAACAAAGATTCTTGGGAAAATTTAGGGATGTTCTTGCAGGGAGGGCATTTTTGGACAAATCAGCACCAAATTTTCAGGGTATCATCTGGAGACTGTCATGATGGCAACCCCCAGGTTTGGTGCAGTTTGGTTCAGGGGGTCCAAAGGTATGGACCCTCAAAAGGATAGCCCCCATCTCCTTAGCACACCTTAATACACCTGCCTTAGTGCACCTTAATACACCTTAGTACACCTGCCTTAGTACACCTTAATACACCTTAATACACCTGCCTTAGTGCACCTTAATACACCTTAAAACACCTGCCTTAGTTCACCTTAATACACCCTAATACACCTGCCTTAGTACACCTTAATACACCTTAATACAGCTGCCTTAGTACACCTTAGTACACCTTAATACAGCTGCCTTAGTACACCTTCATACACCTTAATACACCTGCCTTACTACACCTTACTACACCTTACTACACCTGCCTTAGTACACCTTAATACACCTTAATACACCTGCCTTAGTACACCTTAGCACACCTTGCTTAGTACACCTTAGCACACTTCTTAGCACATCTTAGTACACATGCTATAGCACGTCTTAGTACACTTTAGTACACCTGCCTTAGCACACCTTAGCACACCTTAGTACACATGCTTTAGCACATCTTTAGTACACTTTAGTACACCTGCCTTAGCACACCTGCCTTAGCCCCCATCTCCCATTCTTTCCTATGGGAGCTAAGGAGATGGGGGCTACCCTTTTGAGGGTCCATAACTTTGTCCGCCCTGAACCAAACTGTACCAAACTTGTGGGTAGCATAAGGACAGTCTCCTGATGATACGCTGAAGTTTTGGTGCCGATATGTCTAAAAATGTATCCCCTGCAGGCACCAATGTCCTGGTGCAAAAAAATGTTTTGATTGTGGTGGGGTGGCCGCCTATTGTGGGGGGGGGGGGGGCATCCAACTCAGGTTTTGCCCAGGGCTCCAGTTTGCCTTGTTACACCCCTGATTTTATCTGAACCTGGGTCTGTGTCAGCACACTATTAATGCAGGGCTTCTGGCAGAGCCCACTGTGCTCCACTACCTGTACTCCTAACTGCTAACACTGCCACTGCCATCAGG
Source organism: Sphaerodactylus townsendi (assembly GCF_021028975.2). NCBI lineage: Eukaryota > Metazoa > Chordata > Lepidosauria > Squamata > Sphaerodactylidae > Sphaerodactylus > Sphaerodactylus townsendi. The sequence goes on from NC_059427.1 coordinate 63,834,555, forward strand.
GAAAGGGGTCCAGTCAATGCAGGTGGACGTGAGCATGGCCATGGGAGACCTCATGACAGAACAGAGAAAAATCATGCAGGAAAGTTCATTTTTATTCAATTTATTTTGCAACTACTAGTTCATTTTACTTTTGTCCACCTCCTCTTCTGCCTATCTCCACTCTCTGTGCAGATCGAGCTGGTACTACGGCCTTTCCGGTCAGGTCCTGCACAGGTTGAAATCTCTGTTAGGTCCTCAGACTCTGACTGTTGCCTCAGTCTTTCAGACGTGCTGGAGCTGCTGCACCTTGTTGTACAATATCATATTAGAAGTTAAATTCAACCTGGACATTTCTTGATGTTTAGCTGAGTCTCTTAGGACTTAACTACATGTTACAAAGTACACAACTCCTCAAGGGGGATTGGATTATCAGCCATATTGTGGCTGCAGCTTCCAGTTGGATCTCCAAACTGTGGAACCCCAAATCAGTTGAAGACCATTGTGAGGGGAGATGAGGGGCTCCTGCTCACCCTCCCTCCATTCCCTTATTCCTGAGCCAAAATTGTACAAGGTTGTCGCTTACTCCGTTGGGGTGGGGTGTGTATGTGTGTGCACATATAAGAATTCAGCTCATAATAATTCCAGGCCATTTTTTTACTTGGGAAAAGGTTATAGGTGGAGGCAAGAGCTTTCCTTCATCTGAGCTGAAGGCCCTGATACAAGCCATGCTTTTAAATGGAGTTTCCAATAAGAACTCAGAGCCACAATAAGTCTGTGATTCCTTGTGCTGGACTCACGTATGTCATAATGTGTAAAGGGTAGGAAATAAATTGAAATAATAACGATGATGATGATGTGTAGTTTGCACCATAGCAATTACATCACATCAAAACAAGAGCAGCAGGAGGTGCAGGTACAGAAAGATCTTCCTGGAAGCTAATTTTGGATTTATACATTTGGTAGTGCCTTTTATTTTTAGGTGCAGTGCCCACTTTGGCATGAACAGAAATGGCAAATGAGTTTACCTTGCTCGAGTCTCTCGCTCAGACATTAGGGAAGGTCTTGACTGCATCACCTCTTTCACAATTGTTGAAATTCACGACCAGTAGTTTTGTGCCTGTGCAGCATTCTTCAGGGCCAGGTTGTTACAGCTTTGGTTGTTGCGGTTCCGGTTGTCAACATATGAAGGGCTTGTAAGGTTACCATTTTAATGTTTTAAATTGACACTATTAATATCAGGCACTATTCGTCGTGTCATGGTTTAATAGAACTGATTTGTTCAAGCTGAAAAATAATTTACAGAGCTATACTTCAGGGATGGAAGTCAAGAGTCATAGTAAGTAGACACTAAAGGTGTAAAGACATCTAAATAGTAAATTTCAATTCAATTTTTTTTCATTCATTGATGTGCCTTTTAAAATTGGAGAGTTTAGGTGAGTGTGGGAGCTATTGGGAAAAAGCAGAATAATCACAGACACATCCAAACAGTTTGCTGAACTATGAGCCATCTGTTCGCAGCTGGCGAGTAAAACATGATACAACTAGAAGTGTCAAGCAAATCTACTTATATATATTTTTGCACTGAAGTTCATTTACATGTTTTAGCTCATTTCTATTGTAATTTGCCCATAAGTGTGATGGTGCATGATTATAAGCTATCATGATTGGGCCCACTCATTGCTGCTCCTTTGTAAACTCCAGCACTGTGGTTTAGTGACACTGAATTCAACTAGCTCCCCCAGGTATACATGTACTTACAAAGTATGTTACCCATTTATTAATGCAACTGTGCTCATAAACATTTTCTCTAAATTAATCCTGCTGTCATTGCCCAGTAGAACTAAAAAGCAATTTTAACACCTAAGTGATCATTAGCATCCTTTGTGTTAATTTTATAATACAAACATAGTGCACAAGTTAATTATGCTGATGCTTTGCCATAAGTGGGGAATCATTATAAATTCCTTACATATTCATAACATGAATCATGGATGAATTTGGTGCTAATAAGAAGGTGTCCCACCATATTTCATAGTGAGATGTTGTACAACAGTGAAACTTTCAAACATATAAGCTTGTGCAGCGGAGAAAAGCAATTGGCTTATGACGCGCATATACAATGGCAGCAATAAAGAATAAAGCTAATGGCTTGTCACCTGCAGCCTTTTTTAAGTAGAGAGATTTGGCTCTGGAAATAGAATTGTATTGATTTCTATATCAGAGTGTCAAAATATTCAGATCATGCTATTAATCATATTGAATTCATTTATCCTTATTACTTAATTTTTCTGGATACTAATGTACCATTGACTTCCCTTGTACATTGCTTGACCTCAAGTGTGTTTGTACAATAAAAATAAAATACTAATTTTAAAAAATATACTCTGCAATTTTGATTGATTTGATTTTCTTACTCCCCTCCCGCAAACCCATATAAAGCAGTTCTAAGCAGAAATCGGTCCTGCGTTATCCAATCGGTCTTGTTCCCAGGAAAGCTGCAGCCATACTCTTTCCATCCATCTTTACCAGACATATTTGAAAACCTATTATGTAAAGACATTCTCAATAGATACATGTGCAATATAATGGATAGGTTGTTTAAGAATGATGAAACCTTTGCTTCTGTCATACAGATATATATGATGTTTACCTCCCTGGTTTCCAGATAGTATCTACTGGTTAAAGTAGGCTAAGAGCTAATTAGTACTTATGCTTGAGTCTGAAAAATACCTCTGAACATCCTAAAACTCTTATAATGGCTTCATCTGGCAATTTTGCATCCCACATATACACACAAGCAAGTGTGTCTGGCAAATGTTTGGATTAGAATGTAATCTTAATTGCCTATTTGCATAAATAAGAATGGTCTCTGAGGCATAGAGATGACACAGCTGGAGATGGATTTTACCAGGCAGTTGCTATGATGGGACATACTTGTCTAACTTCTAAAGAGCTAATAAAATATTGTTTTCTTCCTTTGAGTTCTGGATTCTACTCTGTCAGATTCTAAAAAATTATGATGCAGATTTCTGTGCTACTAGGGCATTTGAGGTGCCAGAAGTTTCTGTTTTTTCTGCTTGCTATTTAACATCTTCATGAAACTGTTGAGAAAATTCAGCTGTAAACAGAAGGCGAGGTACCATTTGAACACCGATGATACCCAACTTTTTCACACAGCCCAGGTTAAGGCAGTATTGTATGTCTGAAGTTAGTAATGGGTTGGATGAGAACTAATACATAAAATCAGATGGAGATACTGTTGCTTATGGGGAGAATATCAAATACCACAGGGAAGTATAAACCCTGGATGAGATTGTACTCTCCCTGAAACTTCACAGTTTTCAGGATGCTTATAGATCCAACTTGTCTTTGGCTGCTTAAATAATATCTATGACATGAAATGCCATTCACTAAACTCCGCTGATGCACTGGTCACATTTCTTCTTGGTTAAAAATGACCTTGGTATTATATATACTTGGTGTTATATATGATTGCTGTATTATATACGATTGCTGTATCACCCATGTGGCTGGATTTTACTTACACTCTGGGTATGCTATCTATTTAGCCTATGAGTATTTGGCCATACTCCTTCCTTCCTTCCTTCCTTCCTTCCTTCCTTCCTTCCTTCCTTCCTTCCTTCCTTCCTTCCTTCCTTCCTTCCTTCCTTCCTTCCTTAGGTCTTCTACATCTGGAGATAGAAGGCAAAGTGTATAATTCACACAGTGGAAAGAGGCCTGTTATATCTTCTTTTATTGGTTTGGTTGTCACCAGCCAGTATGATCAACAATTACAGAAAATTTGACCTACAGACCACTCTTAATTGCTTTACCAGCACATCCTTTATTTCTCCCCCCAGTTCCCCCCATCCACATACATATTATCACTGTCTCATTCAGAACAGTTTGGTGGGAAGGACAGAGGCGTAGCTATAACAGGAAAGGGTGGGGACAAACATTCTGGGCTGGTGGCCGTTGGGTCACATGGGGGCGGAAAATCGCACCCCACACCCCTCCTCCTTCCCCCCTCAACCTGGCTCAGCCTGGCCCTGCCAGGTTGCCCGAGACCGCTGCCACACCACCTAAGGTAAATGGGGGGTGGGGGTGGGGGTGGGGGCGCAGCCCAGGCCTGCAGGGGCCTTCCCTTCCCCCATTCCACCCCACAAAACCAGTCAGGTCCACAGGCCCTGGCAGAGGCCTTCCCTTCCCCCAAATGTAAAAATCATGAGGATCCATGTTTTTCAAGGAGGTTTTTGTGCCACTGTGGCACCCCAAAGCATGGGATGTGTGATTGTTGTGTTCAGACATGTGGCTAATGTCTGGAGTTGTTATGTGCTGGTGATTTTGGGATGACTTAATGCAAAAATCATGAGGATCCATGTTTTTCAAGCAGGTTTTTGTGCCACTGCAGCACCACAAAGCGAGGGATGCTTGATTGTTTTGGTGCTGCCTGTAGACTAAGATGTGTTCTATAGTTTTATGGTGATTTAATTTCAGTCCAATGCAAAAATCATATGAATTCATGAGGATCTGGCTTTTACCCAGATTGGTGAGTTGGGGCATGTTCTATAATGTGATGGTGACTTTGAGATGACCTGGTGCAAAAAACCTTTGTTTGGTCATGGTGGGGGAGGGCGGCCGCCCATACTGGTGGGGGGTGAAAACTGAGATTTTGCCCTGGGCTCTATTTTCCCTAGCTATGCCTCTGAGGAAGGACAAGGTATTTAACATTTGCTCACATTCTATGGAGGTTTCATGCCAGATACTTAAAACTTGCTCACATTCTGCTTCTTCCAGATCTGGGTCTTATTTCATCTTGATGGGGTATGAACCCACATGGGCTCACTTGGCCAAGCTGATCAACTGAGAACATCTGTTCTAATATGCACTTATGGTAGCAAGATGAGGAAATGCACTGCTGGAGGAAGGCCAATTTTGGCTTCCAAGTGTTTGCATGTCTGTTCAGTGCTCATTTCTTTCGTGACTGCTCAAGTAGATAGAAAAAAACTGACAAATAATTGCAGTTTGAAGGGCATGCTTAATGGAGTCCTATAAAAGTGATTCACAGGCAGCTGTAAACTGTATGATCACACTAAAGGATAAAAAGCTGCCTTAATGAGCCATACAAGACAGTTACTGATATATTTATGAAAACATTCCTAAATACATACAAGCAGGGGAATTCAAAGACAAATATTTAAGATTGCACCAATACTTCTACTAGGTTGTAGAAATGTATTTCAAAGGTTGAACAACCACAAAGCATTTTCTTCAGGGTTGCTTGTAGAATGCAAGGAAAACACCTATTACAAGGTCAGGATTGGGCTCCAAGCCAGTTACAGTGTGTTTTATTATGTATTTTTATTTTCTTTTTTATGTGTCTGAGGTTCTTCAATTTGGGGAGCCCGATCCGGGAGGAGGAAGCTGCACCATGGCTGGGGATGGCACAGCCACAGCACAGCTGAGCTGACTCCTAAGAGGTTGGTGAGCCACAGCCAGTTCTGTGACAGTGTGTATTTTAACATCTTCTGCTAACCAGGAATGGCAGTGCGGTAGTGCCTGCATGGAAGAGGTAGAACCCGGCTGGTTACAATCCATCAAGGAGCCGGAGGAAAGGGGGAGGACAGAGGCAGCTGGTGAGGCCACCCTTGGGGCAAGGAAGGGCGGGGTAGGCAGATATGCTGCCAGCCACTCTCCCACCCTCTTAACCTTTTAAAGGAATGATGTGTGAGTTGGCTGTCTCTCAATGCAGGCTGGAGAGCCACCAGGCCATCAGCCCTTATGAAGAGTTCAGGGTTTTAATACCCTAGAATCAGTGGTGGCTGTGCTGGGCAGACTCCTTGGCAATGCTGCCCCAATGTAGCTACTTCTCTTACCCAGGCTTCCATCCTCATGCTCATTGGACCTGTCTGCCCTGCTTTTGGGCACACCTTTCCATGGAACAACCACCCATTTACCATGGTGTTGAATGGCCACTCCAAAAAGTCATTCCCTATCACCCAGTGTTTTTGTCATCATGCTTCCATGCATGTCCCTCAACAGTGCCACTCATGTGGACCCATGGGAAAGGCATGGGCAATGCCTCAAGGTGGCATACAGGGCACCATGAGCACCCCTGCCAGTTGAGTTGTTAATGCTGGAACCAACTTCAACTGACCTTTATTAGACATATCAATAAAACAAAATACAGGACAGAGTGGGTGTTAAAACAGGACATAAAACTAGACAAAGCACATAAGGTTGGTACAGAAGAGGTGGTTAAGCTTCCATTGTGTCTTTGACTTGAGCACTTCTAATAAAAATTCAGTGGTTTTTCCAGTTATCCCGCCATCGCTATTATTCAGCAGGTGAATAATCTTTGTATGCTCCGAACAACTTTTTTTATTCTCTAGAGCTGGAACAAGTAGGGAGAGTCTAGGTAACGCATACCTCAGGCAAGGAAACATTATATGCTCGAGGGTCTCAACAGTATCCTGACAATCTGCACATGTTCTATCTTGAAGTGCAATATTCAACTGTCGGCCCTTAATAACAGCAGAGGGGAATGTGTTACATCTAGCACAAGTGATGATCCATCTCTGCCTGGACTCTGACAGTTGGGATAGATATTTAGCTGTGAAGCTAATTTCAGGATAGATTCCAAAGTGCAAGGGAGAGCAAGATGTCCTGGCTGCACTCAAAAGCAACTGGTATTCCTGATCAGTAGCCTTCTTTTTAGGGGTAGCCAAATTTCGTTTGCAGATTGCATAAAAGAGGTTTCTAAGGAGAGACCTAAAGAGGCTATTTTGGCCTCTATACATTTCCACCATTCGGAGGATTGCAGTTCAGAGAGAGCTAAATATGTGAGGCTTTCGGCCTCAGTATTAAAGCAAAGATGGGACCAGAATTTTAAAGTAGTCATCCACGCTCTGGTTTCCAACAGGTGCTGTCCTGATTTGAGACACAGAACAGCATATGGAACACAGTGGGGTATCCCAAAAATCTTGTAGAGAAATTTGGATTGGACTCTCTCTACAGATTTATTCCAAGCTCCATTCCAAAGGAGAACTCCGTAAAGGAGTTGATGTGTCACCTTTGCATTGAAGACTTTTAAGACCGCACGTATGAATTCATGTCCTTTAGAGAAAAAGAACCACACAATTGCATCAACAGTTCTCCTTTACCATATGATTAGTTTGATTCATTTCAGGGTTACAATTCATTACATGGAAAAAGACCCACAATGCTTTAACCTATCTCCTTGCCTGGGAATCTCTGTGAGGCCACTCTTCGTCCTGTTTCTGGCTCCTGCCAAACCCCAACCAGGTAGCCTTCTATAGGGACCTATTGTCATATAGATGTTCAGGGTGACTACATTACATTCACTTGGAGGCAACAAATTGGGGTAATAGGCATTTTTTAAAAAATGAGCTTCATTTTTCTCGTTACCTCAGTTCAGTTCTACAGAATTTATGTAAGAGAGAAGATTGGTAATTACTGTGCAGAATTTGATTAATTCCCTTTCATCCTCACTTTCTTACACTTGATTACCCAGTTACTCAACTGTGATCAACAAGAAATTTGAAGTCATGTTGCAATTCATAACCTGGTAGCCTTGAGGGAGAACAAATAATAGCCCATTGTTAGGAATCTGATTAATAATATACAGATCAATGCATAGCTTTGTAATTGTCGTGTACATGTACTCTGTCCCCCCATAGCCTCATTGTTCCATTGATACTCAAGCATAACTGTAGTCGCAGTGTATTTTGACTCTTGTAAGCATTTTGGAATGTCTGAATGCAGTGTCAGTTTACTTTTTCTAACTTAAATCCCCATTAAATGCCAACTAATTTGGGTAACAGTTTAGCTGCAATATTTGGCTTTTTTCCAGTTTACCTGCACTTCAGTAATAAAAACAGGTACTTTTCCATGCCTTAACATTTCCATCAAATCAGTGCATTCATAATTGGTTAAACTTGTGTTGTGTAGAAATATACATGAAACAAAGACCCAATCTATACTCCCAAGACTGGTGTTTTCAAGGGCCAACACTTGTCACTCTTCATGCCTGCACTTGATTACCACTACACGTTTTATAAGACACCTTTCCTTGTTTTTGCAGCATACAGCAGTGGACATGTTTTGCCATTTTAAGATGTTCTCTGACAGTGACGTAGGTATATGGGGAAGGGTTCAGGGTGGGGTCACGCCCCTACCCGCCCCTGGGGTTGCAGCCCCACCTCCCCAAGCTCCGCCCCAGCTACAGTGCGTATAAAAGCAGCTCTCCAAGGCTAGAGACGGCAGATTCCACTGCCCCACCCTCCCCCCCACCAGCTGGGCTCCCAGCCGGCAGTCCCTTCTGCCCTCCCCTCCGGGCAGAGGCATAGCTAGGGAAAATGGAGCCCAGTGCAAAAATCTGAGTTTTGCAAAAAAAAAAAAAACCATGGGCAACCGCTGTGATGCTAGAATCCACCCCCAAACAGCATCACTTTCAATGGTGTTTAAACTAGGGAGCCCAGATTCTTCTTTTAAATCCACCTTGAAGGGAGAATCTGGAGTCCCCAGTTAAAACAACATTGAAAGTGATGCTGTTTGGGGGTGGATTATCCCACACCCTGAAACAGCATCACTTTCAATGTTTAAACTGCGGATCTCAGATTCTCCCTTTAAATCCATGCCGAAGGAGGTGGATTTAAAAGGAGAATCTGGGGAAATTTGGGGGGGGGGTGCCTGCTGTCAGGGGTGCAATTGTTAAGCTAGAAGCACCAAACTTTCAGGGTATACTTAGGAGACTCTCCTGATGATACCAACCAGGTTTGGTGAAGTTGGTTCAGGGGGTCCAAAGTTATGGACCCTCAAAGGTGTAGCCCCCATCTTCTATTAGTTCCCATTGGAAACAATGGGTGATGGGGCACCCCCTTTGGGAGTCCATAACTTTGGACCCCCTGAACCAAACCTCACCAAGCCTGGTTGGTATCGTCAGGAGAGTCTCCCAACAAATCCCTGAAATTCTGGTGCTGCTAGCCTAAAATTGTGCCCTCTGCAGGCGAAAAACAAAAAACACTACAAAATATAAAAAACACAAACGGGGCAGAGCTTCGGACATGTAATGGGGGGGTTTGAACCCGAGAACCCCCCTTACCTACGTCCTTGTTCTCTGAAAGGGTGACACTTAATACTAGTTTCTCCTGTCTCATCTCATTAAGATATGTGGCCATCTAATTCTTTGTTGGCAGCTTTTGCTTTTCTGATTTTGCGTGCTCGTATTTCATTGCTTGTGCTTGGTGAGTATTGAAAGTAAGATCTCCTTTAAATTTAGGGCAGCATTCTAAGCAAACCCATAGATTTAATAAACTTAGTAGAGTGTAATTCTGCCTAGGGTGATATTGTTAGTCAGTTCATTATTTGGATTTAATTACTAAAAAAAGTTTGACTGATGTGCCACTGATGTTTTAAAAATTCAACCCAGATAATTTTAAATTTTACTATTTTTAATTCTTATATAGTTAATAGGTGCTGTCTTAGAAGATGCAACCACGTTTCCATCTCAAACAGGAGGAATTCGAGCATTCAGTAATATGGTGCTTGCTTTAAGGTGTGCATGCATTATATAAAACAAAGAAATTATGCTCTTATTTTAGGTGTACCTTTATGCATATTTAATCAAACAATAGATTGGTTAAAATTTGAATAACCAATTAAGATTTCTTTAATAGTGGATAACCCTAGTCACATTTTTTCTTAAATATTTTCATGGCAAACTGGAAATTGCACAAATAGCATTAGGACCCATCATGGTAACAAATATGTGCATGCACATTTTATGTATAACCTGTGACATATAATAGAGTATGTGCATGGCAGCATAATTTAAGCTCACCTTTGCAGCATTCTTTTTAACCTTCCAGATGCAACATAAGATGCTAGCTAGGACCTAGCTAGTTTTCTTTTGGAATGGTGGAACTGAATGGTATTGTTAATCAAGGATAGCAGTTTATATTGAGCAGCATTTTCTAAAAATGCTTGTAAAATATGCACATGCCTATACAGTGTGCTTTGTTAATAGTTTTAATATTTCTGTGATAACGTTCGGCACGGTAACTGATTTTAAGCTTTTGCTTGGATATGTCTTTCCCCTTCATTTGATTACCTAATTACTGTATCTCGGGTTATTACTGTGTTGTGCTGTTTTCATTTCCTCCCATTTCCTTTTAACTTTATTTCTGCAGTTTGATAGTTATGGTACAGTAGTTCTGTTCAGAAGAACAGTTTAGCAATGGCTTTAGAATCGAGTGTCACTTCATTAAAGACTCCATTTGTGGGAATTTTCAAAATAACAATTGGCTACTGGGCTTGTTCTTTTATGAAAAACTTGAGTAGATGGGAAAGAAAATAGTGTTACCTACTGGTGCTATTCTAAGCAGAGGTATATTCTTCTAAGTCAGTTAACTTCCTAAAAAGCTTAGTGGCCACCCCTTTTGCCTTAATCTGAAAATTGACCTCCTTGTCTTCAGCATATATCTTTTAAGAATGTACTATTGCCCACTTAAAACTTCCCCAACCCAATTACATAGTAATGCTAACTATTTTCCTTTGGGATTAGAAGAAACCTTCTAAAATGGTGGTCTAAAATGAACTTTTAGGCTAAAGTCATCCAAGGTTTTATGGTCAGTACTTTGCTGTTGTTATTGTTAAACAGTACCAGTACTCATATATAAGGTTGCCAATTCCCATCCCTGAAATCCACCCCCCATGCTGTTCTTGAAGGTCCACTGAAGAGTGGGGCAGGCACATGAGCATTAAGACCTGGGAGAGCTCTGAAAAAGGTGTCATTACTCAGTATGGGTGACAGTCATCTCTTTCTTTCTTTCTCTCTTACACACACACAGACCCATGAAGACCTGAGAGAATCTGCTGTTTCAGATGATGGCATTTTGATTTGGCAAAGAGACCTTTCTCACTACATCATCATCATCATCATCATCATCATCATCATCATCATCATCATCATCATCATCATCATCATCATCATCATCATCATCATCATCATCATCAATGTGTGTATATGTATATATATATAGCATAATAATGACTTCTGTCTCTGCATTGTAGTGAAGTGATCTCATGCTAAGATCTGTCATGATTAAGAACCTTGTCTATGAGCTCTGAAGCCACTGAATTGGGCTTTGGCTACAAACGATCTTAGAGGCCTCTGAAGGCTAGGACACATATAATACAAATATGACCCCATAAATAAAATAAAAAATGCCAATATGCAATTATACATTTGTGTTGATCTCCATGAATTCCCCCCTTCCTCTGCAAATGGAAGGAGAGACATAAATGATGTGATATTATTGGCTGTATTTATATAGCTAATTCTGAGCATGGCCCCAGAGTATGAATGATTAAGTCTGTACAACGGAGCTCTCAAGAACCTCTCCCTTGCTTCTCATTTTCCAGAAATAGCATTGCCCAGTGGTGGTATCTGCCTGGGGACATGGGGTAACTCATGTCTATGGGCACACACCATCTGATCATGTGGGGGGTACAAAAGTGGCCCCCCACATGACCCGAGAGTCAGCCCCCCCAAGGAAGGCAACTCTGACACCACACAGAGCCAGCCAGAACAGACTGCTTTTTCAGCCAGTTGCTGGCAGAATTAAAGTAAGTGGGGGTGGGTCAGTGCTTTGGACTATGTTTTCAAGTTATGGTGAGCATTTCAACAACATACCATGAGCCTTTGCTAAATATGCAAATTATCAATTTGTATATTTAGCAAAAGCCCATGGGTATGTTGTTGAAATGGTCACCATAACTTGAAAACATAGTCCAAGGCCTTGGAGATCAGGAACATGGCCTCATCCCCCTGCTTTTACCAGGTCCAGTCCTGTCTTGGACTGTCTTTTCAACTTATTGTTGAAATTCTCATCATAACTTGAAAAGCTAGTTCAAGGCAGGACTGAACCTGCTAAAAGCAAGGGGATGGGACTATGTCTCTGATCTCTATGCAGACAGGGGATAGGTTGAGGGAGGCTCCCTGGCAGCAGGGCTGAATAGAGCTGGGCTCCTTGGGGGAGGTGCCCAGAGGAGGTTTTGTCTCTGGGCAGCTTTTGGACCTGGTATGCCTCTGACATTGCCTTTCTAAGCTGATTTCGGTGGCTGATTTCTAAAACTAATAATTTTGTAGAAAGTTTTATTTTTGTCCTTGACATTTACAGTTCATGATAGTTCTTCTACATATTATTGTGGTGGGTAACAAATAATGATGTGATGAGGTATCATCAAGGTGTTGCTGACTGTCCCTGCAATGGGATGCTGTCATCATCACTGACATCATTGGTTCTCTCTGGCAGTGAGAGTGGCTCTTCCTTTGAGGTATCAGTTGAAACTTGTCATTGTCATCATCATCAGGATTCTTCCGTTAACAGTGCCAGATGCCATTAGGGTGTGGTGATTAAAAATTCATGTAGAAATGGATGGTTAAATTCCCTATCTCTCTCCCATCCACTCCACAGCTTCAGTAAAAATGAGTATTCTATGACCAATTATTAGAACTGTTGCCAAGTCCAGGTTGGGGAATTCCTGGAGATATGGGGGCAAACCCTGGGGAGGCCAGGAGTGAAGGGAGCACAGGGATGTGATATCATAGATCCACTCTCCAAAGTTGCCATTTTCTCCAGGGGATCTGTTCTCTGTGGTCTCAGATCAGTTACAATTCTGAGAGAATGTCAACTCCAGCCCTACATGGAGGTTGGCAGCCCTAGTTATTGGCCTTTTAAAAATGCTAGAAAGATTTGGTCATACATCTTCAACCATGAATTTTACCTCTGTTTTGGCCCTAAGCCTGACATCTGAAGGTTGAGAAGGTCAGCAATGATGAGTGGAGAGGTACACTGCCCATCTGAAATCTCTTCATATAAACAGCTTTTTAAAGCACACAATTCCCAAAGCAGCATTAGCTTACATCCTGTAAGTTCCTATATTTTGTTAGCTCATGGATGTACCAATGCAATGAAGGATGTAATGATCAAATGAATTTGTTGCAAGTATGTTTTGTTTTACTATTTAAAGTATCTTCAATCTTTCTTGTGCCATTTTATCTTGTATTATTTTTTTGACTACAAGTATGCCTAGAAAGAGCCACAATTGCACACTGGTTCCTTTGGCAAATAGATGAGATTAAATTTTTAATAACATCATAAGAATATACAGCAAACACTAGAGACTGGAACCACATCAAACACAACTACAGTTCTTTAATTATATGAGCTAGTAATTTGTTTCATGAGACATGGCATGCTCCTGGAACTATATTATAACTAGTTGATTAAATTTGGTAGATTCTGTGTGGGCACTTGTAGGATGAAAGAACAGTGTGGCTGTCACATTATTTCTCACTGAAACTGATGGCAGGTACAGCATTAGTATAGCCTTTATTGGCTTATGCATCTGAAAAGACTAATGCATGAAAAATCTAACAAAAATCAAGTTCATATGATTTGTGAACATTAGCATGCCTATTTCCAAGTTTTTCCTGCTTTATCTATCAATCCAGAAATTAAATATGCCTCTGTAGGTCACCAAATGCCTTTTATTTTTAGAGAATACAACTGCCTTTGAACATGTCTGAAGTGCTAATCTTGATCTCTGGGCTCTTCCTAAATGCTGATCTCTTTATTTACGCTGCAGCCAGTAATGGTGACAATCATTAAAGATAGATTTCATGATAAGAAATCAATTGGCTGTAAGTTCTGTACAAACAGAGGACATACTGTATTATGTTATTTATTTAGAAAGGAAGATAAGAATTAAAAGCAGAATGTTATAAAAGACTTCATAAAGATAGAAGGAAAATGCATATATAAAAACACAGAACCAACAAATATCATTACACAATTCAGCTTGTGGAATTCACTATCAGAGTTCGTTTGATGAACCCCTCATTAGAAAATTCATTAAGGGCAAGTTTATCAACTCATGAAGAGTAAGTTTATCAATTACTACTAAGTGATGGAGACTCAAGAGTGCTAGAAGAGCAGAGTACCCCCTTTTGCCTTGGGCATCTTCTCTCTGTATGTGTTTTATCCTTCCTTTTCCCCATTAGCTTGTCTCTTCTGAAAGCATATTATTCCCCCTTTTGGTTTATTCTATGTGTGTGTGTGTGTGTGTGTGTGTTGTTGTTGTTGTTGTTGTTGTTGTTGTTGTTGTTGTTGTTGTTGTTGTTGTTAATTCGATTTGGTAGACTGCCCTACCCCCAGAGGGCTCAGGGCAGTTTACAAAACAATAAAACACAATACATCGAATAAACTCAGTTAAAACAATAAATACGTTAAAAATATTTGCCGCAGTAATCTTCTATAGTTAATTAATTAAAATAGATGGATGACGTCCGGTATTTAACTCCTGGGAGGGGACTGGCTGATGTTCAAATTAGATCACCCACAGTGCAAACAGAGAGGGCAAACAGAGAGAGGTGGACTCAGCGGCCAGCCTCCCCAAAGGCCCGGTGGAACAGCTCAGTTTTACAGGCCCTGCGGAACTCCCCAAGGTCCCACAGGGCCCTAACAGATGGAGGAAGAGCGTTCCACCAGGCAGGGGCCAGGGCCGTAAAAGCCCTGGCCCGGGTGGAGGCTAGCTGCATCATTGAGGGACAAGGGACCACCAGCAAATTCACCTCAGCTGAACGGAGAGGCCGACTCAGGACATATGGGGTAAGGCGGTCTCACAGGTATGAGGACCCCAGCACCTTGAAGACAATCCGGAACTCCACTGGGAGCCAGTGCAAGTGGCACAGCACAGGGGTGATATGTTCTCTAGCCGAACCACCCATAAGAAGACGGGCCGCAGCATTCTGGACCAGCTTCAATTTCCGGATCAACTGCAAGGGAAGGCCCGCGTAGAGCGAGTTACAATAGTCCAACCTGGAGGTGACCGTTGCATGGATCACTGTAACCAGGTCAGACTGGGAGAGGTAGGGGGCCAGCCGCCGAGCCTGGCGAAAATGGAAGAAGGCAACCCGGGTGACGTATGCCACCTGGGTCTCCATCGTGAGAGACAAATCCAGGTGGACACCCAGGCTGTGAGCCGAAGAGGTCGGTGCCAGAAAAACCCCTTGCAACACCGGCGGCTGGAAATGTATGTGTATGTGTGTTTATAATCCCCATCCCCTTTCATTTTATGTGTGTGAATGTGTGCTTGGCTACCTTCTCTGACAGCCATTTTGCAGTGGCACCCAGTGCCTCAAAATTTCAATGTGTCTGCAATTCTCAAAATGGTTGAGACCCCTGGGAGCCTTTTTAAAAGAAACTGTGCGAAGATTCAGATTTTACTTTTCAGTTTGAATTGTGATTGGGATCGTCTGGCCTGCAGCTTGAGCCATTCAGACCTTAGGTTGGTGTCTCACTCTCTGAGCAGACCAATGAGCTTGGCCAGCCAACAGGGTGGTCCTGGGGAAGGGTTCTGGCCCATACTGAATGGATATTGGAAGCAGAGCAATGCTTTCATAAAACATGCTACAAGTTGGTGAACTAGATTGCATCATTGGCTACATAGATAAAAACAGTCTTGGTTAAGTAGAGGGTGTAGAACTGTAACCCACATTGTACACTGGCATGGAATGGTTCTTACAGATCTTCTTGGGTAACAAAGTAATGCAGTCAGCACTTAAGGATGACCAGAGTTGGAGAGACTCTTGACTGCATGAAGTATGCGCATGACAGAAAGCCAGCATGGCTTTTTGAGCCTTCATGGTTGCATGTAGTGGCAGAGTGATCCAGAACCTCTCACAAACGAGAGCTGCTATAGGGCAGATGGTGTATATCTCTCCAATAAGAGCACTGCCATTTGGCACTGGTGAAAACTTCGCAATGTCCTTTGGTCTGGCCATGAGAGCCAGTGTGGTACAGTGCTTAAGAGCAGTGGACTCTAATCTGGAAAACTGGGTTTGATTCCTCCACAAGAATGGTGGACTCTTATCTGGTGAATTGGATTTGTTTCCCCACTCTTATACATGAACTCTGCTGGATGACTTTGAGTGAGTCGTAGCTCTTTGCCCCGCCTACCTCACAAGGTGTCTGTTGTGGGGAGAGGAAGGGAAGAAGTTTATAAGAGATAAAAGCAGGATATAAATCCAAACTCTTCTTCTTTTCTTCAGTGAAGCCAGGTGTGCTAAGTGGCCTGATTCTTGTGCTGCCTGGACATTGGACTGAAATTGTAGTATGGGTTATATGGGCTTTCTAAAAGGAGATTTACAATCACACTGTGATATTTCATGGTAATTCATGTGCATAATTCAACTTGGAAATCTCCCCAAATTACAACTTAATTACAGACTTCAGAAATCAGCTTATCTGGAGGAAATGACTGCTTCAGAGGGTGAGTGTTATGGCATTACAACCCTCTTAGGTTCCTCCCCAAACCCATCCCAGACCCCAAACCCAAATCTCTATGAGTTTACCAATGTGGAGTTGGAAACCCTCGCTACAATACACATGTGCATTTTCCTTGTGGATGTGCACATGTTTTGTGGTACATTATGATATTTAGGCTACAATCCTATTTGCTTGAAAATAAAACCCATGACCAGTGTAAGATTTATTTATGAGTAAACACTCATTGGATTGCTGAAAACCTACATCAAGTGGGAAAAAATCTTCAGAGCTAGAAATTGTGCATCCAGAAACTTCACACATCCAACAAAAACTTTTTGGGATTTAAATACATATTTAAAGGTTCAGTACTAGAAGAGAAAAAATCCATACATAACATCAACATCATAGCAGATCTGCAGGTATCTGCTGACCACCATATGCAGACCATGACAGATCCCTTTGTTCAGAATGATTTCTTTCATGTTCGAAACTCTGGTGAACTCTATGGAGCGCTGCAGCGTAGTTGGCAGGGAAGGTCTTTGGAGGGAGAAGGAAAATGAACATTTTTGACAGCTCAACTGGCTGTTATGTGTTTTCCAGGCTGTGTGATCTAATGTTTTGCCCACATTTAGGGCTGGCATCTTCAGAGGCATGTCATGGTGAGATTTTTCTCTACATGACCTGCCTGTACTGATGCCAGGCATAGATGTGGGTGAAACATAAGGAGCAAAAACTACCAGATCATGGCCACAACCCAGTCCAGAAAACCCACAACAGCCGATTGATTCTGGCCGTGAAAGCCTTTGACAATACATTGGACTACTTACTTTATTTTTCACGTTGTTATCAGTCACTCTTTGCAAACATAAAGACAACTTTGGGCATAACCTGTTTCTTTTGAACTGTGCAAAACTTTTGGAATGACACATTCCATTGTGGTAAGAATGTCCAACTAGGATCTGGAAGGCCCAGGGCTGAGTCCCAGTTCTGCTATGGAAGCTTCCAAGATGGCCTTGGGTCTGTCATACACTTTCATCCTAACATACCTCTGAGAGCTGTTGCTGTAACAATAACAATGGAAAAAGAGAGAATGGTTTTATAAGCAGCTTTGTGTTCCCATTGATGAGAAAGATAAAATATAAATATCTAATGAAATAACTAACATCCCCAAATGGCACATTTTATTCTGGTTGCATTTTATAGGGGTGGGGGTCACCTCATGGACTATCACGTTACCACATTAAGTGATCATGAGGGGTATGCACTTGAGGGGTCACCTCATGGACTATCAAATGGCCACAGCTTTCTCAAGTTCTATGATAATAGGCTGAAACAATGCCTCCCAACTTTACCTCCCTTTTTCAAACAGATGGGGGGGGTGCGGGGTTGGTGGTCAGTGCCATTTTCACTCATGTCATGACCAGACTGAAGAAATCTGCAATAAGTAAAGCTGTAACCTTATTTTGTTTCCAATTATTTGTTTGAGCAGTCCTTTTTCCTTCCCACTGCAGGCAAAGCCTAGTGCCTGCTTCTTCCCTCAATATGTTCATAACAAGATTTACCCTTCTTGCAAAGGAGTGTATGAATTTCGTTGTACTGGATGAAATGTAATGTACTTCTTAAGTGGCTTTCCCTGTTAAACAGCTGTCATTTTCAGTGTTTGATATGTCTTTAATTTCTAGTATTTAATTAAATACCAGATGCTCAACCAACTACTTTCTTATTTGACCTTCATTGTTCCATGTAACATCTTTATCTTCATCTCCTGTGCTGACTGAGTGTCTTAGAGGTACGTAGTTGTCATTCATAGACTAGTTAATATTTGTAAAGCCTTTGGAAGATGTCCTTTACTGGTTTCTCTCATTATTAGACTATTCCCTTGATACATCTGCTAGTCAAATCAGGGCTTAATAGTCTAAATAATGCATAAATCATACATTTATACTTCCTCCTCAAACCCCATCAGTCCTTGCTTGCCCCTTGATTTATGAAGCTATAACTCTCACTGGTTTACAATGTTTCGTCCTGTAAAAAAGCAGAAATCAGCCTTAAACTGTCATTCATTAACAGAGTCAGCCATGTTTAGGTCTGTGATCATTTTCACACACACATTTCCCTTTTCTAAAAACAAATGTCAGGGCTGCTTCTCTGAGATGCAGAAAATCGTGAGCGGGAGGGGGCTCTAACTGCTTTCCCCTGCCATTCTACCACTAACCCCCCCCCCCAATCACCAATCAAAAAAATCAGCTGCTTGTATTCCCTCTGGGGAAAACTTTACAGGTACCTGTATTTTTCTTCAGCAAAGCAGATTTGTGGTCACATTTTTCAAAAGGAAAAATACTCTTCTTGAATCAAACAACAGCCCTGGTAGCTGTGTTTAAAGGTGAAAAAAAGACTTTTAATGTGATCACAGAAAAAAAAGTAAGGTGCTACTTCACCTTCATCACTTCATCCTCTGAGCAGCGTGGTTCAGAAGCTAGAAGTGTGTTTTGCCTTTGAGGTGTTCAGACTCTGTACTAGAGTTTGTGCTGTAGCAGTAAAGGGACACATAGTAACATTTCATACACTTTCTGGGTTTGGTATATACATCTCCCACAACACTGTACACAGATATCAGAAGGCTCACTTCCTTGACTGAATTTCCAAGCTCAGTAACTTGCCTGATTGTTACTTATTTGTACCTAGATTACCAGCCCTTTTCAGAATGGATATGGTTATCAAATCCAGCCTTTGCCCCAAATGCCTCATATTCTATGTTATATTCCAACTTTTTTTGATAATACTGCAGTACAAGTGATGCTAACTTACATTAATAGGTTAGTGACATGAGATACCAACAGATGGCACAGTTGAGATAAATCAAGACAATCTGAAATGTTGAATAGATAAAAATGTTAGACATTATTTTGGTTTTATACTTTTGTCCATTACAAGCTAACCTCAAAACTCTCTTTGGAGATTATTAAGGAACATTTTTGCCATTTGTGCAACTTATAATACACAATGTTGAACACTGCCCATCAGTCTTGTATGGTGGTTTTCAAGCAAGACAACAACCTCTGATTTTGCTATTTGTTTAGTGATATTGCTGGAAACACAACACATTAACTGGAATTTTTACCATAGCACTCATCACTGGAAACTAAAGATGTCATTGTGTAGTCTGAGAATCTGGTGGTGCAATTTCTGTAGTTATTCTCTTCAGTGTCTTTATAGGTGACACTTATTTAAATTCCTTCTTATTAGTCTATTACCTTTTGTGTTCATATTAGTCATTTAAGACCATCTGAACCATACTGCATTTTGTTTTGATCAAAATGACAAGTAAAATTAATGGCTTAGTTGTTCATGTAACTGAGGATCAGAAAACTAATTTATTAGCACTTCACTTCAATTAAATTCTTCCACAATTGTAGTTATGTCTCTTAATTAGAACATGGGATTCTTTTTCTATTTTACTTAACTAATGCACACTGATGGCTTTCTTGTTTTAATTTGCTCTCCTCCTCCAGAAGCAAGATAGGTTTAGTTGTACAAGCAGTGGTGGGATTCAGCCGGTTTGCACTGGTTCAACAGAACCACCAGCTATTTTTTTTTCAGTGTGGTGAACCGGTTGTTAATTTGAATCCCACCACTGCAGTCTCGACCCCCCTTGGCCCCTCTTTGGGGGTTCACTAATCCTGGGCTTTCTCTCAGTCAAACTCACCGGGCTTTGGCTGCGGGGATGGCTGGCTTGCTCCTCCCTGTCTCAGCCATGCAAAGGCATAGGGCCCAGGGGGACATCCCCAAGACTACCTGGCCAGCAGGTCCTATAGGGCGTCTATCTGGTGGCTGGACTGGTGGCTTCACTGATAGCATTGTCAGGACTTTGTCAATATAAATGGAATTCAACTTAGTATTTATGTCGCCATAATCAGTGAACCTTTTAAGTTATGGTGAGTCTCAATTTTATTCTACACAGTTTCCCAGCATCCTCAGGGCATCTATGCAAATCACTATTTTGTAATTTGCCCCAAAAGATATTCTCTTCAAACTGTCCCCCAGCATCCTCAGAGCCTGCATGCAAATGAGCCTTCTTCTCATTCACTCGTCCTTTGCTCCCAGGGAAGCATGATTAACAGGCAAGGGAGGGCTGAGAAAGCAAGGAACGAGTGCCACTGAGCATGTGCAGAGTAAATTTCCACGTGATTGGTGTTTGTTTCTGCATCGTTGGGTACTGGGAAATAGCAGAATTTCTGGCACACTGGAGCAATGATTGGTGAGTTCTGTTTTTTATTTTCATTTATTCAGTAACTACTGAGCAGAGTTCCCATTAAAATAAGCATCCCTGTGAATCCTTGTGTTTTGGGGACAGCATGCTCAAGCTGAAACTGTTGGGGTTGCCTTGATTATTTGACCGGTCGGATATATTTTGATCGAGTTCATATTTGTCTGGTCTTCTAATGTGGGCACATAGGTGGGTGTGGATGGCATGACTGGGGGCGGGGCAAAATTTGAGAGCTTGCCCCAAGCACATCAAACACCCTGTGAGGTAGGTGGGGCTGAGAGAGCTCAGAAGAACTGTGACTAGCCCAAGGTCACCCAGCTGGTATGTGTTGGAGTGTACAGGTTAATCTGAATTCCCCAGATAAGCCTCCACAGCTCAAGCAGCAGAGCGGGGAATCAAGCCCGGTTCCTCCTGATTAGAGTACACCTGCTCTTAAGCACTACACCACTGCTGCTCCCTTGCATACCTTGGGCCTAATGTTACTTGGCATTGCCTAGGGAGCCCGAAGCCACTTGGCTTTCCCCCAGCAATTTCACCATGGACCGCTGGGACTTGTAGGCAGCCTGCAAAGCACATAGTAGTGAGCATGCCTGATAGATCAGATCTATAGCCCAAGGCAAGGCATTGTGGGTTATGAATAATTGACAGCACTGACAATTAATGGTCAAAAGCAGCACACACAGGGCGAAATCCCCCCAAAGCGGACCAGGCAATCCTGTTGTCTAGACAGAAGGAACCAGAAATGCTGTTTGCAGCCACTCCTGCATGCTGACCTGCACCTTGGGGTCAGCAGTGCAGGAGACGGATCCCACAGCCTCACTCAGGCAGGCATCTGGGAACCAGAATTTTGGAACCTGACAATTTGCTGATCAATTTCACAGCAAGAAAGCTCTGCATCTGTGTGGATGCAGAGGTTTCTTGCTGGGCAGGCGTGTTGCGGAAGGTGTCCTCCCTGGCTTCCCAGCTTTAAAAAAAGTGGTGCACCTGGCTTCCCCATTGCATTGACTCATGTTGGCACAGCCATAATTGCCTGGTTCTGAAAGAACCGTTCCCCACAACACTGTGAAAAAAAGATGAGCCCTTGATGGACCTCAGGGGAGGCCAAACAGAGCAGTTGACTTCCCCGCCTAATGTTGTGACAAGAAGCCTCCATACAGCCAGGCTTTGTACACATGGGGGGCACCCCCAGCCCTGGGCCCCAAAAGAGGTCATTTGAAGACCACAGAGGGGGCCTGCCACCCCCACTGTATCCTCAACCCCCTCCCACCCCCAAGCCAGGGATCATCTGGGAAGAAAAGTGAACAGCCAAACAGAATGCAGGACACTAGTGTAGCCAACCCAAGACCTGTAGCAGTGTGGAGGGTGAAAGAATGGTCTTTCTTTTGGAATTCTGCCCTGTCAAACCTAGCAGAACAGTGCCCTGAAACATAGGAGTCTTGTTTTGATTCAGAAACTCCATATTGGGACTGTGTCTGACCTTGTGGGCAAGAACGCCTCCAGGACTTCCCCCACACACACTCAACTTCATGCCTGACCCATGCTCAGGAAATAACATTTGAATATGGAAAACAGCTCTCTTAATCTAGCTCTCTTAATCTACTCAAGAGTCTCCCTGTGACTCATCTCCTTGTGACCATATATGTTGCAACACCCATTAAGGGTCGTTATCTGTTTTGTCCAATAGCCAGCAAAACCCATTAAGATAATGGGTCAGCCATCAGGTCAAATGGTCTGACACTCAAGATCATTACCTCACCTGGAACAGCAGGAAAAATCCTTTGTTCAAGGATTTCATCGGCCCATGACATGGTTTGCCCTATAAGACATCTAGAGCGAGTGTGGAGGAAATCTCATGACGAGGCTGCACGAGCATCTTATAGGATGTTTATGAAAGCCTATGAGATGGCGACGAAGGAGGTGAAGAGGGCTTTCTTCTCCTCCTCTCTCGCATCCGCTAGCTCCCGCCCGGCTCAATTATTTTGTATAATTCGGTCTTTAACCTCCTTATCGGAGAGCTCTTCAAATTCTCAATTGAGTATCAGCTGCAAGGCATTTATGAGCTTTTTTGCGGATAAAGTCGTGTCGCTCTGCCAGGATCTTCCCTCCACGTTGGCTACAATTAGTGAACTGGAGGCTCCCTTGCCATCTTCAGGCCCTTGTTTGGCTCAGTTTTCCCTGCTCTCTGAAGCTGTTGTTGACAGGACCTTGGCTGCTGTTAGACCTACTACTTGTCCTCTGGATCCGTGCCCCTCCTGGCTTGTAAAAACTTGCCAGGCAGAGCTACGACCCCATCTGTTGAGTATCATCAATGGCTCCCTTGAGCAAGGAGTCTTCCCGAATGGGTTGAAGGAGGCAGTGGTCCACCCACTCTTAAAAAGATCATCGTTAGATCCGGGAGATCTGGCCAATTACCGCCCCATTTCGAATCTTTCGTTCCTGGGGAAGGTAATTGAGAGAGTGGGGTTGGAGCAGCTTCAAGGTTTTCTGGATGATGCATCGGCTTTTGACCCCTTCCAGTCCGGCTTCCGTGCTGGGCATGGGATAGAGACTGTTCTCGTCGCCGTCACAGATACACTCTGTATACAGCTCGACCGAGGCGGATCGGCGCTGCTGGTATTGCTAGATCTTACTGCAGCGTTTGATGTGGTCAACCACAACCTTTTGACCCACCGCCTGGCCGCCTCTGGAGTGCGGGGCACTGTCCTTCAATGGATTGTCTCGTTCCTCCGGGGTCAGAGTCAGCAAGTGAGGTGCGGGGATCAGGCCTCCCAGAAGGGCCCGCTTTATTGCGGTGTACCCCAGGGGGCGTTATTATCCCCGCTATTATTTAATATCTATATGCGACCCCTTGCTCAGCTGGTACGGAGTTTTGGGCTGATTTGTCATCAGTATGCGGATGACACACAGCTCATTCTGTTGATGGAGGGGGAAGCGGTCACTGCCCCTGCAGCTCTACAGCACTGTTTGGAGGCGGTTGCTGGTTGGTTGCAGCAGAGCAGGTTAAAACTGAATCCATCGAAGATGGAGATCCTCTGGCTTGGTCGCGGGGAGCGGGAGGGACTTTCCGGCCACAGGTGTGGGAGGGGGACACATTGGCACCGACCCCCTCCGTTCACAGCCTGGGGGTCCACCTGGATTTGTCTCTTTCAATGGAGACCCAGGTGATCCATATAAACCGGGTTGCTTTCTTCCATCTTCATCAGGCCCGGCGGCTGGCTCCCTTCCTCTCCCAAGCAGACCTAGCCACAGTGATCCATACAACAGTCACCTCCAGATTAGACTATTGTAACTCACTCTACGCGGGCCTTCCCTTGCGTTTGATTCGGAGACTAAAACTGGTCCAACATGCAGCGGCACGTTTGCTCACAGGCAGCGCCATCTGGGATCACATCCAGCCTGTGTTGCGCCAGCTGCATTGGCTCCCGGTAGAGTTCCGAATCATCTTCAAGGTGTTGGTGCTGACTTTTAAGGCCTTACGCAGCCTGGGACCCTCGTATCTTCGAGACTGCTTAACCCCTATGTCCCTACATGGCCTCTCCATTCAGTTGAGGCCAATTTACTGGTGGTCCTGGCCCCTCAATGATGTGGCTGGCCTCCACTCTTCCTCCAGGTGTCCGAGCCCTGAGGGATCTTGGTGAGTTCCGCAGGGCCTGTTAGACGGAGTTGTTCCACCAGGCCTATGGAGGGACCAGCTGCTGAAGGTGCCCCCCCTTTTGGCTCTTTACATCTGAGCCTTTTCATCTAATGGGACTTGCCGTCCCTCCCTCTTGGGGGAGGATTTAAAAATGGGGTTTTGTTGGACGCCTCTTATTCTTACTGCTGTTTTAAAAGGTTTTAGCAATTATATTTATAACTGTATTGAGATTTTATGCTGTACACCGCCCGGAGCCCCTCGGGGATAGGGCGGTATAAAAATCTAACAAACAAACAAACAAACAAACAAACAAACAAATAAATAAATAAAAAGCATGTCTCTGGCCCCAGTCAGTTGTTCAATATTATCACACTACCATGGTGGTCAGTAATATTGTTCCATCAGCGCTGATCATCTAGAGCCTAGCCTCTGCTTTCTGGACATCCACTACAAGACTGGTAATTTAATCTTTGATATCCCATCCCTTCTCTGTCTATATCCAAAACCTATCTTTCACCTCTAAATTATATCCTAGGAACCCTTGAATGTAACTGGGTGATTGTGAGTGAGATTTTATTTTATTCCATTTGCTATTTTCCCAATAAAACCATTGAAAAGAATTTATTTTTTTCTGCTGGTTTCTCATAGTGAGCTGAAACCCGAATACATAGGCAATGTATATCTATATATATAGTAATCAAGTTACCCAATGCTCCTCAGCGACGCTAAGTGACCTTGCACTCTGTAGCTAATTTCCCTAAGCAAAAAGGGTCGTTGCGTCCCACCATTTTGGGTAACACAGGGAATGTTCGCGTATGCATGAGTACGCTTGCAGTGTAAATACAAAAAACCCGGGCTCATGAGGACCAAATTGAACCATTTCCTCCCAGTCTTAACTCGATTCCTTCCTGGAAACAGCACCCATGTGAAGGGAGAAACCGGGATAAAATAGACCCTGTTTTAAAAATACCAAATGTAACCTGGTATAATTATGCTGTGCAGAATCAACCTACCGGTATGAGTTATTTTACTGTCACAGGGTGGAGTTGGTGCTTATTTAATTCTGTCATTTGCTAGAACTGTAGGCTGCTTGAGCTTTCTTGTTCTAAAACCAGTTGCTTTCATCCCTGTATCTCTTTGTTAACAGATGTTGTTTTGAACACAATCATCTCGGCTGTATAAGCCTGAACACCCTAATTCTGACTTACAAGTACAAGGGCACATTACATTAATTACATCATATTAGCTGTATAGGTAAAAGTATCTAAATACATATTCATAAAGAATTAAAATTAACACATTCAAAGTAGCTGTTTCATTTCTAAGGTAGTTCATTTTGGAGTAACTACTACACTACACTGGTTTTACCATCAAGTTTACTCTAGCCACCAATTCTTCCCTCACAAGATCACTTCTTAAAGGAGTGCTGACAGATTTCTTACACCAAGCTCCATGTGACAACCAGACTTCAAGTTATATGATACTAGCTAGAATTAGATGGGCTAAGAACTTGACATCGAACATTCTCACCAGGACAGTATACCTTATTCAACCCCCATGACATACTTGGGAGTTGAGACTTGGCTCAGTTCATCTTGCTCTTTCTGTTTGCTATTCACAGATGGGACAAAGAGCTCAATGAATATTTGGTTCCAGTAATCGTGACATGTGATCATAAGATGAACTGAATGGTGGGTGCTTGACTGAATCTGAATATAATTAAGAATATCTTTCAGATTCATGTTTGTTTTTTTAATTTATTGAAACATTTATATCCTGCCTTTCCTCATGGGGTAAAACAACTTAAAATAATAATAAAATTTTCAGGTAAGAACTAAAATAAAATAATAAACCCCAAATCTCTTCCTCCCCCCTTAAAAGATGTCTGCCAATCAAACCCTATGACAAACTCTCACAAACAAGAAAGCTTTCATTTCAGGAATGCCTCCTGAAGATCTCCAAAGAGGACCCCCCATCTTTTCAGAGTGTCCCTTCCAGAGATCCAGAGTCACCATGGAAAAGGTCCAGGATTGCACGTTGTGAGTGACATGGGCCTATTTGCTTCCAAGTGTCATAATGAGCAGAAAAGGAAAATTTCAAAAGCAGCATCCAGCTTTGACTTCCCATGGGTATTTGTCAGTCCAGTGTATCCTTTTAATATAATGGTAATAGAAAAGTTCTAAAATCAAGCTTCTGTACAAATACATCCAAAATAATAAGGGTGCAACTCTCAATCCCCAGTAGGAGGTTGTGATAATGACTATAAAATAAACATTATAGCATAATATAAGCAAATATTATATGATGATAACTAGAATGTCAAAGTTTGTAGGAAACATACTAGCAGCGTCTGGACTTCATGACTGGTTCCCATGTACATTGAATATAATTTGACATCCCATCGCTCCATTAATCGATATCTGGTCTGACAGCTGACAATATGAACTATCTCCCTTGAAAAATACGACATTTCTGTGTTGTGTTGGATTTGTGATGACTCATTCACATATTTCAAAAAATCATTTAAGACTACAGTTTTTAAGTGATGAACATGTATTTATGTACCAACTTGAAGTCCTAGTAGTTCTGAGCATACTCTAATTTCAGAATTGATGGCAACCAGGTGTGGTTGGAGTTATGGGTCAAAGGCTTGCTCAAAATCAATCCCCAAAAAGAGAAGATTTTTTTGCCCATAGGAAAATGTAATACTGCTCCCAGTGTTACCTCTGCTATATTTATATATAGACATTTCCATTGTGTGATATATTAAGAGAAAAAATGGCATTTTCGCTATGAAAATAGTTAAATGGGCAATGTGGACATTGTATTGGTTGCTAATGATTCACCATCTGTGTCATAGTCAGCTAATTTGGTTAAAAGGTAAGCAAGAGAATGCATTAGTACACCTGGATTTTATGTGAGATTTATTTTAGGTTTCAGGTCAGTTAGCTTTCTAGGGATCTGCTGGGAATTGTATCTATAACCATATGTGTTTTCTCCACAACTAGATACAGCAATTTATAGTTTTACTATGTGATGCAAACTTTAGTGCCCAACTAAAAATACACAACAGTCACCAAGAATACATGTACTAGAAATAAAGCTTGGTGATGACTCAAAGCACTACATGTTTCACATTTCTGCCTAGAGGCAACAAACTGTTTACCTTGTAAAGTCAATTAACACAGACACCATTTCTACGAGGAATAATATGCTTGCAAAGATAGAGTCATCCTTCAGCTATTTAAATTCTCTGCACATTTCAAGAACAGAGATGTTCCAGTCACTAGCTATAAAGGCCATGTCAGAATGATACAAAATCTAAATTCAACACACTGAAGGGTATGATTCAAGACAGAAGCCCTGCTCATTGTGGACCATGAAGATTATCCTGCCAAACAGATGGTGTCAGTTCTACTGATCACATTGCTTAGGAAGGGGTTTCTGATTTCTGTACTCGCCCTACTTGCTGGCAAGTGATTGGCTTAGTCAAAGCTGGGTAAGAGAGAATAACTGCTTGGCCATTAGTATGAATAGAACTAAACACTGAGAAGTCCTGAACACATATTTGCTGTCTAGTTTTAATGTGCCCTGTTACGTGCAACATCTCAAGGTTTCTGCATGGAGCTTGCACTGGCCAAATTCAAGCAAGGATATTTCTTGGTAGGGAAGCAGCATAGCTGATCTGGAACAAGTGGCGGAGGGGGTGCGTTGTGCACCGGGCGTATGCCTGGGGGCAGAAAATTGCCCCCAGCCTCTCCCCCTTTTCCCTATGCCCCCTGCATCTCCCCCGCAGTGCCCCCCCATGGCACACACACCGCCCCCCTTCCCACACTTACCTACGTTCCTTTTCTTTTAAAGTACTTTTTGAGGCTGAAAAAAGTGGCCTCTTCACAGTTCAGGCTAAAAACTCCCTGAGGAACTACAGTTCCCAGGAGACCTTGGGGCTTACAAGGATTTAGCTTCAGCTGACTTGCTCTCAACCAGCCTGCCACGGCTTCTAAACAATGCTGGAGAGCTCCAGGGGCCGCAGACTGACTGCCCTCCATCGTGCACACGAGCTGGGTGTCATCGGCATACTGATGGCACTGCAGCCTAAAACTCCGGACTAAACTTGCCAAGGGGCGCATGTAGATATTAAAATGCATCGAGGAGAGGATTGCCCCCTGCGGCACCCCACATTCACTGGGGTAGCGCCTGGAGTTCTCACCCCCCCCAATGTCACCTGCAGTCCCCGATATTGGAGAAATGAGACAAGCAAATCCAAGGCTGACCTGCAGAGTCCGATATCCGCAAGGTGGTGGACCAAAAAGTCATGATCTACCACAATGAATGCTGCAATGAGATCTAATAACACCAGCAGCACCGACTCACCTCTATCCAAGTGAAGCCGAAGTTCGTCCACAACAGTGACCAGTACCGTCTCGGTCCCATGGCCAGCACGGAAACCAGACTGGAAGGAATCCAATACGTGTGCTTCATCCAGAAATTGCTGGAGCTGATCTGCCACCACTCACTCAATTACCTTACCCAGAAAAGGTAAATTTGAAACTGGGTGGTAATTGGCCGGATCCTCAGGATCTAAAAGTGGTCTTTTCAGGAGCAGGCGGACCACTGTCTCTTTAAGCCACCCTGGGAAAGCTCCTTGCTCAAGAGAGCTGTTGACAATCCCCAAAAGGCGGCTCCGAAGCACCTCCCCACTGGCTTTCACCAGCCAGGAAGGGCACAGGTCAAAAGAACATGTGGGAGATCATACACCTGCCAGCGTTCTGTCCACATGCGATGGGTCAAGTCGGCTGAAGTGGTCCAAATAAGGACCCAAAGACTGCCAAGGGGGCTCTAGTTCACATATTATATCAACTGTTGCGGGTAGGGTTTGGCGGAGGGCCAGAACTTTGTCCGTGAAGTAGCTCGCAAATGTCTCACAGCTCACTGCCAATTTTTCTAATTTGGGACCCATAGCTGAGGTCGTAAGTGACCGAATTACTCTGAACAATTGTGCCGGACGCGAGCTAGCTTCTGCGATAGAAGCAGCTTTCACAGCACTCTCGTAGGATCTCATAAACGTCCTATACGTCAAGGGTCCGCTGCCATACACACTCCAGCCATCTCAGCTCCTGCTTCATTCATCGTAGCTCCTCAGTATACCAAGGAGCCAGTCTGGTGCTGGAGCGGAGAGGGCACATTGGTGCCACAGCCTCAATGGCTTCAGAGAGCCTGGTATCCCAGCTATCAAGGGTGCCGTCAGTGGGTGGGGCATCCCCTAGAGATTACTGGAACCGCTCCGGGTCCATTAGTCTCGGTGGGTGGGCTAAAATATGCCCGTTGCCTAGACAAGAGATTTTCCCTTCCATGTTGTGCTAGACTGGCCAAAGGAGCTGATGTGGTATTGCATGCTGTAAGCTTGGTAGTGCTAAGGCATTGCAGACTCTATTGATATTGCACTCATGCTGGGAAAGAGGATTTGGTGAACAGAAATGCCTTCGAATGTGTACTTGCTTCTTTAAAAGTGACTTGAGAACCTTACAGGGAGGAGAAGAAAGGAACTTGGGGAACATAATTTACAGCCTTGAAGTATTTAAACACAAATGTTTTGACCAAATTGACCATGACTTCATGGAAATATTTGGAAGAATATGGGCGGGGGGGGGGAGGTGCAACCAAATATGCAGAACAATTTGATGTCAAAACTAGATGGAATCACTTTTTCAGCCTCACTTATATTTTAGGAGAAATTCTAAGGAAACAAAAGACACTGCAAATCAATCAACCTTTGTATAATTATTCAAGACCTGAATTTGCTATGAAAGTAACACAGCATTTTTTCTAAATAATTAGGACTGAAAAAAGTACTTATATGCATTGTGAAGTTCACCTCCAGAGCTTTTTTGAATGGAGGTAAAATTGCACAAAAAGCAATCAAAGCTCTTGGCTTAAAATGGAAAATCATAAATTATCCTCCTAGTTTTTGTGAAATAAATTGATATGGTAGCCTTTCCCAAAAATAGTATGGATATGAGCTAAAACTAGGAGCACTAGTTTTCTACTACAGAAGCACAATAAATATAACAACCAATTATCCATTTATACATACACCACATTCATACCAACAAACTGACAAAGATCATGTATCCCTCTTACAAAATCACTACTTAGAATAACTCTAATTAGTATATTAATGTGTCACTTAAGCTTGTTACAATAAAGAGGAAATAAGTAAATATGACTATTCAACACAAAAAGGTTCTATCCAATTATCCCAGAATCTCCCAGACTGTCTTGGGAATCTTTTCAATACTGTTGAATACTGTTCAATTGTTCTTCAATTGTTCCTTGATAGGAAAATTAGTTATTTTTAGTTCATAAATGGTAGCCAGTATAGAGATTGGTATAAATATAACATATGAATGTGGTCTGTGGTAAGACTCCATGCTTTTGGGGAACCTCTCCCCTTCCTCAGATAGCCTATTCAGGTTTTTGATGAAGGAGATCCTGAATTCAAAGATTATACATTATATATGAGTTCTGAGATTACACACAACTCATGACAGCTACTTGAATCTCATCAAGCCTATTTCAGTCACTGTTTTGGACACTGTATGTCACAGTGATATTTGGAAAATGCTTGAAGATTTTGGAGGTGGAGGTAGGGGGAGGTGAGGTTTGGGGAGGGGTGAGACCTCAGCACAGTATAATGTCATTGAGTGCATGCTCTAAAGCAGCCATTTTCTCCAAGGAACTGATCTTGCTCACAAGAGATCAATTGTAATAACAGATCTCCAGTTGCCACCTGGAGGTTATCACTCCTACAATGAGAGGTTCTGACTTTTCTCCATGGCTTAGCAGCCAACACCTTCTGCAGATTCTTCAGCCAACACCTGGTGCACTTATGTTATAATTTCACTCAGTGCCAGAACAACTTACGCAGAAATGGCTTGTGGTAAAGTAGAACCATTTGGCCCCACAGATACAAAATTTGAGGTA
Organism: Sphaerodactylus townsendi; assembly: GCF_021028975.2. NCBI lineage: Eukaryota > Metazoa > Chordata > Lepidosauria > Squamata > Sphaerodactylidae > Sphaerodactylus > Sphaerodactylus townsendi. The sequence goes on from NC_059427.1 coordinate 63,865,774, forward strand.
GGGTGGGGGCGACCTGTTTAAAGACTTTTGTTCAATAATTTTTTTCACATTAGCTTCTGTATTTAAGTTTTTGTAACATTAAAAATTAAATGCCTAAAGTTACAAATGCAAAAAAACCGAGAGGGAAAATTAATTCTAATGATGACTATGTCTGTATAATTTTTGGGGAATTTATACTTAGTGGTTGGGCAGCCCATTCTTGATGGGAGGGAATGGCTTTAAGAGCTGGCGCAGGGTCACACCAGCATGTTTGCCCACCCTGCTGGAATAAATGACACTAACGCCAGTGGGAAGGGCAAATTGGGAGGCAGACGGGCACTGTGGAGGTCTGCAGCATGGCTGTCAGACTTATGCCATGACAACAGTGGTGTAAGTCTGTTTCCTGGATGTGGCTCTTTGGGCAGCAAGAGGTATTTTGACTTTCCATCCTGCCTGCACCACCAGAATCCCTTGGGAGGTGGCACAGCACTGCCTTTGCCATGCAGTCTCTGGTCACAGCGCAGCTCTGCCCCACCCCCCCTCATTTGGATTACACTGTTAGCAACCCAAGTTGTGCCACCATTTGAATCACCTAATTTCTTTCTTTTTTTAAAGTAATAAAGCAGATGTAAATTATACAGCTTCATGTTGTATAGGTTCATTAGTACAAACTTGATATTGCCTGACAGTGAAATATATAGTATAGATCTCAAAATTAGAAAATAAGAACTGTAAGGTCAAATTCTTCAATTCATAGAAACCAAACTATCTAAAGTCCTTTTTACTATTTCAGTAATCTAATTCAGTAACCAGGTTTGCTATTTCAGCCAAGCTAATATTTCAGGAAAAAAAACATTTTAAAATAGATATATTAAATGTAACAAATATTTAAAAGCTGATCAATTAAATTTCACATTGAATTATTCTTGTGAATTATTCTTGTTTCAGCATTTTGAGATATTATGAACTGTAAAATATACTCAGTAAAGAATTCTTATTGCATGATAAATTTGATTTTGTCCCTTATCTTTAAAAATGTTTACAGCACAAAAGGTGCACATAATGCACAGTTTCTTTTCAAGGCTTACAGATTTCAGGCTGAACATTGTTTTTCCCTGTCAAGAATGTACTAACTCAGAATCCATCAGAGACACTGCAATTCCAGGCTTATTTTAGAGGGAAAACTCCTTTTAGTCCTAAGCACTTAACTGTCACAGAAGGTTACTCTGACACAAAGAGTGCCTGAGGGGGATTGATCAGAGACATATGTTATAAACTGTATGTGATCTGTAATTTCATTACGAGGAGCACCCTTTGCAGTGTTGAACTGCAGAATCATAGCCCTTCACTCTTCAGTAGGATATATTCTCTTTATTGTCTTTGTTGTGGTTTTTTCATTTCATCCAGTCAGCATTCCTATCCTCAGATTAAACAGCATTTGCAAGAGAATGTTCACTTGCCTTTGCAAAGAAACTGTTTCTCTAAGGACTAGATAAAGGTATGAAAAAACTATTAACTATCCTGACATGCCATGTCTGTCTGTCAACCAGTACTATGGTAGTATTGTGAAATACATGCAAAGGTTCACTCTCCTACTGTGCCTGTAATTGGGTTGCATCTCAGTACTAACATGGTTCTTCAAAGTCCTGCCCTACTTCCTGCACAAAGACCTTTCTCATGAGATTTTACCTTCCTCACTTCCTTGGACCAATGGATTGGGACATTTATAGAATGGACAGGAACATTTATAGAATAGCCACGTTTCTTTTTACTGATTCTCAGAAGGGTCTGCTGCTAGTGTGCATTTGGAGAGAGAAAAGTACACCATGCCTCTTGCTTCTCTTTGCACATATGCTGAGAGGGGCAGCAAGACAGTGAGGTGAGGTCACTTCCTGGATTGGGTCCTTGTTTTGCTCATCGGCTTCTTCTTCAGCTCCTAGTGCTCAACTTGTGTCTTGTGTTCACAGCTCTTTAAATCTGTTGCCCATAATCTTGGCCTTGACACAAGCCAAGTCATACCTCTGGCTACTTCTTTTCATGTCATAAGACTGTGATGCCACAGGACTCCCTGCTTGCAGCTCAGTGGGTCCCATGGTTCTACCTGGGGTTCAACGTGGGTTCCAGACAGAGGTGGGATCCAGCAGGTTCTCACAGGTTCCCGAGAGTAGGTTACTAATTATTTGTGTGTGCTGAGAGGGGATTACTAATTGGTGATTTTGCCATGTGATTTTTGTTGCCCAGATTTTTTTCTCTCAGCAGTAGCGCGCAGAACTTGAAGCAGTCTAGCAGGAGGTGCACCAGCGTGCATGGCAGCCTGCGCCTGTGTGCATTCGTTTCCCGCCCAAGGACCGGCGCAGTGGCTGCGTCCTTGCCACAGCCCCGCCCAGGAATGCCCGGCCATGCCCCCATCATGCCCTGCCCACCACCATGGGAAACTGTTACTAAAAATTTTTGATCCCACCACTGGTTCCAGTTCTGGAAAGGTTGAAGGCCACTGTCTTTGAGCTTTTAGCAAATATACAGCTTTCTTTTCCTTGTCCGCTTTTTCTCCTTCTTCAAATCACCTATTGTTTCCTTGTTCCCTTTATACAAATTCTGCAAAATCTGGAAACAAAATGTTACAGCTGCAATAAATTCATTCATTTGCATAATTCAATTTGAGAATCTGCATCCACTGGCTGTAAAATATATATTTTGTACCTCCTTTGTCTGTAACAGTGAAGGAAATCAAGTTATACAACTTTTGCTACTCAGGAGTAATTAATTTGAATATTTTCTTAGGAGCACATTTTGGTTCACTGAAGTGATAAGAAAAATTTGAGTATCAGACCAAGAAATAGACAGTGAAAATATTATCAATTACTTAATTTTCCTCTTATTCCAGGTTCTATGTGAAATTTGACATCTCAGGGGGATGATCTTTCAAAGCCGCTGTTGAATATTTCATTAAAAGTAATTTAAACGGAGGGGGAGAGACAGTAAGTAACATTTGCAATTGAACATCATATCTTCCCAGCACCACACTGTTTTGACCCTTATGGCTAACTTCAGATGCTACTCATCAAATATTGAACAGCTGTTAGTGTAATTGCATTTTCTGCACAACCCCGTAAAAGATTATCAAAACCTAACTTCCCAGGCAGCTTTATTAAAAAAAAGTTTGGAATGGTAAGGACAAGGAAGAAAAATAAGGTTAAAGAAACAACATTCTGCATTATGCGTAAAACTAGTGCTAACCATGCTAGTCCAGCACCCTTCTAATTCATGAAGCTGCCTGCAACCAGTATGTGTTGCAATATGATTCTATGTTGGGAAGATTTGGGAGGCCTGAAAATTGAAGCTTTGATAAGATGTATAAGAAAAAAAGTGATAATGTGACTCAAAGTGGGTTATTTTTTTCCTTTGGCCAAATGTGGGGGTTTTGCAATGATTTTCACAAATGGTATATGTTAGAGCAGGGGTCTTCAAACTATGGCCCTCCAGATGTTCATGGACTACAATTCCCATCAGCCCCTGCCAGCATGGCCAAGTGGTAGGGCTCATGGGAATTGTAGTCTATGAACATCTGGAGGAGCATAGTTTGAAGACCCCTGTGTTAGAGGTTTATGAAGTCACTTAGGAAAGTGAATGGTTTTTTCTGCACAACACAAATAAAACATCTTGAGGATATTAAAAGAAGTGTTTGGGGTGGAAATTCGCACAGCTTTTTCCCCAAGACATCCTCAGGACATTTCATTTCTGCTCAACTTGTGGTCTTTTGAATACACTAAAATAGCAATCTTTTTTCCTCAAGATGGGTTGAAGATGTTTCCTCCTTGCTGTGCAAAGATCAGGAAATGTTTTATTTTTCCCACCAGGTTTAAAGCTCTCACTTTCAGTTTTTCCACAGCTCACGCCCACCATTTTCTGCCACTCCATGATGCCCACCATTTGCTGAAAGTTTTCCCTGCCAATGATGCGCACATGTTGGTTTTTCCATTGTTTGTTTCTATTTCATGTCTTCAAAACTATATAGCTTCAAAGACCACTATATAGTTTCAAAGACATGCCACTGAAAACAAAACAAAAAATGGAAAAAGGGACACTTGCACATCATCGGAAGGAAAAACTAAGGCCCCTTCCGCACACGCAAAATAATGCGTTTTCAAACCAGTTTCACAACTGTTTGCAAGTGGATTTTGCTATTCCGCACAGTTTCAAAGAGCACTGAAAGCAGTTTGAAAGTGCATTATTCTGCATCTGCAGAATGAGTCTAAGTTTATTCAGATACTTTACAAGCTGAAATGGGGGCCAGCTGTGATATAAGCAGAGGAAAAAGTCTTGGGAAAACCTTTCAGCAAATGCTGGGTGACACAAAGGATCTCTGAAGTGGCAGAAAATGGCTGGGAAAAGACCCATTTTCACTGGCAGCATTTAATTTTTCCACACTATCCAAACACAAAAAGCTAAAATGGCTCTTTTTAAAACATCTGCAAGATATTTTATTTGTATTGTGCAAAAATGACAGAATGACATGGTTGTACAAGGATATAACCTGTAAAATCAACTCTCAAATAATTTCAGAAACCTGTTCGGGTATACAGCCTGAGCCTTTAAGGTGAGAGAATGAATAGCATTGATATTCAAAAACTAATAGAATTTTTCTGTTTATGAAGTTCGCATGCCGTATCCTCAAATTAATTGTAATACCAAAAACAGCCCTTTGGAGAGGACTGTGGAGGACTGTGGAGGCAGTTTCTGAAAACTTCTGAAATAAAAAAAAATTGAACTTTGCAGCCTACATTATTGGATTTTGCTTGTAAGGGTACCTGGACAGCTTTGAAATACTCCCATAAAGACTGTGCAATATATTTCTCTGGGTTTCTCATGAAAATTCTGTATGGACAAGGCATATTACTTTTCTGAATAAAAACTACATGGTGAGAATTTCCATTCCTTCAGTCATTCCTGTGTCATTCCTGGGCTCATAACATTCCCACAAAATCTGTATTCACTGGAATGCTTCCCCTGGAACTATTGAAGGAAAGATCCTCTGATGGAGACGATGCATTGTGTTTATAGGTTTTTCTGTTATGAAGATGAAAGCTTATGCTAGAGCTCCATAAAAACTGTACTCATGACAACATTGATCCTTAACTCTGTTACTGAACGGTATTGTAAGAGGAAACTGAGAAGAAAAAGAATGTAAACTTGTAACCCTTGAATACATTTTTAGAATTCATTTTATAGCATACTAGCCTTGACAGTAAGTTAAAAAATTGATTTTTGTCTGAAGTGATCTTCTGCATCAAGAACAGAGTACACAAGGTCAGTGATAGACTGTGAGAATCTATTTTCTAGTTGAAGGTTTCATGGACAAATTAGTTGAAAGTTTAACTCTTATAAGTCAAATTGTGCTATTGAGGTAAATCCACCAAACTAGTTCATTACAATTCAGTCAGGACAATTCAATCCAAACATTAAAGAATTTACACTTTATATTCTACAATACCATAAATAAGAAAAAGACTTGAGAGGCATACCATGCTGTGGCTGCTAACATGAAAGCCTGAAATATTATATTGGTATTAAATAAAGGAACAAAAGAGACATTTTGTAGTCAAAATAAGGAGAAAATGAAAGGGCTGCATCAGTCGCTAAGAGATTAAAAAACAAGGCCAAAGCTGATGGTGCAAATAAAGTGAAACTACTAGATAAAATTCCTTCAATATTCCAGGTTCTTGAACTGTTGTTGAGGAAACACTGCAAGACTAACAGATTCCCCTGATGAAGCCTGTTGACCAAAAGTATAGGGAGTTTTAACTTAGAAAACAAAGGAAGACCAAGAGAACTAGCTTTTCTAACTGTAGATGCCAGCCTCCAGGAGGGACCTGGGGATCCCCCAGAGTTACAGCTTATCTTCAGATTACAGAGATCGACTTCCATGGAGAAAAATGGTACTGTATGGCATTGAACCCCAGGCACAGTATGGCACTGTCCTCCCCAGGCTCTACCCCCAAATCTCCAAGAGCTTCTCAGCCTGGAACTGGCAATCCTACCCCACTCTCATCTTCTGCTGGTGGCCAGTGGAGACCTGGCAACTTTATTTCCAGCACCTCCTAGGGTCTGACAAAAACATTAAGAAAACATAGTAAAGTGAATCTGATTTGCTTTTGTGGATACCAGAGACCCACTTATTTAGTTGAATTCTGGAGTAGAATTGAAACACAAAAACATGCAACCAAATAAAAAACCCATAAGTTCTTCTACATATCTTGAAGTCTAACTGAAATGTGCCTAAGCTCCTGAATTGGGCCTGAAATCCTCCTCCTAAAAGTAAAGGCCTGCTAGGGTAGCTAACATACTTTAACTTCATAAGGTATTTACAAAGTAATTTTCTGCTATATTTCAGAATGTGTACTGGTGGGATGGTTTCCTGCTGCTGTGCTTTGTGACATTGTGGCCCCTTCCGCACACGCAAAATAATGCGTTTTCAAACCACTTTTACAATTGTTTGCAAGTGGATTTTGCTATTCTGCACAGCTTCAAAGAGCACTGAAAGCAGTTTGAGAGTGCATTATTCTGCATGTGCGGAATGAGCCTATGATAGGATTCCGCATGGATTTGTTTTGTTCTTTGTGCTGTCTGATATCTACATGAAATTGGGAGAGGTTCTCTGGGAATCTGATGAGTGGCATCAGTGGTGGGATTCAGCAGGTTAACAGCACTTCAGCAGAACCGGTTGTTAAAATGGTGCTTGTAAACAACCAGTTGTTAAATTATTTGAATCTCACCACTGAGTGGCATTATACAAATGTGATTCTGCTCTATTTCTCCTTTTTGGACTTCACTGTGGATGGTCTTAACAAAGACATGGGATCAACATTGGGGTGAACAAAAATCATAAACTGAAACTCAATCCATACAAAACACAGATGCTGATACCAGGTGAATCAACAGGCCATGCTCATGGTGTTCCATTCTTTCTTAAGTATTATGTTTGCTTCTTGAAGATCCAGTTGTATACTGCATTACAAATGGTGTTCATAGAAGAAAGTACCTTTAATCAATTTTGGCTGGTGCACCAACTGCCTTTCTTTCTGGAAAAGGAAGCTCTTACTCAAAGGTTGTTCTGTATCCCCAACTGATTTCTGTAATGTCTTGTATGTAGGATGCTTCTGGAAGCTTCAGCTTTAGCTGGTACAGACAGTAGCATTTCTGGGAGAGGCAGGGGGAGTCTTAAGCCCCAGGTACCACTTATGGGGTGCATTTTGTGTTCGCACTTTTGGGAGTACAGTTGAAGGCTGGCAAGTAATGCTTGCCCTGCCCCCATCTCCATGTGGAGGTCAGGTGTGCCACACCCGATCTTCATATGGAGATGGGAGCAGCAAAGGCCCATTTGAGCAAGGTTAAGGTCAGGCTTGGACCCAGCTATAAGCTCTAGGTTACAGCTTGGTGCTAGATCCAAGCCTGGCCTCAGCCAAGCTCAGACTGAAGCTGGCTGTTCTCAATCCCTCTAGCTTTATACCATTGACTCTGCACCCCAAGTTCTACCTGACCCAAACTTTGGGGGGCTGAGCCAGGAAGGCAAATGGCCAAATAAGCTCCCCAGGCGATCCAGGCGAGTGGCACCTGGGTTTCAAGCCCCCTCATACCCTCCTAGGTACATCATTATGTACCCCACCTTTCTCAGAGTCTCAAAACAGTTTACAAACTCTTTCTCTCCACTCTCCACAACAGACACCTTAAGAGGTGAGGCTGCAGGAGCTGTTGAAATAACTGTGACTAGCCCAAGGTCACTCAACAGGTGTTGTGTGTCCGAGTGAGGAAACAAATCCAGTTCACCAGATAAGAGTCCACTGCTCATGTGGAGGAGTGGGGAACTATATAGAATATGTAATTTGGGCCATAATAATAAGGGATCCACCCAAATACTATGTACCTAGGAGGGTATGAGGAGGCTTGAAACCCAGGTGAATATAGTTCTATTGCTCTTTAAAATATGTTTAAAACAAAATACAACTACTAGGGTAACAATTTGAAGAGAAAGATTGATGTAAGAAAAAGAGGGCTTTTAAAAATTTTCCTCTCAGACTATTTTTCTGCTAAAAATCATGCAAGACCATTGTGAAAGTTTAAGTGCAGTATAAATACTCAGAATGTTTAGAAACTATATTGAAAATACACCCTATCTCACCCTTGTATGGTTGAACATGTGAAAAATCCTCAGGAACATTTTCTGCAATTTTGCTTTCCTGAACCATTTGAACCATTCTGGGAGTCTTGTTGCTCTCCCCTTTTCTCAATGAAAAAGATGATAGAATATTTTCTTTTAAATAGAATCTCTTCTTTTCTCTTTTCTTGCAAGGCAGAAAAATGCCAGGTCAGTTCTGAAGTTGGCTGTGTCTGTCAGAGGCAGATTTATCAAGGGTTTTGTTATTCTTCAGTGATTTTTTGTTTGATATAATTGCTTCTGGTTCCTCAAATGTGGAATTTTGATCTTTAGAGAAATAATCACTATCTTCTCCTGGAAGATGCTGATTGTCCCGGATTGTATGCTGCTTTTCTAAGAGTCCTCTGTGTGTGCACAGCTGGATCAAGGTCTGTATCTGTAGAACTATAATTTGAATTAATTAGCCTTTAACAAATGTCTTGTTAGTTAATCAATAGTGGTATGTATTTTTTTCCATTTCATTTAAAATAACTAACATGATTCACTGGAAAACCCTGCTCCTAGAAACTATGTTGCAGTATTGTTGCAGTACTGGCCTGTGTGTATGTGTATGTATGTGGAGGGGGATGCAGAAGCAGCATTGTATAGTGATTAGAGTACTAGACAACGATCTCGATTCAAATCCTCCCTGCTGTGGATGCTCACTGGATGACCTTGAGGCATTTGCTCATTCTCAACCAAGCCTGCATCACAGCACTGTTGTGAGGATTAAATGGAGGATGACATAGGCAGAATGACACAGTAAGTCCCCATCTCTGGAAGAAAAGCAGGATATAAAAAGAAAACATAACATTATCTATCTGTCTGTTGGGAAGGTAGCATGGCATAGCCCTATCTTGTCAGATCCCATAAGCTAAGCAGGATTGGTACTTGGAATGGAGACCACCAAAGAAGGCTCTGCAAATGAAGGTGATGGCAAACCACCTGCGCCCCTTGCTGGGGTCACCAGGAATCAACAGTGTCATATATGGCACTTTATACACACACACACACACACACCTCTCTCCCGGATCTCCTGCCATAGCTGTCTGTCAATGGAAGTGCCCTTTGGTTTGCAGAAGATGGGGGTGGGGTGGCATCATCCATCATCCTATTTGTCAGGGTTCTTGAACCCTGGGACAGAATTAAGTGAGGCTCAGTGTGCTGCATCAGGAAGGAGGCAGGAAGGTGCGATTCTGTGAGTTTGTGCTGCTCACATTGGATGCAAGCCATTGTATAAATTAAGGAACTCGTATAAATGCCCATTTTGCAATTGAATGAAAGTAGACTGGTGACCTTTATAGGTTGTATTACTTTGTGCAGTTTTTTTTTTGAGCAAGTAAGGACATGTATAACAGCCATTGGTGTTCATATGGTCTTCTACCCCAACCTTTGGGGCTCTGTTTCAAAGCAAAGCAGGCTAATGGTCTATTTTCCTTTATTTATATGTAACACTGTTTTATGAAGGTTTGATCACAAGCTAATGGACTTTTTTTCCTTAGGGAAAGTGGTTGGTAACATACCGAGATCTTGATTATTGACACAAATCAGGTATAATATTCTTCTAAAGCGCAGTCCAGGAGACAAATTCAAAATCCTTCCTGCTGCCTGAAGGGCCCCATTGAAGAAACAGATTTACACCACTGTTTTTGTGGTGTAAGTCTGATGGCTGTGCCAGGGGGACTCCCAGCATGGAAGTCCATTGGAAGCCGACTAATGTTGGCTCCATCCCTGGGAATGCCCCTGAAATGTCCTCCCCCCCAAGAAGGAGAGCAACACAGCTTTGGGGACTGGGCTGTACTGTAGGCCTAGTCACCTCCCAGTTTGCCCTCCCTGCTGGTGTAGGTGCCACTTAATGTTGGTGGGCAAATGCGCTGGTGAGGCTCTGCACTGGCTTCTAAAGAGGCTTCCCCCCTCCCCCCGGATTGGGCTCTTAAAGTGGGACATGCCAATTATGCAGCTCTAAAAATACAATGTAGAAGAAAACAATCTTGTCATATTCTATTAGGGGCTTGCCAATAGGGTTGAGCCTGGAGTTCTCCTGAAGTTACAGCTAATCTCCAGACTGCAAAATAGCTGCTTTGGAGGGTGATTTTATTGAATTATCCCACTGAGGCAGCCCCTCCCTTCTCAAATTCTGTCTTTCTCATATTCCACCTCCAAAATCTCCAAAACCAAACTATACCAGGAGGTTGGCAACACTAACAACTCAGCCATGAAAGCTTGCTGAGCAACTTGGATTAGTCACACATTCTCAGCCTAAATTTGTTGTGAGGATAAAGTGGAGAAGGGGCAAATATTGTAAACTACTTCAGGTTATTCTAAGGTATTTTAGGAACAAAGCAGGGTGTAAATTAAATAAATGAATGTACAGTGTCTTGCCACTAAAAATTGGCTCCAGGGAATTTTTCAAAGTGGTGTTTTGGAGAGTGCAGAAGAAAGCGTATGAAAGGAGAAATGAGTGATTCCACCTCAACTTGTTCAGTGGAATCTTTGGATCTAAGCCAATATGTGCAGGACCTCTAGGGAAAGTTCAGTTATGCTTCTGTGCTGAATGGTCAACCTAGTGCATTGCATTGCCCAGCTACTGACCCTTGGATAATCAACATTCTAATACAAACCAGATGAAATTATTTCATAGATCATTGGAAGAACAACCACAAGCGCAACATCCATTGTGGGACTGTGTAACAGGACTTAACATCTAGAAAAAATCCACGCATTTTGTAATTGGATGCACATTGCTATTTTCTAACATTTAACTAAGTCACAGTGTTCCTCTCCATTTTCTTATACTGGAAAAGATCTTGAGGGAGCAGTAGAGCAGAACTAATAAGCCAGAAAATCAAAATATTTGCTTGTCTTTTCTAATATTTGCTTTGTGCCCCCTTTTAGGTTCATTCACTGCAAATATTCCACAGAACAAACAAATTGGCATATGTTCACAATATACCACAGTTTATGTAAGAACTGGGAAGCTATTCCCATGAAACTGATTTTAGATTTGTATTCATGAGTATTTGTAGTATGAACCAAGCTGCAGAAATTATTCTTTTTCAGTTCAGGGTCAGAGATAATACAACATTGTGTCTTTGTTCAGGGACAACAGGTTGGAGTCTGAATGCCAAGCACTGACAAAGAATTGCGCATTAAGACGCAAAACTCCAGGGATCGTTTTCAGAACAGGAAAATATTTGAATACAATAGGTTAGCAAGAGCTTTAACTCATGCCTCACATAGAAAAATCCTGAATGACCTGCTTACTAATAGAGCTATGTGTATTCAACATACCACCGCTGCTATTTTTCTCTTTGAAAGCAGAGATCAACATGTGTGGAGAACATTACCATGTGTATCCAAGGTAACGCCTTTCCACACATAACACCAGCAAGTTGCTTCACTGTGTAGTGAGGAAGTAACACAAAGATAAAAAACGGTGATAAAATGAACAACAAAGCTGCTAATTTGTTTGCCATTAATGTTCTTGTAATATTTACAGGTCAGTTCTCTGATCTACTGTGCTATCTTTGAGTCCTAACCTCCTTTAAATTCTTTGGAAATGCCTCCCACTTTTTTTTAAAAAAATCCCATTCTTAAGAGTTTTTGCAGGCTCTTCTGATTTTGTTGGTACCAGCAATTTAATTCCAGAAACATCCCATGTTTAAGTAATTTAAGCTATCAATAAAAAATGTTGAACAGGACCTCATTAATATTATGTCTTACAACGTTATTCCTGTCTGCTGTCACGCTTTTGATTTATTAAAAGAGGTGCATGGGGAAAAGAGCCAGATGTGTGTCTACTGTTTGTATAGCATTCAACCAAGCAGCCAGATGCCACAGGACGAGCACTGCCCTAGATGAGGGTTTTCCTTTTTCCTTATTACTTTTTATAATTGAAACACAGAGCTGTTACAGTACAAAAAAATACACAGCTAATAACATTCACAGAGTTGAAAATGTCCCAAATGAATCAATATCCAGATTAAAACATGTTTTCATAATGGTCTATTCCACACAGCACAAAAAAGATTTCTGTGGGATGTCTTAAAAAGAGGTGACTGCCTCTTTTCATTCCACACATCCAAAATGAGACATCTAGGGGACATCTTAAAAAGAGGCAGCTTCTGTGTACTTTCCCAATAGCAAAAGCACAAGAGGGGGAAAGAGGCTGTTTCTCATCTGTTTTGCCCTCTGGTCAGTTTCACCCTCAGCTTGTACTCGACATTTTGTGTGTAGCTGAAGGGATTCTCCCTGCTGCTATTTGCTGAAGGTAGCCCTAGGATGTGTGCTCTGCAGGCTCCAATCCTATGCGCTTTTTCAGCCTGCAAAGTACGGAGTTGTACTCAGCTGGTCCTGCCAATTCCAGCAACATAGTTTCCCTAGTTTTTATTTTTGAGGAGCTGTCTTCGAAGCACTGCAGACAGACATAACAGAATCTTAGCCATTGGGAAGACGAGTCTGCCACCCACTGAAAAGCATTGGGTTGACCTGCCCTTCACAGACCAACAGGTTTTTTTGTGCAATAAGAAAAAACTAAGTGTGGCTTCAAGTAGAGACAGCACTTTGCTGTGAGTTAGACCCTTGCTGGGGTAAGAGTGATAACCGTCTTAGCTCCATTAGTGCTCTTTCCCTATGGAATTGGAGAACGCTCAGGTCATATTCCTTTTTGCTGGTTGCACAGTCACTGGGTCTTTACTTCCTGTCTGCTGACTCTCTGTGGGGGAAGAATGGCAACAAGGGGCAGTGGCTAGATTGGCAGGCAGTGAATGGCCACATCTCTGTTGCCACTTAGAGGGCATCATCAGGTGCTGATACCAGATTGACAGGTGCTGCTAAAGTAGCTGTGGATTGCAGCATGATTGCAACACTGTCTATGACTCATGGAAGAAGAAGAAGAAGAAGAAGAAGAAGAAGAAGAAGAAGAAGAAGAAGAAGAAGAAGAAGAAGAAGAAGAAGAAGAAGAAGAAGAAGAAGAAGAAGAAGAAGAAGAAGAGGAGGAGGAGGAGGAGGAGGAGGAGGAGGAGGAGGAGGAGGAGTTTGGATTTATATCCCCCCCTTTCTCTCCTGTAGGAGACTCAAAGGGGCTTACAATCTCCTTGCCCTTCCCCCATCCCAACAAACACCCTGTGAGGTAGGTGGGGCTGAGAGAGCTCCGAGAAGCTGTGACTAGCCCAAGGTCACCCAGCTGGCGTGTGTGGGAGCGTACAGGCTAATCTGAATTCCCCAGATAAGCCTCCACAGCTCAGGCAGCAGAGCGGAGAATCAAACTCCAGATTAGATACACGAGCTCTTAACCTCCGACACCACTGGAGGGGTATATGTTGTTGTTTCTTGCAGAATATCCATAGGGAATGGACCAGCAGTGCTTCAGATGTGCAATCAGAGATGGTTTGCTATTGCCTGCCTGCACATCAAAATCCTGGTATTCCTCAGAGGTCTCCCATCCAAATTCTTGCTTAGCTTCTGACATAGGATGAGATTGGGCTAGCCTGGACTACTCAGGCTAGGACTCATCTGGTCCTAAGCCCATCTAAAATACTTACAGTTATCAGTAGGCCTTAAAAGTATATTAAGCTCTTCGCAAACAAACATCTGGCCTGTTATTACTTCAAATTCCAATATGATTTTGTGATTTCTCCCTAATATTTTTGTGTGATAGTACAACCCCAACACATATTAGGATGGTGCCTGGAGTGGATCGTTAAGGAGGAGCTTCGGTTTTTTCTCTTTTCAAACCTTTTAAACTTAGTTAAACTTAGTCAAACTGGACAAACTACCTTGGGTCAATTACCTTTTGTGGTGATATTTTATGCTGCTGCAATTGCAACACTATAAGATAGACATGCCTCTGGCTCCCTTTTTGCTGGGCTGCTGCTGTGTGGCTGCTGAGGAACGCCAATGTTTAAACTGATGGCAGACCTCAATTTCATCTACATAGAGCCCAGTTTTGGTGGCCTGGTCGGGGGGCTGGTGGCAGGAGCCCCCTGGTGGACTGAATGGCAGGGGGCCAGTGGCAGGGGTTCCTTTGCAGTGACGGATACGGCCTCTATGAAGAGCTGGGGGCAGTGGTCCCTTTGGCAGGTTGGACAAGGGGGAGTTGGTGGCAGAGACCCCCCCCCGCAACAATGAGTGCGAGGTTTACCACAGTGGCAAGTTCAAGTATAGAGAGCTGGTGGTAGGAACACCCCGCTAAACGAGTAGCAAAGAGCCAGGTGGCAAGGAACCAATGGCAGAGGTTTCCCCACAACGGCAGACCAGGACTACAAAAAATGGTGGAAATGGGCTTTTTCGAACTGGCTTGTACTGCCTGTGGTCAAGGAATGACGTCGAGCCTTTGCACTGGTTGTGGTTGTGATTTCCAACAGACAGGCTGTCAATGGACTAAACAGTGGGGATTACTGTCAGGAACCCCTGGTAGACTAGTTGTGGGAGGGGAGACAATAGCCTTTTTCAGTCTGGGCTTGTGCATGATTACCCGTTCTTTTGCCATTGCTTTAATTGTTGTTTAACTATTAGGAATATAGGCTGCTAGGTATAGTTAGTTTCCTTCTTGTATGTTGTCAACTTCGTTCCTCTTTGTATATTGTTAATTCCATGTACTTTCTTAGGGAGTGCAGGTTGGGCAGGTGTAGTCAGTTCCTTGTTGGAGTAATTGGGTTGTATTATTAGGTTGTGGGGGGGGGGGTTGCAGCAGTTATAGTTTAGCGTGGAGTAGTTTTTAGTCTTACTGATATAGTGTGAATGTATTGATACATTGTTGACCTATTGTTGTAAATGTATTGATCTATTGCAAAAGTATTGACTGTCCATTTATTGAATTTTTTTGATATGTTGATATACGTTAATGTATTGCTGTTACTATATTGATTTATTGTTAATATATTGCCATAGTATGAATTTTGTATTGATATGTACTGATATTATTGATATAGTGCTGCTGTTATTGTTACTATCGAATTGTTAGGCTTGATATATTTAAGTCACCATCTGTAATTTGATCCCTATTTTTAGTTCTTAGTGTATTTTATTACTATTTATCATGTTATAATGTATATTGTTTTGTCATGTTGTTGACTGCCCTGAGCCCGTTGGGGATACAAATTGGGGTACAAATTGAAATTGAATGAATGAATATAGAAGGAATTTGTTTTTTACTTCAGAATATCTCCTACATGGATCATTAGAAGTATTACTTTTTTCCCCAGGTTCATATAGAAAGAACAAGTTGGACCTTTAACAAAACTACTTGCCTTGTTGATACAGAAATATGCTTACATTACTCTCCTTTGGAGTTGTTCCGTCAAGACCGTTGAGGCCAATTTTCCGCCTCATTAGCAGTGTCACCTAGTATTAACAGCAGTCTGGGTTGTAGTTTACCAGGTGCTTATTGATGATCAGATAAAGGAAAGCTAATGAGGCACCCAGGGCTTCTTAAGAACACACCTATGCCAGAAATAGACCTGATCTGAGTCATCCAGAAGAGTAGTCCACCTCCACATAATTTAGAAGAAGTTTTTGTACACAACCTCCTCATTCATGGGAGAGAATCACATGCTCCCCCACCCCCTGCAAACTCCTTGCACGTATGAGAGAATTACCGGCTTCCCTGCTGGCAAACTCCTCGCGTGTGCGAGAGAATCACCAGCTTTCCCCCCTGCAAACTCCTTGCGCATGGGGGGTGGGGGTGGGAAGGCAGGAATTCTCTTGTTTGGTGGGGTGGGCCAGAGCAGCAAGGTGGGAAAATGGCCCCAATGCTGCTTCTGTGAAGTTCTGCACAGCAGGGAAGCCTCTGGAGCAACAGGGGGGCATTCAAAAAGAACCTCCATTTTGGCAGTTCTGGAAAGCCATGGAACAAAGCCAATGCTCTGAGATGGCGGTGGGGCAGACATGCTGCTTAAGCAATCTTTGGAGCATTGCCCTTTAAAGAAAGTTAGAGACAGGCTGCCTGTGTAGCAGCTTCCCTGAAGCCGAGCCTCAGAGCCTGCGGGGAAAGGGTTAGGGTTAGGGTTAGGGTTAGGGTGAGTGAGTGAGTGAGTGAGTGAGTGAGTGAGTGAGTGAGTGAGTGAGTGAGTGAGTGAGTGAGTGAGTGAGTGAGTGAGGGGGACGATGGGCGGCGGCGGCAGTGGGCGGCTCGCGTATAAGTTGAGGAGGGCTTTTTCGGCACAAAAAACTTGCTGAAAAAGTCAACTTATACACGAGTATATACGGTAAGTTTCAGAACAAACTCTTTCCTTGCAAAATAAATCGTTGGCACTCAAGTAGAAAAAGGTTAAGTATACGCATGTTCATCCCTCCTTTCCCAGTTATAAACTCACTCAATCAGGACTCATACTAGTGCAATTTTTTAAAAAAATCAGCAAAGCTGTTAATGTATCTCCCCCAAACTCATGTTTAGTGACTCCTGGGTGAATTTGGTCTAGTCTCTCTCAGTTTAACCTAATTTACAGGCTTGTTGATGTGAGAGAAAACTATGCACACTACCTTGAACTCCTTAGAAAAGGGGTGGGCTAAACATGTACCGTACATTTTTTAAACTTTCTGTTGTATTCCATTACTTTTAGACAGTGGTCTTTTCTGCACACAGCACTTATCCCATTTTCCTCCTCCCCTCCTTCAAATGTTGTTTCCTGGCGACCATTTTTTATTTTGTGCTTTTTTTCATGCATGGGCTGCTGCAATGATTAATAGCATCACTGATTTGATGGTCCAAAAAACTGGGGGGGGGGGGGATGGAAAAAGGGAAGAACTAAAAAATTGAGAGGGACAAAGCAGAGAGGTGAGGGACAAAAAAATGGAGGAGCATGCACTGAATGAGAGGTTGATGAGTACATAGGATATTTCAGTATGATCGAACTGTGAAGGAAGCTGGTTTGGAAATGTTTCAGCAAAAAACCACGGGTAATTTTTTTCCAGAAACAATGGATAGAAAGCTGCTTGGAAAAGTTTCTGAAACCAAATTGGGTGGGGGGGGGGGAAATGCAGAAGTTCACGGAGGAAATATTTTATTATCATCCTGGAAATGTTGTAAGTGACTTGCGGGTAGAGGCAAGCATTATAACAGAATGCTCTCGTAGAACAAATGTTACCTTGAAGGCCTTCAACTCAGATTAAAATCTCAGCCTATCTCTAAGTACAATGAATGTTCTTACTGAAGTAATGGTCTCTCATCTTAAATTCCTTCACAGTTTTATTGTGAGATTAAAACCCATTCAGATACAACAATATCAAAGAATCATTTAATAATTTTGTTCCCATTGTGATTTTTTTTAAATTAAAGAAGATATTCCAAAAGGAACTGAGGTGATAAAACAGATTGTTTTCAGAGCTGTTTTTGGTATAAGGACATATACCAAGAGGACACAAAAATGGACAAATGAAGGCAAAAGCAGACAAGTCTGGGAGAGCCATGATCGGATGTTTTTAAAAGGCTCATAATTATCATGCAAAGTCTTGATTCAAATCAGAACATGGTAAAGGGGGAGAATAGGCTTACAACCCAGCTAATGGGCTGGGCACCCATCCATGGCACAATGGCCATGCCAGCCCACTGCTCCCAGCGACGCTTTCCAGCAGGGACAGGAGGCTACAAGCATGAAAAAGCCTCTCTGCTTCTGGAAGAAGAAGAGTTTGGATTTATACTCCACCTTTCTCTCCTGTAAGAAGACTCAAAATGGCTTCCAAGCTCCTTTCCCTTCCTCTCCCCACAACAGACACCTTGTGAGGTAGGTGGGGCTAAGGGAGTTCTGAAGAACTATGACTAGCCCAAGGTCAACCAGCAGGAATGTAGGAGTGCGGAAACACATCTGGTTCACATCTGCTACTCAGATGGAGGAGTGGGGAATCAAACCCGGTCCTCCAGATTAGAATCCACCTGCTCTTAACCACTACACCATGCTGGAAAGCCCCTATTGGTCTTAATGAACTTATGCCACCAAAAAGGTGGCATAAGTCCAAAGCCCCCAATGCCAGCATAACAAGGGTGATGACTGGGTGGAAGCAAATCTGCTGATGAAGCCCCACACTGCTCCTAATGGTGAATCTGCTATGTTGCTCCAAATGGCAAATCCCGTGGTGTAGCCACACATTACTCCTAATGGCAGATTTGCCCCTCCCCCTCTCCAATCAATTCCCTTTTTGTTATAAGCCATGGAAATTTATTTATTTACTTTATTTTTCATTCATATCTTGCCTTTCCAATTGGAATCCAAATAGCATATACAATTCTCTCCTCCATTTTATTTGAACAACAGCTAGATAGGACACTGATCTGATTCAGCAGGGCTCTTTTTATGTTCCTATGTCACCCAACAATCTTCTATAGCAGAGTGGGAATTTGAACCCAAGTCTCCAGATCTTATTCTGAAACTCTAACATCTATTACCTGTCAAGGTGAAAAGATGGACAAAGGGATGCTGCCTTCCTTTTTCCATTCCATTATTAATAGCAGTTTGGAATGGCATTTTCAAATAATGAAGCCATGTCGAAAGGGAAACTTTAAGCATTGAATCCCTCCAATACTGCTGCCTGATCTAAATTGGGCTTTGTGTACAGAGCAGCTATTAGCCTTTATAAAATGCTCAGAAGATCCAATAAGACATCTCCCATCGTCATATCTTTTTTGCCATTATGAACAATTCTTACTGCAAGGTTAAAGGCCAACTGAGCCTGCAGCTAAGTTAGTGTTAGGAGCCATTTGTAAGACAGTTATATAACCTGAAAAGTATATGGCTGTTTGCATGCTGATTTTTTCCCATGAGCTGCTAAGTCAGACTTACTTCTGTAGGAGGACAAGAAGAGAGACAGTCCCCTAAATTGGATTTAATGATCATCCATCTTTTGAATTGACATTTTTCATTGCCACTGTCTGAATTTTCATTGCTTGACATACAGTTCCTGTTACCAATATTATGGTATGAAATCCCATAGTGGTCCCTGCTTTATTATCTTTCCCCTAATTCTTCCTCTATAATCCCTTTGTTGCAAATTAAAACCTGTCCAGGGCATTTCAGTGATGGTTTTATCATCAAATTTTCTTATAATGTAAGCTTAACTTCTAAATGTACTCCAGAAGAATGTGTCATAATTGTTAGTTTTGTTTTGTTTTTTTCTTTTGTGGGGAGATGTAAAAGAATTAGATCTCCAATGTTGATTCATAGTTTATTTTTATTAAAAAGAGGCAAAGAAGAAGTAAAGGAAATTAATATGCAGTATAACATATATTGCTGACTTCCTGTCTGCTTTTGACTAAGAAATGCCAATTTTTAATAAATTTAATTTGGAGATGTTTCTGCATTTCATTCTGCTAATGCAGAGTTAAATATAAAGAGTAACAGTTTATAAATACAAAAGGGGCAACATGAAAACAATCATCAGCAGAACTGAGTATTATGTGCATGTCAGGCCCTAATGTGATGTATCTTTTCTCAAGTAATATGCAGTTTTCTTGCATGCAGACCTGTGAACAAACTACATTTTTTCATATTGCTTGCATTGACATCCAGTGGGGATCATGGGAGGGGGCATGTTTCAAATGTACACTAGACTCAGATAAATGATGTTAGGTTCTGGCAGCTCACACAGCAAAACTACAGGTGTAAGATAACGCTCTGTTGACAACACTAATTTCTTTTGTTCTACAGTTATTTTGGGTCAAACAGGGGAAGCACTACAATACCTGTTTGACTGAAGTTAATAGCAGGACAGAGACATGAGTGTAGGCAGCACAAGGTACAACAACTCTGTCATAACACTTTCAACTCTCTGGTCCATTATACATGGAGTGTTTTGCTTGGGGCTCTTTGGTCAACAGCGGGTCATAGTGGGGTCTCCTTGAGTTTCTCTGTTCACATGCGGGGATGCACCCCATTGGCTGCTGTGGGCCTGCCTGCCCCCACTTCTGGGTCACTCCCAATCATTGCAAGATTGCCATATTTGTTTTTAAAGCCCTTTACATTTTTGTATCAATACTTTGATGTTACATCAATATTTCAGTGTTATATTGATATTTCAGTGTTATATTGATATTTTTGCACTTTTTGCAAAAGGCAGCTGTAGATCCCCTGGAAATGCTCACAAGGAGTGGGGGAAGCGGGGACCTCAGAAGAAGAGGAAATTCTGAAGCAAGGGAAAACACTGGGGTTTCCCACTCTCACTAATCTTGGCGCTTTCAGGATCTGCAACACCATAATACAGAGCATGTCAGCACAGAAATCTCTGCCCCAAAGAAAATATTTCCTTGCTGCAGGGCAGAGCAGCAGTGTATAATCGGCCTCTGAAAAACCATTGCCTGTATCTGGTCTCACAGGCAACTTAGACCTTTTTAAAATTGCTGCCACATTCTGCTGAGGAAAAAGCCATTTTCTTCTTTAAGGAGACTCTTTCTTTTATCTTCAGCCTGACTTTGGCATGGGAAATAGTCTTATATTGGTTATAAACAGAATGATATTTGTCATGGAGCTTTGGCATGGTGGCATTTTAGAGCCCTCTCCTTCACTAAAGGATAATTACAATTTAATGATGGTTTGAACAGATTGCTAACTACTATCGAGGGGCCGAAAGAAGGAGGAAAGAAACATCTGAAATACAATAAAAAAGGCTTTAAAAGGCTGACAATCTCAGTAAGTAACTGCGAGGAAATTTGCTTGTTTTATGCACCAAATATCATGACATTCTTGTTTTGCCTTCAGATTCCATTATGGATTTGTGTTCAATCACACTGGCGATGAATCGCTTGTTGCAGATAGTATAATGTCCATGCATTGTTCAGCATAAACAGTGAATTTTAAAGCCCTTTGGCCTATGGTTTTCAAAAGATAAACGATGAAAGTGTCAGGCCACAGCCCCATGTATGGTCCTGAACAGTTTGGTTTTATAAAGACTGTCAAGGAAAGAAACCCAAGAATCAGTTTTGAAATAGAAAATAGATTTTCCTGGGCAGAATTAGGTATCTGACAGGGTGAGTTCTCGAAGAGAGACACACCTTAACCAGACAAAGACTTCATTTTTATAGATACAAAGAGTACATACGTCATACCGTATAATCGTAATCATACTTCCTATACACGTGTTTTCTGCATGAGCATTAAAATCTGATTGGCTGGTCTGCCTATTTCTTTCATGTCACACTAAAGCTGCATGTCCTCTGCTCGTGTCCCCCTGCCCATATGCAAAGGGCTGCAATAAACTGAATTCTGTCTTTTGGGTTTTCAAAGATAACCAGTTTTCCAACATTCCTAAGTTTGTTCCCAGAGAGAGAGACCTCTTCAAGCTAAAAAGATTTCACATACATTCCTAATTCACTTTAAAAAGTTAAAAATGATTTTGACAAATATACTATGTGATTCTAGTAGAACAGAATTATAGTAAAATACAAGTAAATATAAATCTCTCATTATCATTTCAGTGTTCATTTAAAATATAAACACATCTGCAGGCCTTAAAAATTCCTTCTCATGGGCCTCTTCCACACATGTGGATTAATGCACTTTCAATCCACTTTAACAATTGTTTGCAAGTGGGTTTTGCTATTTCACACAGTAAAATCCAGCGGCAAAGTGGATTGGAAGTGCATTATTCTGCTTGTGCAGGAGAGAGCACTCCTGATCCGATTGGAAGAGAGAAATGCCATTTCCTAGGAAATCAAGTCACCTGGTGCAGCTGCTGATTGTAAGCATGGGAGCCCCAAAAGCAACACAGATTTTTTTTCTTGAGAAGGGAGGAATTCTGGATTTATATTTACTACTCCAGATCTCACAGTAACAATCTGAATCTCTGTGTCCATATCTACCTCGAGACTTTCAGGATGCACACCCCTTTTAGATATTTTGGGACCCGACACACTGAACCTCAGGATTAATAGTAGAACTTCCATATATCACTGGTTTATGTATACCTCACACTTCCAATTTACAGGTGCCATAGTTACCAAAAACAGGCATATACATAGAAGTCTTACAAGTATATATTTTAAACAAACGCTACCACCCCTCAAGTGGAGTATAGGAACAAAGGTAGCTGATCCTTCTTATCTGCCAATTTCCTGTGCTCTATCAACAAGGAGTCTGGGTGTTGTACATGGGTCTCCATTGCTTTTTTTTTTTGCCCCATAATTAACAACCCTTAAAGTTGGAAAGTGGAGAGAAGTGACTCACTCAAAGTCCCCCAGCAAGCTTTCATGGCATAATGGGAATTTGAAATGTGTATCCCAGATGCAAGGGCAGCTTTTAAATCACTGAATCATGCTGGCTCACTATGCTGGTATCAGGACCTTGCTTTGAAGAAAATGCTTCAGGTTCCAGAGTTCAACAAGTTAAATCACAAGAATGGAGAAGATATCACTCCTTTGAGCCAGGTTTGCTGTGTTTGTTTAAAAATAGAGTCACATATAAATGGATGGACTGATATACAGGCTTCCCCCATACTATTGGTCCTTTTACATCCTTTCTTGGGTGCCAAACATGTTCTTTTCTACTCTGTACCAGAACACATTTTTATTGCGCGTTGTTGTGCCTCCCCTGACCACCCATCCCCCTGGGCGTCTCCCCTGACCGCCCGTCCCTCCTCCCTTTACCTGGGGATTGTCCTCCCCAGCCAAGATCTTAAATAACCTCGCCCACAGGATGTCTCAGCTCTAGGCGTATCCTGACACCCTTCCTGCACCTTTCTCCCCGCTCCGTTGCCTCATGGAGCGAGGGTTAGCCCGCCTACTGGGCTCTCCACTCTCCCTCCCCTGTTGCACCTTCACAGGGTTGGGACCCAACAGAAGTCCCCCAGGTTGTTCCCCAGCACAGCTAACCTACAGGACTCTCCCACTCCCTGCCCTCCTGGGCTACACTGTCCTCTTTCCCTGCCTCCACACAGCTCCACCCTCTTCCCTCAGCCCCTGAGCTTCCTTTCCCACCCCCTTATATACCCTTCCTCCCCTCATCTCCCTGCCTCGTCCCAGCTGTCGTCCCCTCTGATCAGGCTCAGCTGAGACTGGGCGAGCCCGGCCAGGCTCAGAGCCCCGCCCCTGCTGTCCCTGGCGCGTTTGTGGTGGTGGATCGGCTGATCGCCCAGCTGAAGGATCGGTAGGTCAATGTATCGACATTCCGGTCCGGGTCCGGGTGCCGGTGAATTGTCGTGTCGGTGAGGCGGCGGTGAGGGCCGGTGAGGCGGTGGATCGGCCCGGCAGTGCGTCGCCTCCTCTCCAGTCACGGATGGGGCCGTGGTCTCATTCGGCACCGGAACAAGTCCGGGCGCCGTGCTGGGGCTTGTGTCCGGACACCCGTGAGATAGTCATCTTTTCTTCCATCTGTGTGTTATATGACAGGAAGATCACCTTGGATAAGTGATTGGGTCTTGTTTATTTCATCCCAGTTTACATGAAAACCAACAAATAAAAACAGAATGAACATCAATATGAAGAACAATAATTAAGAAAAAATGAACATTTTTAAACAAACCAAAACTGAAATAAAAAATAGATTTAACATCCCAAATCTCTAAGGCCCCTTCCGCACACGCAAAATAATGCGTTTTCAAACCACTTTCACAACTGTTTGCAAGTGGATTTTGCCATTCCGCACAGCTTCAAAGAGCACTGAAAGCAGTTTGAAAGTGCATTATTCTGCATGTGCAGAATGAGCCTAAGAATTTAGGTTCAATGAAACACACATTCACATATTAAAGACATAGGTAAAGAGCAAAGAAAGCATATAATGGAAGGTAAAGTAGTAGGAAGCTCCTTATTTATTTTCTTTCTTTTCACAGGAGACAAGGTAAACAAATAGAAGAAAGAATAAAATATGGTTTCTAGAGGAACTAAAATAGAAAGCACTCAAGTGAGGCTGTCTTTTTCCCAGATAAAAATATCCTGGGGGTAGGGGCGGGAAGCTGTTTGCGAATATATAATTAACCCTGAATTTATTTTTGTTTGGGAAATCATTGCAGCTTATTAATTTTCTCAGTGTAAGGAAGCATAATGTTTTGCATGTTTACTTTTTAACAATCCTTTAGTAACATCCTTGAGGTATTTAATTTACATTGCTATAATAGGTGAACAGCCATCTAAATATACAGGCCTCGATATAAAACAGAAATTAAATTGAGGTAAAGACATTTCATACAAATGAAATACTGTTAGACATCAATTCCCAGGCTACCTAATTAAGTAGTATCCTTGCTTTGTAATTTTTATTGTACCAAAGGAGGAGTGTGTATATGGATTAAGATGACTAATCGTTGTTATGTTCAGTTTAATTATACGGATGCCAACAGGTACCATTTCAGCTAAGGATCAACGTTTTCACCACACAGTTTTATTTTCCTTGGTTTAGAGCATTCATTATAAAGAATTCATTCCTGCCTAATGCCTGAGTAGAGGATCTAAGGCCCACTGTAAGATGTGCTGGGTTTATTTTATTTTTATAGGTCACTTGAAAGAATTCAGTTTGTTCTGTTCAAGCATAGCAATCAAAATACTAACTTGAATGGTTTTGAAATAGAACTGAGATTTGAGGGGGGGCTATTGCCTTGCATTGGAGCATACTCCTGTTTGACTGTTTATCTTGAATGACAGAATACAAATATGCACAATTAGAATGAGAGCTGAGCTTGGGGAGAAGCTCCCCTGAGATTCCCTTTGCAGCCTTTTTCATGGTGACAATATTTTAATAGTTCTTCTCTGGATATTTTGGATAAGAAATTCCTGGTCTAAACATGGACAAAGAAGATATTTGAAATTTACTGCCCCATCTGAATGAATGTGATTTGGACTGAATTTACTTTAGTGTTAGGTTCATAGCCTCAAGTCCAACTATAGCAACACACGTATGAAGTGTTGGATCCAGTGATTAATCAGCAGAAGGGACTTGTGATCACAGATCTTCCCCACTTTTGCCTCAAAGCAAAAGTCCCTGTTGTCCTCAAGAAATTGATTCTGTGGAGCATAAGCCATGCAGGTGGGAGAACTGCACTGGGAAGGAAAAGGAGCAAAGTTGCCTTTCTTGCCTCTTTCACCAGCAGAAGATCTGGTATTTCCCATGGATTCCATAACCAAGGAAATCAATTTTCCTAAGTTTAACAGGGCGTTGGAGGAAAGGGAAACCAGGCAAGATCTGCCATCTGTGCACAAGAAGTTCACTGGGTCCAACCCAAAGGTTTCTGCATATGGAATACTTTCAATTTGGACAGAAAAGGTAACTATGCAGACCTGGTGTTTCCACTTTTTTCTGAATGACAATGTTTACATGTAGAGAACTCATGACACATGAAGAGGTTTGCTGTTGATGATTTTGGCCTTAGCCAGGTTACCATATGCACAGACCTTTAGCACAGTGATATTACTGAGACCCTCACACAGCATCTCTTCGCTTGCGAAGACAAAATAGTTTCTGCTAGCAAAATCTTTCTGAAGCGTAAATGGCTCTGAAAGTGTTCCCTTCATCCCTCAGGAATTGAGACTACTGAGAACAATAGTAGAGAACAAAATGAAGCGAGACACAGTATACGCTAACGTGGCACAAAAGTTCCTGAACTGAGCTTGCACATTTAGTGCTGACTTTGAAATCTGTAGCATAAAAATCTAGCTTCTTTGTGTGTTGAGATTTGCAAAACAAGGCTGCTTAAAATATGACCAGAGAGAATTGAATTTAAAATACTCTTTTTGCTTTCTTTCTACCTGATAGGCACAAGGGCAAAGGCCCTGTCCACAGAGCAAAAGCTCTGACCGTTTACAAAAATAACCATCCAAAAGCTTCTTCAGTGTTCAGAGATTTATTGTTTTCTTTCAATTCTGCGCAGAAGAAGGAACTCTCCTCTGTTAGCAACAGGGAGGAGGTTCAAGGGGCTGTTGTTTGCGTAACATAATTTATACCCTCTTACAAACATCCCTCCTTGTCTTCTGACCATTGGTTTGAGTCAAGAAGATGTACAGACCTGGTCATCTCATTCCACCTTTTACCACACCTTGCCCATTCCCATATTTGGTGAAACTTAAGTCAAAAACACCTTGCGTAAAAGGTTTCTATAACAACTACTGGTTTCTCTTTATTTTTACCTTTATCTGTATTTGTGAGCTTCTGCTAATTCCTTATCTCCTTGGTGGGGCCCTGTTTTCCCAAATCAAAGCTCAGTGTCAGGCTGCTCTATGAGTTTCGTTTCTTCCAACGAAAGTAAGTTTTTGAAGTGCTTGGTGCCCAGTGAATTACTCTAATATAACTTGTATGATTAAATACAATGGCTTAAAACATCATAAACTATATGTCCATATCATACCTGATTAATTATCTTTAACTTGTATATTGGGGAATGTAAGGGCTTGGAACCTGTGAATTCACTCACACAAGTGATTCCTCCATTGGCTTCTCCTCACAGCAAGGATTTACCTGATGGCTACTTGTCACTGCAGGAGCTTCTGCCCAGTGGTCTTTTTCTATGGAATCCTCCACCCTTGGCTATACCCTTTTGGGAATCCCAGAGGACTGCCATGAGAAGGCAAGGAAGATCTGCTTCCAGAAGACCCAAACTTATACATTAAGACTAGTTCATGCATGGTAAGATTTGGGAATCAGGTTCAGGTTTGTGCATTATTCCGCATCATGCACATAGCTTTTAATGTGCAACTGGATCTGTGCCCAGAACTAGAATTGGTATTTGCTGCTTGTGTGATGTATTGATGATGGGGAAAGATAGTGACTGTGACCTCCTTGCAGTGCTAATTTCATTTACTCTAGGCACCCATCCAAAGAAGGCACCAGACAAAAGCTTGGGTTTAACTAGCATATTTAATTAAACTGATCTATGTAATATTGAAATATGCTACCATATTTAAATGGATGGGCTGATCTAAGGCAGCTTGTCCATAGCTACCTTTTCTGGCAGACCTATGCTGACTCCAACCACAGTAAGTATCATCTGCCAGATTTGTTCATCATCATCTGCACACAATGGGCTAAGAACTCCCCAGCCCCATATCCCTTGCCTGATGCACCTCATAGCCAGTACCATGTTCAGCAAGATGTCACTCAGCATCAAGAGCTACTCATTCTCAGGTGCATCATGTTGCACAGACAGTAATGCGCTGTTCTGGACACTTCTCCTTCTTGGATGTCTTAGGGTGCTTGCTAGCAATCCCTACCTATCATGATCAGTCTGCCCAATCTCTGCCAAAACTAGTTATGGCCTACACAGTCACTGCCCAGACTTATTTATAAAAGCCAGCATCACCCTGACATCATGAATCAGGTGAAAAAAGACACCCTTAAAAGCCAATTAGGGAAAACCCCAAAAATTTCTGTTTGGCCCCTATGTGCAACCAGCTAATACGACCTATGATGTCAAAAAGGGAGGGTGGACAGGCGGCATCCAGCAGGAAAAGCCTGCTTAGAGGGGTGTGACTAAAATATCTAAGCAGGCAGCTGCTCCTCCCTATTGGTTGTCAATAATTCTGTGCCCAGAGAAGCTTCCTGCCTTCCTTGAATCCATTGGGCCAGGGCATTAATGCCAGAAATTTTACATGCAGGCCCAATGGTGATGTTTTACTTTTGTACAATTTTTTGTTTCCTTGCACTGAATTTTCCCACTGCATTTTCCAATATTATTTGTCCATCAGTGAATCAGCATTATATATAGACTCTATAGCTAAATGATGTGATTGTATATATAGTACATGAAATGCCATATGAACCACACAACATATTTGTACAACACAAAACCAACAACTGAGACAATTGACCCAAATATTAACAACTATTACAAAGGGAAAAGTGGATATTTACTCAGCCCTGGTTGAGTCATCACCAGCATGCACAGATGTTGTTGAACATGCCCAGGAATGAAAGTGAATAGTTTATGGACCAAAGACCCAGGAAGTTCGGAAACGGATGCTAGGAAACATAGGAAATAAACAGTTCTTCCTTGCAACTGGTTTTGATGTCATTAATCACTCACTTGTTATAATGGGAGCTATTCACTTGATCACTCAATCACTTTGTCAAAGGAAATAAGAATGGAAGAATCATTAGGTTTGTCACAATGAAACAGTAATTAATTTATATCATATTATATAGTCACTGCCATGAAGAGAAATACTTTTACATTATAACAACTACTGTACCTTAAAAGATTAATGGTAAACTTCAATCTGCAGCCAAAACCTGTGTAAGAACATTTGTAACAAGAGAAATTTGTTGCTGATGTTTCACCAGCCAGGGCTGCTTGAAGAGAAATGACTAGCTCCCATGTAAAATAACAGGCAAATTATTTGGCAACAAATCTTTGCAAACATTAGAATAATCTATAAGGAGCAACATATCTGCAAGAGGGATTATAGCTAAAGATTACATATTCTCAGTGGCTTTAATAGTTCTTTATTTCTTAGCCCGGATGGTGCCTTGAAGCAAATGCCTTGAATGATCTGAGTAATCCCTTTTAAAGACAGAGGAAAATCTCTTAATCTTTTGTAAATCTTCCTATGTTGATCCTCTGAAGAGTGAAATTACACTGGTGCCGTGTAATTAAATGTTTGATTGCAAGGGAATATCATATAGAGGGACATTTGGATGTAGGATGTCACTGGGCAACCATTCTGCCAGCCAATGCTGTATGGAACACCAACCACTGATTTATATTTGCAGAGTGAGTGTTCCATGCAAATGGAAATGAAATAATCTTTTACTCCACACTGAGTACAATCCAACCTGCATTACACACTTTTAAATTCCACTGATTTTAATATGAGATTTAAACAGGTACTAAAAATCTCTCACATTGAAAAAGCTTTAATAAAAGTTTTTTTTAAATAACTTTGGCTGGATTATGGAGAAGGAAAACATTTGGAGTAAACAAAGTCTTGTTAAGCCTTAAAGTTTTTATTCTACACTAAATTTTCATGGCCTAGAGTTCAATACATGAATTTAAGAGGTTATAATGAAAAATGTTGCATACAATAAGGTCAAAAGGCCATGAAATGAAGAAAATACTGGATGAGATGTAATTATGTAAAATTCAAATTGAAGGAATAAAGGCACATATAGCCCGGAAACCACACAAAACCTCAAAGGCACATAGGCTGTTCACAATCACAGTAATTGGTGATCATGTAATTTGTCTAGTTTTGATTAACTGATTATCACCAGTAATGCCTGAGGAATCCCAGATCCTTGTTAAATCCTTGTGAGCTGATGTCAGACTTGGTGATGGATTCAGTCAGGTGTTTTCCACACATCGAAAACATCCCATGGGGGAAACCTGGGATCATACATACCAGGATGTTTACATCTCGGTTCCTCCCTCCGCATGACAGCCCGGCAGCACATTCAGGCTGGGAGGAAGAACTCCAGGTGATTACACAAGGCCCCCCGTTTACTTTCATTGTCCTTATCAGCAATGCTGCACATGTGCAAACTGCCCCATTTTTCCGGCGTTCTGATTGGCTGCAGCTGGCAAGGCGGGAGAAATAAACCAGCCCATCTCCCACGGTGTTTTCATGGGAGCGGGAGTGGTGCAGGTTTTTTTTAAAAAAAAGAACCACCAATTTTATCGGTTTTTGAAAGGCGTGGGATAAGAGAAATCTCGCAGGGCGGTGCTGAGTTAGATTCGGAAGTCATGCAGAAGTCATGGTCGAACCGGGATGGTTCACTTCCTTATCCCAGGATATATTGGTCATGGGGAAAACGCCTCAGTTAGTCAGTTTACCTTTATAAGGCATGCTTGTTAAAAAGAATATAAGAACAATCACTTCTCTAAAACAATCACCAAAAAAATCACAATACTTTGTAGAACTTGGAAATCAGTACAATTAAGTATTAGTACCATACTTAAAAATTCACATTATTGGTAGGTCTGGCTAATAAAAAACAGTCCTTCCTAAACACATCGCATCAAACACATCGTGATGGATTCTAATTTGGCAAATTTATGCTAGAATCTCCCTTTGAAATTCTTTTTGGTGAATTTTTTTAGCAGCTATGTGTCTTGGAAGGTTGAAATGTTCTTCCATATATTACAGGTTACTATATAGCACTAAGAACTATCAAGAACAATGAAAAAAGAAAGTATTTTCACATATGTACAGAAAGAAATCTATATTTGCATGTGGTTCTGGTGGGTTTTCCGGGCTGCATGGCCATGGTCAGGTGGATCTTGATCCTAATGTTTTGCCTGCATCTGTGGCTGGCATCTTCAGAGGTGTATCACAGAGGGAAGTCTGTTACACACTGTCTAGAGAGAAGGGAATGTTTGGTGCATATATTGTCCATGCCCCAGGA
This sequence comes from Sphaerodactylus townsendi, assembly GCF_021028975.2. Classification (NCBI taxonomy): domain Eukaryota; kingdom Metazoa; phylum Chordata; class Lepidosauria; order Squamata; family Sphaerodactylidae; genus Sphaerodactylus; species Sphaerodactylus townsendi. The sequence continues at coordinate 63,896,191 of NC_059427.1, forward strand.
TGGGGAACCAATCAGTAAGTGTTTGGGTGGAACTTGTTATGCAAAGATGCGGTTGATAGTATTGTATTGTGGGTGGGGCTTATCAGTCCAGGGAGTGATTCACATTGTCATGCCCTGCAGCAGCAGCAGTATTGGCGAATGCAAATCCTGTGTTTGTGTGGAGTCCATTGTTTATGAACTTAGCATGCCCTTGGGGTTTGATTTGGTGTTTTTAAGTACTGGTAGCCAAGCTTTGTTAATTCTCAGAGTCTCTTCTTTCCTGTTGAAGTTGTCTTGGTATTTGTGAATTCCAATGGCCTCCCTGTGCAGTCTGACAAAGTAACCTTCTGAATTGTCCGGAATCTCAGTGTTTTCAAATAAAATGTTATGTCCAGTTTTGTTTAAGACATGTCCTGCAACTGCAGATTTTTCAGGATGGTTAAGCCAACAGTGTCTTTCCTGCTCCTTAATACGAGTCTGAATGCTGTGTTTTGTGGTTCCTATGTAAACCTTTCCACAACTGCAGGGTATGCAATAGATTCCTGCAGAAGTGGGGGGTCTCTCTTGTCCTTTGCTGAGTACAGCATCCGCTGTATTTTCCTGGTAGGTTTGAAGATGGTTTGTAGGTTATGTTTCTTCATCAGATTCCCTATTTGATCAGTGATTCCCTTGATGTATGGTAGAAATATTTTTTCTGTAGTGGGCTGTTTCTCCTCAGTCCGCTGGGTTTCTTTTGGTCTTAAAGCTTGTCTGATTTCTGTTTTGGAGTAGCCATTAGCCTGCAGAGCCCAGTCTAGATGATTGATTTCATCAGGGAGGAGATGAGGTTCACAAATTCATTTTGCACTATCTGTCAGAGTTTTGATTATGCCCCTTTTCTGTTGTGGATGGTGATTAGAGTTTTGGCGAATGCAAATCCTGTGTTTGTGTGGAGTCTGTGTGTGTCAGTTTTCTGTATACTGTGTGGCCCAGTTGATGGTTGGGTCTGCGAAAGACCAAGACATCTAAAAAAGGCAGTTTTCCTTCTTTTTCAGTTTCCATGGTGAATTAGATGTTTGGATGTATGCTGTTAAGGTGGTCCAGAAAGTTCAGCAGTTCCTCCTCCTCATGGCTCCAGATTATAAAAGTGTCATCCACAAATCGGAACCTAGTTGCAGGTTTCCTGGGTGCTGTTTTGAGGACTTGTTTCCCAAAATGTTCCATGTAAAAATTGGCTATCACTGGGCTGAGGGGGCTTCCCATGGCTACCCCATCGGTCTGTTCATAGTATTCATTGTCCCATTGGAAGTAACTGGTTGTTAGGCAATGTTGAAATAAAGCTGTGATGTCATCTGGAAACATCTGGCCGATGAGTGCAAGTGTGTCTTTCACTGGAACTTTGGTGAACAGTGAGACAACATCAAAGCTGATAAATTGTCACTAGGATTGAGATGGAGATTGCTATTTTTTTCTATGAAGTGGACTGAGTCTTTAAGATAATGAGTTGTGTGTCCAATGTGGCTTTGTAACTGTGAAGTCAAAGATTTTGCCAGTTCATAATAAAAATGTTGGTAGGGTTGAGATGGAGATTGCTAAATTTTTATTATGAACTGGCAAAATTTTTGATGTTTGATGGCATGCTTCTGTGGTGGAGGAATATACAACCCTACTATCATCCTTCTGTGGAATAGAGTATAGTCAGTTTTTAGGGTGTCACAAGGCTTCTGTTTATTTTTCTGTAACAGACAATGTAGGTACATTTCTTCATCACGATGAAAAACAGGACAAGTTAAAATTCATCCCTGACTGCTGCATAATATTGGCAGGATATGCTGCCTCAGGAACTGGCTTGACAAGCCATAACTGTGCAGGATTTATTGCTCTGCTTGAATCTACATGTGTAACAAAGGTTTTTCAGTATCTATGGATGTTTGTGTGTGAGAGGGGCATGATGGAAGATGGTTTCCTGTGTAAATAACTTCCTCTGAAATGAAAGAACATGGGAAAAATTTAACTGAGGGCTTGGGCTCCAAAAGGGAGGAAGGCGGCTAATATTTTTTAAAAATAACAGACAAATAAATAAATAATCAGGTACAATCCTGTAATAGAAAGTGACTGGAAACCACTAAAGGAGAAAATGTGAGGACACCTTTGATTAGATATTGTAGAACCTCCTCATTTTAAGTAAAATGATTTAAAAAAAAAATAAAGATCAAATTGATACCGGTAGATTCGAATTCATAAGACTGCCTTCTAAAATTCAGTCGAATAAGCCAAATAACATTTTATTTTCTATTCTGCTGTAATAGACTTCATTAGTCTGTGGATTTACGTTTATCATGCTATCAGAAACAAATTGGTCTCTAAAGAAATAGGCTCTGTAAAAAAAACTGTAGCCTGCAACTGCAGTTAAAATATTACTTTATATTTATTTGCAAACAGAAGTAGACACGATAGATATTTCATGTACAATAATAATATTATATATAGCCTGAAATGCACAATTCCATACAGCTAGTACAACATAGCTACACAAGTTGTCAACATCCAGGAATTTAAAAATACATCATTCATCCAATCACACAATATTTCTTCCAGCATATGAGTCATTGTCAGCTAGTCATAACTTGCAGAGTACCAGATAAACCATTTCAATTTTTTTGCTTTATAAAGATTTGTGATGCTTCATTTCATGGCATGCTGATGTAATTTGTTTTTTTCATTTTGTGATTGCTGAGTTGATGTTGCTCTGGATAGATTGCATTTCTGTGTTTGCAAAGGAATGCACAAATGTAAGCAATTCTTCATATATGCAAATCTAAGGCCGTTTCCGCACGGCCAAAAGCAGCGACGCGATGACGTCGCAAATTGCGACGCATCCCAAAAAAAGCGTTCACACAGACAGGCGGAGCTGCGGGCGTCCGCAGCCCCGCAGAAATGTGACGGTTCGCACGGAAGCGCTGCGGAAGCGGCGTCTCGCGACGTTGCGCCTGCGCACTTGCGAAGCCGTGCAGGCCCGACGCCATTTGTGACGACAGCTCCGTGGCGGCTGTTCGCACGAGTGCGGCGTCGATGCGTCACATGGGGAAAAAGAGTGGTTTTAAGCGTTTTCTGAATACACCGTCTTCGCGCCGGTTTAGCGTTTTCGCGACGGCGCGACTGCGCACCTCCGCCGCTGCGCGTGCGAACGCTCTCGCTCTGACGCTTCTTTTTCCGTTGCGACGACGTCATATTTTGCCCGTGCGGAAACGGCCTATATGATTCAAATAAAGTCTATTCTGCTGGCTGTGCATTCAGCTAGAAGGACTCCTTGTACCATCACTAGCTCAGCTGCCCTAGTGTCTGTACCTTCTGTGGCTCCTAAATGATAGTGTGTGGATGTTGTGGAAGATGGATTCAGATCAGGGAGGCTGGGATTAAAGCTCACCCTTGTGCCACTGTTACACTGCCTGTAAAAAACCAAATCAAAATAAAATAATACATTCATAAGTTCATAGCCTAGGCTTTGCACACCAGAGGCATACTTAGGGTGGAGCAGCAAGGGTGCATGCTGTGGGCACCACTTGAAGGGGGCACCTTTGGCTGCCTAGCCACCTCCCCACCAAGAACTCCACTCAGTCCTGGTCAGGTCCTGCTGTAAACTGCAAGCTCCACCTCTAAAATTCACATTTGGAGGCAAAGTCCATGGTACAACACTGGACTCAGTCAGGCTGGGTCCAGCTTTATACTGTTGGCTCTGCCTCCAAAGCTTTGTCACATGGACTTTGGAGGTGGAGCCAGCAGTATAAAGCTGGACTCAATCAGGCTAAGCCCACAGTTGAATGCTGGGCTTGGCCTGGGCAGGTCTGGACTTTGGAGCAGTGGTGGAATTCAAATAATTTAACAACTGGTTGTTTACAAGCACCATTTTAACAACCGGTTCTGCTGAAGTGGTACAAACCTATATTTAGGTTGTTAAAACAAAAAAACCCCTATATGTAGGTTGTTTTACAAAAAAACATGCATTCTGCTTCAAATGGTTATCCACAAGTCTGGAACAAGAAGGTCATCCATTGCTTTACTGTCTCTGAGGTGGAGAAAGGGATGCACTGAAAACACTGACAGGCAGGGCTTTATGAAAATCAGTTTGCTACTCCTGCACTAGTAAGAAGAGTTCCTGGCATGGTGCCATATCTTTTAGCACATTATATTGCATCTGAACAAGCATGAGGAGGAAGAGAATGTTGAATTTCAAAAAGCCTTTATCATCTCCCATCTCTAGTAATTCCAAAGTATGATAGCAGGCATGGGGAGAGAGGGTTGGTTAATGGATCTGTTAAAAAAGTAAGAATCTGATCATGTAAATAAATGGTGAGTTTTCACAGTGGAAGAAACTAATTCATGGAGTACCCAAAAGATCTGCCTTGAGAAAAGACTAGGTATTCATACATGATCCGGAGTCAGGGGTGAATAGAGGAGTAAGGTAGTTGCTGACATCAAGTTTTTCAAAATCCCAATGAGACTGTAGAGATGGAAACAAATGGATCTGAGTTACATTACTTAATGAGGAAGGTATGAAATGAAATAAACATAATTACTAACTTGGTGGATAGTGGGTCTAAAAATAGGGGATAGAGATTTTGGCTGTCACTGTTTTGATAATGAATTTAAAACATGTCTTGTCAAAGGCTTACACAGCCAAAACAAACTGGTTGTTGTGGGTTTTTCAGGCTGTGTGGCTGTGGTATGGCTGTTTTTGCTCCTAAAGTTTCTCCCACATCTATGGCTGGCACCTGTCATCCATATATGCAGACAAAACATTGGAAACAAAAACCCAGTAGCCTTTATGGCTGCTTCATTTGAATCCAAACATGCATTGATTTGAAAAGTCAATGGGTAGTGGGTGATTCGATCATTAGAAATGTAGAGAGTTGGGTTTGTGACAGGCGTGATGACCGCATGGTGACTTGCCTTCGTCTAGATAGGCTTTTAGACAGTGCTGGGGTGGAGTCAGCAGTTGTGGTCCACATTGGCACCAACGACATTGGGAAATGTAGCCGGGAGGTTCTGGAAGCTAAATTTAGGCTGCTAGGAAACAGGTTGAAGTCCAGGACCCCCAAGGTGGCATTTTCAGAAATGCTACCCGTTCCACGCGCAGGGCGAGCTAGGCAAGCGGAGATACAGGGTCTCAATGCGTGGATGAGAAGGTGGTGCAAGGCAGAGGGTTTCAGATTTGTCAGGAACTGGGGAACCTTTTGGGACAAGGCAGGCCTGTACAAAAGGGACGGGCTTCATCTGAACCAAAGAGGAACCAGGCTGCTGGCGCTCAACATTAAAAAGGTGGCAGAACAGCTTTTAAACTGATCCCTGGGGGAAAGCCGACAGAAGCAGAGGTGACTTCAGTTCGGAATACAGTATCTATGGGGATGCAGACAGAGAGGGAGGTTTTTCTAAATCAACCACATACAAGCAAGGAACATAGCAATGTGCCTGTGACAAGGGATAGTGTCTACAAAAGACTTGAGGGTAAAGCACATACATCCGAGGTTAAGGACAGAGGCAGAGTATACAGGTGTCTCTATGCTAATAGTAGAAGCCTTCGACCTAAAATGGGGGAGCTGGAGTACAGAGTTTTGAAGGAGGACTTTGATATAGTAGGCATTACAGAGACATGGTGGAATGAGGAGAACCAGTGGGATGCTGTTATACCAGGCTACAGGCTCTATAGGAAGGATAGGACAGGGCGCATTGGGGGTGGGGTGGCCCTCTACATCAAAGAGAGCATAGTGTCACAAAAAATAGACAATGAAAGGGGAGCTGGTTCCCCCACAGAATCACTGTGGATATCAATACCAGGTGTGAAGGACAGTTTAATATTAGGAATATATTATCGTCCCCCTGATCAAAGTACACAAGAGGATTCTGAGATGGAAAAAGAAATTAGAGAGGCCAAGAAAAACAAAAATGTAGTGGTAATGGGTGATTTTAACTATCCCCATATAAACTGGAAAAATGCATGTTCAGGTCATAGTAAGGAGAGAGCATTCCTGGATATGCTAAATGACTGTGGCTTAGAACAGATGGTTGTGGAACCAACCAGAGGAGAGGTGATCCTAGATCTAATTCTATGTGGGACCCAGGACCTGGTGCAGGAAGTCAGTGTTGTTGAGCCGATAGGGAACAGCGACCACAATGCTGTCAGATTCAGTATCTCTGCATGCGAACAAGTGACAACTACTAACGTAGTTACATTCGCCTTCAGAAAGGGAAATTTCTCAAAGATGAGGGGGATAGTGTGCAGGAAGCTGAAAGGGAAAATCAAGAGAGTCAAAACTGTCCAAGATGCTTGGAGGTTATTTAAAAACACAGTCTTAAAAGCTCAGCTGGAATGTGTTCCACAGGTTAGGAAAGGCAGCACCCAGTCCAAAAGAAAGCCACCATGGTTAACAAGAGAGGTTGAGGAAATTATCAGAAAAAAGAAAATGTCTTTTAGAAAATGGAAGTCCAGTTTGACTGATGAAGAATATGAGAGGGAACACAAATGGTGGCAAAAGAGAAGCAAGTTAGCTGTAAGGGAGGCAAAAAAGGATTATGAGGGACGCATGGCTGTGAACATCAAGACCAGCAACAAACAGTTCTTCAAGTACATCAAAAGTAGGAAGCCAGCTAGGGAAGCGGTAGGCCTGTTAGATGACAAAGGAACAAAAGGTATGCTAAAAGATGACAGGGAAATTGCAGAAAAACTGAATGAATTCTTTGCATCTGTCTTCACCCAAGAGGAGGTGAGGAAAATTCCTGCACCTGAACCATGCTTCTTGGGAGGCGAATCCGAGGAACTAGCAAAGATAGTGGTCGACAAGGAAGAAGTTCTGGCAGCCATTGATAAACTAAATGCTACCAAATCTCCTGGCCCAGATTGCATTCATCCAAGAGTTCTTAAAGAGCTCAAGCATGAAATTGCTGATCTTCTCACTTTAATATGCAACTTATCCCTGAAATCAGGCTCTATCCCTGAAGACTGGAAGATGGCCAATGTCACATCAATTTTTAAGAAGGGATCTAGGGGGGACCCGGGAAATTACAGGCCAGTCAGTTTGACATCTGTTCCTGGTAAATTAGTAGAATCTATCATTAAAGATAAAATTATAAAACATGTAGAAAAGCAAGACCTGCTGAGAAAGAGTCAGCATGGCTTTTGCAGAGGCAAATCCTGTCTTACAAACTTACTAGAGTTCTTTGAGGGTGTAAACAGGCATGTGGATAAGGGGGAACCAGTGGACATTGTCTACTTGGATTTCCAAAAGGCTTTTGACAAAGTTCCTCACCAGAGACTATTGAGAAAACTCAGCAATGAAGGAATAAGAGGGGAAGTCCTCCTATGGATTAAAAACTGGTTGAGAAACAGGAAGCAAAGAGTGGGTGTAAATGGGAAGTTCTCACAATGGAGAGATGTCGGAAGTGGTGTCCCCCAAGGATCCGTTTTGGGACCAGTGCTCTTTAACCTATTCATAAATGACCTGGAAGTAGGGGTGGGTAGCGTGGTGGCCAAGCTTGCAGATGATACCAAATTATGTAGGGTGGTGAGAACCACAAAGGATTGCGAAGAGCTCCAAGCGGACCTTGATAAATTAGGTGAGTGGGCTAAGAAATGGCAAATGCAGTTCAATGTAGCAAAATGCAAAGTGATGCACATAGGGGCAAAAAAATCCAAACTTCACATACATCGCTTACAAGGGTCAGTGCTATCAGTCACAGACCAGGAAAGGGATTTGGGCGTCTTAGTTGATAGTTCCATGGGAATGTCAACTCAATGCATGGCAGCTGTGAAAAAGGCAAACTCTATGCTGGGGATAATTAGGAAAGGAATTGAGAATAAAACTGCAAAGATTGTCATGCCCTTATATAAAGCAGTGGTGCGAACGCACTTGGAGTACTGTGTCCAGTTCTGGTTGCCGCATCTCAAAAAGGATATTGAGGAGATAGAAAAAGTGCAGAAAAGGGCAACAAGGATGATTGAGGGACTGGAGCACCTTCCCTATGAGGAGAGGCTGCAGCGTTTGGGACTCTTTAGTTTGGAGAGGAGACGGCTGAGGGGGGATATGATTGAAGTCTATAAAATTATGCATGGGGTAGAAAATGTTGACAGAGAGAAATTTTTCTCTCTTTCTCACAATACTAGAACCAGGGGGCATCCATTGAAAATGCTGGGGGGAAGAATTAGGACTAATAAAAGGAAACCCTTCTTCACGCAACGTGTGATTGGTGTTTGGAATATGCTGCCACAGGAGGTGGTGATGGCCACTAACCTGGATAGCTTTAAGAGGGGCTTGGACAGATTTATGGAGGAGAAGTCGATTTATGGCTACCAATCTTGATCCTCTTTGATCTGAGATTGCAAATGCCTTAGCAGACCAGGTGCTCGGGAGCAACAGCTGCAGAAGGCCATTGCTTTCACCTCCTGCATGTGAGCTCCCAAAGGCACCTGGTGGGCCACTGCGAGTAGCAGAGAGCTGGACTAGATGGACTCTGGTCTGATCCAGCTGGCTTGTTCTTATGTTCTTATGTTCTTAAGTCCATTATTGTATACAGATCACAGGTACTATAACTATTGAATGTGTAAGAAGAGTTGATTGTACTTTTGAAGATTGCAGAGGTATGCGTAACACCATGAATGCTCCCCCACATTAAAAAAGTCAGAAGTAACACACTTTGAAGGAATCTATAGTGGCTACTATGTCAGGACTTTACCACTTCATTTTGTTGCATAATGCGTTCTTTGATTAGTTTTCTTTTTTGTTTACCTCCTAGGAAAAATGTTCTCATATGATATCTTCTCAGAAGGGTAGTTTTTCTTGCACCTCTTCTGTACATGTGGTTTTTGTGAGTTCCAGCCTCCAACTGCATCCTTCCCCCCCACCCCACACCCATGTTTTCCTCCCTTTAGGAGTAACCTTGAATTCTCAATACATTTTTTTGGAGAAGGGGATAGTTCTATATTACTCTGTGTGTGTGTGTGTGTGTGTGTGTGTGTGTGTGTGTGTGTGTGTGTGTGTGTGTGTGTGTGTAACATTGTTTGCAACATTGGTGATTTAAGTGAAAACAATTTTCTATTTTTTACGTCTCTTTCAACCCAGTCAAATGACTCCTTCATGATGATAATTCCAAAGGAGGAAGTGTGTTAGTCTTCTGTAAGCAAAATTAAACAGGACTACAGTGGCACCTCAATTTTAAAAAAAAATCAGCAAGAGCTTTTGTTGATTAGGAAGGTTTAAGTGTGTCCAAGTCATTAAAATGCTCCTGAACTTCTTTCTAATTTCTTTCTAATTTCTTTCATTATGTAAATTTTCAATAACCAAGTGCAATTTAGACCCACTTGAACCAACTAGAATTTTCTCACTGACTTCCAGTCAATATTTGTGAGCACAAGGAATATTAGCAATTTGTTGATTTTTTAAAATTATTTCATTTTGTTTTAAATACCCCATTCTCTCCCTGTCTGCATTAGAGGATGTCTGCTTAAACATTTGGACCTGACAAGAACGGACATGTTACAGGAACAAGTTTGCTATAGAAATGGCCGGGTTTCTTTTCTTCAGTTTGAAGAGATTGATTTATGAAAGTTAGATCTTTTTAGAACTGAAAGGAATGTTTTTCTGCAGTGATCTTTGATGCAAACTTTTCTATTTTGATTTTGGGAAATATCCTTTGTACTAAAGAACTTTCCACCATCCTAATGAGCATTCTTCTAGTTTACTATTCCAACAAAAATATTCCGCCTCACATACTTGAACTGATCTTGTCCAATTATCCTTCTCCAACAGAGCCACTTGATCTGAAGGAAAGTTGTTTAGTCTGGAAGAAGACTTCAGCTTAACTTAGTGGAATTGTAAGATGTTTTAATTTGTTAAACTTTTTTTAAATCCTATCTCCCATACTTTATCTAGTCTTGTCCAATTGTCTTGCACTCTACAATTTAAACAGGGAAATCTGGATGATCTGCCTGTGTTTTCCTGAGTATTTAAAACTGTTTCCCCCTTCTTAAACCTCATTGCCAAAATGCACCAAAGCAAGACCATTGCTTTCAGCTTTGTACTGTACAGCTGATGCAGCTGAATCCAGATACTTCAACAAGCTGCTGCAATCCTGTATCAGTCGCTCCCTGCCTAATAAATGTACTGCAGCAAGCAAAGGTGACGGAGGACAAGCCTTTTAAGCATTCTACAGTGTTAGCTGTCACATGTAACACTTCTGCTCAAATTGATACTGCGTTTGAGTTGATCTTTCAAAGAAGGTCAAATAGAACTTCTTATGCTAAAACACTGACCCTTCTTAGCCTCCCTTTCCACTTTCCTGGCTCAAGTTCCTGATTTGGGAGGCACTGACAAAAATGAGAAGCAGATCTCAAATGTAAATACAAAATGCTTTTATATTATTCCCACGGCACCTGATGCTGCAGTGATTCTTTTTAGCAGCTTCAGATGGCAGAGAGAGGCTGATTGATGAGAGCCGCATCAGGGAAACTCCCTGGGAGTATTGGATTGACAGGCTTGATGGTGCCTTTGACTTTTATCCTTCCTTATGGATTAAAAAAAAGAGGATACACCGAGAGGTGGAAATGAACTATTATTTCTATGTGCTACAGCCTGGTTAGAAGACAAACTCACTCTGAAAGCAAATGGCTTTCAAGGAGGGCTGGCAGATTGGCTTTTTAAGGCCACATGTGAAAATGTGTCAGCTTCCTGGATTGCTACCCCTGCAACATCCCTTCCAATCAGAGGGTTAATGCCAATGGCAGATCACTGGTGACAGGTGGAAAGATGACAGTGGGATTCAGCTGTGGACATCTTCAAGACTCTCATGAATTTTTCTTTAAAATGAGGGCGGGGGAATGTACACCACCCTTTGACAGTTGACTTGCTTTGATCTCACAATGAGAGTTTTTCCATCATGCTCTGCAGCTGAGGAGCAGTCGAATGCATTAAGGGCAGGAGAATAAAGTTAGAAATGTAGTCATACTGGGTAGAAAATATTTTAAACAAAGGGAAGCATCAAGGAATGGTCATTATAGTTAGAACTGCATTTTAATTTATTGGAACTGTGATTAAAATATTGAAAATCTGTGCACTATTAAACATTCACCTTGTTGTCTCTAAAACACTTCTCCCACATTTCACTGTTAAAAGATGGGTTCACTACAGTGAGTTGCAAAGAACTTTTCCTATGGCTATGGATAACATGTTGGTGAGCATCCTTCTACCTTATGAACAAAATTCAGAACAGTTCTTGCAGGAGGTAGCTGTGTTGTTCATATATTGTTTATGGGTATTTCCTTTCTTAAATGTACAATAAATTTAAAATACATTTAATAAATGGGGCATGGGGTTTCAGGGTGCTGGCAGCAGCAGTGGGACACTGGGCCTGGACTCTAATTTGTGGTGATTTGTGGCTATTGATATTAGTGAGTCAGCCTGAAAGACCAGACTTGAGCTTGAGACTTGCTTTCGATCTACCTTTACATTCAACTATCAGCCTGTCCCACTCTTTCATCTAACTCCCACCAAAACCTCTCATCCTGATACCAGTCAGCCCCCCCCCCCCCCCCATCAGCCTTCCCTTCTTCAGGTGCTTGCTACTTCTTCATCTGCCTATATGGCCTGCCACTTAGCAGTCCGTTACATTTTTTGACTGCAACAATAGAGCCTTTAGGTTTAAATTCTACTTGAAACCTATAATCATTTTGTAAGTTTTGTAAGAAAATGCTATAGCTTGAATGTATAGGTCTTTAGCCCAGGTGTGTCAATTTTGGGTGAAAGCAGTATTTATATGTGGATTGTTGAAATGTGAATTGAAGATATTCATGTACTATATGATCCTATGAGCTTCTGCAACACAATCAGGGGATTGTTATGAGATTTTGTGTATTTATTAATGTTGTGTTATAATCAACTTAACAATGAAACTTGGTTCTTTACTGTAGGTAAGAACTTTCGCTGAGAACATTAATGGGTTGTATTTTTGAGTAGTATTTAGTTCCAAGCCCAGTCCCTGGACTGTAAAAGCTTTGAAAAGTTGTAAAGCTTTTTATTGGTGTTCCTATTCATATACAATGGAGAAGTATTCATTTAACAGTTGTATTTATTATATAATATTTTGTTGAGTTTAGTAGTACCTGTCCTTAACTTTTGGCTATTAATATTTCTGAACCAACCTCTATCTTCATGCTTTGCTAATCATAGTAAATTAGACAACTAACATTAATTATTGGGCCTCCTGATTTTTTAAGAACTTAAAAGCAACCAGTTTTGATTGGGCTGGAAGAGATGGTATTTAACTCCTTCTCCATGCCATTTTCCCAGTCTAAATTTCACACCCCAAATGGTAGTTCTCCTTGAAAAGGAAAAACATATATGTCATGTCTATAACCAAAGACGTTAAGGTGAGGTAATGTCAGGGCATTAGTTTAAACTGAAAACAGCTGAAATCTAAATGTGTCTAAGATAAGTATAGGGATTTTAATATATTGATTTAAATGTAATTGGATTTTGTGCCAGGCACTCAGGCTCTCTCATCTTGATATTCCATTCAAAGCAGAGACTGTAACATAATAGGGCAAAACAATTGTACTTCACAAATATAAATTACAGACTCATCAATGGCAATAATGATGGTTCATCCAAAGATGTGCCATATAACCAAGAGGCTGTTAAATAGTTGGAAAACTGACAATAATTTAGAAGAGGAAATGTGTTATTTTGAAAAATCTGAGGGAGAAAAGAAACAGAATTGCAGGGCAAGACATTAATATGGCATTGCTGCATTATTTTAGTTTGTAAAATGGAGCTGTATACTTTCCTCAAAAACTTTATCATAATTTGGTGGTGATTCCTGTATTTTCTTTTCTGTAGTGGAAGGTTTTGAGTTTAAAAATACTGATCGCTGCGTTTTAAATTGTTTTAATGTATTTAAGGGTTATTGTATATATGTGATTTATGTTGTTCACCGCCCAGAGTCCTTCGGGGGTAGGGCGGTATACAAAACCCAATAATAAATAAATAAATAAATCTGGCTGAAATATATGCCCTCTACAGTTCTTTATCTCTGATCCTTGCATTGGTTTGTTTGTTTGAAACCTTTATATGCTGCCTTCTGCCCAAACAGAGTCCTCAAGGTAGCAAATATCAAGGCATTGAAACATTTTAAACATTAAAACAGCACTTAAAATACATTTATATGCATGTATAAAAATATTTAACATATTTACATATTTAAAATATTTAACATTATAATAAAAGCATTTAGACATCCAAACAAACACAACCAGGGAAGAGGACCAAGTAGAGTTTACTGGGAATATGCCAAATGAAACAGAAAAATCTTCTTGAATATGAGCAACAGAAGAAACAGGATTCATGCTCACAGGGAGGCAACCAATACGTTTACACCTCTTAACATCTCTAGAATCTATGTTCATTCCAGAATGGTGATTACACATGGATAGAAGGGTAGCCCAAATGCCAGTGCCCTTTCACCCACTGTTCATTGATAATGTTATCTGCAGAACAATTGAGTCTATGTGTGCAGGAACTGTACATTCACAACCTAAAAACTGTGCCCCCTGCCGGCCAAAAACTAAAAAAGCACTTTAAAAATACAAAAAAACCCACAAATGGGGGATGGAACTTCTGATATGTAATGGGGTGGGGGTTAAACCTGGGAAAAAACCCCTTACCTACATCCTTGCCCCATAGAAGCCACACTCACAAAACAAGAAAGGCACATATATGAAGGTGGAGCCAACATGCTCACGCCTGCTCTCCTCCATGTGCAGTGATTGCAACATGTATAATGTACTATTGAAGGGGCCATTGTCTATGACCAATGGCCTTCTTAGAGGAGATCTACACTCTGAGGATTCTCTGGCAGCGGCTGTTGCAATTTTTACATTTGTTAGTGTTGCAGCATTATGAAGGAGTGGTAGAATCAGTAACTGAACATAGGACTCCTTACTTATGGACTAGTTTGTGCTAGAGCAGGGGTCCCCAAACTATGGCCCGGGGGCCAAATGTGGCCCCCTGAAGGCATTTATCCGGCCCGCCAGGCATGGCGGCAATGGCTCCATTCATGTGCAGTGGGGGCTCGAGGGAGAGGAGGAACCAGCCCCAACGGCCGTTGATGTGGGGCGCGGGTCTGGCGGCGCAGGAGGGTTTCCCACTGGGTTGTTGTGCTTGCAGTCGCTTGTCTGCCTTCAGGCCCCCCACAACCCGAGAATGGGGCTGCCCACCTCTGCCCCTGCCAACAAGGCCAGCTGAATGGAAACAGGGTGATCCCCATCCCCCACCCTGTGTGACCGGCTGGTAGGCGGCGAACGGGTCTCCGTGGCTTTGACTGTTGGGTCTGCTGGAGGGAAAACAGAGCCCTGGAGATACACACTGCCTTCGGGGTCTGCCAGATCGGCTCCCTTCTCCTGGGCTCCTTTCTCCCCAACCAGCCTATGCAACAAGGCAATGCCCACAGGTCTGCTCTTTTTCTGTGACTGGAGTTGCTGCTTTCTAAACGTTGCTGTTCACAGGCAGGAGACATATTTTGGATATTACCTCTATGTAAGAGTATCCAACCTCTAGAGGAGGCCTGGAGATGTCCCAGAATTACAGCTGGCCTCCAGGTGACAGAGATCAATTCCTAGAGAAAATGACTACTTTGGACGGTGGGCTCCCCACCCCAAACCCTGCCTTTCTCAGATTGCACCCCAAAATCTCCATGAATTTTCTGACCCAGAGTTGGAAACCTTACATGTGGCAATGCCTGCTCAGCCCTTCCCTCTCAGCTACTCCATGTGTTGCTCTCAGGCTTTCTGTTCCGCCTCACTCCCATTGGCATCAGCCAGGCTGGTGAATCGCTCGCTGGCTACTAGGGAGGAAAGAACCCAGGAAGATCCCTGATCCTGGGTTAGATGTAATGCTTCATTGGGAAAGTTCTGCTTTTTTTTTTACAGGGGAAGGTATTCCACAGCCTCCCCAACAATATTTAGAGCCCACCCTGTACTTGACATACTTTGGTCACTGTTCTAAAAATAGACCATGACAGAAAGGCTGAAAGGTGAAATCAAGCATTTTACAATCATTTGTGCATAGGAATTTGTTCATAGTTTTTTTTAGTCCGGCCCTCCAACAGTCTGAGGTACAGTGAACTGGCCCCTCTGTGCTAGAGCAAGGATCAGTGTAAGAGGGTTTCCCATATAAGGATGATAAGGCTGTTTCCATCTGTTTCCAACTGGTACAGTGTCTTATTCATAGGTCAGGAATAGAAGCAAGATACATATTGCCTAAATGTCAATTCCAAATGTCAATTCCAAATTCTAAAAATGTTTCTATATACCCCTGGTTACCTAAATAAGTCAATATTTGTGTGCATGTGTAAAGTTCCATCAAATCACAGCTGACTTATGGCAACATTGCCATATTTTTACATTTATATTTTACTTCATTTTGTATGCTGTATTTTAAATGGTTTTAATTCGATGCTTAGAGCCCTTATTTTATCCTATATTGTATTTAATTTATTGAGAGGGCTCCTTTTGCTTATTTATGTTATATTAAAATGTTGTACCCTGCCCAGAGCCCTCCAGGGGTGGGCGGTATAAAAGTCAAATAAATAATAATAATAATAATAATAACAACAACAACAACAACAACAACAACAACAACAATAATGATAATGATGATGATGATGATGATGATGATGATGATGATGATGATGATGATGATGATGATGATGATGATGAGGATGAGGATGATGATGATGATGATGATGACGACGACATTGTAGGGTTTTCAAAGCAGAATATTAACAGAGGGAGTTTGCCTTGCCTACCTTTGCAAACAACCCTGGCTTTCCTTGGGGGTCTCCTGAAAAGATTGTGGGACCCTCAAGAATCTAAACCTTACCAGAAAATGATCAGGCCAGGACAAAAACAATGTAATTCACTCTTCCTCCTTCAGAGCTTCATCCTCCAGCCCAAAACAGAACACCAGATCAAGTACTAATTTATTTTACTTTATTTATGTCCCACTTTTCTGCCTGCCCAGGATTCATAGCAGCATTTCACATTGTTTTCCCCTCTTCCACTTTATCTTTGCGAGGGTAGGTTAGGCTGAAAGATTATGATGCACCCATGGCCACCCAGCGAGATTCTGTGGCAAAGCAGGGATTCAAATCTGATTGTCTCAGCTGTTTGCCCAACACTCTGACCACTACACTATACTAGCCCTCGTACATGCCTATTATTTATTTATTTATTTACTTACTTACTTACTTAAGTTATGTATGTACAAACTATTATGTATGTTTGTATGTTTGTATGTTTGTATGTTTGTATGTTTGTATGTATTTAACTAAACTGCTATTTAACACCCATCCCTGGCCACAGCCAGACTTCTGGTGGCTTCCATACAATTAAAAACGGATACATAAAATCAGCCTTAAAATTAGGTCAACTATACCTGAGATGGCAGTAATAACCCTTCAGCCTATAAATTGATCCAGGGGACCAACATGATCAGAAAGGGGGGGGGGTGTTAAATAGCAGGGGATTACAACAATGGTCCAATTGACTGTTGATGGTAAGTGGGCAGAAGGCCAATGACTGATGTTATACCAATGTGTAAGTGGATGGCCATAACCAAAGGCCCAATGGAATATCTCTGTCTTAGATGCCCTGTGAAATTGGACAAGGTCCTGCAGGGCCCTGGTATCTGTAGACAGAGAGTTTAAGATAAAGATCTGTATCTGTAGACTACACCAGGAATTATTTGATTTAGCAGAAGGTCTCCGTTGTTAGTGTCAAATACATCACTACTGAGTTACTCCTTTTTTGTCACTGATTTCAAAAGAAAGCAACAAATACTCCCTTGGAACAAATCAATCATTGCATCATGCACAAACGCAAGAAGTAATGGAATAGCTGTCATGTCACTTGATTCAAAGAACTGTAGAGCTGAATTTTTAACAGCACATTTAAGCTGAGGAAAAACATATTCTCAGATGGAGTTTTTAGACATTGTGATCATCATTTACATATCACTTGGTCATAAGAAATTCTGACAATCATCTCTGGGGAGGTAGCCTTCTGCCTTAATCTCTTTTGAGGTGAGGAAATAAGCAGAGAGCCATTATGTTAGTCAAGTGTAGTCTTTCTGGAGAAGGAACTGACTGTGTTTATGGAGATTAAGCTATGTTGGGCTTAATGGAATCCAAATTATAAAGTGATTATTGTTTGATTGATTCAAGCCTTTTTATGCCACCTTTCTACCTGATCAAGGGCCCCAAGGCTGTGCACATAAAACATTAGGATGAATAAAAACAACATTAAAATGATAAAGTTATTCAATAAAAATACATGCGGAACAAAACTGAGAGCCAATAATCATTATTGGGTATACCAAATTGAACAAAAAAAGTCCACTGGTGGAAGACACTAATAGAAAGAGACAAGCAAATCTCCCACGGGAGGGAGTGCCAAAGTTTTGGTGCCATGAGTGAAAAAAGCCCTTTCTTGAGTTGTCATTTCAAAATGGCACATGCTACCAAAGCTGAGCCTCCAAAGATGACCGGAGTTAGTTGGTAAATTCAAATGAGAGAAGACAGTCCTTAATGTATGTTGATTCCAGCCATAAAGGGTCAATAGGAGCACCCTGAATTGACTGCAGATCAAATTAGAAGCCAGTGAAGATGGAACAAGACTGGAGTGCTTTAGTACCTATAACCTATTCCAATCAACACTCTGGCTATAGCATTCTACATCAGCTGTAGCTTCTGGATAGTCTTCAAGGGCAATGTCACATAGAGCACATCGTGGTAATCTAATCTATGTGTTACCAAGGCATGCATCACAGTGACAAGTTCTTTCCTGCCCAGGAAGGTCCACACCTGGTTTCACAGCCAGAGCTGGTGAAAGGAACTCCTGACCACTACTGGCACCTGCTCATCCAGCAGGAGGCCTGGATCCAAGAGCATCTCCAAGCTGCATACCAAGTCCTTTAAGAGGAGTGCAGCCCCACCCAGAACAGGGGACCCTATCCTGGGCCAGATCTTTCTCCTAATGGTAGCACTTCTGTTTTGTCAGGATTAAATTTCAGCTTGTTAGCCCTCATTCCTCATCCACTCCAGCCATCATCTATTCCAAAACAGCCTTTGAGCACCTTTTCACAATTTCCACAGCCTCCCAAGGATCTGTTGATAGTGTGAGATAGACCAAAGAATCATTTCCATATTGGTGGCCCAAGTAATCTTATCAGTTTTGTCCCACATAAAACTATGAGCATATGTGCTTTTGACCAGGGAAAATCCCATGTAACAAAAATAAGTATGTAATCATTCTAGCTATAAAAAATTCTCTCAAGTCAGTGGCTCTATAGGTAATTTGTATTACTTAAAATTAGTGGTCCTGATTAAAAAGCACATCTAGTCAGTTAAATGGAGTCTAGAGGAACATTAGTGTGGATGAATTATATCTATGTATGGACTCATAACTGAGCAAGGATGTTGTCTGTGTTATTTTTTTAAAGGATGGATATTCAATGTAAGTTCTCATCCATGTTCTGGCACAACAGGTTAATACATTTTTAAAAGCATGGTATGGAGTGGGTCATGGTCCCTAAATTAATTTTTTTCCCCATGTGTGATGGAACAATGCTCACACTGCTCACATTTCAATTAATAAGTAACACAAGCCTCTAGATTGAATGCATGTTTGCCTGCAACTGGGGGTGAATGATACATGTGATCTGAAGAGGAGAAATTGAGTTGAGAAAGGACTGAGCACTCCTTCTTTTGAACAGCTTTTCTGATCCTCATCACCCCTGTGGAAAGAGCTATGCTGGGCCCACTTGTTCATGCAATCCTTTGATGGAAAAAAATGAAATTCTTTCCTTCCACATTTCAAACCAACTTCAGGCATATTTCTGCTGTGCTGAAAGGGTTTCTGTTTATATCCATACATCTGAACCCTATGCATTCATCTCCTGAATTTAAAAAATGCCTTTGCGATAACTTTCCAATAATAATGATTTGCATTTGCACTGTGATTTGCATGGCACTTATTAATAACTTCTGTTGTTAAACTGCCAAGCTCATTTTCCTCGTGTTGATTTATGACTTAATTGACTATTAAGTGTATTTGGTTGTATCTTTTATAGGGTTTTTTATTTAGGGGCAGCTCTTATGGTTTATAAATCTATCAGTCATTTTTCAACAAACAAAATGATAAAATGTAGTAGTTAACTTCGGAAGATCAAGAACCTAGGTTATAATTTAATTGTTGAACTAGTAAATAGGAAACCCTGTCAACTGAACAGGTTTATATTTTTGCATAATTCCACTCTATTTCAAGCATGTATTGGAGATTGATCCTTGGATTATTCATTCAAAATTATCATATTCACATGATGAACAAACTACCAGAGATTTTGAGATCCATTCCTTCCAGGAGTTTATTTATTTATTTATTTGTCACATTTTTACCCCGCCCTATCCGGGAAGGCTCAGGATGGGTTGCAACAATTAGACACAGGGCCTTTCCTCACTTCCCTTAAGCCCCGCACTACTAGAGGAGAGTAGCGCGGGGTCCCTCGGCACTCCCCACTGAGAGGGGCGGCGACAGCGCAGCCGCCCCGGAGCTGCTGCTGTCGCGCCCCTCAGCGCGCAGCATCCCAGGCGCTCTTCTCAACGGCACCTTTTGATGGCCCCGCGGGGTCGTGGGGACCGCCGGGCGCGCGCCTGGGATGCTGCGCGCTGAGAACAGCGCGCGGCATAGAGGGGAAGGATGAAAGTGGGGAAAGGCCCACAGTAAAACATTTAAATACAATAAGTTTGAGGAAAAAACTGTGGTTAAGAGGAAGAATTAAAGCATCAAATTGTGGTAAATTGCTGCACTTTTTTAAAAAAGACAAAAATGTACAGGAAATTACTTTTTATGGCAGTCTTAACATCATAAAAGATCCATATTCAAATGTATGATACTAAGTAGGATTTACTTTCCTAGATATGTAATCAGATATGTAACAGGGATATTGAGATATTTTCACTATAAATATCTTAATAGTTTTAGGGGACTAGAACCAACTGCTAGAAATGCAAGTCTCTTTCAGTGAGTGGAGGATCTGAATGCATAATTTCAGAATCACTTTTCCTTGACATGGATAGTTGCTAAGGCATGTTTGAAATGCATTATAATGAGCTCATGTTCAAATATCTGCACACATTAATTATTTTCTAAAGCTGCTTCTACAAATGCAGTAAATGTGATACAGCTACAAGGTGGTCATGGTGTAACATGATTGAATGTTCAGTACCATTTGACTGCAAGTGGTAGATTCCATTTTAAATGTTCCCTGATGTAAAAAGCCATCTTTTTCCTGATTTGCTATGGCTTTCTTAAAATAACGTGTCTTTATTTTTACATAAGAAAAAATCATTATGGTATCCCCTATCTGTAACAGAGCAGTGTACTCTGTTGCTAAGGAGTCTATTGGCTCATTCTGCTATATGCATAGACTAAGTCTCAATTATAAATATGGTTCATTAGAATAAAAGATATATGCAGCCTGTATTAACACACAACTCACTATGATATTTCTGATGCAGGAAAATGGTCATTAGTAGCAACAGGTCTGACACTGATATAGAAAAGGCAGCAGGTTCAAACCGATGAATGAGCCTTCCCCATGTCAACAGAGGGGCAATTTCAGCATGCAAAATCAGCCCCAGGGTGGGAAATGAAACAGAGGCTCTCAGGATGGGCTGCCCAAGTAATGCATAAGATAATACTAACTAAATAGAACAGTATGTATATTACCAAATCCCAGTAATACATACTGGCAAATATTGAGCACTTCGCTAAGTGCTGTTATGTAACTACTGTCATATATTGAATTGACAAGGATTGCATGGAGAAGTGTGCTATATAGGTAAGCTTCCCCACTGCAGTTCCTGTGATCACAGCATCCCCAAGGGGACCCAATGACTGTCAGGCTCAGAAAAAAAAGTCAATCTAATTTCTTCTTTTTATTTCAGATACTGCTTCATAAACTTGGTTATTCAGTCTTTCCTTAAACATGATAAGGGTGCAAAAATATACTATGGCTGATTGCATCAACACTACATCTGTTGTCCAGTGATCCATGTTACAGACACAACTGTGTATACTGACAGTCCAAGGTTCTCTGGCCCAGCACTTTCATTTACAAGATCTGCTAAATTTACTGCACTAATGAGTGTCATGACCTCGTTAATTGAGCATTTCTAGTGTCCTCCATATGATAGATATTATATTTGTATGGGTAGTTTGCGTGTGCAGAAGCTTAGCTGCACAAGTCACAGTTCAATCCATGACTCCATGTCATGAGGCTTCAACATTTTGGTCATCATCTTACCATTCAAGAACAGCCAGTGTATGTCCCAAAGAAGATTCAATGTGTATAATTAAGACTTAGTCTATGCATTCAGTGGGCTGCCAATCTAATCTCTGGAAACAACTCTCCCAATTTTCTTTGCTGTTTCTCCCTGTATCATAAAGATAAACCTACAAGTCATAGCTCCCCATCATTCCAAGTCCACAGGTAATGGATCTTACCACCACTCAATGCCACTCCTGGACTAAGAATATTACTCTGTGTATGCGTGTGTATCTTCTTTCAACCCCTCTTTCCTCTTTACGCTAAGATTGAAATGTTACATTTCAGTCTGAATATGGGTATCTTGTTCCTGTCTTGGAGTTAAAAACAAACAAAACCTGATTAAGACAGTGACACCTTTTGGATTTGCAGAGGGACACAGGGAAAGAGAAAGAATATTGTGCCATCTGCAGCACTTTCATAATAGTTGATTAAAGGCCTCGTACAGCTGCAAGGCAGCAGATTTGCAGGCTCTCTGGGCAGTGTATTTGCAGCCTAGCTGTAAAGCCATGTCCAATATGGCTATCAGCCAAGCAGGAGATGAGAACAGTCAAAGTATAGCTTATTTGCAGCAGTTCCCAAAAATCTTAATCAAGCCATATGGTATCTTCTAGGCTTCTAATTTTTTTTTCTTGTGGAAGTTAACTCCTTAGTTACTATTTAAAGTTGTATCTCCAAGATTAAGGGAGGATTTGATGAGAAACGTGGTATGTGTCTTTAACCTAATAGCTCAATAGGTCCTACTTATTCTGTTTTTTTCTCAAGAAAGATCTCTCTCTCTCTCTCTCTCTCTCTCTCTCTCTCTCTCTCTCTCTCTCTCTCTCTCACACACACACACACACACCATCTGCCAAGGAAGTATTGGGCTAGATCTTGTCTAAAATTTCCATTCACAAAAGTGCAACTTCCCTGCAACAAACTGAAATTCCCCCTAGAATGCTGTTCATGGGAGATGGGCACCCCCCACCCCCAAGATCTGAATGATTTGGAGGGCCGGGGTGGGGAGGGAGAATTGGTGACCATCCCCTCCTGTTATAGAAGTTCAGTAGTTCAGTTCAATTTATTACAGTCAAAGACCAGAACATTCTCTATGGATAATTTTACACGACATAATTGCCCTTTTGTTGACACAGGAGTTGCAACCAGGAGTTTTGCACAGCCCCTGGTCACCCAATAAGCTTTCACAGAAGAGTGGAAATTAGAACTTAGGTCTCCTACATCCTAGTCTGAAACCCTAACCACTACACACACGGGCTCTTGTGGAGTGATTGCTGTTGAATAATAGCAAGCAGCCAGGCCTGGGTGAGTCATGCATGGTAACAAGTCTCCCTGGTAGTTGCTGCCAAGCTAGGCAGCAATAAGTCCTCTCTCAAAAGCTCAAACCATTCCTGGATTGGGCTCTGCCCCTGCCTTTTAATTACACGAGCCAAGGATTGGAGACTGAGGACATCAGTTTCTTAACGCTAAGGGTGTTCCTTTTATCATTGGCAGGGGGGCAACCTCCCAATCATCTTTTAAAAGATTTTAGATTTTTCAGCAATCCTGTGACTCTTTTCATTTTTATAGAAAGCTCTATCTCTGTCCCAGACTTCAGATTTAAGTAGCCACAGCTGGGGGACACTGAGAATTAGATACATTTATGCACTGTGTGAAGATTAAAAATGTGTTTATTGGGGAAATCGGCACTATGTGCAAGAAAAACATGATCCATGAAAAACTTGATCATTGTACCTTTATATCCTGAGTTCCTTCTTTGTAATGCCCCTCCTGCCTTCTGACTGGGAAGTAAGAACTCAGAGATGTCCATTCCAACTCCATTCCAATCTGAAGAAGGGAGTTTTATTCTCAGTAGCTTATACCCCAAAACGTTGTTGGTCTCTAAGGTGCTATTAGATGTGAATCTACCCAATTATTAGTGTGGCTACTACTTATATATAAATGTTCAAAGTCCCTTACGATATCATATTGACATAATTAATAATCACAATGATCCTGTGAGATGGTCTGGTCTGCAACCTTTACCACCCAAAGAGCCATTTGGACCCGTTTTCCACGACCCCGAAGATCTACCGAGCCAGAGAGGCCTCCGGTTCGGCCCCTCCACTCACCTTAGCTTCCAGCACTGCTCTGGAGGGCTGGAGGGACACACCCATGCTACCCTCTGACCTTCAAGCCACGCGGAGCCACAGTATAAGGCTAAAAGAGCTGCATGCGGCGCCAGAGCATCAGGTTGCAGACCCCTGGTCTAGTATACATTTTACAAAAGGGAAATTGAGACGAGATACAACCAATGTCATGAGTGAACCAGAATCTTAATTCACAATGTTCAGAGCAGAGGGCATTTACATTAGAATTTGATTCTGAACTGAGTTGGAATGGTTGTCACATTGCAATATGCTGCTCTTATTTGTTTTGTCTAAAAACGATTAGAATCACTGGACATTTTTCTTTACTTCCTATAGAATTTTCTATTATTCTTTTTACTAAACTAAAGGACTCCAGAAGATAAGCTCTCTGAATTCATTTCACCCTTGGCTTCTTAGCTGACATGCCCTGCAGTTTCTGATTTTCATTTTGCTCATAGCATTTTGATGTTCTTAAATATTCCGTTACAGTCTTTGTTTTGTAAGGGTTCAGTCTCAGTTCTCGCCACTGATTTCATTTCTTCTTTTTATTTCCTGTGGCTACAACTGCAGCTATTTGGAAAACATATTATTTCCTTGCTGCTTAAAGTGCTGTCTTTTTGTAACTATACAGGCATACACACTTGGCAAGCTCCTCGTTAGGAGCAGTCCTAATATCATCTATGGGTAGGAAAATTCTAATTAATTCCCATGGGCCTCAGTTAGTAAGTAGGGATAAAAACATAATAACATAACAAAGAACCTGTGGATCAGACCATGGTCTCACATAGTGGCCAACCAGTTCATTTGGAGGTCCAACAACAGAGCTTTTGCTTCCTGGCATTGGTATTCAGAGGTTTAATGCCTCTGAATGGGGAGGTTTCCTTTAGTCACCATAGCTTAGCTAGTAGCCACTGACAGTCCAATCCTGCATGAATCTGTCTGCTCTCCTTTTAGAAGAGTCTGTTGTGGCCATCACTACATACTCTGGCAGCAAATGCCACATTTTAATCCCTTTCAGTATTTCTTGTGCCAGACCTGAATTTACTGCCTATCAGCTTCATTGGATGTCCCTGAATTTTGGTATTTGGGGAGAGGGAAAAACATTATTTTTATCAACTTTCTTCACTCTGTGGATAATTTTATAAGTCTCCATCACATCCCCCTTAGTCAATTCTTTTCTAAACTGTCTTTCCTTCGCCTTTCCTATAGGAAAGATGCTCCAATTCCCTAATTATCTTGGTTGCCCTCTTCTGTATTTTTTCAGCTCTGTGGTGCCCTTTTTCAGATATTGTAACAAGAACTGTACACAGTATAATGTCACCAGGCTTGCCAGTGCCCTGGGCCCCTGTGTGGTCTCACCAGCTGCCTCTCCTCAGTCCACACAATTTCCCAAAGTTGGGAACCGGTGGGTGAAGCATGACTTCCATTTGCTGAAGCCATGCTAAGTTTCCCTCAGCAGGCTTTGTTCCTTTGAAGGCATAATAATTCTGCCTTTGATTATTGTTTCCATTAATTTGCCTGAAACAGACATTAGGATGATTGGTCTGTAATTTCCTGGTTCCCTTCTAAACCTTTTTTAAAAAATTGGTGTAAACTTTGCTACTCTGCAGTCTTCTAGTTCAGCAGCTGAATTCATTAATAGTTTACATATACAAGTTAGTAATTCAACTATCTCATCTCTGAGTTACATGAGAACTCCCAAGTGTATACCTTCGGGACCTGGTGGTTTATCCATTTTTAATTTCCCCAATAAGTTTGGAATTCGGCTATTGTGGATTTTCTGAGCTGTGTGGCCCTGATAGTTTAGCATCTAATGTTCCACCCACCTCTATGGCTGGCATCTTCAGAGACATGTCATGGTACAATGTGGTTTCTCTTCATGGCACAGTGTAGAGTGAATTTCTCTCATCATCTCAATTTGGTCTAGTTCTTCAGACTCTGGCTGGTTTTATGCTTCAGATATATAAAAGAACTGCTTGTTGTTTGTGTTGATGCAATTAGCAACCTGCTTCTCAGATTTTCTTTTTGCTTACCTAATCATTTGCCAGAGCCTGTGATCCCTTCCTTTTAATTAATAGGGGTAGACTTTCTACTTTTAAACAGAATCTTCTTTACATTTTTTAGCTTCCCTGATTTGCATTGTTAACCATGCAGGAATTCTTTTAGACATGGCAGTGCCTTTTCTGACCTGTAGAGTGCATTCTATTTGTTTTTCAATTAGAAGAAGAACAGTTTGGATTTATGCCCCACCTTTCTCTGCTGCAAAAAGACACAAGGCAGCTTACAAACTCCTCTCCTCACAATAATCAGCTTATGAGGTACGTGGGGCTGAGAGAGTTCTGAATGAACCATATCTAGCCCAAGGTCACCCAGCAGGAATGTAGAAGTAAGGAATCAAATGTGGTTCACTAGATAAGAGTCCCCCACTCACGTGAAAGAGTGGGGAATCAAACCTGGTTCTCCAGATTAGAGTTCACTACTCTTAACCACTATACCATACTGGCTCTGTGGAGTTTTAAACAGCTTCCAAACATCCTGTAGGGATTTGACTAACTTGTGTTTCCTTTTAAACTTCCTTTTAACTATTCTCAAAATTTTTGTAATTCTTTAAAAAGTTCCCTCTTTTAAAATAAAATGTTACAATTTTGGACTTTACATGAATACTGAATGTAATGGCATTGTGGTCACTCTTCCCAACTGGTGCAACAACCTCTTCATTTCTCACCAGATCTTGAGCCCCACTAAGAACAAAGCCCAAGATCTGTACCCTTCTAGTGGGCTCTGTGACCAGTTGTTCCAGTGCACACTCATTTGTGATGTCTAGGAATTTCATTTCTACAGAATGACTTGAGCACATATTTGCCCATTCAATGTGTGTGGGTAGTTGAAGTCTCCCAGTATCATAACATCTGTTTTTCAGCCCCATCCAAAGAGGGTTGGGGCTGAATTCACCCTTGGGAGTGGTGCGCTGGCTGTGCCAGTGGATTTGCCCAGAGCACTTACCCCAGTGGAGGGGCAATCCTGCTGGCATGTGGCTGCTGCCCTCCCCAGGGCTGGAATGTGGCACTGGATGTTGTGCCAGTGTCCCAGGACCCCTGCTGCTGCCACTGGTGTAGCCAGAGCAGGCTGGGGGAATGAACCTCCCAGCCTTTTCTGGTGTTCCACTGGTGTCCTGTATCTCGGACTTAAGCATGCCTTTCTCGGGGCTAGGGGTGGTCTGCTACTCTGCAATCCCATAGAGGTTTCTCTGCAAAGGGGCTGCTTTCTTGATCTTCCCAGTGCTGCTTGGAAGCCTCTTTAGGGTGGCAGCCAAGCACCCAGTTCATGGATGGGGCTGCCGGTCACCTCCCTTATGTCCTTTTCCATCTCCAGATTGTTTTCAAGGGTTTGATCAAGTGAATGATCTAAAAGCATGCATTCACAATGATAATACTTCCATATAGCCTAATACAAGCAATGACAAACTCCTATATTTTGCTTGTTTTAATGTGTGGGTGTCTTCTGCTTTTCTTTCTGTTAAACCCAACTTTATTTTTTCACACACACACACATTCTGATTTTCCCTGGGTGGAGTTACTTTTAGGCTTTAGTGGGTACAAGGGCTAGGGAAGAAACACCCACAGTCTTTAGAGTACATAAACATTCTTTTATCGCAGATCCTTAATTGGGCTGCCCCCTTG
Organism: Sphaerodactylus townsendi; assembly: GCF_021028975.2. NCBI lineage: Eukaryota > Metazoa > Chordata > Lepidosauria > Squamata > Sphaerodactylidae > Sphaerodactylus > Sphaerodactylus townsendi. The sequence goes on from NC_059427.1 coordinate 63,923,383, forward strand.
GGCCAAACCCATTCACATTGATGGAACAGCCATCTCACAGCAGTTATTTCCCATTCAAAATCTCTGTTTAATAGGTAATTCTTTTTTGAAGTCCTATCCTTCTGCTGTAAAACTGTTTGCCAAAGGCAAATTAATATCATTATCACTCTATTCATCCTAATACCTAACACTTGCTAAATGTGGCACATCATTTAAAATAGTTTCAGTTTACCTAGCTTGTGTAAGTGACAAAAATGTTAAGAGTACCTTGTGTGTGCTATGATTTTTTATTAGGTGAAAAAACTTGCGCTGTTCATTCTGAAGGAGCAAAATGATATTTTAAATAATTTATGAGAGATCATCTGGCATACTTAAGATTTTCATAAATAGCAATTCAAAAGAAAAGTAGGTATGGGATTGTCTCCAATGGTGCCTTTTGATGTCTGCATATTGTGGTATTCAGTATCTCTTTTCAGGTAATTCTAGCTATAACAGAGTAGCATGTTTGGAATAATATGTTGCTGTTCTTGGTAGCAACAACAATATCCAATTTACCTTATCCTGCGGATCTGCTCAAACTTCTTCATTAGGCCCACCGAAATATATAAGATTTGTCTAGCATACATTTGTACAATGAGACGCTTGTGCTGTTAATATACATGCAAACTATCTAGTGACCTCGCCTGCTGCTAGCATCCATGATTGTGAAGCAAAGAACTTAATAACATCTAGCTTCTCTTGCCAAGGCAGCGACAGACTGGTCCTAGGTGGGAAATGTGGCAATGCTGCAAGCTATTAATTTCTGTGATTTGACATTGGGCTGAGTGAATAGACGTTTAGGCCATCCTACCTAAAGTTTGCTTTAACCAGTATGAGATGCTACTGTTTAGGGCAGCATTCTCATTGCCATTCTTTGGTACATTCCACAGCAACGTGCCTGTGGGTCGCTTCCCATTGACCCCGGCGGCAGGGCGCCAGTTGTAGGCGATAGCGCTGTTAGCATTTGCGCTCAGTCCATAGCATCTTTTCTCCATCAATTTAAAATAGGTAATTGCCGCGAGAGCGTCTCTGATATTTATGGAGGCCTCTCCATCAGGTTCCCCCTGCCCGGTAGGTGACATGACCACATACTTGTCTGCCTGCTCCCATCGCCCTGGCCCTCTTTTCATTCACTGCGCTAGGTCCTGCGTATCTCGCTATCAGATGGCCAGCATTCTCTTCCTGTGCCTCAAAAAACAGCATCTCCCATAAGACAGATACCGGCTGCATTCCTTCCACATTGGGGCTGCCACCTCTGCTGCAGCTCTGGGGTTTCCCCCAGATAGGATCCAATTGCTGGGTCATTGGTGCTCCTCAGCTTACAAGGTTTACATTAGGCCTAACACACAGCACTAATTTTCCTTTTCCTTTAGTCCTTGTTCCAAGTGCCAGGATCAACGTCTGAGTGACTGGGCACAGCATTGCCTACTGGGCTTTGCGCTACGCTGTGTCATCGGGATGGGGTTGGAACCTCGGTCTGCCAGCTGGAATTCGACTGTCCTGGACAGGAATCAGAGGAATGCACTGAGATGCTTTGCTGCCACTTCTTCACTTTCGACTGGCATGGTGGGGGCCCCCTCACACGTTAGTTGTACACCTTGGTGAATTCAACTTACCAGGAACAAGGCGCATTGCTCTACTTCAGGCAATGATGGATGACTTGAGGACTATCACAGACTTGATGCCAGGTACTGTCATTTTTTGGTCCAAGCTGTTGGAAAAGTGATGCTGGTGTGGGGCGTTGGCCCCAGAGCAAGTGGACCTGACCAGAAGGAAGACCTGTTGGACGGTGTCCCACTGGATTTTGCTCCAAGGCAGCAGATGCGTGTTTCACAGGGACATTTCACACAGGGTGGAGGTTTTGTTTCGCATTGATGGGGTGCACTTGTCTGACTGAAGTACGGATCTATGACTTCACAACCTACGAGCGGAATTGTTGTGTTGACTCATGGAATAGAAGCATTTTGCAGGAGCTGGGTTACCCAGCTCTTACCCAGCTCTTTTGGCAGGTTGCGCATGGAGAACTGATCCTTGGGTAGGGTAAGTAGTGTGCTAACTCTTTGGTAAAACCTCCTTAAGAGGTTTGGGGTGGAGCAAGCCTTTGGTCAGGATGTCCAGGCATGAACCCCCAGCAGTGAGGAATCTTCAGGCAGTGGCCCTCTGCTCACCTGGGACCCTTCTACGCTGCTGCAGTGATTTATGGTTTTTTCCTCAAATAGGTGGGTTTGAGGAAAGAGTGGCTGGGGGACAGCCTTCGGGCTGCCCAGCGCAAGGATAAGACCCCCATGCTGCACCTTACGCTTTGTGTTCCTTGTGCCAACAATAAACCTAACAGCTATCACCAAATTTTATACCACAATAAAGGTGTATAGTTTTTCTTTCTCAATTGCGTAAGTTTTCCTTTTTATGGTGCCACATTCCCTTCCATCTGTGGCTAAAATGTATGTGTGTAATCTGTTCATGTCTTGTGGCTCTCAAGCATCTGAAGTTTATTCTATGTAGCTCTTAAGTTAAGCAAGTTTGGCCAACCCTGCTTTAGAGTTTTCATTACCATAGGGGGAAGTTTCTATAGTAGAAAACTATAGTGATTTCCTTCATGTTGTTTTAATGTGGAAGTATATTGATATGAATCCACTGTGGATATGAATATACTGGTGATCTGAAAGCTGGCAGAAACTGGAAAGTGCTGTCAACCCTGTAGGGTTTTCAAGGCATGAGAATAACACAGGTAGTTTGCCACTGCCTACCTCTGTGCAAAGACAAATACTAACCAGGGCTAAGCCTGCTTAGCTTCCAAGATCTGATGAGATCGGGCTAGGCTGGGTCATCCATGTCAGAAGAATCTGAAAGCTAGTTACTTAAAAAAATGCAAATGATCTGAGTGAGGTCGCAGCTTCCTCAGCTTGTCTTGAGTATGACTGGAACAAATGTGGAGGCAAAGGAATGGTTTGATATTGGAACTCAGACTTGCCCCTTCCTGCACTTGCATGCACCTAACTACCAGTGCTTCAAACCAATGGAGATGAGGCTGTGGAGTTCAGATCTTCAAACACATCATTTTCAAGATCTGAAGCCAACCTGAGAAGCTGCTACTTACATTATTGTGGTAAACATACCCACATTAATGTCCCTTAAACCTTAAAACTCTGGAGCAACCAATAATTGAAAGGTGGTGTATTTGTTTCCTGGAACTGACCTGCATAGCTGAAAGGACTGTTTTTGTTTCACTTGTTTTCTTTGGCAAATTTCCCATTTTTGTTTCTTATACATATTTTTTGGCCATTTTAATGTCATATTTAAAGTAATTTTTGCATTATACTACACTATACTATATGTACTGTACTGCACTATTCAATATAGGTGTTGTGAGGTCAGGTGTGCGGTGCTGTGGCGAGAGTTGGCCTAGAATCTGGCAAGACTCCCGGTCCGTGTATTCTCACCATGCCTATGGAAGCTAACTGCGAATCTCTTGGACCAGTCAAGTAATTCCAACCTGCTAATCTACCTCACAAGGCTTGCTGAGGATCATGCCTGAGAGGAGAGTAATGTAAGTTGCTTTGTATCCCATCATTGGGAAAAGCAGGATATAAAAAAATAATGATTTTACACCATTTGCAAAAGAGGCATACATTTTAAAGGCAGAATTTCTATCAATTTTAATAGAAAAAATAATAATGGCCATTTTACCCCAAATGTGGAAAAAACCCATAAAAAAACTTGAATTCTTTAAAAAATATTTTTATTAAGATGTTTTTAAAAAAACAAAAGCAACAACCAAAAACACAGAGGAAACTCTACACTGAAAAAGGGAAAGGGAAAGATGTGCCGATTTTGCCTGTGCCAAATCATAGTTAACAAATTTATCACTTACTCTTTAGTTACAGTTAAATAATTAATTTTTAATTGATGTTACTAATAAAAACTCCACCTTTCCCTATATATATCTATTTTCTGGTTTTTCTACTCCTCAAAACCACAAATCATCAGATCTTTTTTTCTGTTTTATGCAAAAAGTCTGTCAAGATTTCAAATTATTCATAAAGTTAGATAAGTTCTTATCTCTAATAAAAGAGATAAGTTTGGCCATCTCCACCAGTTCTAGTAACTCCACAAACTATTCTTCTATCGTAGACATAGATGCAGTTTTCCATTTTTGCACATATAATAATCTCCGTGCCAAAAGAAATTTGAATTTTTGAATTGAACTAAGTTCTTCCAAAATTAATTCAACATCCTTAGTCACCGTGGAGCATTGAAAATCCCTGTAAGCAGACAGCAAGGCATAATTTCTTCATGTTTCACTAAGTAACCTTTCCTTTTAAAAGTCTTGCTGGCCTTTATTATGGATTTATGGAACATTGTAAAAAGGTCACACATATGATAGCCTATAAAATCAGTATTAAACAAGCAGCATTTTTCTTTTTCTCTCTTTTTCTTCTTCCTCTCCACCAAACACACCACCAGCAGCTGATATTGGCTGTGGTGGTACTTGTCAAGTTATCTGTGTTTGCTGTTTAAAATTTAATATGCTGTAACATATCTTCATCTTACTAAGTAGGACTGTCCATCCATTAAGAAGGATATTAAAAGCAGTGATCACTTTACAATAGCAAAATAATCATCATGGGAAACATAATTAGCCCCATAGCTTTACAGTTGCAGTATCTGAGATTTGCCACCAGAACACATAAGCGTTTTCCGCACAGTCCAAATATCCTTGGATGGGGAGGTGAAATATCCCAGTCTGAGCATGATTTTTGCACAGCTTCTGGTCCTAAATAGGGGCCGCCCCACAAGATTTCCCTTATCCTGGGGTTTTCAAAAATCGCTAAATTGGCAGTTCTTTTAAAATATTCCACACTGATCCCACTGCCATGCAAACACAGCAAGAGAAGGACTGTTTTATTTTTCCCGCCTTGCCACTTGCTCTCCCCGCCCCTGCGCTCATCCAGGGTCTCATTGCCACCCCCTCCACCACCATTCCCATTCACCTTGTTTGGTGAACAACAAGCTGGTCATCGTCCCACTGGAGGGGCAGGATAGTGCCTTCCTCCTCCTCCTCCTCCTCCTCCTCCTCCTCCTCCGCTCAAATGAGTGGCGGCGGCAGGGTGCGGGTGGGGTGCCAAGCAAAAGGAGGAAGTCAAGGTGGATGGCCAGGCAACAGCAGCAGCTATGGGGACACCCAGAGGGGACCCCCCCCCACCTGTTTGCATTGTAAATACAAATAAACCAGGGGCTCATGCAAAATTAATAGGAGTACTTCAACTCGAATCCTTCATGGAAATGGACAGCCATGCAAAGGGAGAAATCGAGATACAAACAACCTGGTATGTATGATCCTGGTTCTACCCTAAGGTAATAGTGGTGTGTGCAAAACACTATATAGTGCTATCTCAGGAATGAAGGAAAGAGTGACCACCTTCTAACCAATTGCAATCAATTTGGGATGCAATCATATGACATCTGAAGATTCAATAGTCTGTTCTTTCACGGGGATTGAGAATGAGGAATAAGAGGACTGAAGATTGCTCAGAATTGAGGCATTGATTGAGAACCAGAGAACATAGTTTAACTTTTAAAATGTTGGTGGAAACCAAAGGCATGCCCATCCAGACTCTTGACTAGTGAGGAAGAGGAAGATATTGCAGAATATTCACCATCAGCAACATCCAACTTGTTGCTAAAGAAGCCAACCCACAATGTTCTCAAAAGTCTCATTAATTGACCCTTGGGATCAGAATGGATATGATAGTTAGCCGTCCAAGAATTAAGTGTTGATAGCAGCCACAGGATGCGTGTGGGGGTGGGGATAAACAATTTGTATCAGAACAGTGAAGCATGAAGAACACAATTAAACCCTTTCCATTACAGTTTTCCAAAACTACCCCCCCCCACACACACACACACCATGGAGCACCTTTTTACCCTATGCCATTAAACATAGTTACTTTTTGGAGGACATTATTATATATACTCGGGACTGCCAAAAAAGTGAGTTCTAGATTAAATCAAGCCTGAAATGTCCCTAGAAACTAAAATGACTAAACTGAGACTGTTGTACTGTGGTCACATAACAAGAAGACATACGTTATTGGAAAAGACAATAATGCCAGGAAGGGCTGAAGGCAGCAGAAAAAGATGAAGTTAGATTAACAGCCCCATCCAAAGTGGGGGGCTGGATCCACTGGGGCACTTGCCCTGGTGGAGAGGCAGATCCACCAGCAGGTGGCCACCACAGGCCTTCATGGTCATCGAACATGACACAGAAAACTGTGTCAGTGTTCCCGCCCCTTCTGCTGCCATAGCGAGGCAGATTGGAGGCATGGCCAGGAAAAAGCAAATGGTAGTTGGCTTCCATCTGGCTATTGCCTCAACAATGCCAGCATCCAGAGCTTTGGACTTATGCCACTTTTTTGGTGGTGTAAGTCCATTAAGCCCAATGGGGGCTTTCCAGCAGCGGGGAGAATTTTTGTGTTTTTTGCATCCCCACACTGTCAAAAGCCTTCTTGGGGATGGTGGAACAGAGCAGCCACATTACTGCATCCAGGTGCCCTGCCCTTTGGATGGGGCTGCCCCTGAATAAAGGAAACCATGGGCCTCAGTATGGAAGACTTGAGCAAGGCCAGGGGCAGAGTGAGGGGGAACTGCGCCTGAGGCACGTGTGCACCTTGTGCCCCTGCCACGCCCCCACCTGCCCTGTGCCCCACCCTGGAATGCTCTCTCCACACCCCGGCCACGCCCCTGTATAGGCGCATGCCCAGGGCATTGCCCCCCCATACCATTGGCACTACACCATTGAGCAAGGCTGTTAATGATAGGATGTTTTGGAGGAGATTGAATCACAAAGTTGCCATGAGTCAGAAGTGACATAGCACTTAATTCACACATTTATGAACACTTGTCCAAAGCTCAGTTTCTCATTCTCAGATGCAACTTCCATGTCAGAAGAATATACATGAACAATACATTTGTTGTTGAAGGCTGGACACATTCTCTCTGTGATACACCTGTGAAGATGCCAGCCACAGATGCAGGCAAAACGTTAGGAACAAGATCTACCAGACTACGGCCACACAGCCCGGAAAGCTCACAACAACCAATACATTTGTTGTTCTTGTTCAAATCACAATATCCTTTTTGCAAACTGACAAGAAAAAGCATCCACACCTGCTGCAATATTCTATTTAATATAATGTTTTGAATGCCTTTTATTACACATAACAAATCTATCTGATTTAAAACTGCTTTTGTAATGTTTCAAAGTGCAATAAAAAAACCCCCAGAACAATATAAAAATCAATGAATAATATTGAAATCCAGTCATTTAGATAAGATTAATGCCAGAAAATCATAGCTGCACAGTAAACTAAGAAGTATTAAAAGGATACTTTGAACTGGAAAGTTTTTCCTTTTTAGCCTACCTCAAAATGCATAGAGGCCAGTCTCTAAGATAGATCTTGGCAGGCCTCTCCAACTGATCTTAAATCACAGAGAAGTTCTTTGACATGCTCATAGAAGAAACTTCCCATGATTTATCTTTGTACACAGCACTTTTCCACATAAGCTCGTGCCCAGATTATTTGGTAACTGACACAGGAAGGGTTCTTTTTAATATTTAAGAAAGCAAAGTTTGAGAAATTGTTTGTTGGTGTCAATTCATATTTGAGGCACACAAGAATGCTACTTACATAGGAATATATGTGAAGCTCTTTGGGGTTTTTTAAAGGGGGACAGTAGACCTGCCACTGTATCAATTTCTGGTGCAGACACCCAACCCCTTTCATCTTATTTTTGGATGGCTGTTATCCTCTTCAGTATAGGAAACCAGAGTTAGACACTGCCATTTTTTTAAAAAAAGTAGGATATATCCAATTACTTGGTTCAACAAAATTCGATGCCTTCCTCTAGCTTGAGGAGTTTTTATCTAAGTAGATCTTCCTCTACTAAAGAAAGGGCTACCATTATACCCCAGTGTATGGAACCATCTTCCACACACACTGCATCGTAGTTATCCTCATCAGCAAATGGTGAGAATTATTATTGTCCTGCTAGAACTGGTTCAGAGCTACTATAATATTAAGATATGGGAAAAACCTTCAGGCTCATGTCACACAGGAAGGGGAATGAAGTGGCAGACACTCAAGGGATATAAATAACTGGATCACTTCTGGGGGATGTGCATGAAGAATCACATTTTAAAATACTATATCTCATTATATGTGGGATGCTTTCCTTAAGGCTTTCCACTGCTCACTGGGCTTATAGTGGGGTCTCCTCACATTTCTCTGTTTACACATGAGGAAGCACTCACTCCTGCCATGCAGTTTTTCTGCAGAGAACTCTCCCAGGCCTGCTTTTCCTGGTTCTCTTAACTCAGCCCATCAAGTCATTCTTAAAGGCACAGATCTCATCATACCCAGTAGTCTCAAGATTGCTGGCTTTGTGACAGCCTTTTAATTAATGTTATATTGATATACAGATATTCTATCCCTTTCCAAAAATAATCTCTCCCCTAAATGAAAGAGGAAAAGCAATTTCCTGGACCACACAATGATGAAGAAGGGGACCATGTGTAGAGCTGGTATTCTCGTCCGCTCCCCTCCCCTCCACTTCACACACACATATACACTTCCTGCAGCTGCTGCTGCTAAGAAGAAAGAGATATGCTTCTTTTAAAATAAAGGTGTGTTTGAGATAAAGTTTTTAAAAGCCTTCCTGGTCATCAGGGAGGGTAGAAATAGAGTGGGGGAGGTGAGTCAAGCCAAAAAGAGACTCTGCTTGTACTGTTCCTTGGAAAAGTCCTCTCTATTATATGTTGAGATATCGACATCTTGATATAAGTATTTAGAGAAGCAGGAAAGTGCTGGTAACATGGAAGGGGTGAGAGAGGGAAGGTGTGAGTGGCAGTCCAAGGGAGAGGGAAGGGTGGAGCTAGGAAGGCTGACCATGGGCAGAGGTAACATGATCTGGGCAAAACTGTACTCACTGGCAAATCTGCCTGCTCTGGCGGTGAAGCAAATTAAAAGTCACGCTAGAAGGGGTCTCGCTTGCCATGGAGAGAATTGAAAGTAAAAGGGGGGCTCAAAGAAATACATCTGTACAAGAAATCTGGCCATGATGGACATTCACCCCCGTTGCACACCCGACACCTTGTGCATAATCAACCTATGTTAAAAACTGCCTGTAAATATAAAATTGGAACAGCAAAGCAAGAAAGAGAAAGAGCCTTTTCCCCTAAAGCTTTTCTTGGAAGATTTTTTTTTTACATGCAAAGGAACTTTCAAAGCTGCCACCCCGACCTGCAGTCTGAAGTGGTACAGTCCACTTGTCAATCTCAGTGCTATATTGCCTCATGGCCATCTCATTCTCCTGCACACAAAACCATGCCTCGGCTGGTTTCACTTGTCTTTTGTTTCACACAGCTTTTTACTGCTGTGTGACAGGTTACTAAAGTTTCAGTTTGTTCCTTTAATCCAAGTTCAAATACATGTGCAAAGCTGAAGTTCTATTACTCGCTGAAATGGCCACAGTGGAATTCTCCCAGTTTGTGTCTACCTTTGAAATGCTCTCAGAGTCAGGAAGTTAACAAAACATAGCAGTAAATGGTTTCTATAAAGAGGTGTGCTCAATATGGTAGAGGCAGCTTAAGGATCAAGTGTTGTAGCAGTTACCATGGTAACCATTTTCTTGCATGCCCAACTAAATAGTCACGTAAAACCTTAGTGAGTAGGTGAAAACTTGTCCGTAGCAAAGCTCACATCATTACCCTTTTTATTGGCCAGCTTTACCCTTTTCTAGAAATGCTTTCCTCTGTATCAGTAAGCAAGAATGATAATTTGCTAAATCTTTGATATGAAATCTACCTATCTGCAGCCCCATTTTGTGGCATAGCAGAAATCTGAATGAAGAGAAGGTATCAAAGTGTCTCTTAAACAGCATCTGGGATGGTTGATTCTTGAAATCACTACTCAGTTGAAGCAGGTTATTTGCCTTACAGCCCAATCCAGAGGGCTCCAGTAGGCAGGGATGGAGCAGAGGGCGTCCAGATGGCACAGAAAGGCAGCAAATTCCAGAAATCCCTGACATCCTGAAAGCCCTCCATAGGGCAAAATAGAATTATGCAACCCTTTTGGGTAGTATAAGTTGGAGGCCTGCACCAGGGGCATTCCCAGCTCAAAAACCCGGTGGAAGCCAACCAAAGTCAGCACCATTTAGGAATCGTCCTGGGAATCCCGCTGTATCAGCATACAGCCTTAAACTGGCACGGCTCTTCAGGTGGCAAGCATTTTTGCCTCCCTCTGCATTTACTCACTCTGTCAGGGTAAGTGCCACATATGCAGCAGGGTGGGCAACCATGCCAGCATGACTATGTGCTGTTCCAGAAACTGCTTCCTGTGGCCACAGATAGAACAGCCTATTTTCTATTTCAAGTGAATGGCAATTATTTGGGGGGGGGGGGGGTGCCTTGAATACTGTGTGTGACCTACATCTAATTCTCACTTGATTCAACTATAGGTACCCCGTACAATGTCTGAGATATGAAATAGTTTTAAATGACAATCCATAAAACTACTCTCTTTGAGGTAAAGGCTGCTTGTCAATGGTCTGTTGTTTGGCATCACAAAACCATGTGATAAAAAGAATGATACAATTAAGAAAGAATGTTTGGAGAGCAGCCATCTGTCTCCTGGAGGTGTCTAGAAAGAAGAACCAGTGTTTTGTTGTGAAAATGGCTGCTGAAATTGCTGTTAGGGCCTCATGGCCCAAATCATATGTATGTACGAACATGTTCAGTTCCTTCAGTGCTTTGTGGAACATGGAGAAATCTTCCTAAGTTCTATTATAACAGATCATAAAACAAGAAAGGAGCTCAAGATCCTCCAGTTTTGCCCTACTAGGGAGAGAGGAAGATGCTCAGTTAAGGAATATCCATAAAACTTGGTGATCCATGCCATCCAGGAGAGCAACTTTGACCTCAACAGCCCACATCAGTTTTTCAGAGAACAAAATGCAGAATTGCCCTTACCTCAAGTTTTGCAAGGAAACTTTAAGAAAACCACCCAGTTTCCTTGTGACTTCTTTAAAAAATATATAATTAGCTTCAATGGTGACTTTCACTTATAACTTAGCAGCAAAATCAGAAAGTACCTGCAGATGAAATGAATAAAAAGCTTTAGTAGTGAACCACATCCTACCGTGACATGCTTCTGAATATACCAGCCACAGATGTGGACAAAGCATCAGGAGCTTAAACCACCAAACCACATCCACACAGCCCAGAAAACCCACAACAGCCAGGTGAACCCAGCCGTGAAAGCCTTTGACAATACACAATATCCTGGTCAGCTTCTGATTATTTAATGTACTTTTGTTTTTGTTGTTCTGCATGGGATAATATTGAGGATGAAGTCTGAGGTGGAATTTTAGCTTGCATAGGGCAGCAAAAGACTGAGCCAGTACTTACCCTCTTATCTGCCTTGTTATATTTAAAAAGTCCAGTTGTTCACAGCTCAAATAAAAACTGACTAATGAGATATATACATTCTGTTTAAAATAGCAGCTCAGATCTGCTATCCAGTTCATGTCTTGTAATTTGTTAATAGCAACAGTACTTCACTATCAATTAAAATAATCTTGTGGGTGGGAAGAACTGTAACCCAGAAATCAAAATCGAGAAAAACCTATGTTTTACTTTCCTTCTTCATTTGCTATGGCACCAGCTAACATTGTTAAGTCAGAAGACGTTAGCCATAGTGAATATAAGTGACATATAAGCCTACAGCAAGGAATACTGAAAAAATATTTTTATAGTTGTCAGTTTGCCTCAGGTTGTTCATGAGTAGTGGTTGAAAAATACAGTGTTTGCCAAGAAAGGTGTCATAGTTGATGATGCCAAGACAAACCGCTGACCTTGGAAGACATTTAAAAGAAGCTTGAAGCACTGGCAAAAGTGTCAGCAACAGTGGAAACCATGAAAGACTTCATATTGGAGGTGGGGTGGGAATAGTCTGAAACTGTCTGATTATAAAATGCCTACATAACTCAGTGGCTCTTTGCTCCCTTTGTCTGAGTATTTGATTGATCAAGGAGTGTAATGATGTTGAAGAAGCTTAGCTTTGGTTCTGGTGGGTTTTCTGGGCTTTGTGGCCGTGGTCTGGTGGATCTTGTTCCTAACGTTTCGCCTGCATCTGTGGTTGGCATCTTCAGAGGTGCATCACAGAGGGAAGTCTGTTAAACAATATGTTCCTTCGACAATACAAGCTTAGCTTTGTTTTGATTCAGTAATGTAACCTGCTCCCGTCTATTGCTGCGGCTAAAACTAAATACAAAACATTACAATCAAACTCAGAGACTTGTGAGATAAATATTACTTCAGTATCTAAAAGCAGTATGGAAATTAAACATTACAAAATTATGAATTCGATTTTGAAAATACTCAATTTACATTTTAATATCAAAATTTGACCTCACAATTAACATCTGTATTTTTACCTCAATTTGATAAACAAAAATGACTCTGATTCTGGTGGGTTTTCCAGGCTGTGTGGCCGTGGTCTGGTGGATCTTGTTCCTAACGTTTCACCTGTATCTGTGGCTGGCATCTTCAGAGGTGTATCAATGAGAAAAGTCTGTTTCTCAAAGTGAACCCTTGAACTGTTTCTCACAGTAAACCCATACAACCCTTGACCTCACCCCTTGCAATACAATGCAGACTCTGGATGCTCCCCTTCCACTCAGCTCAGGGCACTATCCAAGCCTGCTTTCAAAAGAGACTGCACGATCTGCCATCTTCTCATATGGTGAAGGCAATAGAACCACATCTTCAGCTGGCTGAATGCCTGTTTGATCATTGGTCATATCTAAGGTGACCAGATGGTCACCTTTGTGATCCGGGACGGGGACGGGGAAGCGGCCGCGTGCGCGCGCATGGCCACAGAAGCGCGCAGGCTTCTGAAGAACTTGCGTTTGCAGCCCTGTGACAGAAGCGACAAACAGCAAGCAAGCTCTGTGTGCTCCTGACGGGCGCACGGGAGGCTGCCGCACTGCCTTGCGCCCCCAAGGCAGTGCAGCAGCCTCCCCAAAATCGGGACAATTTGTAGAACCCGCGGGACACGGGACAAATTGTCCAAAGGCGTGACGGTCCCGCCAAAAGCGGAACGGCTGGTCAGCCTAGTCATATCTAACAAGCCTGCACCTGACTGTTGGGGGTGGTGGGCATTTGCAAGGGAACTGTGAGGCTTTCTTCTCTGCAGGTATCCGGCTATTGCTCTCCCACTCTCTGCGGCCTTGGAGCCAGGAAGAGCAGCCGCTTATCGAGTGTGAACTGTTCCCAGATTTTCTGTGCTTTGTTCTAGGGGTATAGTGGAGCCGTTTGGCTATGGCAGGGAGCGAGGAGCTTTAGGGGATATAGGCAGAGTGTTTGCGCTGGCTTTTCAGAAACAGTCTTTGCTGATGCTTACCTTCAGGTGCCAAACAAAGACTACTGACAGAATCTACAGTTTTTATTATTTTCGGACCCAGGATCTGACAGATTGTAGATTGTGCTGTCTGGAGAATCATCTTCAGGATATGGGATCAGAAAATAAGGGGGAAGGGGTATCCATGGTCACCTGCCATGGAGGACCATGAGGCTCTGCACAGTGCTTTTGCCCCTCTACCAGACTACTGATTTAGTAGCAATCTTTTGCCCTCCAGTCATGGGGTGAACAGGTTTTTGAGGCCAGATGCCACAAAAAATCTGCACATCTTGGATGTTGCCCAGAAACATGGCCACAAGGTCTGTGAAAATGCTATGGGGATCACAGGATGGCTGGGCGTTCAAACTGTAGAAGCATGGTGGTGAGGTTATATGATGGCCTGAAAAATTAATAATAGATTAAAATATTATCAACTAGTACTTGATAATGTTTTAAATAAACGTGCTGAAAAGTAAAACTAATAAAATATTAAATTAGAAGAAGAAGAGGAGGAAGAAGAAGAAGAGGAGGAGGAGGAGTTTGGATTTATATCCCCCCTTTCTCTCCTGTAGGAGACTCAAAGGGGCTTACAATCTCCTTGCCCTTCCCCCCTCACAGCAAACACCCTGTGAGGTGGGTGGGGTTGAGAGAGCTCCGAAAAGCTGTGACTAGCCCAAGGTCACCCAGCTGGCATGTGTTGGAGTGCACAGGCTAATCTGAATTCCCCAGATAAGCCTCCACAGCTCAAGCGGCAGAGCGGGGAATCAAACCCGGTTCCTCCAGATTAGAATGCATTTGCTCTTAACCACTACGCCACTGCTGACTTATATTTTATCCCTGGGGCTTATGAATATTTTTTTATTTTTACAAAATGGACTCACCCTTAAGTCCCATCTGAGGTGGCAGTTAAGAACATGAGCCAGATGTAAAATTCTGAAAGTTATTTTCATTTTCGTATTCATTTGCAAATGTAAGTCCAGTATATTATTTTATTAGTTCTATTATTTAGCACATTTCTTTCAAATATTCTGTTTATTAATTGGCTCCATGTTTGATCTGTTATTAAATTTTCAGGCCACCATATAACCTCACAAAGTTTACAATAGCATTTTATCTTTAATCTAGTATGTATATACTAGTAGATCATGACCACTGAGGAAGACCTTCTTGGCCGAAACATATCTGATCCATTTAAAATGTCTCCAAGCTGGAAATAAAATGCTTTAGACTAAAAACAGTGCAGAACTCCTCAGAGGAAATGTTTTATTTCCTACCTCAAAATGTTTTATTTTGGTTGAACAGAAAGAACCTCTATTTGGCCCCGGTACAGGTTACTGCTCTGGAAAAGAGCTGGTGTTGCAACTGCCATGACGCCTAGATGTCACACTGCGGCATGGCTCCCCAACACCAGCATAAGTGCCCCTGAAGTACCATAAATGTCCCTCATGTTAGCATAAGTGGTCTTTATGCTGGTGCATAGATCATGCTGCCTCCTCAGTGATTTCACCACCACTCCCCTTTGAATTGCACTGTCAGTCAAATTATTATTATTTCACATTGGGTAATTTATTTCACATTGGGTAATTTTCTCTGCTAAAAAGGGGAGAGCAAATATGTGTATGTTTTATATTTAAAGATCACAGCTGAATTGTTTAATGGTCATAATTTTAAAACTCAAGATTATCTTATCAAAACAAAGATGCTGTTCATTGACAAGATAGTTGCATTTGGCTGGTGCACTCCACTACAGGGTATCAAATTGATAGACTAGATATGAAAATAGGCCACCTGCAAATAATTTTGCTAGAATGACTTTTAAATAAAGAAGCTTTGGTTTTCAGAAATAACCCATTCAAAAATCAAACTTATTTTTCTTGCAATGCCCCTTGTCTCTACAGTCAGGCACTCCATACAATCATTTTTATTTATTCACGACTAAAAACAAGCAGCATTTGAATTATTTCGTGCAGTTGGCAGCATTCAGCATGGTGGCTGGTTAGGTAGCTGCTGTTGGCATGTACTGACAGTGAACTGGCTTGCTTGGATAGTGAATGCCAGCTATGCATAATTTAAAATCAAATATGTTTGGCACTTCTTTTTTGCTTGTGCAGTTGGTGCCATTCATAAGTCATCATGTTGATACATACTCAAAATATACTGGGCTGAACTACACTTACCAGGTGGCAATGTAAGAAAATGGTAAGTACCAGTGATCCACTTTAACATTTTAACAGCTAATAAACTTACTTGGTTTTGATCCTCAGATATGCAATGAAAGCATGGTTGGAATACTAGAGTGAAAAGTCACACTCCCACACGAGCAGGATCAAGGGAACCAAAGAAAGCATCTTTCTGGTAGTTAATATTTTTGTTTGTCACTTTGGTCGGGCAGATGGTGGACAGGGAATGAGGACAAGAACATGCAGCAAGTCTGAAAGATTTGCAGTGCAATTCGGTTTGATCATTAGAAGCATTTTTTTCAATTGTTTGAGGATGTTGCTCACATTTTACGAACAAAAATTGTGATTTGAACAAAATAATGTTTATGCATTGTGAAGAAACTGAGTCCCTTAATGCAGCTTCTTGTTCTTTCAAATACTGGTTCAGCTTCAGGCCTACAATGGAAAAGTTTATGTTGGAAAATAACTGTACTGTTGCTTAAGATCCAGTAAGCTGTGACCTTCTGCAGCTCAGATAAGAATCAGGTGTAAGGAGTAACAAGCTTCTACCCAAACTCCCCACATGTCAAGTGGATGACCTTGGGCTAGGCACAGTTCTTCAGAGCTTGTGTGGTATAACTGACAGAGTAGGTCCTGAGAGACCCAAGTTTGAATCCCCATCTTCCCATGGAAGCTCACTGGGTAATTTTCACCAGTCATATACTTTAAGTCTAATCTACCTCACAAGGTTGTTGTGTGGATATAAAGGAGAAGAGGAGTAATGTAAGCTGCTTTGGTCCCTGCTGTGGAGAAAGCTAGGGTAAAAATGAAGTAAATAAATAAATGGCAGAAGATGGGAGGTAGATAAAAGATAGATTGGTGAATGGCTGAAAAGGAGAGAATGAGGACACAGGTGTTGCCAGGAGGAAGGAAAGAGGAAACAGTAAGGGATAAAGATAAGTTGGCTGTTGGGCAGGAAGGAACCCAGAGAGGGGGAGAGGTTACATGGACTTTCAGGGAAGGGAAACAAAAAGTAGTGAGGAAGGGGGAAATGAAATGCCTCTCACAAGTCCTTGTGGGTTCATGCTTTTATTTTCCTAAGAAGAGTCTATTCACTTCATGGCATATGAAGTGATATGGAAAGCTCTATTTTGGGGCATGATGTTTGTGACTGGTCTTGAGTGATTTATACATTCAAGTGACTACTTGATCTTGTAATCCCCAAATTATGACCATGCATGTATGAACCAGATCTAAATTTTGCTGAAGTGAACATCTGAATTTAGAGCCATTGTTGCCCAATTATTAAATACAGCAAAATTTCTCATTGTCACTAAATTATTAAATACTGTAAGAGTCCCAAACAGTCCTTAGAGTCTGAGGGCACATCTAGAATGTTGGTAGGCAATACTGTAAAATGGTTCATAGACAATACTGTAAAATGGCTGGTCTGGGGAATGGGACCAGTTTCGCCATGGATTCTCCTCTAATAGTGAAAGTTGTTTCTGAATGGTCCTGCCCCACAAGGCAGAGGAAGCTAGGACTCTTTGCTGTGAGGAAGAAATGGTTTTGAGCAGGGGTTTTTTGTTTGTTTTTTAAAAGAGATGCTGGTACTCATACTCAAGGGTGCTCCAATTTCCACCAGATTGTATGAGCCCTCCCCACCTCCAAAGGAGTCAGTCCTCTGTATCATTGAGTATCACATATAACAAAACTGGCTTTGGGGGAAAGCAAATGGGAAAAAATACATTGGAAGGTACCATGTTGGGGATTATTGAGATGGACATAGAAGGATAGAATGGGCTCACTCTAAAATATTCAGCTCAGCAGTGGCATTGGCTATTAAGGAAACAGAACGTTTACTGTGTACTCACCTTTTGGAGTACTGGATTGAATAATGCAACTGTGCTAGAAGCAGATGTAGAGGTAACAGATGGCACTTTAATTCCTGAACACAACAGAGTTGAGTGCTGGTAGAACAAAAGTTAATGCCAGTATCCATAAGTAAGGAACTGCTAAACTGTCTGAGCAAAGGAGGGGCTATTTCTGACTGGGAGTCATGTGTTTTTAAAAACACATTTCTTTAATGTTTGTTTTGCTTGTAAGGTTCATCATAGTTTGTCTGACACCACTCAGCCCCATCTGTTAGGGTCTTTGCATATGATGAAATAAAATAGGTTATATTTTTAACACTCAGTAAGTACTAGTTCTAATCCATCATCAGTGACACAATATCAAATTCCTATATGCCAGAGAGCCAGACATCCTAGCCTGTTGCAGGGGAAAAAATGCAAAAGAATCTTTGGGAGCAATCCTATGCAGATCTATTTAAAAAGGGAGTACAAGAGGGTTACATATTCCCAGGAAAGTATCCTCAGGACTGCAAGTCTTTGTTGCATTCCAGTATAATGGGCAGAATAATTACCTATTCGACACTTTTCAAAAAGGAGATATCCCATTGCTGAAAATGGAAATCAAAATAATCAAAGTATCATTTTTTAAAAATGGAAAGGATTCATTAAGTGGTGAAGTGGAGCCTTGATGGTGTTGATCATCCTTTTCTGTTGACATTTGCTCAAGGGTTGATAACTTGCTGATTAAGCAAAGTTGGGAGGTTGGATTCATTTCAGTTTCCTTCCTTGCTTTCAATTCTATACAGTAGCTATGAAAAACACAAATACTTCTTTCACAGGGACAGCAGCTTGGAGGAGTCTAAGTGGAGAAATGTTTCTAGGAGCAGCTGCTTTCACTATGCAACCTAAAACAAACCTTGACAAACCTCAGCATTAATTTTCAAGCAAGGTCTTTGTGGAGGTGATGTGCAAACTGACCTTGCTTGGGCCTTCTTGCCATCACAGGCAACCTGACAAAAGGTTGTTCAAAAGGCCCCTTCCAAAACAGAAACCTTGTCTGCTGCTTCAGGAAAGGGTAATTTTGACTGATCTTTATGCCTGTCAAAACTCTCCCTCCCCCCTTCCCCCACAGAATTTATTCAGGAAACTATGGAGCAAGCCACAGGCAACTGTCACATCATATGATGGTCCTGCTGTAAAATCTGCCCTTTTGTGCTAAATAAATGTACATTGCCCAGATGCCCTTTGACATGTTGAATTTCATTGTTATATCCTGTGACCTCAGCCTCATATGGAGGGTTCCTTCCATGTGAAGAGGCATACTGATATTCCATCACAACAAGATAGGGGTACTTTTTTTTTACATCATTAAATAAGTACATGGCTGATACCAAAAACTTAAGACACTTTCCCATTGACAATGCATGCAATAGGTGCTCAAGTGATGCTGTTTCCCTTTTGCCTTCACATGAGGAAAATCCTGAGTGTAAACAAAAAACTGTGGGGAAACCCCACTGTGAATCAATCGTGGGGTAAGTAGGGCTTCTGATTTAAGCCTCTAAATTTTCATTAAGATAATAAATGGAGGCCATTTGCACACTTCTTCGCACTGAGTTAGTGTACATTTTATTTTAGTTTGATTTTTGGTTATGCACATTTTCCCTCTTTTGAACACATGAGAGAATCCCTTGTTGTCTCTGAAAGCTGTTGAAGTGCAACTTTTCCTTACCATCTTCCCCAATCCTCACAACAGCAGTTTCTCCCACTGATCAGACCACCATTTCAGACTGAGCAGAAGGGCTTTTTTATTTTAATGTTGAAGATGTATTGCTGCAGTGATAGACCTTGTACCATGGGCAAAGTGGGCAATTCCTGCAGCTTGTATAAACTGGCATTGGTAACTGCTGGAAGTTACCATGGTAGCAGCAGTGGCACAAAGAGATGGATCCCCAATGATCTCAGCTCCTCTTGCTTGGAGTTTCCAGCTTGCCCACAAAAAAGGGGTGGTGGAAAGGGGGGAAGGATTTATCCCTTCACCATAGGCCCAAAAGAGAGAGAGAAGAAGATCTAAGTTGTTTTCCCTCCAACCTTGCCTCCAACTTCTTAAAGGCAGAGAAAAACAGGGTATAAAAAACAACCCTTCTTCTCCTGTTTCTAGTTACCATTGTAACAGCCAAGTTTTCCCCAGAAGTGATATCATCACGCTTGCAATGCCAGTAAGTTTTTAAATTTCCCCCTTCCCACCACTTAGAGCAGCAGTAGGCAACAGCAACTTGTGGTGGGGAATCCACCTCCCTGACCATGGAAACTTCCTCTGACTTAATTGGCGAGCCACTTAACTTAGAAGAAGCTCTTGTGACTGGTACTTTGCTCAGTAAAGTGATATTTTACAAGTTTATTTACTGCTTCCCATTCAGTGAAGCCCAAGGCATCATACAACATATCTTACACTAATAGATCTTACAATATAAAATAGAAACATACTATGATGTCAACCAGCTTGGTCTCCTTCCTTAAAAAAATCTATGTGTACTACAAGCATATATTTGCTTCCATCTTGCTTGTAATACATAGTGATCTGGAGTGGCAGGTGTGGAGGGAGAAGTGTGCTGTTGTCCACACAGTCTCACTGTCCAAGGAAGAGGATGCAAAACTAGCCGACATTAGCACTTTCTCAGCTACCTTATTCTATTACCTAATTCATTGTTGCAAATTGCAGCTATCCTTGCTCACCTGCTAGTTCAGCTCATGTTATGCTTGCTGCTTGTAAGCAAGGAGCCAGTTTTTCATCAAGCAGTTCAGCTGTTCATGAGCAATTTTAGTTTACTCAGATACACTCTTTGTGTTCAAACAGCCCAGCCCACTACAATGCAGTCTTTACTATATGTGCACACATTCTCTTGCAGCACAATGGGAGTGTCAAGAGAATGACTACTTAGTTATATCCAGATAGATTCCATTTTAAAGGATGAAAGACCTAACAAAAATATTTTTTCTTTCCCACCATTCCAAATAGCTTAGAAGCAGATATTAGTATTTGGAGATCAATGTGCTGTACTCCAAGGTCATCAGTCCAATTAGGTGGCCTGAGATCATCTTCATTATTTTCTTCCAGCTGTAACTGGTTTCTTAGTGCCTAATAGAATGAGTTTCAGTTTAGGAGGGGGGAAAGTGAGTGTGTTTCGAGAATGTTCAAACCAGTGTGTAACCTGGTTGGTTCATTGATGATCATTTGATGTGGCTAGCTAAGAGTATAAATTAGTTCCTCACTGTTAACAGTTACCTTTTCCTCTGCTTCTACTTTATTTTGAAGAACTTTGCACATGTGCTGAGAACTTCTATTGTAGGTTTTTTTGCAAGTATTCTTACTATTGAGTAAACTTTATTCTTTGTTTCTTATTTTATTGTGTGCTTGAAATGCACCTTATGATTTTGTGTTCACTTTATGTTTTTTAAACTTTTGTTTTACAACAATTAAAAAAACAAAAACAAAAGAAAAACCTTTTGCTGTGAGTTTGGAGAATTGGTTCAGAACTCAGGGCTTGACATTGCTACCTCTCAAAGACTGGCTCAGGTCTCTGACAGGGAGTCCGCATTTTGATAACTACAGACCTGTTATTCCAATGTGCTGGTCTGCCACCAATTGTCTAAACAGTGAGCAAGCCAATTGTTTATAAATAAGTACTCTTTATTGTTAAAAGTCAAACAGTTCAGTGGGGTTTCTTTTTCCATTAATGATGTTATTTTATGCATGCATATTTTTGCACAATACCTGTACCTCCCCAACTTCATTTAATTACCTGCCCCACTATCCATAACTCTAGGACAGGGTGAATCTCACCCACTGCATAAGTGTAAAAATTGCTGCAAGGCAGAAGGAAATGAAACTTCACCACAGTCATTGTGCAGCTGCGAAGACGTTCAGCCTGCTGCTTGAGTCAGAACACAGCAAGGCAAAGAGATCTGAGGTTCAACATGAGTGATCGCAGCTGTTAAACACAGTATGTTTAGGTTCTCAGGTTCAGTGTGAAGTTCTCAGCTTCCCTTGTTGCAGCACAGTAAGCGCTCGAAATATCGTCCTGTGGAAGAAGCCTGTGCTGCAAGCTCTTTGAGTAAAGTATGTGGTTAAAATTATTTTCATTATGCTGGTGAAATTCTATGGAATGGAATGCATTGGTGCAGTTTCTGGAAGTGCCTGGAAACTGTTCTCAAAATGGTTGGCTATGTGGACTTGGAGCGATCTGTATGAGGCTATGTGAATTATTGTATGTGTGAACTGGACCAAAGAATACAGGCTGGCTCATACATGCATATTTATTATTTGCTGCCTGCAGCAACAACAGGTGGTGGAAGTGTAGGCTAGCTATCACAGATCTTACGCCTTAGATAGAACTCTTGCCTCACCTCACTTCCAGCAGATTATTTTTCAGTGAAATCAGTAAACAAAATCAGTTGCAAATTATCAAGTGTAACCAAGTGTGATGCATAGGCAAAGCTTAATCGCTGGCTGGTTGAGAGCAAGCCGGCTAAAGTTAAATCCTACAAAGATGGAGGTGCTGTGGCTGGGTCACAGGGAGTGACCGGTGGACTTTTGCCTGCCTATGCTTGATGGCATTGCACTTGGTCTCATCTGTCAAAAGCCTGGTAGTCATCCTGGACCCGGCATTATTGCTTGAGGCCCAGGTAGCTCAAACGGCCCGGGCTGCATTTCATCATCTGCAGCAGGCACAGCAATTGGCCCCATACGTCTCCCATACAGATTTAGCCACAGATATCCATGCAATGGTCACCTCCAGGCTTGGCTATTGTAACTTGCTGTACACTGGCCTGCCTTTTTCGGTGATCCAGAAGCTTAAACTCATTCAACATGCCAGACATGTACAATCTCCAATGGCTGCCAATCGAGTTTCAGGTCATGCCAATCGAGTTCCAGGTCCAGGTGCTGGTTTTAACCTTTAAGGATATAAGCAGCCTTGGGCCTGCATACTTGAGGGACCGTGTCTCCCCATATTGCCGCACTAGGACCCTCCAATTTTCGGAGGAGTTCCTATTAGAGATCCCTGACCCAAAACACGTCCAGCTGGCCTCTACTAGCGTCAGGGCCTTTATGGTCCTGTCCCCCCCCCCCCCGGTGGAACAGGCTCCCTAGGGAGACCAGGCCCCTGTGGAATTTGTCGAGTTTCTGCACGGTCTGCAAAATGGACCTGTTCCGTCAGGCATTTGAGTATGGTTCCATCATCCCAGTCTCCTCGGGGTGGCGGGGGGGAGGGTTTTTAATCTCCCTCTTTTCTGGTTTATTTTAAACATATTGTACTGTTGTAGGTTTTAATATTGTTATATTTTAGTTATATTATGTTGTATGCCGCCTTGAGCCTTTCAGGGGTGGGTGGCCAAAAAGTCTAATGAATGAATGAATGAATGAATGAATGAATGAATGAATGAATGAATACATACATACATACATACATACATACATACATACATACATACATACATACATACATACATACATACATACATACATACATACTTGCAGTTATACTGTTTGATTCCTAAAGTTGGAAAAAGGTTCACCTCAGAAATCAAAACTTAGCCAGTGGGTGTTCCCTGCAAATGTTGTGAGTTATACTTGTAGACCATTTCATAGTTCAAGGCAGATTACACAGTGCAAGGCAATCAACAATAGGATGGGGCATCTAACAAAGAAAGTAATAGAATTAGGACTGTAGAAATGAAAACCCAGAAAAAACTGAAAGAAACTGTAAAAATGAACATGTCATATTAAATTATGCAAAAGTATATGATAGGATAATACATACAGCAACAGATAATATGCAATATAGACAGAAGTATAGTCCACAGTATCTGCTTCTCCACTGTGCAAAGAGGATTGCCAGTCAGGTAACTATACAGACCATATTTTTATACCACCAATTTCTTTTGTGGGACAAAATAGTAGTTGTGCCAACATTTACAGTATAAAAGAAATGTATGTTGCCATTTTTAAATAACATGAATGGTACCATTTTTATCATCTTGCAGTTTCAAATTCCTACTAATCTACCATTCTAGATATGCTGAATTCTTTTCTGCTTCTGGGCATGATCATGGTAGGAGCCAGCCAAATGAAGGCATAAATGAGGCCAGGCAGCAAACACCTGGGAAAGAAAGGGACTCCAGTAAAGTTGATTTATTTAATTCCTTGCAAACAGCTTGCACATGCTTCACTCTCTAGTATCAGGATTAATCATAAAGAGTTGGCTTTAAATAAAATGAAAACCCTTAAAATTTTTATTGAATCTTTAAAAAAAATGCTAAGTTAATTGAAATCCATTGCTGGAAAATATAATGCCTAGAGGCTAACAATTTGAACACTAGAGTGAACCCTGATGTGATTGAATTAAATAAGAGAAAGCCCTGACAGCAAGGATTCATAATGAAGACACAAGGATAGCATGTGCTGAACTTATTCTGAAACAGAAAAAGTGAAAAATACACATCCAAGTTTAAATACTGCATTGTTAGCTTGATTGGCATCTGTTACATGAAAGATTTTTAAAAATTTAAATAAAAGACCTTTGAGGAAATACATCTGCTTTCTGTTTACTTGCCCATTTTATCTACTCTTCTGTGTTCCTGATGTAAGTGCATGGCCAGTAGACTAAGAATAGACAAATGAGGGCATTTTTTTTCACAATGCATAATTAATATGTAGAACTCATTGCCACAGGATGGAATGATGGCCAGTAGTTTAGATGACTTAACATTAACTCGTAAAGGCCAGGCTCTTTTCTGCATAAGGTTTTTATCAGTTCGGCCCCCATATTGCTTCAGTTTATCCCCTGATTTTAACGCACATTTTGTGCCTTCATAGAATTATAGAGTTGGCATCCAGTCCAACCCCCTGCCATGCAGGAATGCACTATCAAAGCACACCTGAAGGATGACCATCCAGCCTTTGTGCTGCCAGACTGACCTATGGTGAGGGGAGAGGGCTCTGTGTCTTTACTCATATTGCCAACCCTTGGGGTGCCTAGCAGTGCAGTGCCAAAATGGATGTCCATTCTCTGGATTGGTTGTTACCCACAAGGAGGAAACCTGTCTGGACTTGCCATCGCCCATATTGGCCTTGCAAAATAGCCTGCCTCTCCCTTCCTAAAGGGATGAAAATAAAAGCAATACCTTCTACTGGGAAAAGCTGTTTCCACCTCCAGTCCTGGTCTATCTGCCTTGCTAAGGCAAAGAATATGCTAATGTGATTGCTTCAAATGTTCCTGCAAGCACAATGCTAACCTTAGTTTCTTCCTCTGATTGTAGCAGTTCTCCTTAGACCTCTTCATTTGCATTGCCATTGTATTGCAATTGTGACTGAGTCAGCTCCCTGCCATTCCCTGGCTTAGCCCATTAATGCCAAATGATCAAGCCATTAAATTAACTACACAGCACTTAAGTGTAATGATTCTCTTTGTCTTCCCCAGGAAGACAAGGACCTTCCTTTGTTCCAGAAGATTAAGCTGTCTTAGCATAGCTAGAGGGCCCAACCTTTACTGTAAATTAGCCCCTTGCCCAGTACTCAGTGTCCAGTACTCCTAAGCCAACCTTTGGTTTAGTTGTGCTGTATGCCATTTGCCTTTCCCCCGCCTTCTTGAAGTTCAGTGATGGCACTGGGACTCCGCTTTTCCAAACTCCTTCTTCAGGAACAGGTGATATCACCCACTCAATCCCCATATTCCTTTGCTTTTCCAAACCTATCCACTCAACTCTTCATATATCCTAGGACTGTATGCATGTTCTGCTGCTTTGGTTATTGTGTGCTTGTGTTTTTATTATTTTCCTTAATAAAACTTGTTAAACTTTTACAAAGTTACCCTGCAGATTTATTTTGCAGAAGCAACTCTCCATAAACTCTGGCAACCAAGATTCTGAATGTTGTCAAGCCAGATACTGACCACCTTATAACTGTGCATGTCATTTTTTTCTGCCTAAGTGTGGTATCTTATATTTCTCCCTGCTGAAATTCAATGTGTTAGTTTTGGCCCTGTTTGGGTCATTTTGAATTCTGACACTGTCCTCTGGGGTATCATTTCGTTTCATTTTCTGTTTCATTTTTTGGTTTGTCCCCCTCCCCACTTTGTTTCTCAGTTCTTTTGAGACTGCTTTTACCCTGATCTTTTTCTGAAAGCCATTTCTGAGTCACCTTTTTCTTTGGCATAATATTTCTTTGTCCCAACTGCTCCCACCCTCTTTCAGCCCACTTTTCAATGATTGGACTGCTGCCATTGTTACACCACTCCCCCTCCTGCTCACCTGCACTAAATACAAGTGGTTAATTTTAGAAGTGTGCACTGTTTTTTTCTTTTGTCATTTTTAAAAAATTTAACTGTTAATTGAAATGTTTGAAAAAAAAAACCAAAATAGCTGAATCCCAATATCGACCTTTACAAATTGTTCAAAAAAAAATTTCTGGTCTATTAAATCCAAACTCGAAAAATCCCTGCTGCCTCCCACTTCCACCTGCAGCTGGGAGCACTAGCGTAACCTCCATTGGGCAGGATGGGCGGCTGCCCAGGGCATGAGGCCATTTAGTCACGTGGGGGGCATGCCAGGGATGTAGTCACGTGCAGAGGTGGGATGCAGCCGGCTCCAGAGAGGTGGTTACTAATTTTTTTTTAGTGCCGAGAAGGGGTTGCTAAGGGCTAGCCTGGCCCCTCCCCCTTCCCCCCTCACCGGCCGGCCGCTCGGGCGTCAGCATCCCTGCCCTGCCAGGCAAACAGACTTGCAGCCAGCAGCACCTTCAGAGTTCAGGCTGTGAAGGAAGTTGAAGGTAAACAAAAGGAGGGGGTGGGCCAGCCAGCAGTCGACTCTCAGTAGTCGACTCTCAGCTCTCTCCACCCCCTCCCTTCACATACCCAGAGACTCTCTGGAGCCAGGAGGCGAGGCGAGCTGCATGCAACACGTGGGTAAATAAGGAAGCAAAAGAACGCAGCAGAGGAGAGACTCTGACTGGAGTCTGGAGAGAAGCGATTAAAAAAAGAGACAAGGTAACTAGCTTCAAGACTCAGTGGGTCAGAGGCAGCCAGGGACCTTTCTTCAGCTAAAGTTTGCTCCTCTCCCTCTGGGATGCAAAGCAAATCCCCCCCCCTTTCTCTTTCCCTCTCTTCTGTCTGCAAAACGGGCTTTGGATATGCTATGGGGAAGAAAAGGAGGAGCAGCAGCAGCAGCAGCCAGTCTGAACTCAGTGGTTGGCAAACACAGGGGCAGGCATTTCTCCCAGTTTCCCTGAAAATTGCAGCATTAACCCTCTTTGAAAAAGATCCTCCCCTTCCTGCTTTGTTTATCAGATAGACTCTGTCTTATGAGTCGGAAAGGATTAATGACATCAACCCTCTGGATTTTTGTGATCCATCATCCTTGGGATTCTGGGTTCCATTCAATTCCCACTGGCTCTACAACCCTGTACATGTAGCTGAGTGTATACAATTTTCTTATCCTTTTCTGAAACAATCTGTTTAAGATCAGTGTGAAAGGAAGGGAGAAGGGAGATGCCAGGAAATCTCATCCCCTTTCCAAAGCAAAGTTTTACTAGTGAAAAAGAAAAATGTGTATTGAAATATGGGAACAATGTATTGTTATTTGATGTATTAAACAGATATAACATAACTATGTTGATGCAAAACAGATCAAAAGGCAAAGTATAACAAAAAATTCCTGTCACGAGATTGTTACTGAAATCATATACCAAGTTCTGTACACAATCATTGAATTGCTTACTTCGTAATCAAAACAAATTTTTTTAAATATCCATTTTATTTACACTGTAAGACCCCTTGAGTTCTGCAAAATGGAAAGGAGGTTAAGAAACATTTAAAATAAATAAGTAAAATTAATAAAGAGCTTCCTTGACATTCTAAAACTTTATGTTGCTATTCATTTTCCATTGGTCTAATTACAGAAGGAGAGGCCTACACCTCTGATTGGGTGGGGACTTGTGCTGGCAAGACTTCCCTTTCTCCAGGTATCCCAGAGAGCCATAGATTTTGCTGCCAGAGCCTTTGCCAATTGCGAGGGGTGGGTGGGGATGCTGGCAGCTTTGCTTTTGTTCAGAGCCCTTGCAGCCCTTAGGTGGGTGCAGAGCTGCCAGGTATGAGTTCTGGGCAGGTTGGAGTCCAGCATCTTTCGACTGGATGGTGTTTTGGGGAGTCTGGAGGATGGAGGATTTCTCCTGCTTCCTGAGACTTAGGGCTCTTTTCAGTGCTTTCTGTTGGTGAGGAAAATAACAGTTCATTTGGGGGACTTTTGTACCTGGGTTTCTGTTAATGTAATGGGTCATTCACTTTTTAATTGTTGTCCTTGCAGTGGGTATTCACAAGGTGATGGCCTCACCTAAATATTCCCCCTATTTCTGGTTGTGGTGGGTTTTCCAGACTGTGTGGCCTTGGTCTGGTAGATCTTGTTCCTAACGTTTCACCTGCACCTGTGGCTGACATCTTCAGAGGTGTATCCCAGAGAAACTGGTTGTTGTGGGTTTTCTGGGCTGTGTGGCTGTGGTCTGGTAGATCTTGTTCCTAATGTTTCACCTGCATCTGTGGCTGGCATCTTCAGAGGTGTATCACAGAGAAACTGGTTGTGGTAGATTTTTCGGGCTGTGTGGCTGTGGTCTGGTAGATCTAGTGAATGAGCCTAAAATTGTTATAGTGAATGACCCTAATGACTTTGTCATTAATATCCTTTTGATGTATTTGTGCCTGAGCCTGTGTGTGGCACGTTTTCCTGTTTGTCCCTTCTTCACGTCGCACACCATTGTTTGTTGGTATTATTGAACAATTGTAAACAGCTTTTGGTTTCTCTCCTTACTTAAGAACATAAGAACTAGCCTGCTGGATCGGACCAGAGTCCATCTAGTCCAGCACTCTGCTACTAACAATGGCCCACCAGGTGCCTTTGGGATCTCACATGCAGGATGTGAAAGCAATGGCCTTCTGCTGCTGCTGCTCCTGAGCACCTGGTCTGCTAAGGCATTTGCAATCTGAGATCAAGGAGGATCCAGATTGGGAGCCATAGATCGACTTCTCCTCCATAAATCTGTCCAAGCCCTTTTTAAAGCTATCCAGGTTAGTGGCCATCACCACCTCCTGTGGCAGCATATTCCAAACACCAATCACACATTGCGTGAAGAAGTGTTTCCTTTTATTAGTCCTAATTCTTCCCCCCAGCATTTTCAATGAATGCCCCCTGGTTCTAGTATTGTGAGAAAGAGAGAAAAAATTTCTCTCTGTCAACATTTTCTACCCCATGCATAATTTTGTAGACTTCAATCATATCCTCCCTCAGATGTCTCCTTTCCAAACTAAAGAGTCCCAAACGCTGCAGCCTCTCCTCATAAGGAAGGTGCTCCAATCCTTCAATCATCCTCGTTGCCCTTCTCTGCACTTTTTCTATCTCTTCGATATCCTTTTTGAGATGTGGCGACCAGAACTGAACACAGTACTCCAAGTACGGTCCCACCACGGCTTTATATAAGGGCATGACAATCCTTGCAGTTTTATTATCAACTCCTTTCCTAATTATCCCCAGCATAGAGTTTGCCTTTTTCCACAGCTGCCACTAAGGCGCCCAAATCCCTTTCCTGGTCTGTGACTGATAGCACTGACCCCTGTAGCGTGTATGTGAAGTTTGGATTTTTTGCCCCTATGTGCATCACTTTGCATTTTGCTACATTGAACTGCATTTGCCATTTCTGAGCCCACTCACCTAATTTATCAAGGTCCGCTTGGAGCTCTTCGCAATCCTTTGTGGTTCTCACCACCCTACATAATTTGGTATCATCTGCAAGCTTGGCCACCACGCTACCCACCCCTACTTCCAGGTCATTTATGAATAGGTTAAAGAGCACTGGTCCCAAAACGGATCCTTGGGGGACACCACTCCCGACATCTCTCCATTGTGAGAACTTCCCATTTATACCCACCCTTTGTTTCCTGTTCCTCAACCAGTTTTTAATCCATAGGAGGACTTCCCCTCTTATTCCTTCATTGCTGAGTTTTCTCAACAGTCTCTGGTGAGGAAATTTGTCAAAAGCCTTTTGGAAATCCAAGTAGACAATGTCCACTGGTTCCCCCTTATCCACATGTCTGTTTACACCCTCAAAGAACTCTAGTAAGTTTGTAATACAGGACTTGCCTCTGCAAAAGCCATGCTGACTCTTCCTCAGCAGGTCTTGTTTTTCTACATGTTTAATAATTTTATCTGTAATGATAGATTCTACTAATTTACCAGGAACAGATGTCAAACTGACTGGCCTGTAATTTCCTGGGTTTCCCCTAGACCCTTTCTTAAAGATTGGTGTGACATTGGCCATCTTCCAGTCTTCAGGGATGGAGCCTGATTTCAGGGATAAGTTGCATATTAAAGTGAGAAGATCAGCAATTTCATGCTTGAGCTCTTTAAGAACTCTTGGATGAATGCAATCTGGGCCAGGGGATTTGGTAACATTTAGTTTATCAATGGCTGCCAGAACTTTTTCCTTGTCTACCACTATCTTCGCTAGTTCCTCGGATTCACCTCCTAAGAAGCTTGGTTCAGGTGCAGGAATTTTCCTCACCTCCTCTTGGGTAAAGACAGATGCAAAGAATTCATTCAGCTTCTCTGCAATCTCCCTGTCATCTTTTAGTACACCTTTTATTCCTTTGTCATCTAATGGGCCTACTGCTTCCCTAGCTGGCTTCCTGCTTTTGATGTACTTGAAGAACTGTTTGTTGCTGGTGTGGATGTTCGCAGCCATGCGTTCCTCATAATCCTTTTTTGCCTCCTTTACAGCTAACTTGCTTCTCTTTTGCCACCATTTGTGTTCTCTCTGGTATTCTTCATCAGTTAAGTTGGACTTCCATTTTCTAAAAGACATCTTTTTTTCCTAATAATTTCCTCAACCTCCCTTGTTAACCATGGTGGCTTTCTTTTGGACTGGGCGCTGCCTTTCCTAACCTGCGGAACACATTCCAGCTGAGCTTTTAAGACTGTGTTTTTAAATAACCTCCAAGCATCTTGGACAGTTTTGACTCTCTTTGATTTTCCCTTTCAGCTTCCTGCGCACTATCCCCCTCATCTTTGAGAAATTTCCCTTTCTGAAGGCAAATGTAACTACATTAGTAGTTGTCACTTGTTCACATGCAGAGATACTGAATCTGACAGCATTGTGGTCGCTGTTCCCTATCGACTGAACAACACTGACTTCCCGCACCAGGTCCTGGGTACCACATAGAATTAGATCTAGGATCACCTCTCCCCTGGTTGGTTCCACAACCATCTGCTCTAAGTCACAGTCATTTAGCATATCCAAAAATGTTCTCTCCTTACTATGACCTGAACATGTATTTTTCCAGTTTATATGGGGATAGTTAAAATCGCCCAATACCACTACATTTTTTGCTTTTGTTGACCTCTCTAATTTCTTTTTCCATCTCAGAATCCTCT
This sequence comes from Sphaerodactylus townsendi, assembly GCF_021028975.2. NCBI lineage: Eukaryota > Metazoa > Chordata > Lepidosauria > Squamata > Sphaerodactylidae > Sphaerodactylus > Sphaerodactylus townsendi. Next base: position 63,954,340 of record NC_059427.1, read on the forward strand.
TGCGCACTTTGGTCAGGGGGACGATAATATATTCCTAATGTTAAACTATGCTTCACCCCTGATATTGATATCCACAGTGCTTCTGTAGAGGAATCAGCTCCCCCTGCATTGTCTATTTTATGTGACACTATGCTCTCTTTGATGTAGAGGGCCGCCCCACCCCCAATACGCCCTGTCCTATCCTTCCTGTAGAGCCTGTAACCTGGGATAACAGCATCCCACTGGTTCTCCTCATTCCACCATGTCTCTGTGATGTCCACTATATCAATGTCCTCCTTCAAAACTCTGTACTCCAGCTCCCCCATTTTAGGTCGAAGGCTTCTACTATTAGCATAGAGACACTTGTATATTCTGTCTCTGTCCCTAACCTGGGATTTATGTGTTTTGCTCTACCCTTTTGTAGACACTATCACTTATCACATTGCCATGCTCCTTGCTTGTATGTGGTTGATTTAGAAAAACCTCTCTCTGTATCTGCATCCCCATAGATACTGTATTCTGAACCGAAGTCACCTCAGCTCCTGTCGGCTTTCCCCCAGGGATCAGTTTAAAAGCTGTTCTGCCACCTTTTTAATGTTGAGCGCCAGCAGCCTGGTTCCTCTTTGGTTAAGATGAAGCCCGTCCCTTTTGTACAGGCCTGCCTTGTCCCAAAAGGTTCCCCAGTTCCTGACAAATCTGAAACCCTCTGCCTTACACCACCTTCTCATCCACGCATTGAGACCCTGTATCTCCACTTGCCTTGGCTTCGCCCTCTTGGCGTGGAACAGGTAGCATTTCTGAGAATGCCACCTTGGGGGTCCTGGATTTTAACCTGTTTCCTAGCAGCCTAAATTTAGCTTCCAGAACCTCCCGGCTACATTTCCCAATGTCATTGGTGCCAATGTGGACCACAACTGCTGACTCCACCCCAGCATTGTTTAACAGCCTATCTAGACGAAGCGTGACATCCGCAACCTTCGCACCAGGCAGGCAAGTCACCATGCAGTCATCACGCCTGTCACAAACCCAACTCTCTATATTCCTAATGATCGAATCACCTACTACAAGGAGCCCCCCCCACCTCCCCGAGGGGTATCCTCAGTGCGAGAGGATATCTGACCACCAGCTAAGGAAGGGGCCCCATCTAAGGGAGCATCTTCTACCACCTCAGACTGGCACCCTCTGTCTCACAGAACTTATTTCCAAAGAATAAGTTATTGTTGTATTTTCTAAAGTTATTTTCTACAGCACTTTTCACAGTAAAAAAATTTTTTTAAGCATTTTGAGAATGTTGTCTAAATTTTTTATTTCTGCTGTGTGGCATGGCCCATTGCTGTACTCAGATTTGTGAGTTGGGGCATATTCTATAATGTGATGATTTAGAAATGACCTGGTGCAAAAAAAAAAAAATTTTTTGGTCGTGGTGGGGTGGCCGCCGGGGGGGGGGGCATACAACTCAGGTTTTGCCCAGGGCTACAGTTTGCCTCGTTACGCCCCTGGCTGGGAGGCAGCAGTGTCCAGCTCTGTGCCTGTGTGCTGCCTCCCAGCTGCAGGTGGAAGTGGGCTCAGAGGCAGCAGATGCAGAACTGAAGGCCACGTAATGCTGAGAGGTAGTAGCATTGGCAGTGGATCTGAAGGTGCCCAAATGCCTATTGCTACTGTATTATATTGATAGATAAATATTTTAGTGCTTTTTTAAAAGTAGAAAATTAAACCAACTAAGGATATGAATTTGGCAAAAGTTGATTAAGAAAAAAACTACTGAAAATACCTTATCTTTTACCACCTAAAAAATATAAATATCTTGTATTTTTTCACCATCCCAAAAGGCAGTTTAAAGGGATCTGAAAAGTGTATCCTGAATCATGCTCAAAAAATTCAGCATATATTGAGTCAACGAAGGAGAATATCCTGGTTTGGGCAAGAACTTCTCATGGCTCCCAGTCCTGAAGCAGGATTATTCTGTGATATTTTTCTTATCGCAGGTTTTTCAAAAACCACAAAAATGTGAATCTTTTTCACAAATCCCAGGTTGAACCCACTTCCATGAGAACACCACGGGTGCCCAACTGGTTTATTTTTTCTGCCCCACTGCCTGTTCTCCCTGCCTCCCATGATGAGCCACTGATCTGAGTGGCAGCAAACCACTTTCCAAAATGTTCTCCAAGCATGTTTTCTGCCCCTGCCATCTCACCAAAGTGAATTCACAATAGTGGCTCTGTTTCCTTTTCTTTACATGTGCTCAGTGCTCGGATTACACAGCTAGGTAGATGCACACCTTTGTCCGAAAGTTATTTAGTATATCATGGGGGGAGGGTGTCTCATGTGTTGTGGTTTTTTGCACACCTTTGAATATAGATGGGGCATAGTGCTGTGCCTGGTATTGATCAAAACTTTTTATTTTGTGTAGTGCAATGTGCTTGCAGTGTTGCTCACTGCACCAAGTCCTTTCTAAAGCTACAGATCAAGAAAAGTGTGTGTGTGTGCGCGCGTGCATGCGTGTGTGCCTGCTTAGTTTTCCCGCAGTCGCTGCCAAATCAAAAGGCAGGACAGAAATGCCAATCAGAATGAGCCCTTTGGGGATAGGGCGGTATACTAAATTTAATCAACAACAACAACAACAACAACAACAACAACAACAACAACAATAACAATAATAATAATAATAATAATAATAATAATAATAATAATAATAATAATAATAATAATAATAATAATAATAATAATAATAATAATAATGTAGCACACTGGGAATGGTCACGCATGCAGTGTTATGTTTGCATTGTAAAAACAAAAAAACCTGGCATTGTGCGAAAGAAATTGGAATATGTCCTCTCGGTCTTAATTCAGTTCCTTCACAGAAACGAGCATCCATATGAAGGGAAAAGCCCGGATAAAATAGACCCAGATTTTAAAATCCCGAATGTAACCCACTATTATTATGTTGTGTGGAATCAACCCCTAAGAGGATGAGGTCAAGATTTGCCTTTTTAAATGAAAGCTGAGAATTCAGAAAGCCTGCTAAGCCTATTATTACAATGCAATATCAATATATTGAAGAACTGTGTCAAATCAATTCCAATACTTGTGAATCAAGTGCCAAGAAAATCAGGAATAAGCCAAGCATGCGAGAAAAAAATCCTTGTCATCAGGGGCTATTTGTCCTGATGACTAAATGAAATCTCCATGTTCAGAAGCAATATACCTTGGAATACTAACTATTGGTAGAAAGTTTTATCCTCTGTGTCCCTGCTTTTGAGCAATCTTGTGAAATAGGATGTTGGACTGGATGACCGGCTGGTTTAACCCAGTAGGGTGCTTCTTAAGTGGTTTTGTCCTTCAAGGATTCCTAGAATACACATACTTCAGAAACTGTGGATCCCAAAAACAACTCTACCCCCATTCTTATTACTGAGATATAAATTATTTTAGGTTACCAAGTGCATTAAATAACATACAGCTATCTAAATTATTAAATAGTAATAAAGGCTGAAATCAACCCACCCAAATGTCCCTAAGCAAGACACTAACATGCCAATTATTTTTTTCTCATGCAAAACTAGAAAATATGCTGTAGCCACATCTTTTGCTGGTGGTATGATGAGGCTGGTGCATTATTAGTGGCTTTCTGGATTAAATTCCATGGCTTTTCTATACTGAACATTTCAATAATTTATATAGCTACTTTTGGGTACTTTTGAAAATGTAACCTTTTGTTTATTATTATGGTAAAAGTGGTGTGAAGATTACCTGAACAGAAGGGCTGTTTAAATATTTACATAGACAATAGTGCCTTACATTTCATTCTTATTTTTAATGCAATTTTCTGTTTAAAAAAGGATTGGATGCCAGGCACCTGTACAACAGGATATTTGTGCCTTGTTCAAACAAATGTGCGAATAATTGCGGGAATTGTGTTTTTAAAAAACAACCCTGGCATGTCTTCATCAGAGCATTGTGCAAACTGGCTTGGTACATATACTACAAATAGAAATGCTATTGAAGTGTTGTTCATACAAGAATCCATACAAAACCCCTGAAAGGCAACCAGGAAATTCCAGCATTTTGAAAAGAATTGATCTGTGTAGAAATTAAAATCTCTGATCTTTCTACTCTTTCATCAAAACATGGCTATTGCCTGACAAAAGAGGCCCTTGCAGCAATGCTTGCTGATGAGAAAACTTTGCACAGTTTGTTTCATACCATCACAGTTGAGTTTTGTTCAGTCAGTGGCCTCTAGAGGATTATGATAAGATGATAACAAGTTATCACTCCACAAGGGTTATCAAGCATTTGGTATATTGTAAAGTGTGCTTATTTTCTTGCATGTGATATCAATGAGTATTAAATAAATCCAACCATGATGCATAGGTGAATTACTCAAGGACCAATGCTGTCTCCTTTCTGACATCTATATATATAGTAATCATGCAGAGTTATTTATATGAAAACATCTTTAGCAGTGAAAGCTGGTTGTTTTATAATGCCAAGCTGTCCTGGGAGTTTGCCATATTTCAGTTAGACCTACAAACATGTTCAGGAGTGGCAATTGTCTGATATGCACAGAAGGAATACAGCTTGAAAGTTTCACACGATATCCTTCCATGGTGTGAAGCATCCACAGCTATATGCTACATACAGGCGGATTCCACACGGGCCATAAAGATTGGTGTGCTGCTGGTAAAAATGCCATTGTGGGAAAGGACTTTGCACCACTGCTGCTGCTGGAGCGCAGCTGCAGCGGCCTGTTCCCCCCACAACTGCGTCTTTCTGACTCGCTAGTTTAGCAAGTCTTTTAAAAAACGATGGTGTCCACCCAGTGCAGAGCGAATGATACCAGGTGGAAGACGCCATTCCCCCCCGCACCACTTTCCCCCTTTACCTCCTGTTGCATTCATCACTCTGCAGAGCCAGGGGGAGATGCCTCCTGGCCTCTGACCCCTGAAGCATCGCCATGGTCGTGGGGGGGGGGTGCCCCCATGTCTCTGCAGAGCGATGCAGGCAACAGGAGGTAAGAGGGGGGAAAGCGGTGGGTCCGGTCTGAAGGTGGCTCCATGGGACACAGGGGTTCTGGGTCCATGCACATGTAGGCTGTTGTTTGTAGGCTGTTGTTTGATACAGGTTTGTAAGTGGAAAATCCATGTTTTCCTTACTATCCCCCTTTCCCTACTGTCAATTACCTTCTCGATGATACTTGTGTGGATTGTTTCATGGTCAGAGGTGGAAGTTGCTAAAGGCCCGGAGAACTGTTTCCAGAGCTTCTTTTCCATGTGTCAAAATGATGAAAATGTCATCAGCAAATCTAAGGGTTAAGAGAGGTATTAATGGATAGGAGCTGGGGAAGTGCTGATCCAGGTCAGCCTTGAAATTGTTGGGATGTTGTGATGATGGCTGTGCCACTGATCTGACAGAATCCATTATCACTAGATCTGAAGTAGTTTCAGGCAATGACCAACTAGCAGAATTTGGTAGCGATCTCAGCTGTGGTGTTGTCAGAGATGGCATTCCCAATAGCTTGTAGTACATCTTTGTGGGGGATGCTGGTGTATAGAGACTCAGCATCCATGGTTGCAAAAATAATGTTTTCTGGAAGATTGTTGATATATGGTATTTTTCTCTAGAAAGTGTTGTCTCACAAATAACTAAGGGCACTGATAGCATAGAGTATGAAGAAGAGGAGGAGGAATTTGGATTTATATACCCCTTTCTCTCCTGTAAAGAGACTCAAAGGGACTTACAAACTCCTTTCCTTTTCTCTTCCCAAACAGGTGCCTTATGAGGTAGGTAGGGCTGAGAGAGTTCTGGATGAACTGTGTCTAGTCCAAGGTCACCCAGCAGGAATGTGGAAGTGGGGAAACAAATCTGGTTCACCAGATAAGAGTCTGCCACATATGGAGGAGTGGGGAATCAAACTTGGTTCTTCAGATTTTGAAGTGTACCTGCTCTTAACCACTACACCACACTGGCTCTCACACAGCAAATATGAATGAAATCCATTTACCCAGACTTCCCTACATTGATGGTACTGGTGCCTGAGGTGGTAGGAGACCCAGCTTGTGTATTTTAGACAGAAGATAGAGAATGCATGGTTGAGGTTCTTGTGGTGTGCAAATACAGATCTGTTTCTGTATATGTGTGGGTAATTCCTTCATAACTCCATGTAGTTCTTTTTGGTATTTCCAAGGGGGACCTGAGGACATTTGTAAGGATATTCATTCATATATATTCAGTCCAAATATATATCCAAAAATATCTTATCAGTATTTTCTGGATATATTCAGGTAACTGGAATGTATCCAGGATTTTCTGGTATACAAGAAATGGGTTCTGAAAATAATGGAAATATTCAGAATTAGCTGTGAATACCAGAAACCAGAAGCTGAAGGCTTCCAGGACTATTTATTTCTTTTTCTTTTCTCTTTTGTATGTCTATGGAATCCCAAGCTTGGTGTTGGCTTGCCATGTTAGTTTCACTTTGAGTCTGTCCTTTTAAATTGGTTTTGCTGTTCTTGCAACATTGTATTCTTTGTGCAAGTTTGTGTGGGGGTTGCCATTTGAAGTGGATTCTTGGGTGTGACATTGACTTTGATTCCTGAGTTGCACACTGGCAGAGATTCTCTGATTTTTCATTTCTTTGACTTGTAATAGATCCCTACCAGGTTTGGCCTGGATCAGAAGTGGGATTCAGCAGGTTCACACCACTCTGGCAGAACTGGTTGTTAAAATGGTGCTTGTAAACAACCAGTTGTTAAATTATTTGAATCTCACCACCGGAACTGGTTGTTAAATTATTTGAATCCCACCACTGGCCTGGATGGTTAATTGTCTTGATATTGGGTTGGATTCATGGGTTTATGCTTGATATGCTATTCTTACCACAGCATTCCATAGCTCTGCTGGTATTCCCTGGTTCTGCATAGTACTTTGGGCTTCTTGGTTCTGTTTTCTTTGAGAAGCTTTTGTCCAGGGGTTGCTTTGCTTGGTCCTGTATTTTTGGATATTCTTTGTCCTAGAGAAAGCATGGACATCTGCCCCCCCCACACACACACACACACAAACCCAATAGCAAGAAATGGAGGATGACTGGGGACCAAGAGGTCCAATTCCCTTGAAATCTGAAGGTTATCAAAAGTACAAGCACCAGCAGCTCTGCTCAAAAAGCAGAAGTTCCTCTTTGAGTTCCTGAGTTCCTTCCTTGCCACACTCCTTCCTCCTTTTGACTGGAATAGAGATCTCAATTCCAACTCCTACCCGACAAAGGAAGAGTTGACTCTTGAAAGCTCATAACCCCCAAAACCTTGCTGGTCTCCAAGGTGCCATTGGACTCAAATATAGATGTTCTACTGCAGACCAACATGGCTATCCTATGAAACTGTTTAAGAAATGGTTACTTGCAAAAAGCCAGTTCACTTGCAGGGCTGACAAGTCCCACTTTGGAGAATGTAATGGTCATCAATAGATTGCCTACAGAATATGCTCTTTTAACTCTAGTTATAAGCCTCTACAGGGGAAAGCAAGGTCAGTTATTTCTCGACCCTGTCAATCGAGCATGTTGAATGTGTTAACTTTAGTCTATTTTGGACTCCCTGAAATTGATCTATTCCTTCATGAACTCCTTCTGTGGAATTAGCTCAGGAGTGTAAATTTTCTGAATGAGCCAATGTGACTAATGAATGCTAATTGCAAGATGCCTAAAGGATTTACTCCGTGTAGAACATGAAGAGTGTGATATAAAACCAATAATGAATGGATACATGCAATGATGTGGAGGATGGGATAATAGCAAGCAGGAAGATTAATTGCTAACTGGCTTCGAATGTTAATTTTCTTCAAATGTAATCAAGTACCAGTGATAAAACACAGATCAGGAGGAGGGCAGCCATAATACTCTCTCTGAGGTGTCAAATATTTGGTGCTTGAATTGCACATTTGTTTCTAAGATAGGAAAGTCAGCATGTGGTAACTTTTACCAGTTTATTTATACCATGTAGGCATTTGAAATGCAAAAAAATGAATACTAGTATTTTTCTTTGTCACTGTGACTTTTGATTTTCAAATGTAGACTATTTACACAAATGCCTTACTGTGGGAAAATGATGCGGGAATGTGAGGTACAAATTGACTTTACCTCCTCAGTCACAGAGGAGTCTGATATAGCATGTATAGATATTTTTAAGTGGCAGTGTGTGCGATCCAAAATTAATGTATTTCATATTTAGTTTCCACATTTTGATTTAATCTGTGAAAATAATATTTACAAAATAATGAAGAAATGTATATAAGAACATAAAGAAAAGCTGCTGGATCAGACTAGTGGTCTATTTAGTCTAGCTCTGGATGGCCCAACAAACAAAGCATCGTTGTCTAGTATTGTCATTTGTACAAATTGGCTTCATTTAGAAAGACTTGCAGATATTTGTCTAAAATAGTGTCTACTTCACTTTTAAGATGTGTTGATGTACTTCTTTTTTTTTTCAGCCAGGATTTGTGTCTTGCAGTTTCACCTTCATTTTTTCCTTATCTCTTCCTTTCCCTTGTGTGTTTCTATGTGTGGGTTTTAATATTGCAACCTTAAGGCAGAGTCTGTTGATTTTAATTTTGCTGTGGACATTATAAATATTATTGTTTTTAGGGCATCTGAGCTTATCAGTTTCCTCCTCATATTGCAAAGCTAGCCTTTGAATTTTTGTGACTGCGAAATACCTTTTATCAATTTGACAATAGAATTAAAGGAGCAAGTTCATAGCCCAGAGTTCTTTTGGGCCTCGTTCCCTGATGGATAAGCATGTGGCAGTTGTGGGTAAGAATGCCTTCCTGAGTAAGAAAATAGATCTGGCCACTATGGTGCCCATCCAGGTATACTGTACATGGGACTTCTCTTGAAGAGTGTCCAGAAACTTCCAGTACAATTGATACTGAATGCTCCAGTAAGAACACTGGCTGAGATGATTAATAGGGATCATACTACTCCAATCTTGTTACCTCATACTGCCTTCCAACTTGCTTTGAGGCACAATTCAAGGTACTGACATTGACCTTTTGAGCCATTGGGACAGTATGCCTTAAGATCTGCCTACTCGCAGGAACCTACCCAACCATTTAGGATTGTTGTTAGAGAGCTTTAAATGGCCCTGTCAGCTGAGACTAGATGGGTGGCATCCTGAGAAAGGATGCTCTCGGTCACGGTACTGAAATTTAATTGCCTCCCCAGATTCATCTGTCCCCATCTAGTATTACATTTCACCAGAGCAGACTTCTCTGCTTCATTTGCCATTCTCTTATTGGCCCTCTTCCCTGTTTGTTTTAATTGCTGCTTTATATGTGTTTGATAAGTGCAGTCAAGTCACTTCTGACCCTGCATGTATTATTTTTAAGTTGATGTTAATGTCTTCTTAACTGTTCTCAACCTTGAGGCCTCCAATTTCACAGTTGTTCACAACCTTGAGGGCACCAGAAAGATGTACAAATGAGAGAGGGGGAATAGTGTGTGTAATGATAACTAACAGTTTTCATTTTAAAAAAACTGTTGAAATATCTCCAGAACTGGAGGGAAGGATGCTAAAAGTAGTTTTTAAGTTCTATAGAGGCATCTTCTGAGAAGACCCAGATGAATGAAAGGCTGCCGTTATGACAATTCGGCATAACTAACACTGCTATCTTCTATATTCCTTATTCAGGAGTAAACTCCATTGTACACAGTAAGAAGTACTTTTCAGTAGAAATGTCCCACTGAAAGCAACACAGGTAAAGTTATTTATTTAAAACATGCATAAGCCCATCTTTCTTCCAGAAGACTGAGATTCAAGGTGAGTCATAACAATCTATATGGCCATTTCCGTACGGTCAAAATATCCTGGGGTGAGCGAAAGAATATCCCAGTTCAGCTGTGAATTCCACATGGCTCCTGGCGTTAACACGGGCCTGCCCCGGTGCTGCCCCGTAATATTTCCCTTACCCCATGATATTCAAAAATTGCCAGTTTGGTGGTTCTTTTAAAAGATCCCAGGATGACCCCATTGCCATGCAAACACCACAGGAGCAGACCTGGTATATTTTTCCTGCCTCACCACATTCCTGCTGGAAGCGGAGCTTTAGAGCCAGTGTCTTTACAGCCAGTGAGGCATGGATCATGTAGGAAGGGGAAAGCTGGGGCGGGGGAGAGTCGTTCCCTCATTCTTTGGAGCCAGCAAGGCATGAATTGTGTAGGAAGGGGAAAGCTGGGCTGCGAGAGTCATTTCCTCTGTCTTTTGTAAATGGGGTAAATACAAAAGACCCAGGTCACATGGAACAAACTGGAGTATTACCTCCTGGTCCTGCCTCGGTTCCTGGGAAGAAGTGGGGAGCTGTGAAGAGGCTGAAACTGGGATAAAATAGCCCCAGTGTGTACAATCCCGAGTCTACCCTGGTGTAACTGTGCTTTTCCCAGGGGAATTCAGAATTCCACGGATGCCTCTGGAGCTCTCTTCAGAAGCGTCTGGGGGTTGCCATTTCCCAACCGGAAGCCACCATTACCCTGATTCTGATTGCCCACCTCAAATTGCCTTCTAATATTCAAGAAAACTTCATGAATCTCCCAGGTACAGAATGACTGGGGCAGTTGCAGGTCCCATGCTGGAGATGGCCCCTGCCCAGCTGTTGCAGCACTGTTGCAGGTAGCAGCCCCCCTCTGATCACCCTATAACCTGACTGCCACACCCACCATACTGCCACACCCACCAGTAAAATAACCCTGGCAAGAGCCCTACCCCAGGGGAAGGGGAGGAAGACAAGTGGATCTTATGGGACTGGGGCTGACAATTCACAGTGATGGCTCCTCCTCCTCTACTGCCTCAGCATCACAACTACTTGCTTCTGCTCACCCTTGCAGGGGCTCCTCTGTCTGCCCACTTGCCATGGTAGAGGCTCTGCCTGCTCACCAACCTGTTCACCATGGTAGGGGGCAAGGAATTCTTGAAGGGGAAGCAGTGATTCTGAGGCCTCCAATCTAAACTAAGAAATAATACCACTCCTGCCCATGTATTGTGTAATTTGCCCCCAAAGCCTTATTATATTCCATTGAACCTGGATGAAGTTCAGCTGGATAAGTCCTAATAAGTTACCCATATTTCCTTTACACAAGGTTCTACAGACCATTTATTTGGGTCCTAAGTCATAGCTAATTTATTTCATTTATGTCAGTGGAAATTAATCATGGCTAATTTTAGCAGCATTGTGGTCTTTGAAGATATTGAGTATGGATAATGCACACTCTTATCTGGATTGGAGTCTTTATGTTCCTTTAGTTCATCTTTATTATCTGTGTTCAACAATGAATTTTTCTATTAAAGCATTTTAACAAATAAAATTACATTGAAAAAGCATTTACTGTTGGTTCTAGATACTTGTGAAAACAAGTGCTGAGTTAGTGTGAATTGCATAGAATCAATAAGATGTATTATGGGACCTTGGAGCAGGAGAGTTTTTTTGTACTCCTTCCTGGTTTTAATAACTTTGGAGAGAGATCAATACATTTATATCAATGTGCAACACTGCAAACTACATCCTTCTCTAGTAATTGGGCAATTCACAGACATTCAACACAGCTCTGGGCACTAATGGCTATTTCAATAAGAGCTACATTTATGTCACATTATTAAGGGATATTTCTTGAAGAGAGACTAGGTAGCCCTCCATCATGATTTCAAGGTAATGACAGACTTCAAGTAAATCACAGTTACATTTCAAAGGAAAATTGGTTGCACATCCATCTCTGCTGAATGGTAGATAGGCAGACTGAAAATTTCATAGCAGTGATGAAAGTGGGCAACATAGCCAGATATCTATTATTTTTGTTGTTACGGTTGTTTTTATTATATCACTGTTTGTGACTCTTTACTGAGGAACAGAATCAAAATATTCAGATTATAATTCAACAGTGAAACAAAAGGGAGGAAAAACAGAGATAGACAGTATTTAACTAATCATTTTAGCCAATGCAGCTACATGTACTTCAGTTGTCTTCCATTTGGTGGCCTTAGAGGTCCAATAGGAAGGTCAAAATGGATGAGATGTCAAAATGGATGAGAATCCATTACTGAATCTATAATTTTTTAAAAAAATCTAACAGATTGGCAAAACTTCAGCCAAATTCCACAATATGTCATCAGCAGATTCTTTTATCTGTTGCAGTTTTGTGACTGTTCAAGTAGAGAAAATACCACTTAATAAACTGCTAATGGTTCAAAGTGTTTTCTTGTCTTTATTTTCTGTTTAGGTGTACTTCAGTATCTCTGTTCTGTGCATCAATGGCAAAGAAGTTGGCTCAATTCCAAAGCTCAATCCAAGGATGCTGAGGTCTGTTAGGATCAAAGGAGTTTCTCTAATATCACAAAAAAAAATTGGAGCACATACACTGGCATAATACCAGCCTCTGGGCCACAGAACTCTCTGACCATATATTTTAATTGTTTGATATCTACATGCTTTAGAGAAAGATATTCCAATAGTTTTTGGACAACATTCTACTAACAACCTGTTCTTCTGTGGCTGTGACACTGCTAATCATTGCATGTTAATTTCAACATACTTAAAACTGGTATTTACCACAAAAAAGAGCTTCCATAACAGAAAGGCCTGTTTTAGCTAACAAAAGATTCACTTCTATTATAACCGGTGTTCTTGAAGTAAAAGGGAACCCATGGAGAGTAATCATTTTTGTGAAACAGCATCTATGGCCGTGGTGGCGAACCTATAGCACTTCAGATGTTCATGGACTACAATTCCCATCAGCCTGCTGGCAGGAGCTGATGGGAATTGTAGTCCATGAACATCTGGAGTGCCATAGGTTTGTCACCACTGATCTATGGTAACTTTTTCTGTCTTTCCCCCCTCCCCCACCATGTCAAGGGCAGTTTCACACTGGAATACTTGGGTAATACCAAAGAATATTCCATAACTACAAATAATCATTGTAGCTCCAAGATAGCTGAAACAGACCACCACAGTTGCTCAAAATGATCTAAATGGTCAGGTATCTTTTGATGTAGTTCATCTTGTTTACTTCTTCAATATGTATAAAGTATATTATTATCCAGGTTAAACTGACTAATTTCTACATGGTTAATAGTTTCATTTTATATCAGAATCTTGGTTTTTACAGTTCTCATGTGCTGGGAGTCAGATGTACATTGCCAAGATTTTTAATCATGCAAGAATCTCCCCTTTCTGCAGTCAATGGGGCCCTTTCAACATGGGCCAATTAAACCGGGATAATCCCAGTAAAAAACCCAGGTTGGGGGAGAACTTTGCAAGGATCCTGATCCTCATGCGGATCCCCTCCGCATTGTCACATTATGTGCGATCTTTTTGTTTTAACCCAGCTTGCAGCTGCGGCAGAGCAAACAGCCGCGGCTGTGAGCCACATTAAAACAAGATAATTGCACATAACGTGATTCTCAACAATCCCTTCCTCTGCTCGGGAAACGGGCCATCTCATGGCCCAGGAGGTTGGTCCTGCCTGTCGGTGAAGCTGTGCTTCGCTGGCAGGCAGGGAAACAAAAAAGCCAGGCAGGGAAGGAAAAGAAGTGCCTTCATGCAAAGGCGCACACCTTGGCCAACGCGCTGGATGTCCACAGGACAGCCAGTTGTGCAAAGGGGCTGGGGCGCGGGTGGGTTTATGTAACTTCCCCCCACTTTTATTTGCCCATGCGGAAAGGGTCTGATCCTATCCACTATTTACATATTTTCCTGCATTAAAGCCAAGCCTCCTCCAGCTAGTTCGACATATTTCCCTGCTTGCCTACTCTGACTGGTGCCATAATATCCTCAATCTAGTTTAAGCTGCAATCCTATCAGGACATGGTAGGTGACACTGTGTATTCCTCCTCTCTTCATTCTGGATTATCTGCCTGTCCACACCATTGTTATGTCCTTAATCATCTCTTCCTCTCTTCTTTTGGGTGAGATTAACAAGGCTGGGTGAAATCCTTGTCAATGCCATTGATGCCTCTTAATTCATGTGGGGCATGAAGAGCATTCAGGGCAACTGTTGCAAATTATATTGGGTAATTTTGATTTAGGCAAAGAAAAACCTGCAAAAGTTTTTCAATAAATAAAACAATAAACAATGACCCCTTCCCCGCCCCTTGCAATTGTGTCAGTTGTATCACAGAATATATTGGGAAATGAAGAAAATGAATATGGTACAAATTCCCAAGGTCATAGAAAATGAGGAGGGACTGAGTTGAGTTTATCAGTAGTGACCAAAGATGATCATCTAATGGAGAGAAAGAGTCTAATACGTGCATAAGCCATTTCCAAATAGAAATACCTATATAAAATGGTTGTTGGAGGACTAAAAAAACAGCCATTCACAGATTTTTGTTGTTGTTATTTACCTTCTGCATTGAGTCTCAAGGCAGATTACACAGTGTAAGCCAGTACAATCAACAGAATCTGATAAGTAAAGTAATAGAACTAGGATTACAGAAATCTGAACAAAGTATAAGTATTAGGCATGATATATTAACCATGCTGTAAAATGTAATAACATAGGTAGAAAATGACATAGTGAGAGCAAAATAGTCCATCCAGAAAACAGATAATATATGCTGTATTCAATACTATCGCCCACAGTCCTGTTTCCTTTATTAAGACACTACATTATAATATAGCCCTATTGTTTGGCTGTTGTGGCAAAAACCAACAGAGATTTTTATAACATCTAACAGATTTACCATGAGATCAGCTGTTGTGCTCCAGAGATGTCTTCATCAAACATATAAAGTGGCATTCTTAACTGGTACAGAGAAATAGACAGGGCAAGGTGAGTAAAACAGTTTACAAAGCAAAGCTAATGGGTTGAGCAAATGGAAAGGATATCCACACTACAGCACATTTCTGTGCAGAAACTCCTACCTGATATTCCTTCACTAGACTGAACAAAAGACAAAGTGTTCAGGTCCTTCTAGCTACATTTGTATGATCCAAGCAGACCAGGAGAAGCATGTACAAGTTATTGTGATCTCTTCTGCAGCGGTGAAACATGGCCTGTATTTTAGACAAATCCCAGTATGGATGCAAAGCTTGCCTGAATGGCATAGGATGGGAGAGTGGCTCTTATACTTCTCTGATAATATGTGAATTGTGTCCCTCAAGCAGCAGCCTGCAAGATGTTCCTGTTCCAAGAGCAAGCAACCCCATGCACACACCTAAAAGGACTCACTGGATCAGGCTCAGAATTCCCAGAAGTAATGTCGGTGCACATTATGTTTTACAAGGTCATCAGCTGAACTGCTTTAGTTACAGATGAAAGCTATTAAAGCAAGCTGCATCCTTTTAGTGACTCAGCCAACCCGGATATTCTCCATGGCTGGTTGAAACAGAGCTGTACAGATTAGCTGTAGTAAGTCTGTCTTGTTTCATTGTTTTTAAACTCACATTCTCCCAGGCTCACAACACAGCATTTGCTTAATCTTTGCCCTATTGATTTAATCTAAAAATACACACAGTCTTCCATCTGGATAGGCTTGGAAAGTAATTGATGTAAAAAGACCTATTTCCGAAGGCTAAGAAAGACTGTTTGTTCAAGTAAACTCCAAAAGCATTAACTACAGCAGTTGTGGAGCCGTAAATTGGAAAGCTAGGCACTCCACATCTATAGTGCTCCTGACGTTTTCATTTCCCATGTTCACAGCTCTCCCCACCCCACCCCCATTTACTGTTCATCTGTTTGAATGCCAGGGGCTCGTCTTGCTGATTGTGCTATTTTCAGAAGAAGGCAGTTTAGTTTACGGAATTAGAATTAGGGGCATTGAGTAACAATGGAATGCCTGGTGCATCTCTGAACATTTGTTTGAAAATGGGACTAATATTTTCATTGTGGCATACTTGGGGCATCATTTATTCTGTTTACATGCACAGTTAGATACAAAGAGCCAATTGTGAGATGGAATTAATAAATTCCTGTATAATAGCACATTAACCTCTAGCAGCAAATACAGGAGCTGTTGCCCAATGGCTGTTTCCTTGCTGCTAGCAATTGGTATAATATAATATTGCAGGAACCATCTCCCCTCAGAAGTGCCTACAAAAATAGTGCCAGTTATGTAGCTATGTAAAGGAGATTGGACAGCTCAATCTGTGCATGTTTCCAGAGAAGTAAGTCCCAGTCAGTCCATTGGGCCTTACTGTAAAATTGTTAGGCTTTGTTATTGTAGCCTTAGGTTTGTATCTACCCATCTGTGCATGGAAGGCATACAACATTTCCACACACTTCCCTCTGTTTCTGCTAATCCTTTCGAATACAGGAAAAATCCATCTCTGGGTCACAAGTCTGTTAGTGTGTAGTAAATTTTGAAGTGTTGAAACCCTTCATGTTATCCCATAGCCACACTCCCAGTAAGACTATACTTCAACAACAAAGGAACTTTCTATTTCTTCCCTTTAAAGAGCTCCTTAGAATGAATAAACTCAGAATTAGGGTCCATCCCAGATAAAAATTCTAGAAAGCTCAGCTTACTGACCTCCCACTTCTGAAATTGATCACTATAAATAGTGTTCCAAATTGTCTGCTTCAGTTTCCTCAAGCAAACTATATGCTGCTTCCCCAGGGGCTGCAGGAATGGAAAGAACCCCCACTGGCTCTGATGGGAATTAAAGACCAGTAGAAGTGTTGGGCTCTATTGCTTCCTCCAAGCATATCTCCTAGTGATAGGAAAACTGGAAGCAACTGTGCACAACTCTTTTGCACTCCATTAAGTCTTATCAGCCCAAAGAGACTGAAAGAAGTTCAACAACTGATGGCGTGTGTGTGTCTGTGTGTGTATTCCTGAGTTGGGGTTGGGTGCATCGAAGGCAACTTGTGTTGGATTTCTTAACTTAATATATTTAGCAGAGTAGCAGAAATGAGACCATGGACAGTTGCTGGTTTTTATAAAACAGTTTACTTTCTGTTAGGGAGGGTTTACATAGAAGAAAAGCAAAGAACAGCTTCTTTACTAAAACTAACTAGGTTATATAGCTTAGCACCATGTGATCCCACATGGCGCCTACCTAGCAAGGTGGACGGTTTTTCCTCGTGTGGTTCAAACAAAGAAACATACTTCACTTTATAACTTCTGTCTACCTGACTAGTCTCACATAGGCAATGCTGGGGTTAGCTGACCAATAGCTTAATCAGTGGACTGGTCAAAAACTCTGACCTCAGTAGCTAATTAGCAGACCCTTCATGTCTGAATTGTGACAGACACTTGCAAATACCAACAGCTTTCCCAGCCATCCTCTAAAATCTGGCTTTAATACTAGCTTAGAACAAATATGATTTTTTTCAGATGGACTAAAATTTTTGTTTATTTAGGAAATGTATACACAACTATATTATCAAAACAAAACCTTCAAAGCAGCTTACAAGAATTTTAAAAGTGCAAAAGATAAAAATATAATACCAGTCAAACCCTACAAAATAAACTAGCAACAGCAGGTTTAAAAATGCAGTAAAGAACTACAATAAAACTAGACAATGGGATGTTAATTGAAAGCACAATGAAGTGGTTTTGCCTAGTGACACAGGAAGTGAGTTTAGAGTTTCAGCTCTACTATGGAAAAAGACCTCTCTGGAAACCACTTGCTTTACTTCTGCAAGTGGGGATGGGGAAAATCCCAGTGAGAGGCTCATATAAGATTCTTATTTGTCAAGTTGATGAGGGAGAAGGCAAATCTAAGGCCGTCGAGGGCAGGGGTAGCAAATGTATTTCTGGTAAGGGCTGCATCTGACATAAGTTAACTTATGTTAACTTTCTGCCTCTTATTCTATAACCAGAATATCAACTGAACCACAGGAAAAAATATGGGAAAAGAAATACGCTAATGGTGTCCTCTGGTTGCGTCAAGTAAAACCTTATACAAGATGCTGTTTTCCCTTCAATTTGGGTGTGCATCTGCCAGTGGGGCAGGGCTCGGTGGTAGACAGCCTGCAGCCATGGTGAGCAACTCAGCCAGCAAGCAGCGCCCCAGCACAGGGGGAACTGTTGGGTGCTGCTGGAGAGCCCCCCCCCCCACATAACTAAATGGTGTGTGCCCGGGGACATCAGTTACCCCATATTCCTATTAGTGGTACACCACTAAGTCATGGGATTGAACAGTCAGTAAGGGGAGTTTGGGTTCTCGCTTCTGTCATCAAGAGAGAGAGATTGATTCCCCAATTCCATTGCACTGGGGTTCTCCTGACCCTCAGCACAAGGACTCTATACCCGAGTTGTGTGTGACCTGTGTCCTCACAGTGAAATATTGAATTGCATGCAGACATCTATAAATAAGCAAGGAAAAAGGAAAAAGCAGAGAAAGAAGGGGAAAGTGCATCCCTTTCACTTATTTCAAGTATAAGGTGAGAATATAAAATGACAAAAAAGGAAATTCATGATCTATTTTGCACAGATATACATTTACATTTAGCACTGAGAAAAATGTGTGTCTAAAAAAGTTAATGGCATCAAACATGTCAGAGAGTAGCTGGAAATCTAAAAATTGTGTCTGAAAGCAAGTGAACTGGAGAGATTGCCCTGTTGTGTCAAGGGAAGAATCGATATACAGAAGAGAAAGAGTGAGCTAGCATTTTACCAACAAGGTCCTTATGTCATAATGATGTTCAGTTTCTGGTCACTCACCATGCCTTAGGCACCATTGCTGATGTGCAGAGAGCCCCAGGGTGGATATGCCAAGACATGCATGTTATCAGTAATGCGATCACACAGTGTTCAAAAATAGAGAAATACAGCATGAAAGTCCTTAGCCTTCCTTTACAGCTGGCATGGGATGCCTGTTACACTGAGATGCCACATGAAACATTCATAGAGCTGCCTGACAGAACAGCCCCCAAACTCCTACATTCAGCAACACTGGAAGAAATAAAGACCATTTCTCCTGAATTTTTGAACAAGTGATTATTATAAATGCTCCATTTGAAAAATGAATTTGAAATTCAGGTACTTCACACCTCAGAGTTCCAAAGTGATCTGACAGGGTTTTGTGTATATTTGTGTGCAAGTATGTTTATCCCTCAGGGATTTTCTAAAGTCTAAAAATTGTGACAAGATATTTGCAGAAAAGGCATCATGGCCAGAAAAGCTACCACAGAAGTAACTTTGACATTCACAGTGCAGAAGAGACATGTGCAGAAGAGACATGTGATATGAACTGCTGCTTTGCAGGGTACAACCAAAGCAAGGAATCTGTCCAATTTCTCTTTCCTCTAATTCTAATTAGAAGCACTGTTATAGCAGTTACTGTTCAGTGTACGGAATACAGATGGTGGATTCAGTGGCCTTCATTTTACCAGATTAGTGTGGTGAGAACCAGCACTGTGTAGTGGTTAAGGGCAGCGGACTTTAATCCGGAGAACCAGGTTTGTTTCCCCACCCCTCTGTATGAAGCCTACTGGATGACCTTGGACTAGTCACAGTTCTCTTTGAACTTTCTCAGCCCCACCTACCTCATAAGGTATGTGGTGGGGAGGGAAAGGAAAGGTGATTGGAAGCCACTTTGAGACTCCATAAAGGTAGAGATAAGTGGGATATAAAAACCAACTACTCTTCTTCCTCAGTGCCAAAGTTGCAATAACTATCGAACCTAGGATCTGAGAAATGTCAGGCAGAGACCCGGACCCACTCTGCACAGGCCAACACACGAGTTTAGGACAGTTAAAAAAAACCCGTTCGGGGGGCACTTTGCACAGATCCCGTCCCTAAAGTGAATCTGCCCCATGTTATTTTCCCCAAACCAGTTTTTTTTTAAAAAAGAATCATGCCCTTCACGGGTCTTCAAAAATCCTGGGTTGCAACCCCTCGTGAGCGAACAGCCAGGCAGGAGGTCGTTTACACCTTCGTTTTCCTTTTTAAAAAATTTTTTGCAGCTTGCATCAGCATAGCCATGCAGGTACAGGTGGTCGTATCCTGAGACATCAGCATGGCTGTGGGGATTAATTTGTACAAGGCTGTGTAGCTATCATTAGTGGAAATAAAAAAGATGTGCCTCTATGAGAAGGTGCAACACAACCCACATTGTTTCTGTGAGTACCAATCACAACCTGCACGGATGCAGGCGAATGCAAAAACAGGAAATTGGATTAGTTTATCCCGACTGCAACCCACTATACAGTTGATGTGAGGAGTGGGCCCCTGTGTACCACCATCCCATTTTGCCCAAAGCAGGAACCTAGCCAAGAAGCTTCTGTCTTAAGAAGAGGCTGTGGAGAAATATGTTTTACATTGGAGGTTTGAACTGTTCAAAACATTCACCTTTAGTTTTAAAAAGTTTTTCTCTGTGTGTTGCCTTTGTCTCTGTGCCCCTGGCTTGGCCATTGCTCTCTTTTCCCCTTGCTCTTCAGTTTGACTGATTGTTATCTGTGGTGGATAAGAAGGGCAAGCCAGCAGCAGGGATGATAGTTTTGTAAATCCTTCCCGCAATACCTTCTCATCTCCCTCACAACTGGGGTGAAATTCAAGGTGACTCTCCAATCTCACCCCCAGTCATCTGAGAATTCCCATCATTAGGGAAAACAGCTTTTTCTGTGTTCCCTCCATTATTATTCTGACAACCAATCAAAAGGAGGAAAACTGTCATGCCAGAGAAAAACTGACCAGTTGGCTGCTCAGTGGCATGACAGTTTTCCTCCTTTTGATTGGTATTCATCTCTACAGAAAGAGGTTTCCATGAAAACTGTGTTTCATCTAATACAATGAGATAACAGGTGATATAGTGATCAGGGAGACCTCTTCCATGTCCTTGTCACTGCCAGGCAAGCTTCTTCAGTTAGACATAATAAGTCAAGAAGGATAAGAGTTGGATACAGTAGTGGTAGGCCACACTCCTTCAAGCAGTTTGTTTATAGGCTGCAACAGCTGAAATTCATCCCAGCAGTAATGAAACTGTATCCTGATAACATTCTGGTACTTACCTTCTATAATAGTGGAGTCTAAGTTATTACAAATATCTGTAATTTTATCTGCAAACTCCTAGTAAAAAAAAATCATAGTTGCACATTCTATGGACTCATCGGGGGACCAATGCAAAAGCCCCTCATCACCCAGGATAGCTTTGCTGATTTTGTGCAGATGGCCAAGTGTGTATTCTTTACCACTATCCCTGTCACAAATGTAGTACAATCATGTGTTTAACTGGCTGGCTGCCCTCCATCCCTTGCCTGTGGCCCATTTGCACTCTACTTGTATGTTGTCCTCTCAATTCATCTGCATCTTCTGACAAAGGTAATTCATTATTCTACCCGTTTGTTTAAACCATTATCCTTTGCCAGTTCATCTAACTTTTTTCCACCTTCCCTTGAATCCATGCTGTCATGTATATTTTTTTCAAGCAAAAATGGTTACTATTTTCTTTCAGTGACACATGAGAAATACCATTGTTTTCTGGTGCATCAGCTATGTATGTCTGGAACTTATGCTTCAAGCTGTGTGATTCTAGATATTTTGAACTATGAAATGAAGAAACTGATAAATCAGACTCTCAAGCCTATCTGAATCCAGCCTGATAGGTTAGTTAAGCAAATTTCTCATATTTGAGTTGCCTTGCCTCATACTGCATTCCTCTTTCGTGTGTTCCAAGAACCAAACAATGCCTTTCCACTGTGCAAAGTCTAGAAGGAAAATGGTGATGCAATCTGAACTATTGTCCTCAGTAGACTTGGGCGTTTTCTGCATGTATCCTGGGATGGGAAGGTTAAACATCCCAGTTTGAACATGACATCCACATGGCTTCTGGCCCTAAATTGGGTCAGCCTCGTAAGATTTCCCTTATCCAGGGGTTTTAAAAAACCATTAAATTGGTGGTTCTTTTGAAAAACCCTGTGCCACTCCCGCTCCCATGCAAACACTGTGGGAGATGGACCAGTTTATTTTTACCACCTCGCCGCCTGCAGCCAATCAGAACAGTGGACAAACAGGAACATGTTCGCGCATGCACGGAAACATTGGTGTGGAAAATGAAAGTAATCCGGAGGCTCATGCATAATTACCTGGAGTTCTTCCTCCTGGTCTTAAAGCGAGATCAGGTGGCCATGTGAAGGGAGAAACTGAGATCTCCACATCCGAACCGCGGAACACAGATCGGTCCCGTTTCTGGCACTCCCCCCCCCCCCTTATCACGGGATTTTCCTGAACCTGCTTGTATATGCACCCAATGTTAGTCACTTTTGCAATGTACTTGCTGTTTTCAGGATTTATTTTTTCTTCCATCATGCATTAGGAAAGATCAGGCATTTAATTTTAGCTCAAAGGAAATAGCACTAATGACAAGAGCAAACAGGAGTCCTACATAGATCTCAAAAAGCATCTACTAAGGGCCTATTCCTTAAATATGCAGCCTTGAATGCTTTGGACAAGGTGTGCGATATCGGTATGAAACACTTGTGTGACACAAATTACAAAATATTATACAAGGCTAACAAATAAGTGTAATAACATCCAAAGCTACCTGGATCAACACCAAACATGAAGACAAACAATCTGATCCATGCCCCAATTAAAGTGAAATAATTGAATCTGAGAATGTATTGCTAAAAATGCTTACTTGGAATGGAATTGCATTTAAATCTATGGGATTGATTTCCAAGTAAATGTCTCTAGGATCAGAGTTAACAATGTAATATCTTCTCAATTAGTTGGACAAAACTAGTTTCAATCTAAATATTTCTGTGTGAATGAGCTATAGATTGGGACAAAAGTTAGTGGGTATAATTAATCCCACAAGGATTTGGTTTGCAAGCATCTGCTTATTAGCATCTCAGTTCAGTATGTCCCCTGCTGCTGAATAAAACCCTGGAGTATGAAGTAACATGAAAATATACATATATGGGGGGCTCTGAAAGTCTTTTCCTGCTAGACAAATTGCCTTTCTGTACATCTTTCAGAGAAGCAGGATTCTGGGAATCCAAGATCCTTTACCTTTTTATTCTGAGGTAATAGATATGAGTGATATGTAGACTAAAATGGTTTAGCAAAAGGAGAGTAGACCAAACAAAAGCTACCAAAATTTTCACGTCCTGAATTTAAATACATCCCCTTGCAAAATCTAGACTTCTATTTGTATATTCATTATAGGAAGCGTTCTCTACACATGGACTAGAGCAGTGATGGCGAACCTTTTCAAGACCGAGTGCCCAAATTGCAACCCAAAACCCACTTATTTATCGCAAAGTGCCAACATGGTAATTTAACCTGAATATTGAGGTTTTTGTTTAGAAAAAACGGTTGGCTCCGAGGCGTGCGTTACTCAGGAGTAAGCTTGGTGGTAGTCGATGGCTTTGCTTTGAAGCAACTGTGCAACTCTTCCAACAGGTGAATTCTGAGGGTTTACTCAGAGGGTTTATTCTGAGGGTTTACTCAGAAGCAAGCCCCATTGCCAGCAACCGAGCTTACTCCCAAGTAAAGGATTACGCTTTAGTTTAACATCGCTTAACAGGGTTACCTACACTACTTCCCCAAAACTAGGTCTTAGGTTTAATGCTAATAATCGAGCCCAGTGGCCCAGGCCAGCCTAGATGTGTGGAGGAGGCACTCTATTTGCATGTGCCCACAGAGAGGGCTCTGAGTGCCACCTCTGGCACCCGTGCCATAGGTTCGCCATCACTGGACTAGAGAGAAACAGTGGACACAATGTTGATTTAAGATATTTGGGTCCATATTGCTTCTGGCAAATAAGGCAATTGCAGTAGACTTTGAAGTGACAGAAGTTATAATTTAGAGGTGTAAATTTAGCAGTGTTAGAGAACTGTTACTTTAAGGACTTGCCCTAAGATCACATTACCTTAGTTCTAGAACAGTGTTAGACAAGATTTTATTTGGAACCCTCATGAAGTGTGTTTGAAACCAATCCTCATTCTGTTAATCTTTATTAGTGCAACTAGAATTATTACAGTTATTTTTCCATTCCTCGTCAGTGCTTCTCAAACTGTCCATGAGTCTTTTGTATAGCAGTAGGTTACTCCCCCTCCATGAAAACACAGCCAGTTTTCTAGAAGAGAGGGCAAGAAATTTCCATCTCAGGAGAAGGGGACAGAATTGGCTCCCCATCTTTAAAGCCCCCTGAAAATCTACAGTGTTTGACCACTTTTTAAGACAGGATGCTGGACCAGATGGAGCACTGAGCTGATCCAGCAGGGCTGTGCTTATGTTATTATTTATTAACTGCCGATCTTCCTTATGGAGCATAAGGCAGCTCACAATTTAAATAGAGCATATAAAATAAAATACATTAAAAATATAACAGCCAAAATTTAAAATCACAACTCAGGACTGCTGGTGAACTTAACCAGTTCTAAATAAATTAGTGCAGTCCTAAATCAAACCATCTTCAACAAATAGGAATAGATAGAAAATTCCGGATCAGTCATCTATTTGTGTGGAAACCATTTCTATCCTCAACCATAGGCCAGGCAAAACATCTCTGTCTTACAAGCTCTGCAAAACTGAGTCAGGTCTTGCAGGCTCAGATCTCATTGAACAGTTCTACCCAAAACCAGGGCTGAAAGGGCTCTGGTCTTGGTTGAGAACAGCCAGATAATCTTCAAGCCACGGATCACCCGAAAGTTGTCTCCTGAAGAAAATAAAGCTCTTGGGGGGAAGGCAGTATATTGGGAGAGGCCTTCCTGTAAATATGAGAGTCCAAGAGTATTTAGGGATTTAAAGGTAAACACCAGCTCCTGAACTTGAACTGGCAATAAATTTTGAGCAGTGTACCAGATGGAATACTGATCATATATGTGCTCTTTATAGGGTCTCAGTAAAGACAAACATAGCTACACTTTGGATCAATTGTACTTTGTGAAGCAACCTCAAGGGCAATCCAGCATAGAGTGACTCCCAAACTCTTGACAGAAGCCAGTGACACCAGTCGTATCCCATCACCAGGTGGGAGTTGATTCTCCCAATGTGTCTCTCTGACCCAGCCTCAGGATCTCCATCTTTGGATGTAGTTTCAGCCAATTCTGTTTTAATCACAGGGTATCAGGAATGGTGGCCAGCTGGGTGTCCATCAACAGATACAGGTGGGTATCATTTGCATATTGATGGCATCCCAGCCCCAAACTCCTGACTATCAAGTTGAAGTCCAGTGACATCCTCCAGTGACATCCTCAATCTTCAAGCTCGGAGTACAAAGATCAGCCATTGTAAGGCTGTCCTTCAAAGTCCACAGTTGGCAAGCCAGTGAGTCAGAAAGTCATGATCAACCATGTTAAACACTACTGATAGATCCAATACAGCAGCAGTCTGATGTGCCCCAATTCAGTTGTTGTTGGTGATCTGGACTGAAATAGATCAAGGGCTAAAATCCTCCAGAAATGCCTGAAGCTGCTTAGCTGTTGCTCTCTCCACCATCTTTCCTAAGAATTGCAAATTTTAACTGGATGGTAATTAGCTAGATCAAATGTATCCAGCATTTTATTTTCAGCAGTGGATTCACTATTGCCTCCATCAGAACTTCTGGGAGGACCCCCCAAATGAAGAGACAGATTGATAAGGTTTTCCAGAGGAACTTGTATGCTGGCTTTATACCACTGGCTTGTGTCAAGGAGGCAAATAGCGGATTTAACTGCATCCAAAGTCCTGTCTATGTCAGATGGTGATAATCAGCTGAATATATCTAATGTCTGGCCACCCCTGCAATATCCTTGTCACCCCTGCTTTCAAGAGTTTACATTTTTGATAAAACCTTCTGGGGAACTGAATTGTGACCATTGTTACAAGGCAGAATGAGATGCCACAGGCCGTTTCCGCACGGCCAACAGCAGCGGCAGCGATGGCATTTTCGCGAAATTAAGCGACGCGATCAAAAAAAAAGCGGGTCATTAACAGACGAGGCGGAGCTGCGAGGCCGTCCGCAATAGGCCCTCGCGAGAAATGTGACGGGTTCGCGACTGAAGCGCTGGCGAGGCTGCGTCTCGCTGACGATGTAAGCCTGGCGCTATCTGGCGAAGCCGTGCAGGCCCGGCGTCATGCCCACGCAGCAGTGCGATGGACAACGTGACTGCCCTGATGTCCTGCCCGTCCCCCATCTGTCAGTGCCTCCCCTCCCAGCTACTGTCAGTCCCAGTGCATGGGTCTGGGAA